>NC_056677.1:38495000-39177500 GCF_018350195.1 Panthera tigris
TCTCTGAGTGGAAAGGAAAGACCGTAAGTGAGAGTATGAAAGGCAGGAAACACAGACGCAGTAAAAATAAGTATACTGTAAAAATCAGGGATTCATAAAATAAAAGGATATAAAATATGACACCATATACCTAAAACGTGGGAGGAGAGGAGTAAAGGACGGGTTCAAATTTAAGCGACCATCTCTATTTAACACAGGCTGCTATACGCAAAAGATGTTACATACAAACATAACAGTCACCACAAATTAAAAACCAGTCATAGATGAGAATAAAAAATAAAGAGAAAGGAATCCAAGTATATCACTAAAGAAAGCCAACAAACCATGAAAGAAAGCAAGAAAGGATGAGAGAAAAAACTACAAAAACAACCATAAAACAATAACGAAAAGGCAATAAATAAATTTATTATGTAAATACGTGCATTTATTATGTAAAGGATTTACATTACTTTGAATGTAAAAGGACTAAATTCTCCAATCAAAAGCAGGGTGACAGAGTGGATAAAAAACAAGATTCACATAGAAACTAAAAAAAAAAAAATTAGAACAGATCAATGAAACCAGGAACTGGTTCTTTGAAAAAATAAATACAATTGGGGCGCCTGGGTGGCGCAGTCGGTTAAGCGTCCGACTTCAGCCAGGTCACGATCTCGCGGTCCGTGAGTTCGAGCCCCGCGTCAGGCTCTGGGCTGATGGCTCGGAGCCTGGAGCCTGTTTCCGATTCTGTGTCTCCCTCTCTCTCTGCCCCTCCCCCATTCATGCTCTGTCTCTCTCTGTCCCAAAAATAAATAAAAAACGTTGAAAAAAAAAAATAAATAAATAAATACAATTGATAAATCTCTAGCCACACTTAACATAAAAAAAAAGGGGGAGAGATAGAGAAAGAATGTAAACAAAATCACAAAAGAGAGGAGAAATAACAACCAACATCACAGAAATAGAAATAATTGTAAGAGGATGTTATGAAAAGTTACATGCCAACAAATTGGACAACCTGAAACAGGAAGAAATAGAAAATTTGAACAGACTGATTACCAGCAAGGAAATCGAGTCAGTGATCAAAGAACTGCCAACAGGCCAAAGTCTAAGACCAGATGGCTTCACAGGTGAATTCTACCAAACATTTGAAGAAGGGGTAATACCTATTCTTCTCAAACTCTTCCGAAAAACAGAAAAGGAAGGAAAACTTCCAAACTCATTCTATGAGGCCAGCATTACCCAGACACCAAAACCAGATAAAGACGCCACAAAAAAAATGAGTACAGGCCAATATCTCTGATGAACACAGATGCAAAAATCTTCAACAAAATACTAGCAAACCAAAATCCAACAATACATTAAAAAAATCATTCACCATGATCAAGTGGGGTTTATTCCTGGGTTGCCAGGGTGGTTCAATATTCGCCAATCAATCAACATGATACATCACACCAATAAAAGAAAGGATAAAAGCCGTGTGATCGTTTCAATAGATGTAGAAAAAGCACGACAAAGTACAACATCCATTCATGATACAGCCCTCAACAAAGTAGGTTTAGGGGGAACATATCAACATAACAAAGGGGGCTTATATGAAAAACCCAGAGCGAACATCATACTCAATGGGGAAAATCTAAGAGCTTCCCCCATAAGGTCAGGAATCAGACAAGGACATTCACTCTCGCCACTTTTATTCAATATAGTACTGGAATACTTAGCCACAGCAGTTAGACAACAAAAAGAAATAAAAGGCATCCAAACTTCTAAGAAGTAAAACTTTCATTATTTGCGGACGACATGATGGCATATACAGAAAACCCTAAAGACTCCACCAAAAACCTACTCGAACGGATGAAAAAATTCAATAAATTCAGAGGATACAGAATCAATGTAAAGAAATCTGTTGAATTTCTATATAATAAAAATGAAGCAGCAGAAAGAGAAATTAACAATCCCATTTACAATTGCACCAAAAATAATAAAGTAGCCAGGAATAAACTTAACCAAGAGGTACAAGGCCTGTATTTTGAAGACACTGATGAAAGAAATTAAAGATGACACATAGAAATGAAAAGACATTCCACGCTCATGGATTGGTAGAACAAATATCGTTAAAATGTCTATCCTACCCAAAGCAATCTACACATTTAATGCAATCCCTATTAAAATACCAACAGCATTTTTCACAGAACTAGAAGAAACAATCCTCAAGTTTATATGGAACCACAAAACACCCCAAATGGCCAAAGCAACCTTGAAAAAGAAAAGCAAAGCTGGAGACATCACAATTCCAGACTTGAAGTCATACTGCAAAGCTGTATTAATCAAAACAGTATGGTACTGGCACAAAAATAGACACACAAATCAATGGAAGAGAACAGAAAACCCAGAAATAAACCCACAATTGTATGGTCAATTAATCTATGAAAAAGGAAGAAAGAATATGAAACAGGAAAAAAAGTCTCTTCAACAAACGGTGCTGGGAAAACTGGTCAGCACAAGGATGAAACTGGCCCACTTTCTTACATCATACACAAAATTAAACCAAAATGAATTAAAGACCTAAATGTGAGACCTGAAACCATAAAAGTCCTAGAAGAGAGAACAGGCAGTAATCTGACAGTGGCTGTAGCAACATTTTTCTAGATAGGTCTCCTGAGGCAAGGGAGATAAAAGCAAAAATAAACTATTGAGGCTACATCAAAATAAAAAGCTCCTGCACAGTGAAGGAAACAGTCGACAAACCTAAAAGGCAACTATTGAATAGGAGAAGATTATCTGCAAATGACCTATGTGATAAAGAGTTAGTATCCAAAATATATAAAGACCTTATGCAAATCAATACCTAGAAACCAAATAATCCAGTTTAAAAAATGGGAAGAAGAAATGAACAGACATTTCTCCAAAGAAGACATCCAGATGGCCAACAGACACATGAAAAGATGCTCAACATCACTCACCATCAGGGAAATGCAAATCAAAGCCACACTGACCTCACGCCGGTCAGAGTGGCCAAAATGAACAAATCAGGAAACTACGCATGCTAGAGAGGATGCGGAGAAACGGGAACCCTCTGGCACTGTTGGTGGGAATGCAAACTGGTGCAGCCACTCTGGAAAACTGAATGGAGGTTCTTCAGAAAGAAAGAGAACTACCCTATGACCCTGTACTCACACCACTGGGTATTTACCCCTGAAATACAAAAACACTAATTCAAGGGAATATATGTGCCCCTGTGTTTATTGTAGCCCCTATGTTTATTATATTTACCTGCAACAGCCAAATTATGGAAGCAGCTCAAAGGCCCATAGGTAGGTGAACTGATAAAGAAGATGTGGTACGGAAATACAAGGGAATATTATTCGTCTGTAAAAAAAGACTGAAATCTGGCCATTTGCAGCAACGTGGATGGAGCTAGAGAGTATAATACTAAGCAAAATAAGGCAGCCAAAGACCAATACCGTGTGATCTCACTCGTATGTGGCATTTAAGAAACAAAACAAATGAGAAAAGGAGAGACAGAGAGAGAAGCAAACCAAGAGAGAGACTCTTAACTATAGAGAACAAACTGATGGTTGGTGACCAGAGGGGAGGGGAGTGGAGGGATGGGCAAAATAGGTGATGGGGATTATGGAGGGCACTTGTGATGAGCACCGGGTGCCATATGGAAGTGTTGAATCACTCTATTGTACACCTGAAACTAATAGAACACTGTATGTTAACTCTACTGGAATTAAAATAAAAACTTAATTTTAAAAAAGCAAAAAAAAAAAAAAAAAACCCTCAGTAAACGTACACTTAAGGTTTGTGCGTTTCATTGAACATGAATTTTATAGAAAAAGAAAAAAACTGTAAATGTTAAGCATGCTGAAATATCTAGAGGGAAGTTAACTGATGTCTATAACTGTCTTTGACACGCACCAAAACTGAGATGTTAACGGATGGATAGAGGGATGTAGAAACAGAAATGTGTAATAAAGCAAATATAGTAAAATGTTAGTGATACACTTAAATAGTAGGTATGTGAATGGTCATTCTTCTGTACCCCTTTCCCTTCAAATTTTCTGAGTGTTTTAACATTTCCCTAAAATGTTGGGGGGATGGGGCGCCTGGGTGCCTCCATCTGTTGAGCGTCCGACTTCGGCTCAGGTGACGATCTCGCGGTTCGTGAGTTCGAGCCCCACGTTGGGCTCTGTGCGGACGGCTCGGAGCCTGGGGCCTGCTTCGGATTCTGTGTCTTCCTCTCTCTCTGCCCCTCCCCTGCTCATGCTCTGTCTCTCTCTGTCAAAAATAAACATTAAAAAAATGTTTAATAAAAAAATTTAAAAAAAATAAAATGTCGGGGAGAAATGAATGGGTAAGACCTCATCGCTAACTTGATAAGCATTTGAAAATTATAAAAACCACTCCATCCCAAAATTTAATTTTAAAGCTCTAGAGTTTTATTAACATTAATATGAAATATTCTGGCCTGCAATATAAGAATTTTAAGCAAAAGCATATTAAATTTATCCTACTCTAATCAATAATCAGAGCAGAGCATCAAGTGGAAGAATCTCGCACCCTGTTCTAGGATTCTGAGCCTCTTGACTTTTTTGCTCAGTACATCCTGCCAGCATTTGTCATTCGTTCTTTCTGGAAACTGAAGCAAGAAATCAAAAACGTTCAGTGCTTTTTGCCCAGGATTTTTGCTTTATTTGTTGGGGTTCTATTTGGTTTTTTAGTTTTTTAGTTTTTTTTTTAATTGCTCATTGTTTAAAAAAAAAAAAAGTATGTGTCAAAGAATGAGGCATGGTCTGTTTCAAGCCGCTTGAAGTGCACCCTGCTGGGATGTCTTCAAAGGATACGCAATCCTTGAAATAGTTACGTAAAAATATATGTACGCATAACCTTTCGGTATTTTCACAAAAAGGATCACATCACACGGACTTCTGAATTTTGCCTTATCTACACAACCACACAACTTACATATGGCGACCGTTAGTGTTCACCAATCTCTGGTTTCTCTCGTTGTTCTGCATACAGGGGCAGGGCCATGTGGCTAGTACGGGTCACTGCACTGAGAGTGTAAACGAGATGTAGCTCCT
This sequence comes from Panthera tigris, assembly GCF_018350195.1. Classification (NCBI taxonomy): domain Eukaryota; kingdom Metazoa; phylum Chordata; class Mammalia; order Carnivora; family Felidae; genus Panthera; species Panthera tigris. The sequence continues at coordinate 38,500,067 of NC_056677.1, forward strand.
CCCAGCTGCGCATCTGGTGGGCCGGACCCTCCAAAATTCTCTCTCCGGCCCACTGATCAGCGACATTCAAGGCAGGAGCTGTTTTGTTAGCCTCAGTCCCTGTGTGACTGCAATGAACAGTGTTTCCCCCACAACCACAATGGAGACACAGAGTGAGAGGGAAATCAACTTTTGTTGCTTTACTTCCCGGAGATTTTGGGGGGGGGGGGGATTAGTTGTTACCGTAGCATGACTTAGCTACTCACCGATACACTGACTATTTCTTCAGGTGTGCATATGTGGTCTATTTCATCCTTTCTTATGGCCAAATAGTACTGTCTTAAACTGATGCAGTAGGATGTATCCAACTATTCCCCTGTTGTTGGGCATTTGATGTTTGCAAATGTCTGCTATTACGAAGCATGCCACAATAAATATTACATGCGGGTGTGCGTGCACACACAAAGATCTCTTACAATCCACCGGTGAGATTTTTTTTTTTTCTGAATACACAAATTTCTGAGAGTGCGATTACTAGGTAAAAGGTTCTAAACATTAGACAGATACGCCAACTGTCCTCCCCAAAAAAAAGCTGAACAAATTTAAAATTCCCATCACTAGAAAATGAGAGTACCTGTTATCCTATATGCTCATCTGGAGTCAGTTATGTTTTTTTTTTTTTTAATGTTTTTACTTATTTTTGGGAGAGAGAGAGCGAGCGAGCGAGGGAGGGGCAGAGAGGGAGGGAGACACAGAATCCAAAGCAGGTTCTAGGCTCTGAGCTGTCAGCACAGAGCCTGACACGGGGCTCAAATCTGTGAACCATGATCATGACCTGAGCTGAAGTTGGACGCTTAAACGACTGAACCACCCGGGTGTCCAGTTATATTATTCTTTAAAAACGATGCCAGTATGACAGGTGGCAATTAGAGGTCACTGTTGCCTCAGCTTGCACTGTGTGATTGGTCATCTTTTCAGGGGTTTATTATTTTTTTTTATTATTATTATTTTTGGCATTTATTTTTTTTTTGAGACAGAGAGAGACAGAGCATGAACGGGGGAGGGGCAGGGAGAGAGGGAGACACAGAATCCGAAACAGGCTCCAGGCTCTGAGCTGTCCTCACAGAACCCGACGCGGGGCTCGAACTCACAAACCGTGAGATCGTGACCTGAGCCGAAGTCGGACGCTTAACCAACTGAGCCACCCAGGCGCCCCAAGGGGTTTAAAGGCTATTTGTGTTTTTTCTGTGAACTGCCTATTCCTGTGTCCTTGACTCATTTTTGTCTGTTGATTTTATGGGAGATTTTCATAAATCCTTAACGTTAATTCCTGGTTCTGTTATTAGTTGATGGACTGCTTCTTGCCATGAAGAAAAGTAGGGCTCAGTTTCATGTTTTTCAATAGGTGCTAGGTATGTAAGGTTTTTGTTGCAATTCCTAACTTTATAAAACATTAAACAAAAGCCAAACTAAATACAATTGCCAGCTTCCGATCTAGGAACTTCACTGAAGCTAATCCAATACCCTCATTTAAGGCAACTGAAACTCAGAAACGTGTGTCAGAGATTGCAAAAGTAGCAGACTGTAGGCGAGGGCTTTGTATTCTGTTTAGCTGTTCGGTGGGTCAGAAAAGTATTTACAGAGTGCTGAGACTACACAAGTGTTTTGCTTGGTGTGGTTACAGACGGAGTTCGGTACCTGACGTCCACGTTTTATGTTCTCTCTCTGGCTCATCTTGGCTTGGATTTGCTATCATGGCAAATTAAAGGGTACCTTTTAATATTTTTTTAAGTTTATTTATTTTGAGACAGAGAGAGAGCGCGCACGAGAGAGAGAGACCACGCACACACGAGCAGGGAAGTGGCAGAGAAAGAGGGAAAGAGGGAGAGAATCCCAAGCAGGTTCCATGCTGTGAGCACAGAGCCTGATGCGGGGCTCAAACCCATGAACCAGGAGATCATGACCTGAAGCAAAACCAAAAGTCGGATGGCTGAACCGACTGAGCCACTCGGGCGCCCCCGAAAAGGGTACCTTTTACATTACCCTTCCATGTTGGGGGAAATTCCCCTGTTATGTCCCCCGTCACTCAACATGGAAGTCAGAGCTCAATTTCCCAGCCTTTCTTGCAGTTAGAAACAGGCGGGTGACCCGGGCTTGGCCAATCAGGGAAGCTTGCATAAGACTTTGACTTGGAAGGGATTAACGGGGGGAAACCAGGTAGGTGTAGACCATGTTTGGTTTCAGCCAGTTTTCAGCAGTGGCAAAGGACGCCAGAAGTGGTGGTTAAGGGATGGCTGTGGTAAAACCGAGTTCTTGGCGGTGGTAACAGAGGCCATTTTCCCATCAGACAAGTTCTCGGGGCCCAGTTCTGGGCACTGTTCCTAGAATTTAGTTTCAGGCTTATTTCTCGAGTCCTTCCAAAGATACTGTGAACTACTCAGGATCCTTTTAATAAAATTCCTTTTCTGCTTAACTAGCCAGAGAAGATTCTGCTTTTTAAAAAAACTAAGCCCTCACCAATACAAGGAACACCATCAGGCGGGGACAGAATCGAATCAAAGATCTTGGTCTTTTTGATTCCCAGGCCAGTGTCTTTCCTATGATGTCACCTTATTTATACTTAATGCTTTAAGGAAGGTTCAAAACGTGGTCTTCAAAAGATATATGCGGGGGCTCCCATCTCAAAGATACGTTATGAACACTGTCAAAATGTCTTATTTGGTTCATGATGAGAGTAGACATTCGAGCACTTTTGGAATTTGTCTTCGTTTCTGCTTGTGTTCATCGAGATTCGCAGACGAGTTGCTTCCTTAAAAGACGTCAGACTTACAATAAAAACACCCATAACAATGTACGCCGAGTCGTTCAAATAAAGATAGAGCGAAACCACATCAAGGGAGAGATAATTGTCTGAGATAAATCAGGATGAGATCATTACAATGTTCTAAGCACCAAATTTATAATTCTTCTTCCTTGAAGTAAAGGACACTAATGGGGCAGATTATAACAATGTTTCCCAACCTTGGTCCACCAACAATGACGTTTATTTTCCACCTTCGTGGCCTCCAAGTTTCTCAAGAGTTTCTTCCAACCTCATTTATTAAACAATGTTTTCAATGACCTCATCCTAGATAAATCTACAACCTAATTGAAATCCTGAAAATAAGACACAGATTTCTATTACTATGTTTGGTGACACAGAGTGGCAACTGTTGGGACAAAGGGTTTTCGTTTTCTAGTGCCTGTCATATACTACAGCATGCTACAAAAAGAACTTTCTGTACGTCATCAGATGTATTCGTTGCCACAGCTCTGTGTAGTGGGTATCAGCATCCCCATTTTACAGGTGAAAACATTGTTCGGCAACTTACTCGAGGCCGCCAAGCTGACAAATGGTAGAGTCGAGATTTGGATTCAGGCCAGCAAGTCCAAAGTCACATCTACTTATATTGTACTACCTCTCCCAGGAAGAATTTTAATTTTACAAGAGAGAAAATGTTCTCGAGACTCTCAATCTTAGAAGGGGTTTATTACATGGATGGTCACAGGAAATCTCCCGACCTTACAATTGACGAGGGGTGGGGGGTTCTGAGGGAGAAGTATGTAACAACTTACTATGTGCATTGAGGCCTCAGACACTGGGTCCCGGAGGTATCCGGGAAACACAAAAGGGTGAGCCGGGCATGGGCCTTGCCCTCTGGGACCTCTCCCCAGGTGGGGAGAAAGGGTGAGCAAACAGAAAACCAAAATATACACTGGCTACATAGGGCAGGTCTCGCTTCCAGTAGGTAGGTCAAGGCTTGGGGAGGGGGCCGGAGAGAGGGACTGACCACACCTTCCCTGGCATGGGGCCCTTGCTGCTGCTCTGAATGCAAGGCCCACATGGGGAAGCCTCGCCCCTGCCATGTTCCCGGTTACGCAGAACACTGGACCTTCCCAGCTCCCTGCTGAAATCTGCCCATCGGGCATCTGAGGCTCTGAGAAGGGCCTCTCTGCACGTTCCTGGGTGACAATCAGCGACTCTCAGAGGCCAATCTGACAGACCCTGAAGAGGCATTAACTAGTGACCCCCACAGGGCAGAAGAGAAATATTCCCTCCCCAAACTGCCTCCTGTTTTCACCTGTCCCTGGGTTCCTTCGGGTCATTTTGGAAGCGATGATCTCAAGAAGGCCCACACATTAATCCATTGGTCGGTTATCAATTGTGGCATCTTATGCAGAGGTGGTTTATTAGCCCCGACTCTCAAGGTTTCCCTGAGAGAGGCACAAATCTCTGAGAAGGGAAGTGCCTGGGGCTTGGACCACTGCCCCAGAAGCAGGTGGAGGCTCTGAGTCCCCAGGTATACACGGGGACTGCCAGGTATGTAAGAAGGGGAGAGACTCGGGGCCCACACAAGTGAAGCCTGGAGGCCTATGCCACAATCCTGGCTCTGCCTGCCTACTCTACTCTTGCAATGCGCGTAGTTGAAAGGGGAACACTTTACGAGTGTATCTATAAACCAACATTTTAAGGGTTTCGGAACGGCAGTGCCTAGAAAGGGCCTCAGAGACCATCGTACGGGCAGAAGCGAGGCGCAGGTAGGTGAAGTTGAGTTGCGCAGGTCATTTGGCTAGTGAGGATCAGGCCTGGCTCTCTCTGGACTCCCTTGCAGTCAGAGACAGACCGCCCCTCCCCAGTGCAAGGCAAGCAATTATCTATTTGTTCACCGCAGGCTTTCGACTGAACGGTCCCAAGAAATAGGGCCACTCGTTAGATTATTCAACAAACGTCTACTGTGCTTGGCAGGAGCCAGCGACGGAGGCCAGGAAGTAAACAACTCAACAGGGGCTACCCGTGGGTAGTAGACGAAATGCATTTGGTACCACGTGTGGCCCACAGTAAGTGCTGGATAAATGGGGACTTCTATAAAAGTCTTCTTGTGAGGTGAAGTAAGGCGCGGGGGCAGGCAAGGGTCAGACGATGACCAAACTCACACGAAACACCAAAAGGCCGGGATTTGCTCTGGAGACAACGAGGACGCAGGATTTAGAGGAGAGGAATGACATCATCAGATTTCAGGAAGGTTCCTCTGGCAACACTTGGGCGGATGAGAGTAAAGAAAAGGAGACTGAGCTGCACAGTTCACAAGAGAGCCTAAGTGAACGGTGGTAAAGAGGTGAGCCACAACAATGAAGCTGGGGTTGGAGAGAAGTTAGCTTAAGAAGCAGTTTCGGGGGGGCCTGGGGGGGCTCAGTCGGTTGAGTGTCTGACTTCGGCTCGGGTCATGATCTCACTGTTCATGAGCTCGAACCCCGCGTCGGGCACTGCGCGGACAGCTCGGAGCCTGGAGCCTGCTTCGGATTCTGTCTCCCTCTCTCTGCCCTCCCCCACTCACTCTCTCTCAAAATAAAAAACATTAAAATTTTTTTTAATTTTTATTTTTTGTAACGTTTACTTATCTTCTAGAGAGAGAGAGAAAGAGAGTGCTAGCGGGGGAGGGGCAGAGAGAGAGAGGGAGACACAGAATCCAAAGCAGGCTCCAGGCTCTGAGCTGTCAGCACAGGGCCCAACGTGGGGCTTGAACTCACGACCCACAAGATCATGACCTGAGATGAAGTTGGATGCTTACCCGACTGAGACACCTAAGCGCCTCCCAAAAAAATTTTTTTAAAAAGAAGTACAGTTTTGGGGCGGCAGGGTGGCTCAGTCGGTTGGGTGTCCGACTTCGGCTCAGGTCATCATCTCACAGTCCGTGAGCTCGAGCCCCGCGTTGGGCTCCGTGCTAACAGCTCAGAGCCTGGAGCCTGCTTCGGATTCTGCATCTCCCTCTCTCTTTGCCCCTCTCCTGCTCATGCTCTCTCTCTGTCTCAAAATAAATAAAAACATTAAAAAAAAAGTAAGTATAGTTTCAAGGTGGGTAGGAGAGGTCAAGACAGAAGAGAAGACAGAGAAAAGTCAGGCCCTGGCCCCAGGCCCTGGGCACAAGTGTGGTGGCTATTACCAAGATAGGGTCCCCAGGTACAACTTTAGAGGAGAAGAAAATGAGGTCAACTTAGAAAAAGTTATTTTGGGATGCCTAAGGCACATCCAACGGGGAAATGTCCTGGAGGCATTCGTACTTCCAGATGTACAGCTCAAGAGAAGGGTCTGAGCTTGAGGACCGAGTAGGTAGAAATCAGCCCCGAGGCAGCAGTCAAAGCAGTGAGGGCAGGATGAGATGTGGCCACTCAACGAATTTTCATTCTGGCCCTACTACGTGCCAGACACTGTAAAAAGTGCTGAGGCTCAAGCAGAAAACCAGGAAGGGAGTGTCCCTGCTCTCCAAGAGGTCACCTTCTGGTGAGAAGAGTCGGAACACACACCCAGACATACACACGTAAATAAGTGAAAGAAAAACATGAGCTAGTGAGAGCACCCAGAACTAAATCTTGTGTGGTGTGACGGAGACTGGCCGTGAGTTCCTTCGCCTTTGCCTGGGAAAGGGTGTAAGGAACAAAAGAGAGAGAGGTGACGGGGCGCCTGGGTGGCTCAGTCGGCTGAGCGTCCGACTTTGCCTCAGGTCACGATCTCGCGGTTCATGGGTTCGAGCCCCGACGGCGCGGACAGGGAGGAGCCTGCTTCGGGTTCTGTGTCTCCCAATCTCTCTGCCCCCTCCCCCCTCGTGCTCGCTCTCTCGCTCTCTCTCTCTCTCTCTCTCTCTCTCTCTCTCTCAAAAATTAAGCTAGGGGCCCACAAGCACAGAAGGCACAGTGCCTGACCCCAAACATGTCATGTTGACCAGGACGTCCTGCCTCCTGATCTACATGCTCATCTGCAGACAGTGCCACTTCGGCAGTTCGGCATTCCACTCGGGAACTATGACATTCGCTGAGCCCAGCGCTAGGTGCCGAGGATAGGGCCGTGAATAGGACCGTGGAGGTGCCTGGCCCTCAGGAACCTTCTCCGTTCTCACAGGAGAAGACACCCAAGCACACACGCGCCCATACGGCTGTCCAAATAGAGTAGCTGCAAGTTGTACTAAGCGCTGTGAAAACTACCGACGGAAGGGTAAGGATAACAGGGAGTGACAGGCTTTAGGCAGGATAATCAGAAAGAAAGCCCCGCCGAGGAAGTGCCGTTGAAGAGGCGTCTTAGGGGAGCCTGGGTGGCTCAGGAGGTCAAGCATCCGACTGCGGCTCGGGCCATGATCTCACAGTTCCTGAGTTCGAGTCCCGTGTCGGGCTCTGGGCTCATAGCTCAGAGCCTGCTTCAGATCCTCTGTCCCCCCACCCCTCTCTCTCTCTGCCCCTTCCTCACTCGCACTCGCTCTCGCTCTCAAAAATGAATAAGCATTAGAGAGAGGAAAAAAAAAAACCCTCTTAAGAGGAGTCTTGGAGTTTGCAGTGAAAAGGACCGTGGTGTGGCACAATCTGCGTTCCAAGCGGAGGGAACAGCGCGCGCATAGGTTTGGAGGCGGGAAAGTGCTTGACGCGTCTGAGAAACTGAGCGGCAGCCAGCAAGGCCAGAGGACAGGGCTGGGGAACAAGAGGTGATAACAGTGGAAATACAAACAGAGTCACAACACTCGGGGCCCGGGCCGGCTGCACGAAGATGTCTGGGTCTTACCGTAAGCACGATGGCAGGGCACTGAAGGGTTCTGCCAGCCAGGCATGACCTGATCTGGTTTTCATCTTAAGGGATTCCCGGCCAGGAGAGGGTCTAAAGACGGGGGAGGGGAGGGGGAGGCGGTGCGGGGGTTGCTGGTTCCTTCTGAGCACCCGACGCCTCGAGGCTGTCCTCAGTCACACAGCCTGGCGGTCCTTTATTCCACCCACGGTTAGGGGTCAGGCCTCCATCTGCAGAGCAACTTTTCAAACTCCTTGGATCTCCTGCCTGGCCCAAGTGCCTCCCCCAAAGTCCCATCAACTCTCTAAAGTGTTTCCAACAGGCTCTGCTAGAGTGTTGGGAGAACGGATGCTTTTTCAAAAAGGACACAAAATAACCAAACGAAGCCACTCCCTCATCTCTGATGGAAATGTGTTTCCTCCCCTACTGCTTTCCATTAGTCCACGGCCTAAGCCATTGTCTTTGCTCTTTTCTCTGTCTCCGTTTATTTTCCAAAAGGCCACAAACATGTGTACTACTACGAACAATAACAAAGAGCCATGAGTTCTTATTGATCCCAGAAGGTTGGCGATGCCAAACAACAAAAATATGTCCCGACCGCTTCTCTCAAGAGAACATTTCGGGGACACAAAAGAGCTCTGTCAAAACAACACGGGAGGCTGGGGGGCACTTTGGGCCTGACGGTGGCCTCGGGTCACCAGGTACTGATGCAACAGGCGACTCCAGACGCAAAGTTGGAAGACCTCCCTGCCAGCCTCTCCTGGGCTCACATCCTCATTGGTCGGCAAGCGAGTTTCCTAAATAGCTCTCAGCCACTATTGTTTTCAGGAGCCAGAATTCTCAGCCTAAAGAGAAAGTCCTCTTTGTCCTCCCACCCGTGATTTAATTTACATTCTCCTGAACGCTCCATTCACTTCGCTTTCAAGGCTAAGAAGTCTCACAATTGTACTAGATCCTGAATTTGAATTTCCCTGGGTTTCCACCGTTTGGCAATGTGCCCGGGGTCAGCCACTGGACAGTCCCAGAATTCAGCTCTACCTTAGAGAAAACCTTTATTGTCCATGATCTCTTGGTACAGTTCTAACTACCGCCGTGTATTTTCCCCTCGATTTCTATATTTTTAGGTTTTTCAAAACGTATGTATCACCTCTTGCCTGATAATGAGGACAAGTTTCCACTCTCTTTTCCAACTGGATCACATTCCTGGGGAGCTGGCCCTTCCTTTGTTCCCCAGATTTCGGAGGGGTGCCCTGAGCTGCATTTTCTTCTGCCTCTCTCACTCTGATGCACTCTCACAGCCACCCCTCAAGCCTTCATCGCCACGATTCACAAGACAACAGAACTTTCAATGCTTTTGTCTCTCCGTTCTTGCCTACAAACTTCTTTTACGTGCAAATGCATAAATCTTTACTAGCAATGGGCCAAACTTGATCACAAAGGCATGGACCCAAAGAAATGTCAAGCCCTAACAACAACAACAATAACAATAATAAAAATACATAGTAAATTAGTTAGGAAGCACTAGGGAAGAAACTGTTCTTCGCTCTTTGGGGGATCTTGAAGGGAAAACAGATTATTGCTAGCACAATTCTGGCTTACCTGAATGTATTATAATCCACTCTCTTTGTAAGCTTGGGGTCAGCATTTCTAAATACCTGCTTGAGCTCTCTGGATTTTGATTGTTCTTCTTTCAGCTTTTGTAGGACAAGTTCAATGCTGCTCATAGGAAACTGGGGGGGAGGGGAGGAGGGAAGAAAGGAAGGTATTTAAATATGCCTGAGACACGTGGGGCCCCGTCTTTCTGATGGCCAGCAAAGAGACTCCATGCTCTGAACTTGAAGGCAGCTGGGCACGGCTTTCCGTGGAGACCAACACAGAGAAGACAAGGCTAGAATTAAACCTCTTCAGTTACAGTTTTAGGACAACGAGTGGCATTGGCTCAGGCCCAGATCAGAGAGAAATGAGCTTAAGGGACAGTAGGCCACAGGAATCAGAAAACAATGTCTCCTCCCACCTCAGCCTTCTCCCCTGAACCCTTTGGACGTTGGCCCAATATGTCGGGAGACCCTAATGGAGAGAATGGGGATTCAAGGTTGGGTAAGTAGATCCCCATTTTCTCCAGATCTTAAGAGTGGGTCCCCCAGGACTAATGGCCACCAGACGATGCACTGGGCAGAGCCCGGCTAGGTGTCAGGAGATCCACACACACTGTAATCCTCTGACATTCGCTCACCGGCAGTCCCCAGTTCCTGTCTCCTACCCTGTGATGAGGTTTTTGACTCTGCCAAAATACTTCTTATTCAATCCAGTAAAGCATAAACTTATAAATAATTACAGCTAAGAGCTAAAAGAGAGAGAGAGACACACACACACTAAAAACGAAGATTAAGAACACTGATGTTACAATTTAGTATAAAGATCTCTCTTTTCCACCAGGGGGTTTGGGACCTACGGCAGCCCCTTACCCTCCCCCACCTTTTTGCACTTCCTCTCATCTACTTCCATGATTGGATCTCATAAGCTCTTTTGAAAAGACTCCTCAGATTGATATTAAAGAGTATGTTAATCTCCCTCTGCTTAGAAAGTCCTTGTTAAGCATAGTTTTCAAATAAGGCAGGTTTCACTTGGGATGCCAATATTAGATAATGTCCTACACCCCGCTTTTATCTTTCCGGAAGGAGAAGAGCCTTTTAGATCTTACAACTATAGTACATCCTTGGATCGCGAGTAACTTGTTCCGCGAGGGTTCCGCACGAGGAGCAAACACTTCTCATACATTTTACCGTGATAAAGAAGCGATGTCTTACAATTCGAATAGTACGTGATGACAAATGTCACGTGACCACAACTGAGCCCACGGTTCTTGAAATTTGCTTTGATATACAAATGGTCTGGATTACAAGCATGTTTCTGGAACCATGTCTAAGGCCTTCCGGCCAGTGAGTGTGGAGTCAGGTTTCCTAGCTGAGCCTACTGGTCTCCAAAAGTCTAACTGCCCTGTTTTCAAGCCTCTCACCTGAATTCAGCGCTTTTGAAGGGCTGCTGGTTCACAGTTTTATGATAACCCCAAGTCCTTACACCGCCAATGGAGAAATGGTGTGGCAATCCTGGGCGGGGGGGTGGCGGGGCGCAGCCTGGGACTCCCGTCAAGACAGACTGTGCAGAGGGGGGCACCTGGGTGGCTCAACTGGTTAAGCGTCCGATTCTTGATCTCAGCTCAGGTCATGGTCTCATGGTCATGAGATTAAGCCCCGCATCGGGGTCCGTGCTGGCAGTGCAGAGCCTGCTTGGGATTCTCTCTCAATTCCTCTGTCTCTTACAGGCAGACGGTTTATTTTTTTATTCGAGAGATAGAGCGCGTGCCCGCAAGGGGGATGCCAGGCTCGATCCCACAACCCTGGGATCACGACCTGAGCCAAAATCAACAGTTGGTTGCCCAACCAGACGAGCCACCCAGCTGCCCCTGCAGGCAGGTTTTGAAAATAAATTGTTTCTGGGAAGATTTTTCTTTTCTTTTTTTTTTTTTTTTAAGGTTTGCTTTGAGAGAGAGAGAGCGAGCGAGCACGAGTGGGGGAGGGGCAGAGAGAGAGGGAATCCCAAGCAGGCTCCACACTATCAGCACAGGGCTTGATGCGGGGCTCGAACCCAAGAAGCTGCGAGATCATGACCTGACCCGAAACCAAGAGTCGGACGCTTAACCTACCGAGCCACCTAGGCGCTCCCAGACGGATTTTTCAATACTGACCGATGACTCCTAAATATACACGTTTGCCTACCAAACCAGTCCACACTTAAAACCGGGATTTTATCAACGTGTTATTTTTCCAGAACAGCACTGCCACACTAGTACATTGTAACAGGACCCATCTGCCATCTTCCTTCAAACGGAAAGACTCTCTGAGCTCACGGTGGCCGATTTGTCCTTGAATTCTCAACCAGGCCTCAGGTGGCTCCTGTTATGGAAAAGCTGCAACCCCAGCAACTATCCAGGTTCCCTCGGGGTTTCTGTTTGTTCAAGCGCTTGGCCTTCTGCACAGGCCGGTGCCGATTAGCTGGGACGGCACAGTGTGTGGCACCAGATTTTCTTCCTTCCCTATAGTTGCTGAAATTTCTTTACGAAAACATTGCCAGCGTCAGCAGAAAACCCGGGAAACCTGATTCAACCCCGGGCTTGCCTCCTGCCTGTGCCTGGCATCCGCGATGCTGGGCAGCGGAGGGCCCGGCGTGTAAACAGAGTAGGCCGGGACCCGTGGCCAAGTCGCGCCGATCCATTATTCATGCCCACGTGTGCGAGTGCACAATGTGAAACTGGTGGCAGGATGAAGGAGCCCGGACCCGGAGAAGGAGAAACACGGACTACAGCGTGCGGAGAGGCGAGTCAGGACTGATACGGGCGGCCCACCTTATCTGAATTCTCCTCCATGTAGCGTAAGGTATACTCGTCAGCGTTGAGCAAATGAAACAGGTAGCCGTTCACGTTCACTCTGGCTCCAATATACAGGTCCTCGGCCTGGATGTATTCCGATAGTTCGCTTTTAAAGACTTCTTGTCCAGGCTTCTTAACACGAATTCTTTTCAAGAACATCCCACCAGTAAACCCTATAGAGAAAGCAAAGAGTTTAATGAGTAGCCTTTATTCTTCAAAGAACCACACAACGTGCCTTTTGAGGGACTTCGTGCTCAAACACAAGAGCGGACGACTTAGCCTGTGAACTCACAGCTGCCTATTCTTCTCAGACTTGAGGGGAGAATGAGTCAGTGGGTGAACAACAGACTCCCTAGGTGAATGTGGAGAGGAAAAAGAGGTGTGGCATTCCAGCCTTTTCTCTCCTCTCTCTGCTCCCTTCCCCAAACCAAACGCTTAAATAAACACGCAGCAAGTTGCCTGCTATATAACCAGCAGGATACCGGGAACTGGGGCCTCAGGAAGATACTCAGCTTTAGAGCACGTTTGGATAGTACCACGTAGAACGTTCCTTACCTGAGCTTATTTCCACCTATTTGTCCCAGATGGCGTCTTATATTTATTGCAACGTGCAGCTTAAATAGACGATGCCCTGTTTTTGATGTTTATTTTTGAGAGAGAGAGAGAGAGAGAGACAAAGAGCGAACACACAAGCACAAATGGGGGAGGGGTAGAGAGAGTCAGAGACAAAGGATCTGAAGCAGGCTCCAGGCTCTGAGCTGTCAGCACAGAGCCCGACGCGGGGCTCGAACTCCCGGACCGTGAGATCATGACCTGAGCCGAAGTCGGACGCTCAACCGACCGAGCCACCCAGACGCCCCGAAAATGCCCTGCTTTTGGAAAGGAGCTTACTTAACTGTCTGAAGATAACTATGGGAGTCCCAGAACTTTTTTTTTTTTTTTTTTTTTTTTTACTTTTCCTACAGGCTACATATCTTTGCTTCTTGTAGCAATGCCACACATTTCTTACTTTCCGGAATTCTGACCATTTCATCTGCTCTCCTCTGGAGGTTATTTGCTTTTTGCCTCTTGCAAAGCAATGAGAACTCAAGATGGGAATCCGGTATCTTCTAACGGATGCTGATTTGAAACCTTCAAGGCATCGGAGTACAGCACGAAGCCAGATGAACTTCGGGGGTCAGCTTCATCCCACTCCTGACACATTCAGAAATGAGAGGTGGTGGAAAGACGCGGGCTTTATAGCCAAAGAGAGCGCCTGGCTCTGTACCTTGCTGGATGATCTTCAGGAGTTATTGCACGTCTCTGAACCCCTCTGAATTCTCACCAATCAAATGGGAATGAAATTCGCAGGGGGCTATGAAAACGTGCCTTTCAGGTCATCTGTTGTGGGGAACGCAGTTAGCAAAGGCTTTGGCAGCTAGGCTCTGAAAGCCACCCCCGGGGTTTGGACCGAGGTCACGCTTCCCACAGCCTGCTGGGTAAGGCAGGGATACTGACGTAGGCCCATTCCTGCAAGAGGGAGGCCCCTCCAAAGAGCGACTTTGGCTCCAGGACTCCTGGTCAGCCTTGCTAAAACGTGCTCAGAAGCTCCCTGCAACCTAAGACATTCTCTTTCCTTTCTTCCTTCCCTCTGTCCGTCACAGGAGTCAGACAGGCACTGCTGTCCGTCAGCTCTCTGGCCTCTTCGGGCTCCTTCTACAATTTCCCTCGCCAGCATTTCCCCTAATAAATCTCTTGTACGTTCAGTCTCATCTTGAGGTTTGCCCCCTGGAGGGTCCAGACTAACACAAAACCTCATAAAGTTCTTGTAAGGGTAACAGTGGGTACTCAATCACGGCTGCTACTATAATTAGTAAGCTTATAGTTGATTTCCAGCACCCTGTTTTCTGAGTGCTACAATCTGTTTGGCCAGACTCTTCCCCACTCTAGATGTACAGTTTTGTTGGTTTTGTTTTTTTTTTTTTTTAATAGGCTCCCCACCCGACACGGGGCTTGAACTTCCCACCCTGAGATCAAGAGTCACATGCTCTACCAACTGAGCCAGCCGGGCGCCCCCAGGGTTGATCTTTTGACCCTGAAGAGCATGACTCCTATGTGATTTCGTATTTTAAGAGTTGATCCCTTATTCAGACCACTACGCAGCCTTAACTCTACAAATCATTCATTATTCATCGGTGTGCAGAATGGCTCATACAAGCTCATAATGGCCGCTTGTTAAATTTTTAGGGATTTTGCAAGCCAGTTGTTAGTGTTGCTTGCTTGAAATGGACTACAACCATGGCAGTTGGCAAATGTTTTGACAAATTGGGCCTTTTTAAATTGTTTTCAGAGAGCCGGTTCTCCAGCACACCACTGATGATTCTTCCCAGATGTGCCTAAAGCACAGATACAAGTTTTCAGCGTGCTGGGACAAAGAACAGAGCCCTGCAGTTCCATAATTCGGGGAGTCAAAATCAGTGGTTCTCCTCAGCCACGTCCACGGTATCAAGCACGCTGCAGAGACGCGTTCCGTGCCCCCGGGTGCTGGAACCGTGGCCTGAGCCTCAGACGGACAGAGAAGCCAGAGGAAGGGAGGCACTGAAGATGAAATCTGTTAATCTGGGACTGTCTTAGAGTTATGCAAAAATTTTATACGTGGTACTCAAAAATACAGATTTCCTCGTCTTGCTGTGCTTGGGTGGAACTGGTGGTAGACAGACCATGATTCTGAAGCTCCTGGATTCCACAGAGGAACCTCAGAGGCCACAGAGGAAAGGGGGACAGTATCCAGAAGGAAGCATCCAGAGTCCCCCAGCCCTGAGTCAACCAAACTGTTCCTCTTTCATCATTTTATATGTCTGGGTTCCCATTTAAGAGATCTTTGTAAAGTGAAGCTCAGTGGTTAAAAAAAAGGAAGAAGAAGAAAGCCACGATCTTAGTCATCTAGGCCATAAAATCAGACCAGGCTCTCTAACTTTCAAAATGAAATGGCTGTGGGGCGCCTGGGTGGCTCGGTCGGCTAAGCGTCTGACCCTTGATTTCCGCTCAGGTCATGATCGTATGGCTCATGGGATTGAGCCCCGCGTCAAGCTCTGTGCTGACAGGGCAGAGCCTGCTTGGGGTTCTGTCTCTTTCTCTCTCTGCCCCTACCCCGCTCATGCGCGCATGCTCTCTCTCCAAATAAAGAAATAAACATTAAAAAAAAAAAAAAATGAAGAGACAGCTACTTGTTCTGAGAAAATTGCAAGAAGAGAGCTGTGTCTCTTACCTGAATTCCTCTCTATAGGTTCAAACACTGAAATCGTGTCATCGCTGAGAAAGTACGAAATGACAAACATCCTGTCCCGTTCCACACGTTTGTGTGTGATTAGTTTTGCAAAAAACCGGAGTATATTGCTTATGTTGCCATAGCTAAATGGAAGAGAAATGAGAGTTACAGCCTTATTACATATGTTAAAATAAAAAAAACTTGCAAAAGGTGTGCTATATATATTTTTTTTTAACTGCAGTATGACTGACTTACAACATGGTTATCAGTTTCAGGTATACAACATAATGATTCAATATGGTCACCAAAGTAAGTCTACTCACAATCCGTCATCACATAGTTATACGTTGTGTTTCTTGTGATGAGATCTTTTATTATTATTAAATATAATTTATTGTCAAATTGGTTTCCATACAACACCCAGTGCTCATCCCAACAGGTGCCCGCCTCCATGCCCATCACCCACTTTCCCCTCTCCCCCCGACCCCCCTTCAACCCTCAGTTTGTTCTCAGTATTTAAGAGTCTCTTGTGATGAGAACTTTTAAGATCTACTCTCTTCACAAGTTTCAAACATGCAATACGGTATTATTAACTATAATCACCATACTGTATATTACATCCCCAGGACTTGTTTCATAATTAGAAGTTTGTACCTGTTGACCCCCTTCACCCATCTCCCCCATCCACGGGATGTGCTACAGTTTGGATAGTGATATAAACTCTCTGAAGTTGAAAAAAGTTCAACCACCTCCTTATTAAGGCTTTCGATCCAAATGCAGAGCAGTTTTCTCAGTTAGTTAAAATATCCCTTATTCTTTAGACGGCCAGGGGAAGTGCCCCCTGTACTACATTAAATATGATAGACCTGCCCCTTTATAACACATATCACCCATACTGTGAGTGCCTATTACGTGTCTTTATAAACCATCGTCTAATATAATATTTTTTGCATTGTAGGTGCCCAATAAATGTAGAAAGTTGTTAAAAGACCCACATAGATTGAAACTTGCACTTAGAATACAACAGTCCGGTAGATGGAAGAAGGGATCAAATTCTAGAATCAAAAGTTCCCAGGGACGCCTGCCTGGGTGGCTTAGTCGGTTAAGCGTCTGACTCTTGGTTTCGGCTCAGGTCACGATCTCACGGTTCAGGAGTTCGAGCCCTGCATCAGGCTCCACCCTGACAGCACAGAGCCTGCTTGGGATTCATTCTCTCTCTCTCTCTCTCTCTCTCTCTCTCTCTCTCTCTGCCTCTCCCCAGCTTGCAAGCACACTCACTCAAAATAAATAAATAAAACTTAAAAAAAAAAAAAGTTCCCAAAGTTCACTGCCTGGTCATTGAAGAAATTAAAATTAATTCATGGTCCATCAGGAGAAGCATGGCTGTGGATATCAGCTGGTAAAAGGTGGCCTTTGTAAAATCCTAAACCCTCGGGGAGGAGTTTGATCATCAAAATCCTTGCCTCAAGGAGGCACAGAGTAAAATAAACCATGAACTTCATCACTTCCCTGTCACAGCTCCAAGCAGGGAGGCCCCCCGCTTTCAGATTCTCCTATGCCGAAAATTATCCTTTCCCTGCGGTCACAGCGACGAAGACACAGCAACAAAAATCATATTTCCGACTTGCCTTTCTCTGCCCCTTTCCCCCAAGTGTCTAAAGAAACGGCTGAAAAGGCGTGGTACCAAATTCCCAGCTATGTTGGCGTAAGGCCTCACGGGAGATGGAAAGTAGCAGTTTGGGAGGCTAGCCTTAGGGTAGCCCGGGCCAAACAGCCAGGTGCCCACAGCTCTGTCTTCTTCCTTCCTAGTTTTTGTGGCTTCAGACAGACCTCAGATAGCATGGGGGCAGCTATACCTGGTCAACCATCTTCTCTGGTACATAAATGGATTTGTGAGTAACAGATTATGGGGGCACCTGGGTGGCTCAGTAGGCTAAGCATTTGACTCTTGATTTTGGCTCAGGTCATGATCTCATGGTTCTCACGAACCTGCATCGGGCTCTGCACGGACAGTGTGGAGCCTGCTTGGGATTGTCTCTCTCTCTCTGCCCCTCACTTGTACTGTCTTTCTGAAAAATAAATAAACCTTAAAAAGATAGTAAGTAACAGATTATATAACCCGTCTCATGAAAGACCCATTAACTGTTACAGATACCTGAAATACCACCCAAACAACTGAAGGAAGTGTAACGTCAGGCCAAACGAACACTACTGTAAACTTAGCTTCTTAGAACTTCCATACATTTAGAAGTGTGGATGGTTAGTGTGGGTTTTTCACATTGAAAATGCCATTTGTTCACCTACGTCTTGTGTTCTGGAGAACTCATCAGTCAGGAATATGATTTACTCAAACAAAATCTTTAGAGCCGCGGTTCACAAACTTTGTTGTGTTTAAAGGTCACCCGGGGAAGCTGTTAAATATACAGAATCCAGAGTCCTACCCCCCCAGAGATACGGATTCGGTAGTTAGCTTGCATCTCCAGAAACCTGCATTTTTAATAAGCTCCCCGGGAGATTCTGATGAAGCGGTCCCCCAGAGCACACTTTGAAAAACACCGTTAGTATCTTCAGCTATTTCCTTGACTAATAAACTAATTATCAAAACTGTCTAAACTCTCTTTTTATCACAATACTCCCAGCGCTCGAAAAACTAGCATTTTCCCTGCTTCCTATTATATCACCTATATTGCTCGACCTGGCTTTCCGGGCCACGGCCAGGTTCAAACACACACCCCTACAGGTATTTGCCGTAACCACCTACACCATACAGTTGACTCTTGAGCGACACGGGTTTGAACTGCACAGGCCCACTTCTACGTGGATTGCTCTTTTGTTTTTATAAATACGGTACTCTACAAGGAATAGCTTGGTCATCCACTTCTCAGTGTATATTCACTCCCTTGGTGATCTCTTCTAATATTAGGTCTTTAAATCCCATGCTGATGACTTCCAAACTTCAGTCTCTAACTCAGACCTGTCTCCCAAACCGCAGACCTGTATATATATCCAATTGCCTACTCAGTATCTCCACTTGATAGCGAAGAGACATCTCAAACTTCACTCGTGCCCATACTGAACTTCTGTTCTCGCCCCACACCTACTCTACCTATAGTCTTTCTCCTCTCAGTAGATGGCAACTCTATCCTTCCAGTGGCTCAGGTCAAAACCTTGGGAGTCATCTTTACAAACACCTCTCTTCTTTCAGACCTCCAGTCCAAATCTGTCAGGGAATCCCATTAATTCAACCTTTCAGAATATTTCTGGAATCTGCTGTCTCGTCACTTCCACGGCACCCACCCAGGTCCGAGCCGTCATAACTTTTCTCTTGGACCGCTGCGGTAGCCTCTGAACTAATCTTTACTCCTACCATCGCCTTTCTACAGTCTACTCTCTACGCTGCAGCTAGAGTGATTTTTTTATTTTAGAGAGCACGTGCGAGTCGGGGAGAGGGGCAGGGCTGGGGGAGAGAGGGAATCTCAAGTAGGCTCCAGACTCAGTGTAGAGCCCGACGCAGGGCTCAACGCCATAACCCTGGGATCACGACCTGAGCCGAAATCAAGAGTTGGACGCTCAACTGATGGAGCCACCCAGGCGCCCGTGGAGTGATTCTTTTAGTATATAAATGACATCAAGTCGTTCCCCTGCTCTAACTTCCCAAAGGCTCCCCTTATCACTTGAAGCCAAAAGAATCCTTATAATGGTCTACAATGTCCTATAGGATCTGATCCTCTATTACCTCTCTTAATCGGTCTACTCTGTTCCTTCACTCATGTGTTCTATCCAGTTAGCCTGTTCCTTGCTCTGGGTCCTTACACCAGCTCTTCCTTCTGCCTAGAACAGATTTCCTCCCCCTCCTTAGTAAGGTCCATCCAGACCATGCTATTTTTTTTAAGTATATTTTTGAGAGAGAGAGAGCACGAGCAAGTGGGAGAGGCAGAGAGAGGGAGGGAGACAGAGGATCTGAAGCAGGCTCTGTGCTGACAGCAGCGAGCCTGATGTGGGGCTCGAACTCACAGACCGTGAGATAGATCGTACCTGAGCCAAAATCAGATGCGTAACCGACTGACCCACCCAGGTGCCCCAGACCACGCTTTAAAAAAAAAAAAATGAATCCAGGGGTGTCCCTTAGCCCCACACTACCAGTTTTTCTTTATTCTTTTCATAGCAACTGATTACAGTCTTGACTTTTCCTGTGGTATTTAACACCTTCTACATACTCACGGAACAAACTTATTTATCATCTGAACTGCGCGCTGTCTGCCTCCCCCAGCCAGAATGTAAGTTGTAGGAGGCTAGGGCTTTGCGTCTGTTTTGTCCACTGATGGATCTCAAGCCCCCTAGATCAGTGCTCCATACCTACTCAAAACCTCACAAACAGTGGGGAGCTATAGTCTTCTGGTTGGAAGAGACGAGAAGATTTCTTTTTATTGACGAGAAAAAAAAAATTTTTAAGAGAAGAAAAACGCATGACTGATGGAGACAGCAGGTGGAAAAACATCTGAAGCAAGTCAGAGATGAAGATTAAGCCGTGGAGTTTTGGATGCTAGATGGCTATGAATAGCCCAAGTCTGGGATGATAGCTTTCCTGGTGGGAAGTCATTTGTCTCTTCTATCCATAAAAACTGGAAGGGTGAATGTGTATTCCATTTACTTCCTTGCTCATCCGTTCCTTCTCTTATTGGGCAAAATATTTAATGAGCCCCAAGTCCGCAGCCAGCACTGTTCAGACTCTGAGGGAAGCAGTTAAGCTAGTCCCTGCCCTCAAAGAGCTCTCGATCTAGTGGGGGGGGGGGACACCACAATTACATAAACAAGTAATTGCCACACACCCTGATAAGTACAGCCTCTGTGGAAAGAAGGTGAACTCCAGGAGTCGGACCTCTCTGGGCTCAAATCCTAGTTCAACTGAACATTAGCTGTGTGAGCTTGGGCAAATTGCATAGCCTCTCTGAGCCTCAGTTTCCTCATGTGAAGAATGGGTACAAGTAATATTATGTACTTCATGAGGTTGTTTTGAGGAATAGATGAGATCAAGTATCGTAAAGCAGTTAGCATACCATAACCACAAATTGCTTATTAGCGGTAATACTATACTATTATTATTATTTCTAAAGGTATGATCAGCAGAGTACTGTGGGCTCGCAGAGAACAAAGTAACTAATTCCATCAGTGCAGCAAGGAAGAGATTATTCTGGGGACGCCTGGGTGGCTCAGTCGGTTAAGTATCCGACTCCTGATTTCAACTCAGGTCATGATCTCACGGTTTGTGAGGCTGAGCACCACCCCCCCCCCCCCCGATGTCTGGCTCTGTGCTGACCGAGCAGAGCCTGCTTGGGATCCTCTCTCCCCCTCTCTCTCTCTGTCCTCCCCTGGCTGTGCGTGTGTGCGTGCTCTCTCTCTCAAGATAAATAAATAAAAACTTGAAAAAAAAAAAAAACCAAGAAAGATATTATTCTGGTTCTCCCAAGTCAGACTAGACAATCCGCCCAGCAGGCTACCACAGTGAAATTTTACCCAGAAAATAAAGTCTCCATTCCATTAAAAACCTCACAGGCCTCAATCTGGAACTCCCAACGATTTCCTTCAACGATTCATTGGATGGTGGATCACCATTAACCTCATGCAACAATTAGCACCCAGGAAAATTTTTAACAGCAATATGCATATAGTCAACATATGTCACATACAATCGCGCGTCTCAATTCAGTTTATTAGCATCAAGAAACTGTTGTGCGTGCTTTGTGAGATCGTCTTCCTTAGGTTCTCACAGTTTTAAAACCTTGGGTTATTCAAACTCCTGTGTAAGTCTCCCGCTGAATGTGCCAGTTACTATGGAAACAAGGTCACTGTGTGGGAGGAGCCTGAGGGAAGCGTATTCCTGGCACAGAACGAGCAGTGGACAGAAAGAAACAAAATTAGACACATTTGTGCCTGTACCACCATTGTCCAGCCACAACAGCATGACAAGGACGTGGAATGCTGTCTACAGTCAGTGCTCTGTGGGCAAGTTGATGCGGTGTAGACAGAAAGAGAGACTAAGGCAACTACCCACAGGGAGCTGTTTTCCCCGGGTTCCAGAAGCAACACCCTAGATCATATTTCATCTTGTTTACTTATAAGAAAAATTCCCTCTCCTTTTACAATTGGACATTCTTCTTGCCCGCCTCCTTCGGGTAGCTGCCCTGAAAAACAGCAGTTAGTGAAAAGTATCCATTGGAAGTCCGGCTCTGGAAATTCACTGCAAACTCTATTATCTAGAAGGGGGGTGGAGTATGAGCTGGTGTCCCTCTTAAGTGACGGGATTCAGTGGCTCTCAAAGCCTGGTGCCCATCAGAACCCCCTGGAAGGCTGGTTAAAACACAGTGCCGGGTCCCACCCACCCCGGTTAAAACACAGTGCCGGGTTCCACCCACCCCCACCGCCAGAGTTTCTGCCTTTAGTAGGTCTAAACTCTTGAGGCCCAAGAATTAAGATTTCTAACCAGTGTGGGGGCCACACTTGGTGTAGCATTAATTTCAAAACTTAAAAAACAGAACTCTAAAGTCCTTAAAAGTAAA
Organism: Panthera tigris; assembly: GCF_018350195.1. NCBI lineage: Eukaryota > Metazoa > Chordata > Mammalia > Carnivora > Felidae > Panthera > Panthera tigris. The sequence continues at coordinate 38,521,861 of NC_056677.1, forward strand.
GGAGTATTTCTTAAAAAGTAAAGGTCATCACATGATGGCAAAGATAGCCTTTTAGACACCCTATACAATTCTCCATATATTTTCGGCATTTTTACCAACACAGCAAAACTACTGTTCCCTCTGTGTCAAAATGTTCTACAATCAGGGGTGCCTGGGTGGTTCAGTCAGTTAAGCATCCGATTTTGGCTGAGGTCATGATCCCGTGGTTCGTGGGTTCGAGCCCCGCGTCGGGCTCTGGGCTGACAGCTTGGAGCCTGGAGCCTGCTTCGGATTCTGTGGCTCCCTCTCTCTCTGCCCCTCCCCCACTCGTGCTCAGTCTCTTTCTCAAAAATAAACAAACATTGAAAAAAAAATTTTTTTTAATGTTCTACAATCATATCTCCTTACATTTGATCAAATTCAGAATGCTTTTTCTTCTCCTCCACTGGTCTTACTACACGTTCCCTTTAGTATTTTTCTCCACCCGTTCTCCTGACTCAGTATTTCCCTCACACAGGACTTCAATGTTCAGCCCACATCCTATTCAAACGTCTGCGACATTTTCCCACTTTTTCCCCCAACTTCCCTCACCAGGGCCTGCTCTCCCTGCAGAAGTAAACAGCAGCCATGGGCAGTTCCCACATTCTATACATATTGATGGGAGGGGCAGATTTTTCCTCGTGTATATCAGGAATAATTTTCAAAGTCCAGCTTTTGAAATTATATTCACCCATGGGAGCAATCTACAGTTACGAAACTCAACCAAACCTCTCAAATTAAAACAGCATTAATTGGGGCATCTGGGTGGCTCAGTCGGTTGGGCGTCTGACTTCGGCTCAGGTCATGATCTCACGGTCCGTGAGTTCGAGCCCCGTGTCAGGCTCTGGGCTGACAGCTCAGAGCCTGGAGCCTGCTTCAGATTCTGTGTCTCCCTCTCTCTCTGACCCTCCCCCGTTCATGCTCTGTCTCTCTCTGTCTCAAAAATAAACAAACATTAAAAAAAATTTTTTTTAATAAATAAATCAATAAAATAAAATAATCACCCGGGGGTCTCACTTCAGCAGCACACATACTAGCGTTAGAACAATCCCAAGATCAGCATGGTCCCTTGGTCATCAGGATGACCGGCAAATTCAGGAAGTGTTCCGTCTTTTTAAAAAAGTAGAAATAAAAGATAATGAAATCAAATGACCATTCAATGGTAAGGATGTGGAAAGGGATCCCCCGTGCCCTGTTAATGGGAATGTGAACTGGGGCAACCGCGATGGAAAAGAGTAGGGAGGGTCCTCAAAAAACTTAAAACCACCACCTGAGCCAGTAATTCTACTTCCGGGAATATATCCGGAGGAAACGAGACAGGGTAACAACCTAAGGCGTCTAGCAACAGATGAATGGATACAGAAGATGTGGCTTATATCTGCAATGGAATATTATCCAACTATAAAAAAAAGGAGGAAATCCTGCCATTTACAGCAACACGGATGGACCTTGAGGGCATTACGCTAAGTGAAAGGAGTCGGGCAGAGAAAGACATGACCTCACTTCCACGTGGAATCTCAAAAAACCCAACTCCTAGAAACAGATCAGGTTGGTGGTTGCCAGACTTGGGGGTGGGTGGGCTGGGGGTTGGGAAAATGGGTGAGGGGGGTCAAAAGGTACAAACCTTCAGCTACAGAAGATCAAGAAGTCCTGGGAACGTAATGTACAACAAGCTGACCACAGTTAACAATACCCTATCGTGTATTTAAAAGCTGCTGGGAGAGTAGATCTTAAAAGTTCTTATCACGACAGGAAAACAAAAGTTGTAACTGTGTGAGGTGACCGACGTGAACTGATCTTCTAGTGGTGACCGTTTTTTTTTCCCAACATATATACATATCCAATCTTTATGCTGTACACCTTAAAGTTATAGAATGTTCTAGGTCCACTGTGTCTCAAGAATCCTGGGAAAACTAAATTCGTTGAAAAGCTCTAACAGCATGTTACTGGACTTTGAATTACATGGGGCTAAGCATCATCAGTTCCACCATGAGGCCTACAGTATAAACCCAACACATCTGGGAAAGATCAGACCCAAATCATGGTTCCCTCAAGCACCTGTTCTTCTCCATGAACTTCTTAAAGTTCCTCTGATGAGGTGTGGGCACAAGCCCTATGCAGGTGCGGAGAGAGTCCTCTTCGGAACCAAAGCCATTATAAGGCGGAAATTTCCTTTCTATCTTTGGAGGAGGAGGAGCCTTGCAAGAAATCGAGGTAAAGTTCTCTGTAACAAAACAAAGGCAAACGAGACGTCAATGGTTTTTATTTTGGTTTGGGTTGCTTTGGGTTTTTTTTGTGTTGTTTTTTTTTTTCGCCCCGATTGTGGCTGTTTTGAAAGGTTTGTTATGTTTTCAAGATGGACTATTTTAAACTCTTTCAAAGAAAACACAGCAAAATCCTCGGAGGGTAGGTTTCAATCATGTTTACAGAAACCAAAGAAGTCACTCAATAATCGCCATTGGTTCAAAAGAGAGAAAGGAAAAAGAAACTGCCTATGTCAAGTAAGTAAACATTTCTCTTTTGTCATCACATCCCCATTTCTGACTCTTTTCTGTCCTTCTGTGATTTTCCCAATGATATGAAAATTCAAACTTGGAACGTTCTGCCACCCGCCCATCCCAGATTTTAACCTGGAATTTAGCCCTCTCCCGTCTTCAGTCAACACTCCCTAATCAAACTCCTTTCCAAACAGGCCTGATTCCTCACTGTTTTGCCTTTACCTTCCCCAAGCACCATCCCCTCCTCCTGCGTGCCCTTCTTCAGACCTCTCTCTTTTCCCCTAACTCAACTCCAGGCCATGGCACTTCCCCATCGAGTTACAAAACCAAATCAAAACTTCTCACCAGCCACGGCTCCAGGTTGCAATTGTACTCAGATGTGATGGAGGCAGAAAACCAAGAATAAAGCTGAAAACAAATACACAAAACTTGAAAGAATAGCCACTGCTTACTCGCTCAAAGGGAGCGTTCTGGGTAAATGTCATTGCTTTTCTTTAACTCATCATTTTTGAGGATGGAGCGATGGACAGAGGGCTGGGGACATATTTGTAATTGCCTGGGAGCTGTTAGGCACTCGTCTGTGAGGCTGTATAATCTCCAAGTCACTTGTGTTTGCCCCACCACAAAGGGCAAAGAAAATGCCAGAATCTTTCGGAAAACAAACACAACAAAACATTCATGACTCTAAGGAGTTCCGTACAAGCAAAGATTTCCTTTTCCCCTGTTAACGTTTTTTTGTTTGTTTGTTTATTTTTGACAGAGAGAGTGAGCGAGCGTGCGCAGGGGAGGGGCAGAGAGAGAGGGAGACACAGAATCCAAAGCAGGCTCCAGGCTCCCAGCTGTCAGCGCAGAGCCCGATGTGGGGCTCGAACCCACGAACCGGGAGATCATGACCACAGCGGAAGTCGGACATTTAACCGACTCGACTGAGCCATCCAGGCGCCCCTCTGCTGTCAGACTTCCAATAGAAGAGTACAGATTTAAAGCACAACTCTATAATGGAAAATACACATCAATTTGTCATCCAAGGCAACCAAACTCTTCGAATTGAGGGTTTTGTTTTGTTTTTTTACTGATAGATCAAAAGGCTAAGGGTCCGAGGCTATTTCTAACTCCCGATTTGAAAACATTTTCAACTTTCACATTTCCTTAGACTTCCTTATTTCCTTAGCCTTTGTGTGAAATCCCCTCGAGCATAATCCCCAAAAGAGTATTGTTCTGCCCTAACAGAAACCGTTCACAGAAGACATATTGGCGAAGAGAATGCCATCAAAGATTTCTCACTGGCTCAGTGAAAGGGACCAGCCAGGCAGCCAGTACAGAAGTGGCTTGCGAGCCTCTCCTATTGCTATTTTTGTGGCAATTAAAATCTTGGTAATAAAGAGGAAAGTTCAAATCTTGGAATTAGGTAGAGCTGCAGTCGACCCCTATTATTGTTAACCGGCAAATCAAACACACCACTGACTGGTACCTTCATTTCAGGGAAAGGACCACAGGATGGCAGGGAAAACTCTGTGATTAGCAGCACATCGGGGCGTGATCAGTTTCTTCTAACAAGGGGACACATGCATACATACGACTCTGCGTACAAATCTGAACAGTGTAACCAAAAGAGGACATATGCTGAATCACAAAATAATTAAGAATGCATTCTATACCTCCCCCCCGCCAGAATTACAAGTTTTATAAGTGTTGTCTGCTCTCAACTACATAATTTTTGCAACAGATTTAAGCAACAAAAGAACCAATTTCAAGCTTTCCTCTGCACCCACAGCGCCATCTAGTGTATAGAAGCCGAGGAGTGTTCCCCTCTATCATGCCTGACTTTTTCGTAGCACATACATCTTTTTCTCTGGGTAATGGTGTACACCCACAAGGCTTCGGACTTGCACCTATGTTTCCTGTCTTTGGTTTTCCATCATCCCAGCATCTTGCATGCTTCAGATATTAAAAAAATGTTCCTTGAATAAATGAAAAATTATACCAGTTTTGTACACAGCATCTTCCCAAATATCTTCTTAAATGGCACCCTGCTGAACTCTGAGACACCTCTGTCGCTTCAATGGCCTGATTCCTCTCATTCCGAGCGAGTTGTAAAAGCAAATATACTGAGTGCCTATCCACGATTAACTAGATTCCAACAAAATTACAGAAAGGCGATGTTTTTAAATTTTTTTTAATGTTTATTTATTTTTGAGAGACAGAGAGAGACAGAGCGTGAGCAAGGGTGGGGCAGAGAGAGAGGGAGACCCAGAATCTGAAGCAGGCTCCAGGATCCCAGCTGTCAGCACAGAGCCCGGCATGGGGCTGGAACCCACAAACCACGAGATCGTGACCTGAGCCGAAGTCAGGACACTCAACCGACTGAGCCACCCAGGCGCCCCAGAAAGATGATGTTTTTAAGACGAATGTTAATGATCCTTCACTGTGATTTTTACTATTTGCCATCTCGATTGGAAACAATGCTGGAAAATGCCTTCAATCACCTCAAAGTTCATCTTTTTTTTTTTTTTTAATGTTTATTTATTTTGAGAAAGTGAGAACATGAGCGGGAGAGGGGCGGAGAGAGAGGGAGAGAGAGAGGGAGAGAGAGAGAGAGAGAATCCCAAGCAGGCTCCGCACCATCAGTGCAGATCCTGACACGGGGCTCGATCTCACAAACCAACCATGAGACGGTGACCTGAGCCAAAATCAAGAGTCAGCCACTTAACTGACTGAGCCACCCAGGCACCCCTCAAAGCTCATCCTGTATGTTCTAGTAACCCAGATACGGACCCAGATTTTAGGAGGCCTGAAGCTTACATAATTTGGGAGTAAGCGCTTCAATACAAAGAATGCCAAAATTGTTAAGACAAAATTAGGATCGGGGCTTTGGACTGGGGCTCAGGCCATGGAAGAATCCTAAAGCTCAGACTTCATTAACTTCATTAACATCAAAATAAACCCCCCTCTGCTTGTACCCAATACCCAGGTCAAATGAGTTTGGTGGGATGTTCATTTCGGGGGGGGGGGGGGGGGGGGGGGCCAAATAATTAGTGAATCACATTATTCTTGAGCCCTCGCTCGAAAATCCTTCAGGGACCGTCCATTCCTCAACCCTCTGTGCTTCGCGGCGGACGGAAAAAAGGGGCAAAATTGTTAGATCCGTTGAGGCCACGGGGTGCAACCAGAAGCAGAGTCTACGACTGACGCCGCAGCTTGGGATAGCTAATTCGCGCCAATGACCATTAAATTCTCATCTTGGATGTCCCACCGCTTCCGGCGCCAACAGTGCAGAGTTCGTCAAGAGGCCAGAAAGAAATCCACAAAATCAAAGATGCTTTAAAGAATGCTGCTCATCTTTACTGTCAGTACAGCCTAATATGCACTTAAAAGCAATGGAAACAGCTGGTTTGTTGTTGCTGGTGGTGTTGTTGTTTTACTAGTTTTGGCTGTCCCAGCCCCTAAGGTTCGATGATAAGCAAGTCCTCCTATAGCAAAGAAATAATAACCCAAGGCAGGAATTCTAGGTGAGAACAGGTTACATTCAAGTCCCCGTGCCTTCAGTGAGAGAAACTCCTGCTGGAGCCCCTGGAGCCTTTTCTAACCTTTATGCTACAGGAAAGCCCAACAGGCATCCATCTGCCGGTCCGCATGCATCCACACGAAATCACGAGGCAAGTGACATGCTTACAGGCCGGCAGGTGAGCCAGGGCCAGCGGATGGCCGAGCTGCCTAGTGGGAGAGTCACATTGGAATGTTCCATGCAAGGAGTCTATGGAATCGCTTTCTCCTTAGAGTGAGTCCTTGAACGCACAAAAGAACCCTCATTTTGTTTTAGGAGTCAAATTGGGTTTTACACAGGGGCACAAATCTCTCTTGGAATTCTATGGAGCCCTCTGCTTCTACATAAATAGAAAGCTTACCCCTGCACCTTCCTTGGGACTGTGACCAACCCCTTCTCTTTGTCTGTCTGCCATTTTTTTCTCACCGCCCCCCCACCACCACCCCAAATCTGCTGAGGTGTCATTAGATAGGAGAAGGTACTAAAAAGCCCCAAGGTGGCATTTACAAATCTCTCCCCGGCCCCTCTTAGGAGGTCCCAGTGGTGTGGTTAGCGCCTGTCTGCGCCTTCCTGGACTGCACTGGCCACAATTCCTGACAAGGGAGGAAGCGCGACCACACTTACTGACGGGACTCTGTTCTAGTTTGAACTTCAAGGATACGAGAATATAATGCGTAAAATGCGGTCTTCTGAATTTAGAGAAGCAGACGAATTATAAACTCGATCGAGATGTCAGATGTGACTGTATCTGAGTAACATGAAGTACGCTAATTTAACCTCACCAAAAAGTCAGAAAAGGCAAAGTAACGATTACCAGAGAATGCGGATTCACGACCCACCCACCCCGCCCCGCTTGCACCATGGATATAATTTCTAGTCATTACTTACATTAAGTACACTGTTGTGACTCAAGAAATGCTGTGTAATAATAGTGTCTGTTAAATGGGGTATTTTAACATATGAGAAATATAAAAAGTCAGCGTGACTATAAAATGCATCATAATTTTGCATTTGCATAATTTTCTGTTTAAATGCACGATGCTCGTGTTATATTAGCTTTAAAGGCACAGACTCCTTTTTTTTTTTTTTTTTTTTACATAATGCATAATTGTATAGAGTGACCCAGAGAAGTGAGCAGAAAGAAATTAAGCGCCAGGGATCAACCAAAATGGACCATCGGGCATCTAGAGCTGATCTGTTTGCCGAGGACGGCTAGATTTAGAGGACGCCAGAGAAGTCACTCTGTCTCTGCAAGTTCCCTGCAAACCGGTTAGGACACTAACAACATACCATGTCTCACCAGTACCACGTTCATTTTCCCAAATGCAACCTTTGCAGTCTCGAAATCGAGCTGGCAGACAAGCATTAACCAAATGTTGGGGCTTTGCGCTGAAGGGATCAGATGAGGTTTGGAAACCTTTGCCACGTCCTTCACATTAAGACCATCTTTCAGTGGGACGGAGGTCAACGTCTTCAGTTAACTCGTCTTTTCTATATATGTTTTTTTTTCTTCTTCTTCAAGTTTTAAGCCTACCCCGAAGACTTACTGATTCTACACAGGCATCGACATTTATTAAAAACCAAATCCTCCTTCCCAGGGATCTGCGGACCACTAGCAACTCCTCCCCAACAGCCACCACATGCACATGCCTGGCTGCCTCGTGTTCACAGTCCCCAAAACTAATGTGCCCAACTGCGTCCACGAGAGAGCACGACTTTTAGACAGTAACAGAAGAGACTACCGATGTGGCCCCCTAAGGCCCGTGCATTGTGACTAATCTGGCAAGCAAATGCCGTGGAACAAATTCCCTTAATGAACGGAAGAGTGAAATCCAAAGTGTTTTTTGTGCCAACCCTTTGTGTATGCTGTGTGCCTTCTCCCACGACAGGAAGATGCCCAGGAGGCCAGGAATGCTACACAATGGGAACACCAAGACATGTGAGGTGCTCATTCTAGTAACAAAGTGCCTTGTCTCAGACAAGAATACGGGAGGAAGCACTACCCCCGCCCCCCAGCTCCAAACCCCAACCTGGGAGGTCGGCAACCCTCCTCCCCACCATCACTTCCACTCAGGGACAGGTACCTGGAGCAGGGCCCAGGAAGGGGGCAGGGCTGGCTGGCAGGTTTCACAAATGAGGGCTTTGTTGTTCGGGTTTCATGTCAGATCCTCTGCCTGCTTCTATGATTCTCATAACGCCACGGAACACGCAGTAGGTTTCTGCGCTCCTTCCGGCCTAAGAAACTCTTTAACTCCACAGCTCCTAAGTCCTACTACAACAACCTGTACCTAGTAGGTTCTTTTTTTTTTTTTTTTTTAAGCTTATTTCTTTCTTTTGAGAGAGAGGGAGAGAGAGAATCCCAAGCAGGTTCTGTGCTGTCAGCACAGAGGCTGATGCGGGGCTGGAACTTACAAACCGTGAGATCATGACCTGAGCTGAAATAAAGAGTCAGACGGTTAACCGACTGAGCCACCCAGGGGCACCCCGCCCCCCAGTAAGTTCTTAATAAACCCCTTCTTCTCATTCTGAACTGAACTCATCTGAAGAGAACGGATGTCTAAGGAGAGAGAAAAGCTGGAAACATGGCTGGGCTTCACCAGGAAAGGTAGAACAAACTGGCACGAGAGACTCAGAGAACTCAGATAAGCAGTATACCCATTGCAGTAAGCAGGAATTCAGTGAAAAGAAAAGCATTCAGATTTCCATTTCAGTTGCTCGACCGGAGAACATGGAGCCCGAGCTGCAGTCAGGCAGAGGGCCGGCTGTAAAGGAAAACGGAAGCCTCTGGCATCAGGTAGACAAGTTCAGAGCTCAGCTCACCCTTCACTTACTGCATAGCCTTCGACAAGTCAGCCTCAGCTTCTTCACCTCAGCTTTTTAAGCCTTTAAAGCCTCGGCTTCTTCACCTCTAAAATGGGGACAATGAGTCTCGAATCGTTGTTAGGAGTAACACAACAAACGCCTACCAGCAAATGCTCAATGAATACATGGTAGCTATTCTGAGCTTAGCATTTGCAACTCAAAAGCAAAATCCTAAACTACAGAACACAGATTCTAAATTTTTAAACGTTATTTTTTATTTGCTTGATTTTTTTACATTTATTTATTCTTGAGAAACAGAGCGACAGAGCACCAGCAGGGGAGGGGCAGAGAGAGAGGGAGACACAGAATCCGAAGCAGGCTCCGGGCTCCGAGCCGTCAGCACAGAGCCCGACGTGGGGCTTGAACCCACAAACTGCGAGATCATCACCGGAGCCGAAGTCGGACGCTTAACCGACTGAGCCACCCGGGCGCCCCTTGATTTTTTATTTGATAAGAGAGAAAGAGACAGCACAAGTCAGGGAGGGGGGCGGAGGGAGAATCTTAAGCAGGTTCCACGATCAGCACAGAGCCCAACGCAGGGCTCCATCCCACGACCGTGGGATCATCATCTGAGCCCAAATCAAGAGACGGACGCTCAACTGACTGAACCACCAGGCACCCCGAAGTATTATTTTCTAAGTGACATACGTGTTACTTACCAATTCCATATTTAGTCTTGTAATAAGTCTTCGTAAAGTTATCACAGTCGCAAAGAAGCACTTTTCTTCCCCACACGTTGATGGTGGCTCCTATGAACAGGTCACTATCTTTGTAAAACTCCTGGTCTACTTTCCCGAGCTAATAAACACAAAGGAACAAGGCGTTGGCGCCACAGACCCTCTGAAGACTTACGCAAAAGAAAAAAAAAATTGTAAAAAAGAAGAAAAAAAAAACAAACCCTCATTTGTATCATTTATAATCAAGACACCCAGTCAATGTTAACATCTGGAAAATACGTGTGTATCTATTCACATGTGTGCTTGAGCCTGTTTAGGATTGACAGAGGTGCAACGCGTACGTTTATATATTCATTAACCGCGTTCACAATCAATCTCACAAGAGAATCTGTGACGCACCCCGTATCTCAGGTTCCAGGAAGGTCACACCGGAAACAGCAATGAAACGTGAGGTCCCTCACCTTGTATTTATCCAACAGGTAGCCGTCTGCTGGTCTCCCTGTCAAGCCACGATACACGTTAAGAACTGCTCGATCTGTTATCTGACCTGGCTGATAGACTCCAGGTGGGCCATACTGGAAGAGAAAATCCAAACGAGGTACGGGTAGGTGGCTTACTGAACACAGAAGATGGTCGTGGTGAGGGGCCCAAGCCGGAAATACGCATCGTATGAGAAGGGGACCAAAACACACTGCCCCAAACACGCCTCTCGGGCGTATGGACTATTTTGAGCTGGTTATTCTGAAGAAAACAGCAGAGGCAGGAGGAGCTGGGTACAAGGTTCCCTTTTGTTTAGCCCACTGAGCCACCCAGGCGCCCCTCTCAAGTTTCCCTTTTGTAGAAAGCATTTACATCTATAAAGGAAATCTCCATTTGTAAGAATGTCTCCCTCTGTGTACCAGGAAGAGAAGGCAGGCTGAACATCTCTAAAACCTCTGACCAGCGGGGAAGACGACTTAAATCTGCATTAGCCAGCGCACTCTTGTTCACTGTGCTTTCCTTGGTGACCCCCTATCACCGGCTTCCCTCCCACCTGGCCACTTGACCCCCCAGTAGCTGGAGATGGTATTTAAGGTGGTGGCTTGGGCCATTTCAGGAAGTTCCTCCATTTTCCTAAGTCTCTCTCATGACTACGGGAGGTATACGTGTTATTCAACATTTGCTGGGTTTTCTCCTGTTAATCTGTCTGTCATTACCGGGGAGGGGAGGGGTGGTCTCAGCCTAGAAGGGTAGAGGGAAACTTAGTTTTCCTCCCCCAAATACGGTTCTCCTCTGCCCTCATACTCCATCCACCTCTCCCTCTACTTCCACACCCATCCTTCAAGGCCGTGCTAAAGGGCTGTCTTTTCCCCTGACCCTTCCCGTCCTCCTAGCCTGTCCCCAGTCCACACCTCCATAGCACCGACCACAGGGCTAGACCGCTCCGTGTGGTTTCTCTGAATGCCTCACTGGCAGCCATCTTTTTTCCTCTTCTGGAAACTACGAGAAACGCCCTGAGGAAGAAACCATGCCCTGCCCACATCACTCAGCTTAGCACCCTGCCCAACCCTGAGCTCAGGAAGCACTAGCCAGCCGAGAGGGACCGCGTGGAGAGGTGGCAAGAACCCCAGAGTGCAGGCGGCCTCTACCGGAAACCGTGGCCCGGAGCAAGCCAGGGTACTGCTCCACTCCACACACCAGACGTGGTCCCAGCGGTTGCGTGAGCTGCAGGAAAGGTCTTAACCAACTTCACTGAATGGAAAGTGACCTGTTTATCACATACAGAGGAGGAATCTGAATCATCCCTGATAGGTGTGACATAAAACACAAGTTCAAATGTGCGAATTTATGACGTGGGGCGGGGGGGGGGGGGGCGGTGAGTCAGCCAAGCAACATAGAGAAACAGTACCTTTGGAGCATTTTCTCTTTGCCACTTACTAGCTACAGGACTTGGAGCCAGGTATTTACCTTCTGGGAACTTCGGTTGTTGTTTGGTTTTTTTTTAAAAAATGTTTATTTTTATTTTTGAGAGAGAGAGAGACAGAGCACGGGGGGGGGGGGGGGGGGGGGGGGGGGGAGGGGCAGAGAGAGAGGGAGACACAGGATCCGAAGCAGGCTCCAGGCTCTGAGCTGTCAGCGCAGAGCCCGACGCGGGGCTCGAACTCATGAACTGTGAGATCGTGACCTGAGCCGAAGTCGGACGCTTACCCGACTGAGCCACCCGGGCACCCCCCGACCTCCGCCACCCCGAGAACTTCAGTTTTGTCGTCAAACTGCAGTAATAGTACTGATTCCTTGCTCTCTCAAAGGATGCCTGAGTGTCGAAGGACTGCTTACTGCTTTTCTTCTCTCTCCGCCAGGAGAATGGAAGTTCCATGAAGCAAGACTTAATCCATTTCTTTCTCACTGGAACCCCCAGAGCTGGCACACAGTTGACAATAAATATTTGCTGAATGAATGAATAAAGGAAGCAACGAATGTCAAGACATACCGCAAATGTCCAGTACGTCATTATTATTTTTTATAATTAGTCTACTGGTCAAAGCCATTCTAAAAACAGGCTTCCCAGGCTACCTGAGCCAAAGTCGGAGGCTTAACCGACTGAGCCACCCAGGTGCCCCCATCCCATTCAGCTTTTACAGTTACTTTCAAAGGGAGGCCTTGTGAACAGCGTTTCAGAGATAGAAAAATACACTCAGAGAGGTTAAGTGACTCGCCGAAGGTCACACAGCTTTTAAGGGGCAGAGCCACAATTCTAACCCAGGTCCTCTGTCTCTCTGTTGTTTCTTCTGCCCCCAAGTTACTTAGCTCTCAAATGGCCATAAATGTGTAGGAATCAGTCCAACAACTCTCTTTTAATAGTAACTAAAATGCAAAAGCTGTCATTGATGTTAGCCAGTGGCTAGTTGGTGACTCGTGGCTACTTTCCTAAGAATCAGTCCTGGGCATATGCTTGTCGTTGGGGGGGGGGGGGGGTGTGCACGTGTGCGTGTGTGTTTGCACACTCAGAGCTTAGACCAAAACCGTGCAATTCCTCAGTAGGCTACGGAGGCCAGAGGCCAATGCCCCATCCAAGGGCATGAGCAATTCTTCTAACTAGAGAGTCACTTACTTTCCGAAAACTGATTACGAACTCAATGCTGAATATGTACTTCCTCTCGCATTTGACTTCTTTTTCTGTTTACTTGCCTGAATTCAACCCAGAAAATTCCAACTTCAATTTGTTATATGCTCTATATTACTTTCATAGATGTATGTATTTTTTTAAGTTTTTATTTATTTATTTTGAGAGAGAGAGAGAGTGAGTGAGTCACAGAATCCGAAGCAGGCTCCGGACTCTGAGCTGTCAGCACACAGTCCGATGCGGGGCTCGAACTCGTGAACCGTGAGATCACAACCCGAGGCAAAACCAAGAGTCAGACACTTAACCGACTGAGCCACCCAGGTGCCCCTCACACATGTATTTTAACACAGAGAGCACAAAATGAAAGTTTTCCAAACACCCGTACTAACACTTGGTAACTGTGGTCATTGCATAGTCATAACTCACAACATTCCAGACAGTGAATGGTGAGTCTTTTGGCCCGCAAGAAAAACTCAGAAAGTGGTTCCGTGTCTGCGGCTCACCTTGGGTAGCTTTTTCCTCCGGAGGAACAACGATGTGGCATCCCGGCCTGAGCAGGGTGGCATCACTTCTTTGATTTCGATGGTATCGTCGCACAGAAAGTAATGCAGAATGAGTTCTCGACGGTCCCCGAACATCGAGGCTGAGTCGTCCCACAGGCAGAAAAAACGTAAAACCTTCCTATTATACTCAAGAAACTGTTTCAGGGTGTCATAGGACTCATAGGGACGTAAGGGCTCCATGCGGTCTAGCGTCTGAAAAATGGGGAAAAAAGGTCAGTAAGAGTGGTTTTGCATAATCACTTCTGGGATACACGCAATCAAAGCACATGAAGAGATCTTTCCCATAGACTATTCCGGGATATTTTTAAAAATTTCAAAGGACTTATGACATACGTGTATATACACCGACAGCTAGTTTTTGCCTTAAAAATACAATCCAGGGGCGCCTGGGTGGCTCACTCGGTTCGGCGGCCGACTTCAGCTCAGGTCATGATCTTGCGGTCCGAGAGTTCGAGCCCCGCGTCAGGCTCTGTGCTGACAGCTCAGAGCCTGGAACCTGCTTCGGATTCTGTGTCTCCCTCTCTCTCTGCCCTTCCCCCTACTCACACTCTGTCTCGCTCTCTCTCAAAAATAAGTAAACATAAAAAAAATACAATCAAGTAGTAGGAAGCTTTTAATATTAAACAGTATTTTAGTACACTATAGTTTGATACTGTTTTTGAAAACTGGTTTTTCTCAAAGAGTTAAAATTCCTTTTTTTTTAATGTTTATTTTTGAGAGAGAGTAAGGGAGGAGGAGCAGAGAGGGAGACAGAGAAACCCAAGCAGGCTCCACGCTGTGAGCACAGAGCCCAACACGAAGCTCGAACTCACAGACCATGAGATCATGACCTGAGCGGAAATCAAGAGTCAGACGCCAAGCCAACTGGGCTACCCAGGTACCCCACAAAGACTTCAAATTTTTAAGAACACACAAAACTAATGTGTGGTGACAGAAGTTAGAACAGTAATTGCCTCTGGGTAGGGGAATGACCAGAAAGGGGGAGAAGGGAAGTTTCTGGGGGCGATGGAAATATTCCGTGTCTTGATTTCTGTGTCACTTACTAAGTCGTATACGTTTTTCAAAACTTTGTTGATCTGTACGCCTAAGATTTATATACATCTGAGCCTATGGTAATTATGTCTCAACCCCCCAAAGACACCAGTTGGGCCTTTTCGCTGAGAATCTGTATCTGTAGATCCTTCTAATGCATCCAAAGATTTTTGTAAAAGTCAAGGGAAGAAACAAGTCATAGTTTTATTTTGCTCCAAAGCTTTAGATATCGAGGCTCTGGAAGGCTATGGAAACAGGAGCAGAGCCAATGGAGAACCGCCGCAGTCTTCTTGGTGTGACTTTTCTAGACTTGTAGGTCCTCAGCCCTGTCTCGGAGCAAAACTTCCCCCATTCTACCTGATGCAGCTAAACAGGACGGTTATAAAGGAAGTGCTCACTGGCAGGAGAGAGGCAGTCCCATATCGGGTTATGTAATCACATTTGTAATTTCTCAAAACGTGCTCTCCGTCCAGTGCAGTTTATGTGCAGACTTACAGCAGAATTGGGGGAGACGTGATGGCCTTCCAGAGGCTCCTAGCCTTCTTCTTTGCCCTGGATCTTTACCCAAAACTACGGGACCTCTACTTTCATCAATTGAAAAGTGGTTTCTTTGGCGTCATAAGGCCTTTAAGAAACGCATTATTGATTATATACCATCGGGGCTCTTTCCGGCTTAAGTTAAATTGCTTAATTTTAACTTCGTATCTGAAGGCAGCCAACAACTGGAGAAGTAAACGCATTAAAATCAACATAAAAGCCTCTTATTAAACTCCTAATTTTCCACAGATTTCTATATTTATGGAAGAGCTTTCTCCCTGAGGGAATAAATGCTAAAATCATTTTCCCCGACCTAAGGAAATTCTTTAAAACCCTTCTTGGCTGTTCTTGGTATTTATTCTCGATTCCCGGCACAGAAGATTTTTTTTTTTTCTTCATAAACCTATGGAGCGGCACAGTGCTCTCTGCATTTAATACAACGCATCATCATTCCTAAGCACTATCATATAATACCGACTGTTCGGGAATGAGCGCAGCCATATGCAAAGGGTGGGAACTCATGTGGATCCGGTCCTTTTAGGTTCTCCTCGTTGTAAAGGCTTCATCTAGTTCTAGGCTCTTGCGCCCAGGGTGTTTGGAAAAAAATAAAAATAAACCCAAACTTTAAATCTGCTTGTATACCAACAAACACAGGTATAATGCCACGGGGACTTCTCCTTAAATATTCCAGGATCGACAATATGCATATCTCAGGAGGGTTGCGTGCCTACAGGAACGTTAAAGAATAATTCTGCCGGGGCTAGGGGGCGGGAACAGATGACTGATCCTACGTGCGGCTTTCAGCAAGAGACTAGAGCAGAACCAAAGGCGAGTTTTATTCTAAATTCCACGCTATCTTTCGGCAGGGAAATTGATTACAAATTTGAGAAACAAGAAAAACGAGATTAAACGCATCTACAGGGACAGAAAGGAGAAGTGCGGTTATCCGTTCCTGGGCGGGAAGAGTGGCTGACTGGAAAACGTCATGAGGGAACTTGCCGGGAGGAGGGATGTGTTCCGGGTCTTGATTTGGGTGCGGGTTACATGGGTGTAGCATTTGTTAAGACTCATCCCATGGTACACTTCATTTCGGTGTACTTTACTCTGTCTAATCCTACTTCAATTTAAAAAAAAGAAAAAGAAAGAAAGAAAATGACCATAATCAAATTCTGGGTTAAGAAGCACAAGACTTGAGTTGAAGCCCAGGTATCTGACCTTCCACCTGACACTTGCCCTTTTGGGTGTTCTGATTCTTCTGTAAAAAAAAAAAATTAAAAAAAAATAATATAATAATAATAATAATAATGAAGAAGGAGAAGGAGAAGGAGGAGAAAAAGGAAAAGGAGGAGAAGAAGGAAAAGGAGGAGGAGAAGGAGGAGAAGGAGAAGAGGAAGAGGAAGAGGAAGAGGAAGAGGAAGAAGAAGAAGAAATTTAGGCCAAGGGATCATTAAAAAAAAAAAAAAGACAACTTTAGAAAGACAACAATACTACGAACACTGGGTTCTTTCCTCCCTGTACTAACTGCGATCAGACTTTGAAGACCAACATGCTTTTATAATGGGGTACATCAGGGTCATGGCCCTTCCCACTCCTCTAGAACACATCTGATGCCACCATTCGCAGAGCTGGGAGTCCTGAGGAAGAAGGAAAATGGTATGCCCAAGGTTTGGTGCAGTTAATCAATAGTAAAGAAGCAAAAACGTTCCCGGAGGTAGGCAACCAAGATGGGAAAAGGTAAGCCGGATAAGAGTGGACCTAACTCTTATACTGTCAGTGACCACAAAGCCAATCATGGGCTCTTGGAAATTGCCTCACTGGACTCCTACCACCGGGAACGGAGACTCTCTGTGGAGAGAAGCGAGGGTGGGGGTGGTGAGAGAAGACTTTCCTGCACTGAGCTCAATACCCAGAGTTCCTTCTGGCCTCAAGGAGAACAGGATAACTCCAGTGACCATGACCCCAAAAGTGCTTTCACATCTGCATCCGGAACACAGATATCCTCGACTGAGTCCCCTTTATGGATTCTCATTCTGAAGACAAGAACTCACGGATGTTATCAATCTCTTACCTCTCTCCGTATCTTCATGTAAGGATCTTCCGGACACCGTCCTGGGGGGTTTAATTTGACTCCTATTTTCTTCAAAAAGTTTTTTGTGAACGTATCAGCATCATAAATCTTGAATCTCCGGCCATAAAAGACAACGTCTGTGTTGATATTGAAATGATACATAGTATAAAACTGATCTTCATCAGGAGGTGGGAGAGAAATCCGATGACGCCGGATAGAAGTCCCTATGGTGTGGAACAAAGTACAACCGTTTCATCGGATGGCTAACAAGGAAGAGGTCACAGCACGTCTCCGTGACGACCCTGGATGCTTTCCCAGAACAGGGAAGTGGGCAAAGGGCTGGTTCTTGGAGTATGTTCAAACTCTGACAGCACCTGAGGGAGCTGAAACTTTTGAGGTCCACAGTCACTTACCAGCCTTGCATGCTATTAGAGTTGCCTAACTGGTACCGGGGAAGCACTTTAATAAACCATAAAGACTAGGGAAGGCAGACTAGTAAGCTTCAATATGGTAGGTGCCAACACCATGATTCACAGCTTCTACAAGCTTCATGGAATCTTCTTTCCTCTACCAACCTCTCCTCCCTCCATGTTTGATAGCCTCTGTTCACCTCCTCCCAACCACCCCTACAAAGTGATGGTTATCAGAGGCTTTGTAGTTGTAGACGGTGCTCTGGGCCAAAGGTTCTGGATCACATCCCGTCTTTTACTTCTAACCCTATGATTAGCCCATTCGCTCCTCCTCTTGAGAGTATAGACCCAGGGTACCCAAGTATGCCCAAAATGGTGGTTAGCCACTGGCGGTAAAAGGGTTCGCTTCCTGAGCCTCGCTTCCCACAGGATGACACAACAAGGACCCCGTAACTCCTGCCCACGCAGGGGGTTACATGACAGGAGAGGAAACCCTAAGCTTAGAGAACCTAAATCTTTTTATAACAGACAATAAGCATCACAGGGAGATACCACCTGTATTAGACTGGGCGGTAAGCATGTTCTGGAAGGACACACCACTCTATCTTCCAAGGCCGCGAGCAGACCCGCCCTTTGCTCCAGAGGGAGAGACTACCTTTGCCTTCCAAAGCTGTCTGCCATGTAAACATCCTGGAAGAGAGTCCAGAACAAAGAGCAGGCAGCGTCTCTGCTCGTGAGATCCACCAAAATGCGAGATACCGTGGAGAACGGTCTCTCAACATCTGTGACTGACTTTGGCCTGAGAATCTACCCCACGAGCTTAAAGAGAGAAAGAGGTGAGCAGAGCAAGCTGAGGGTCTGACGGTTGAAGTAAAAGCGGCTTGGGTGACCTCTGTAGGGAAGGAAGTATTTTAGTATAAAGATGTCAAGCAAGCTTCTTCGCATTTTCTATAGCACTGAGAACAGCACCTTTTCCCAAAGTCTAGAAGTACTCGGAAATTATTCATTCCTATTCACTATGGAACGTTTCATGAATATCTTTATGTGCCAGGAACTGTGTCAAGCTCTGTTCCATTATTCTACTAATCATCTTTTCACACTGGTAAGGGGAAATTAACTAAAATGATTTTCATCTTCTTTTCTTTGTAGCAATTTTTAATTACTTGGTACATTAAATTAAAATAATAAAACTATAAAATTAGAACTGGCCCAGAATATCTTTAAATGTACTACATAAAAGATGATATAATTTTACTGCAAAAAATTATACTTCAATTAGCCTTTAATTCATGCCACTGAAAACAGTATGCAAATTATTTGATCATTCAAGATCAGACAGTGAGAACAAATTGCATACTGAAACATCTATAAAAGCATGGGCATTTCAGGTATTTTCAGAAACCATCATATATCGCTTTAAAAATACTTATATTGTGACATTTTTTAAGATATATAAAATTTATTCAGTGGCCAGGAGCTCCTTCAGAAATTCCATCTATCTTGCATTTGGACTTCATTATAAAAATTCAAATAAGCAGGTTATGCTGATTTCTGTTCGGTAAGACTTCGAATAGGAATGCTCTATTTCTCTAGGTGGAAAGAACCAGCCCACCTACAGAGCTTTTTTTTTTTTTTTTTAACGTTTTATTTATTTTTGAGACAGAGAGAGACAGAGCATGGACGGGGGAGGGGCAGAGAGAGAGGGAGACACAGAATGGAAGCAGGCTCCAGGCTCTGAGCCATCAGCCCAGAGCCTGACGCGGGGCTCGAACTCACGGACCGCGAGATAGTGACCTGAGATGAAGTCGGACGCTCAACCGACTGAGCCACCCAGGCGCCCCAGAGCTTTTAAATAGTAATAATCAGAATCAACATCATGGCCCTAGCATATGCCTTCATATACATTTTCTCATTTAATCTTCACTGGTCCCACGAGGCTGATAATGCACGAGACAGAAGAATCCAGCGTATGGATAAGAAAGTCAAGGTTCCACGCGGCCAAGTGACATGCCCGAGGGTCACACCCTAACAAATGGCAGAAAAAGATCTTGAAAGCTGGGGTTCCAAGCTCTAAGGAGATACCAGCCCTTTCCATGGTTTGCGCTCAGCCACATCTCACTGAACACTAGCCACAGATTACGTAAGTGAAGGAGAGGAGGGAGTATTCTAGGCAAAACAGGATGGGGGGGGGCGCCTGGGTGGCTCAATCGGTTAAGCATCCACCTCTTGATGTCAGCTCAGGTCAGGATCTTGCGGTTTGTGAGTTCCAGCCCCACATCGGGTTCCGCGCTGACCACGAAGAGGGTGCCTGGGATTCTCTCTCTCCGCAACCTCCCCAACTCCCACGTGGGCGCACGAGTGCTCTCGCTCTCTCTCAGAACACACACATCAACTGAAAACAACAACGAAACGGGATAGAAACTGGGAGAATTGCTGCCGGCTGCCAGAAGAGGAGAGCGACAAGATAGAGTCGCTCTTCCAAAAGAACGGCCTCTCTTAATTCCCCAAAAGCAATTTTCTGAGCAGAGCCCACTTGCCTGCTGCACCAACGCCCCCCTCTGGGTGGGGGGAACCACCCCTGCATTAGCTGACCCCATACCCTCCCAGACTCCCACATTTCCTTATCTGTGCTCCCACCTCTCCTCCACAGGGCATGCCCAAGAGGCTAGAGAAGCTCTTTGAGGTAACAAAGAAAAGCCTTGACCATTCGTGGGTTGGAAAGAAAAGGCAGGCCTAACACTAAATAGGAAACTTTTCAATAACAAGAAATCCAAAGCCACGCGGCGCCTGGGTGGCTCAGTCGGTTGAGCCTCCGACTCTTGGTTTCGGCTGAGGTCGTGATCTCATGGTTCCTGTGTTCGAGCTCCCGTGTCGGGCTCTGCACTGACAGCGCGTAGCCTGCTTGGGATTCTCTGCCTCCCTCCCCCTCTGCCCCTCTCCTGCTTGCTCACTCGCTCTGCTTCTCTCTCAAGGTAAGTAAATAAATAAATAGTTTTAAAATCCAAAGTCACAATTCCACACTAATTAGAAAACAAGTATGTGGGCCATTTGAAATGGACAGTTGCACCTGAGAGCTTTCAATAATATATTCGTGGTATCCCTCAACTGTGTCGTTCGGGGATCGAAATTTCTATTTCTTGGTATTCTGTGTGTGTTTACAGTCCTCCATGGTAAACGGCAGAAACCCCACCAGCAAGAATCTGTTCTGGAATGCCAAAGAAATGGGCAGGATGGCATTCCAGAACAAGAAATAGAAATTTCACATGAACCATGAGATCAAAGTATATAAGTAAAAAATAATGCTCTAAAACTGGAAAAACAAGAACGGAAGGACCACCTCTACCCTTTACATTTTTAAACGTTTGCCTTCTTGACTGCCCCATAAAGACAATTTGGGCAGATGTCCGCGCATTGGGTGCCTGCTTTTAAGCTCCTCCCGATCGTCATATTTTCTCTCTCTCTTCCTTTTTAAAGACCCTGGCTATCTGATTATGCTCTGCAAGCTTTAACTTTCCAACATTTCCCTGTGGTTTAGATCAAAATGATGACATATCCATTTATGTTTAACGCATTTTCATTTCACCCCCTTGGGACTTGCTTTAGATCTTTGGTCATACCACTAAATTTAGTTTTTAGACATTCACCTTCCAGAATTGAGACTACCACCTCTTACCTCTAAACTTTCGGTATGTTTAGTTCATTTTAGTAACACCGCACACCTAGGATACATCTGAGTCTAGAGACAGGGATTTCTTAGGTGAATGAATATTCATACCGGAATTGCCACCTGTCGCTGTGTCAACTAAGTTTGTATCCTAAAAATGTTAAGACCCTTCAGTGTGCTCAGACACAACAGAGTATCTTCTCTTATGTTCACGATTATTCCTCCGCTAAAATGACTGTTCCATTTTGATTTTTACAAAATGTCCTTCTTTAGCGTTTTGGTGTTATAAGAATGACTTTTTTTTTTTTTTTTAATATACAGATAGTCTGACACCTGTCTTGTAGCAAAAGAATACAAAATGGAAAACTCCAGGGGGTGCCCGGGTGGATCAGTCGGCTAAGCGTCCGACTTCGGATCAGGTCATGATCTCACAGCTCGTGAGTTCGAGCCCTGCATCAGGCTCTGTGCTGACAGCGTGGAGCCTGCCTGAGATGCTCCCTCTTTCTCTGCCCCTCCCCTGCTCGCTCTCTCTCCCTCAAAATAAAATAAACTTTAAAAAAAAAAATGATCCTATGCATGTCCCCCCTAGCCACCAAATGAGCCCCAAACGCTAGCATGACAGGTGCTCTAATGTCCCCTTATATCATTGCCTCCTTTCCTAGTTTTCCTTACACACCCCAGGATCGGCTCCCAAGTACCTTCCCAACTCCACCCCTACCACTTTCCCACCTCTTGATCTCATGCTGTCCCTTTTGGCTAATAAATATACCTTCATCTTTCATCTTTATCTGGAGAAACTTGTGAGGTACCACTCAAATGTCTTCTCTAGTGGATA
Source organism: Panthera tigris (assembly GCF_018350195.1). Taxonomy (NCBI): domain Eukaryota; kingdom Metazoa; phylum Chordata; class Mammalia; order Carnivora; family Felidae; genus Panthera; species Panthera tigris. The sequence continues at coordinate 38,543,672 of NC_056677.1, forward strand.
CTGGCGTTTCCTCTTCCGAGCCCTCAAAGTATCTGGTGCCATTTCTGATGCCTGCGTTCTGTTATGGACATTGTCTACCACTTGCCCTTTCCTTTTATCTTTCCTCCCTCCTCTCCTTTGTTTCTTCAACAGGTATTTATTGAGCAGCCCCCATGCACCAAACACCTGTCTTCACAGGTCAATGACTTACCTCCACTCTTAAATTCTATTCTGTTCCATTCAATGGCAACCCCTTCCCCAAGGTCTACCCTCTGGGGTCGCCAGATTTAGTCAGCACACTGAAATATAGGATGCCTAATTAAATAGGAATTCTAGATAAACAGTGAGTAATTTTAGTACAGGTAGGTCCCAGGCAATATTTGGGACACACTAAAAACTTTATTGCTTATCTGAAATTCAAATTTAATTAAGCATCTTGTATTTTATCTGGCAACCTTACCACCATCCCTCCTCTGCTTTATGGGATGCAGTACTTAGATGGACTATATGCCCAACGTGAATGAATGACATATGAATGTAATATTTTGCGATTACATTTGATTAGATTATCCTACAGTATAAAAAATATATAAAGTATTATGTTGAAGGGTGAAACAAGTCACTAGTGGAAATCAGTTTGTTTTTTTTTTTTTCCATGTCTATTCACTTTTGAGAGAGAGAGCACACAAGAGTTGGGTGGGGGGTAGCGGGACAGAAAGGAGGGACAGAGGATCCTAAATGGGCTCCACGCTGACAGCAGCGAACCCGACGTGGGGCTCAAACTCACCAACCCGGAGATCATGACCTGAGCCGAAGCCGGACGCTTAACCGACTGAGCCACCCAGGCATCCCAGCAATCAGTGTTCTTAACCAAGGACACGCTAAGAAATGGAAGCCGGTTCTTGACCCGCCCCCCGGTCTGCACAATCAGAAGTTCTTGGAGTGGGCCAGGAGATTCTGATGAGTGTTCTCAGCTGAGAACAGCTGGCATAGACCTCACCAGAAAATTATGGTACCTTTCTAATCATTAGCCTTTCTTTACCATAGGTTAGTCTGGACTGAGTAGTGGCCGACAAACAATGATTCTCTTAGACAATTGGAAGTAAAACTACTGGGATTAACCTCTGACATTCTTGGCTTGGTGTAACATTGTTTTAACCACATTCCAACAGAACAGCAACAAACTCTATAGGTATGACACTTCTAACCAAGAAGACAGTGATGTCCTGGCAAGAAATAAAAGCAAGCCTTGAGGTGTGACAGTGACGTGACTTATACCACACATCGACCTCTCTGCCAGCATGGATTCGTGAACATTACAAATACGTCGTTCTGATTAGAAGCTGTGTGTAACTGAATGCCTAGTTTGGCATTGTGCCTCTCTTGTTTCTGGCTTATTCCAAACTCCCCCCTCCCTAAAAAAAAAAAATCACATGACAGGAGAGGCAACTGAAGGGGGAGGCCAATTCATCCAGGTGTGCTCATTTCTTTTTTTTTTTTTTTTTAATTTTATTTATTTATTTTGAGAGAGAGACAGCATGAGTGGAGGAGGGGCAGAGAGAGAAGGAGAGGGAGAGAATCCCAAGCAGGCTCGGAGCTGTCAGCACAGAGCCCGACGTGGGGCTGGAACCTACGAAACTGAGATCATGACCTGAGCTGGAATCAGGAGTTGGACGCTTAACCGACCGAGCCACCCAGGTGCCCCTACGTGCGCTCATTTCAGTGGTCAGCTCCACAAAAGAAGGAAAGCGTTTGACCTCCCGTTTCATTTGGAAAATGTAGATGCCCTATGGGAGTCACAGGAATACCATCAGTGGGCATCACCTAAATAGGACCCCTAGCCCCTCTCCGGGGCCCACAGGTACATGAAAAGCAGTCCCAAAGTAGTCAAGATACAACTGAAAGAAACGCCACCTACCCCGTCCCACTGAGATCTGAGCCGCTGACTCACAAAGCTTGTTTGCTCTTTTTCCCCGTTTAACTTCGGAGAGCCCAAAGAAGATGTTTACGTGATTTTTTTCCCAAGGAGCCTCTGTCCAAACGGACCTTCCTGAACTGGAATCATCGTATTAAATATTTCCAGACAGACTGGTTTCTTGCCAAACAGAGCTTGATGATGGAGTGGCTGGTTTGTGTTTGCTTTCCACGGTGCTTGCTAGAGCCCGCCAGGAATTGCTGTTGACAAACTCAGTCTTGTTACGGATCGTGATGACCGCGTATTCCGTGCATACCCCCTGAGCTGTGTCTTCCCTCGGAGACAACGTCCTGATCAGGAAGAGCCAATCAGAAATTCCGAAATTTTCAAGAGACTTTACAAGTCACCTTTTACTCAGAGTTGTTCCCCACCCCCCCCCAGCCCCGCCCCGGGTCTTTATGAATAACATTGCCCCCGACTTCCCTAATAATGTTCAAATACGTCATTATGACTAACATCGGTTTGCCTCTGCAATCCGCTTGTGCGCTTCGATTTGAAATCAAGAGGCTGAGAGAATCGAAAAGTCTTAACAAAAGCCTTTCCAAGATCCTCATAGAGGTTACCTTTCATTTTTCTTCTTGGATAGTTTAATAAAACCAAAGACTCACTAGACGGGGCAGTTAGCTACAGGAATAATAATAAAACAATGCACCGGGGCACCTGGGCGTCTGACTTCAGCTCAGGTATGAACTCACGGTTCGTGGGTTCGAGCCCCATGTCGGGCTCTGCTGGTGGTGCAGAGCCTGCTGGGGATTCTCTCTCTCCCCCCCAACCCCCCCCCCAAATAAATCAATGACCTTTAAAAAAAAAATAAAAACAATGCACTGATGAAGGTTCAGGATATCCTGTGATCCCCAGTCTATCATTTGTATAAATTTGATGTCACGTGGGGAAGGTAATCAAAAACAGGCAAAAAGCTTAGTTAGAGAATGTTGGAGTAAAGCATTCAAGTGACTGTAAATATAATAAGTGTTTATAAACATAAATATTAGTATAAAAATATAAGAATATTTTTTGACTAAGGCAATACCATCGCTTACAAACACACAGGTAAAACAGATGTTCATAGAATTTAAAAGTTGTGAATTTGGGGCGCCTGGGTGGCTCAGTCGGTTAAGCGTCCGACTTCAGCTCAGGTCACGATCTCGCGGTATGTGAGTTCGAGCCCCGCGTCGGGTTCTGTGCTGACTGCTCAGAGCCTGGAGCCTGTTTCAGATTCTGTGTCTCCCTCTCTCTCTGACCCTCCCCCGTTCATGCTCTGTCTCTCTCTGTCTCAAAAATAAATAAACGTTAAAAAAAAAAAAAAGAAAAAATTAAAAAAAATAAAAAAATAAAAAAAAAAGTTGTGAATTTGCTTTCTGTTCTGAAGTAATTCTTCCAACATTTTCTAATACATTATTGTCAATCTTTAAAAACTGCCTTGTATAGGTTAAAAACGACCCTGAAGAGTCTAAAGACTTCTTGTCCCTTCATAAAGTGTCATATTTCCAACCATAAAAGTCTGTAGGAGCGCCTGTGTGGCTCAAGTTGGTTGAGCGTCCGACTCCTGATTTCAGCTCAGGCCATCATCTCACAGGTTCATGGGATCGAGCCCCACTCCGGGCTCTGCACTGAAAGCTGGAAGCCTGCTTGGGATTCTCTCTCTCTCTCTCTCTCTCTCTCTCTCTCTCTCTCTGCCCCTTTCCTGCTCCCGCTCTCTCTCCCCTAAATAAATACAGAAGCAAACATTAAAAGAAGTTTCCTTCGCAAGTCAGAGAATCTTTTTTTAAAACATCAAGGCATTTCCATATTTCCTAAAAGACTTGCCGTTAAGGCACAAATTCTCGAAATCAAAAGACCCCGGGGTGGATAGTGTGTCAGAGCGCAAAGAATAACGAGGACCACTCACATCCTCTCCTCACATTAATCCTTTCTACCCCCCACTAGTAAAACAAAGTGCAGACACTAAATCCAGTCTTCTTCCTTTTTCCACCACCTCAACAGTGCCTCTCTTCCAACATGGGAGAATAAGCCTGATTCTGTTCACGATCTGAGCACCCCCGATTCCCAGTCCACACCTCCAGTCTTGACTTTCTTCCTGAAAATACATCCCAACATGGCGGGCATCACCATACAGATGTCCCAACCACGTTCAAAGGCCTCACGGTCAGAACAAGGATACCCTACCTCTACCCCGAACATTGCTCCCTGCTCCGTGCTTCTGGGTTTTACTACTCTATCACCATCTTTTCGACCGACCGCAGAGTGAGCTCTGAGGCGACCTGTTAAGATTCAGATGAAGCAAATTCCTTCTGTTTCTTTTTCTTGGAGAGCTGACAATGACCTACTTTAGATGGTGGTTGGGGGATTAAATGAGATACTGATAAAGGAGGTACTTTATCAAGGACTTGACAAAGCACCTGTCATTAGATATTCCCCTTCCACACTTTCTATATTTAGTTGTTGGTCAATGCCTATCAACTCTGCCAACCAAATGTCTCTCAGGTCTTTCCTGTGTTTTCTGTTTCCTACTGTCATTGTCCAGGTTTAGACACTGAGCACCTGCTAACCTGAACAACTGCAAAACTCTTGGGCTATAGTCACTCCCTTTCCTCTCCAACCTGCTTACCTGCTAGCTCCAGGAGAGCCAGCACAGTGCCTGGCACAGAGTAGGCATTCGACAAACACTTCTTGGCAATGCTGACTGGCCCCAAGTTCATCATCCGGACGCAATGGAGCTATGTGCCAAGAAAACCTCAATCTCATCAACACTGAAGGAAATCCTTTGCATACTGCCTCGTCACGACCTTATACTCAGAGACCCATGGTCCCCAAATTTCTCTGTTTCTCCCCATAGTACCCATCGTGGTATATCAACGGGGAGGCAACGGGCCCAGATAAGTAGTTGGTAAGAAACAAAGTCTCTTCAACATAGGCAGAAATTCGTAAGATGGGTTAAATAAGGGTAAGCAGGGTATGTTATGTGTCAAACACAGAAAGGAGGAGATGGAAGGACCCAGAGATAATTCATTTTCTGTAGGTATTAAATATATATGAGGCACCTGGGCTCTAAATATTCATGACACAACAAATATACAAGAGTCAGTAAATATTCATGAGCACTCAATATTCATGAGGCCTCAATTTGGTCACTCATTCGTTGGTGACACCCATTCCGGCCCCAGGTGTCCTTTCGCCGAGAAACAAACAAACCCCATGACTACAGCTGTGGCCAGGCCCTCTTCTCCCTGGGTCTCTCTGATAGAGGTGTGCTGTGAGCCCAGGGTCCCTTCTGTCTGTGGTCCTCCTTGCTTGAACTTCAACTCTGGTCGTCAAGACTGACGCAGCAAAGACGGCGGGACCACGGCCTACCCCGGGATTCAGGCGGAGCGGTCCTCCCACCCACCCGTACCTCGTCCTACGTGTGCGAACTGAACTCCTTTCTTTCCCCCTCGCGTCTCACTGTACATTTCGAATTGTTTCCACGCGTCACGTGATGATGCATTTTAATTTGGTCCATGAGGCTTTTGCTCCGTGGCCTCTGGGAGAGCCCGCACGCACACTTCTTGGGGGACGGCGCCGCGTCAAGGTAATACCCCCACGTGACACTCTGGCTGCTACGTGGAGAACAGATGGTTGTACCAAAGAATCGTGGCTCCTGAGGGGTCAAAGTGGTCTTGGAAGGTCATCTACACCACCACACACACACACACACACACACACACACACACGACCCCCTCCCATACCTCTACTAAGCTCACGACCCCCTCCCATACATCTACTAAGCTATCAGTGAAAAATAACCCCTGACCTGCCCCCTATCTATACCAAGGACCAAATACATGACACCCCTCTCTACCCCCACACCCGACCCTGACCCCCATGTTCCTCCAGAAACATCCCATACAATCTCTGGCAGCTCTCTGCCAGAAAATTATTATTCTTACTGACCTGAATTCTGACCCCCCCCCCCCCCCCGGTCATATCCTTGAGGATACAGAAAATTAGGTCATCCTTCCTCCCCATGGCAGCCCTTCAGATTCCTGAATTCACCAGGCACACCCGAATCTTCCCTTTACAGACAAATATCCCTTTTCACTATTCTGCCTTACACATGACAACTTTTCAGGCCTTTTACCACCGTGGTTGCTGCCCCCTGAAGGCATCCAGATCTCAGCACTGTCCCAGGTGAAGGACTCCTAGCACAAGAAGAAATCAGTCACCTCCCTTGATCTCCACCCTACTCTTAATAATGCAGTTTAGGATTAACTCCTCTGGTGGCCACATCACAGAGTTAACTGGCTGAGATGGAGTATGGATAAAGAGGACTGGTACATGGGGGAGGGGAGGGGTGAAGGAACAGTGACCCTCTGCGGAAGAGCCATCAGAGTATGTAGTTAACAGGGATGAGGAGGAAGAGAGGGTGGTTAAAGCAAATGGCTGTGAATTCAAGAAAGAAGAGAGAGAGGTGCATGGCTGGGGGGGGGGGCGGGGGGGCGGGGCACAGTCGGTTAAGCATCTGACTCTTGATTTTAGCTCAGGTCATGATCTCAGGGCTCAGGAGTTCAAGCTCCACATCGGGATCCACTCTGACTATGCCGAGCCTACTCGGGACTCTCTCCACCTCTCTCTCTCTCTCTCTCTCTCTCTCTCTCTCTCTCTCTCTCTGCCCCTGCCCTGCTCACATGTGCTTGCTCGCTCTCAAAATAAATGATGAGATAAGCACTTAAAGGAAAGATAAAGGAAGGAAGAAAGAAGAGAGAATGCAAATCTGGAAGCGACAGTGGACGAGTCTCCTCTCTTCTCCTTGAAAGTGTTGTGAAGAAGTAATATGATCATAGTAAAGAGACTGAAGACACAGGAGGGTTTACTCATACTGGAGCAGCATGGGAAAGAAAACTAATATACCAAGACTTGTCTTGCTTATTAAGAGCAAGACAAAGGGCCCATGCTGAGGTGGGGGGTGGGAGGGGGCGGAGTAGAAAGCTAGTAAGTCACCATCAATAACCGCAGGCCAATGGCATGTTCATATTCTCGGTCACCAACAAGTCAGACACCGAAGCAGTATATGGCGCCTTTTAAAAAGCCAGAGACGGGGGTGGGGCACCTGGGTGGCTCAGGCGGTCGAGCGTCCGACTTCGGCTCAGGTCACGATCTCGCGGTTCGTGGGTTCGGGCCCCACGTCGGGCTCTGTGCTGACAGCTCGGAGCCTGGGGCCTGCTTCGGAGTCTCTGTCTCCCCCCCTCCCCGTCTCTCTGCCCCTCCCCCACTCATGCTCTGTCTCTCTCTGTCTCTCAAAAGTGAGTAAAGATTAAAAAATATATATAAAAACCTAGAGAAAGGCAGTATATAAAGGTGGGAGTTACAAGTCAGAGAACCGTAACTCTGCTTTCAATAGGTACCTTGAGGCAGTCCGCTATTTTTCAACTTTGGTTCATTTACTTGAATTGTGTCATCTTCGAGGTAGAAGAGGATTTTATAGCGTCTTATTCTATACTTTTCTTGAGTTTTATCAGGCAATTCATCTTCTAAATAGGCATCAAAAGATAATACCTGTTGGGATCATAATTAGAAGCTAAGAAATGGCAAGAAAATTTTCATCAAAACTGAGAGTCAATACGGCTACTGCTTATATACTTGCTGTTGATGTAAAGCGAAAAGTGGAGAGTTTCACCAAGACATTCCACACATCAGCTCTGCGAACAGATATGCAATCTAGGTTACCGTATACAAAGACTGTATTTTCATCACTGTCTGGTTAGGATAAGGAAACGATACCCAAGCAACAAATCCATCATTCAGCTCTGCTCTAAGCTGAAGTACTATCTGTCGGGTTTCGCAGTGGGATTCTATATGTAAGTTACAGTAGTTTCCCCCCCCCCCCCCCCACCCCCCACACCGTATCCATGGCTTCGCTTTCTGCAGTTTCAGTGGCCCGCGGTCAGTTGGGTCCAGAGGTAGATGATCCTCCTTCCGCCCTGTGCTCAGGTCGACGGGAGCCCACGACTGCATCCCAATGCCTACATCGCCCACCTCACTTCATCTCATCACGCGTGTCTTACCGTCTCGCATCATCGTAAGAAGGGCGAGTACAGCACGATGAGGTATTTTGAAAGCCCGCGTTCGTGTAACTTATTACAGTATATTGTTAAAATTGTTCTATTATTACTTATTGTTGTTAATCTCTTACGGTGCTTAATTTACAAATTAAACTTTATCATAGGTATGTCACGTGTGTATACGGAAAAAAAAAAAACCCACTACATATGGTTGAGTGCTACCTGTGGTTTCAGGCATCCACCGGGGGTCTTGGAACATGTACCCTACGGGCAAGGCTGGGGGGAATACTATGTAGACAAACTAATATTTTTTCTGAATATTCTTTCAATAGGAAGATGTGAAATTCTTACAGCGCACCGGAGATCCCACCTCAAACTTCTCCAGGAACTTCAAAGAGCCTAGCTCAATGCCAACCAGTCTCATCTTACACTGTGTATGTGTTGGTGCGGGGGTCCCCTCCCTAAGGAATGTGGTGAGAAAAGACCTCAAGATAAGGGAAGGCAACCTGGCTATGTGCGTACGTGACATTCCTCACGGCTCTGTATGTCTGTACATGACATCCCTCATGACCCTGTAACGTGAGACCCTCCCCCCCACCCCCGCCAATCAGACTGTAGGTCTATATGCTACCCATATATGGAGACAAAGAAGTAGAAAACGCATAAAATGCTACACCACGCGGCATTCGGGGCTCAGTCTTTCAGGCACAAACCCTCTGAGCCCATGCCGGCAAGATCAAAATTGCTTCCTGGAAAGAAAAGCCTCAGTGTCACGACTTTCTGTGCGAGCATCCTGCTACAACGCGGGGAGGGGAGTGCTGGAGAGGGACTCAGGTGGGAGAGATGGATTCTATAGTACTTACTGTAAAAATCAGAGATCGTCAAAAATGCTCTTGAAAATTCCTTAACCATTCTGGAACACTGGGCCTCTCGGTAAGTATAACACAGCCCATTTTTCTTCCATGATGAAGCAGACAAATGACTGCCTCTTCAGCTGAAGGCCCATTGAAATACCTTCCTTATTAGGCTCAGGTGCCATGTTGTACGAACAATACGTATGTTCGACCCTTGGAATCACTCTCAACGTGGCAACCTGATCACACACGGAGGAAGACGTGGTCACTGAGGACAACTGAGGGGCCAGGAGATTCAGGCTACCATTTCAAGCTTGCCCTGGGACACGTGCTCCTTGAGAGCTCAATTTTAATATTCCCTCTGGTCTCAAGTTAATTGTGTATATGATGTGACAGTGTGGTAATCCAACATGGACAATATGATATGTACGACTGAGTCTGTTAGGTGCAATCTACCCTTCTAAAGGTGGTCAGTTACTCTAATTAGGAATATATGTTCCGGGAGAGTTTAGCAAATTTTTATCAGAAGCCCACACTTCAGAAGGGGCTGACAAAATGTCTCAGTAGCTTATCTTTGATCAACACAAGACACTTTGTTCATTACCGTAAAGGATGTTAGAGAGGAGCTGTAGTGAGTTAAGTGATTCTATTCAAAATGAATGGATCCTTTGCAAGTATTGCCGAGGCACTGTCTTTACTGGAACAGGTTCTAGAAATCTGGTGTACCTGGAGATCTCCAACCTTTCAAAATGGCACCTTTGGCTTCATTCCAGAATGGTCCTATGTTCAACTGCTTTCCTGGAAAATTCACCTGGCCTGCCTCCAGTTGGAAGGTTAGCTAAACTCACTTCTAGAATACGGTCATATTTGTGTTGATTGAACATTTCTGGTAAGATGCTGTTGGATGGGTATAGGGTTTCCTTCTGGCGTGATGCAAATGTCTTGGAATTAGAAGTGATGGTTATGCAACACTGTAAATATACTAGATGGCACTAAATTGCACCCTTTAAATGCGCTAATGGTTAGGGCGTGTGGGTGGCTCAGTCAGCTAAGCACCCAACTTCAGCTCAGGTCATGATCTCGCGGTTCGTGGGTTCAAGCCCTGCATCAGGCTCTCTGCTGTCAACACAGAGCCTGCTTCAGATCCTCTGTCCCCCTCTCTCTGCCCCTCCCTTACCCCTGCACGCACACACTCTCCCTCTCAAAAATAAACCCCAGAAAGGGGTTCCGTATCTCAGGGGTTCTGAAACCCAGCCGAGAGCCAAATGGAAGGCACAGGAGAACTGTGACACGGTGCCTGCTGGCTGCCCTCCCTATTTTGTGACGGCTACCTGAACACCATGGTGTGAGACACCCAGTCCGGGGAGAAGAGACTGGGGTGACGACGCCATTTTTCCCCGCAACACCAACACGGTGGGACTTCAGGAAGCAGCACAGCGCCCCCCAGTGGAGGTGGGACAGGCTTACACCAAACCCAGCCCTTCCGGGCCTGGTAACTGCTTATTTACTGGAGTGACACTGACTGACCCAACACAGCCGACCTCTCCTCCAGACCAGCACAGCCACCACCCCCCAAGAACCAACAGACGACTCGTTCTTTTTCTTTCTTCCCTCTTTTTTTTTCTTTCAAAACCAGGCTCATAGTTTCTGATTTGGTCTTTGTCAATTCTCGTTATATACATATATATATTTTTTTTTATCCTATTCTGTCTCCATGTTTTCTCTTTCTTCTTTATTTCTCTTTCTCTTTCTCTGGAATTAGGCCTATAGGTATTTGATTCTCTTCTGTTTTCTTTCCTCCTCTTTCTTTTTTCTCTTTTTATGCGATCAGGCTCCATACACACATACCTTTTTTTTTTCTTTTTTTTCTATTCCAGGGTTACTTCAACAAACAAATCAAAGCACACCTAGTTAAAGGTCCAATCACCACCACTACGAGCAAGGAGGAGGTCTGCAGAGGACCGAACAGTGGAAAAGAGCAGCCAAAAACGCAACAACAGAACGCACACAACATACACCAGAAACACTTCCTGGAGTCCCAGACCGTGGACTGTGCAGGACCCCTTTTTAATACAGTGGTACTCACAGGTGCAGGACACATAATGAGCCTTTACAACATGCAAAAGACGAAAACTTAGCCAAAACAACAAGACGGGAATTCTCCCCAAAAGAAAGGTCAAGAAGAAATCACAGCCAGAGAATTGTTGAAAACAGATATAAACAATATACCTGAATAAGAATTTGGAATAACAGTCATAAGACTAATAGCTGGGCCTGAAAAAAGCAAAGAAGACACCAGAGAAACCCTTGCTGCAGAGGTCAAAGACCTAAGAACTAGTCACGATGAATTAAAAAATACTATAACTTAGAGGCAAAATAAACTAGATACAGTGACAGTTAGGATGGAAGAAGCAGGGAATAGGTGAAACAGAAGATAAAATCATGGAAAATAATGAAGCTGAAAAAAAGAGGGAAAGGAAATTATTAGATCACAAGGGGAGAATTAGAGAACTAAGTGATTCCATGAAACAAAACACTATCTGTATCCTAGGAGTCCCAGAAGAAGAGCGAGAAAAAGGGCAGAAGGTTTATGTGGACAAATTATAGCTGAGAACTTCCCTAATCTGGGGAAGGAAAACAGGCATCTAAGTCCAAAGGGCACAGATAACTCCTGTCAAAATCCACAAAAACAGATCAACATGATGACACATTATAGTGAAACTGGCAAAATACAAAGATAAAGAGAGAATTCTGAAAGGAGTTAGAGACAAAAGGTCCTTAACCTACAAGGGTGGACACCTAAAGTTAGTAGCAGACCTGTCCCGTGGAACTTGGCAGGCTAGAAGGGAGTAGCAGGAAATATTCAATGTGCTGAATAGGAAAAATACGCAGCCACGAATCCTTTATCCAGCAAGGCCGTCATTCAGAATAAAAGAGAAAGATCTTCCCAAACAAAAACTAAAGGAGTTAATAATGACCACTAAACCAGCCCCGTAAGAAATTCTAAGGGGTCTTTCTCAGTGGAAAGCAGCAAAGACTACAAAGGACCAGAGAACATCAACACAAACAAGAAATCTACAGATAGCACAATGGCACTAAATTCAAATCTTTCATAATCACTCTGAATGTAAATGGACTAAATGCCCCACTCAAAAGACATAGGTTATCAGAATGAATTTAAAAAAAAATAAGATCCATCTATATGTTGCTATAAGAGACTCATTTTAGATCTGAGGACACCTGCAGATTGAAAGTGAGGGGACAGAGAACCATCTATCATAATAATGGACAGCAAAAGAAAGCTGGAGTAGCCATACTTATATCAGACAAACAAGACTTTAACACAAAGACTGTAACAAGAAATGCAAAAGGGCATTATATCATAAGTAAGGGGTCCATCCATCAAGAAGAACTAACAATTGTAAACATTTATGCCCTCAACTTAAAACACCCAAATAGATAAATCAATCACAAACATAAGCAAAGTTATTGATAATAATACCATAATTGTAGGAGACTGTAATACTCCACTTAGAGCAATGGACACATCATCTAAGCAGAAAATCAACAAGGAAACAATGGCTCTGAATGACACATTGGACCAGATGGACTTAACAGATATATTCAGAACATTTCATCCTAAAGCAGCAGAATGCACATTCTTCTTGAGTGCACATGGAACATTCTCCAGAATAGACCACATATTGTATCACAAAACAGCCCTCAACAGGTACAAAAAGACAGAGATCATACCATGCATATTTTCAGATCACAACACAACTTGAAGTCAACCACAAGAAAAAATTTGGAGAGCCCTCAAATACATGGAGGTTACAGAACATCCTACTACAGAATGAATGGGTTAACGAGGAAATTAAAGAAGAAATTTTAAAAATACAAGGAAACAAATGAAAATAAAAACACGACAGTCCATACCCTTTGGGATGTAGCAAAGGCAGTCCTGAGAGGAAAATACATTGCAATTCAGGCCTATCTCAAGAAGCAAGAAAGGTCCCAAATACACAACACAAACTTGCACCTAAAGGAGCTAGAAAAGGAACAGCAAATAAAGCCCAAAGCCAGCAGAAAAAGGGAAATAATAAAGATTGGAACAGAAATAAATGATACAGAATCCAAAAATACAGTAAAACAGATCAGTGAAGGAGCACTTGGGTGGCTCAGTCGATTAGGCATTTGACTTCGGCTCAGGTCATGATCTCACTGTTTGTAGGTATGAGCCCCTTGTCGGGCTCTGTGCTGACAGCTCCGAGCCTGGATCCTGCTTCAGATTCTGTGTCTCCCTCTCTCTCTGCCCCTCCCCAGCTCATGCTCTCTCTCTTTCTCAAAAAGAAACAAACATTGAAAAAAATTAAAAACAGCAGAACAGATCAATGAAACTAAGAGCTGGTGTTTTGAAAGAATAAACAAAATTGATAAGCCCCTAGCCAGATTTATCAAAAAGAAAAGAGAAAGGGCCCAAATAGACAAAATCCCGAACAAAGGAAGAGAGATCACAACCAATACCACAGAAATACAAACAATTATAAGAGAATCCTATGAAAAATGATATGCTAACAAAGTGGACAATCTGGAAGAAATGGACAAATCCCTAGACTGTCACACACTACCATCACTCAAATGGGAAGAAATAGAAAATTTGAACAGGCCCATAACCAGGAAAGAAATTGAATCAGTTATCAAAAATCTCCCCAAAAATAAGAGTCCTGGGCCAGATGGCTTCCCAGGGGAAGTCTACCAGACAATTTAATGAAGAGTTAATAACTATTCTTCTCAAACTGTTCCAAAGAATAGAAATGGAAGGAAAGCTTCCAAACTCAATTCTATGAAGCCAGCATTACCTTGAGTCCAAAACCAGATAAAGACTCCAGTATAAAGAAAAATTCCAGGCCAATATCTCCGACGAACATGGGTGCAGAAGTTCTCAACAAGATACTAGCAAATTGAATTCAATAGTATATTAAAATAATTATTCATCGTGATCAAGTGGGATTCATTCCTGGGCTGCAGGGCTGGTTCAATATCCGCACATCAATCAACGTGATACATCACATTAATAGAAGAAAGGATAGAACCATATGATCCTGTCAATCGGTGCAAGAAAAGCATTTGACAAAATACAGCATCCTTTCTTAATAAAAACCCTCAAGACAGTCGGGATAGAAGGAACATATATTAACATCGTACAAGCCATGTATAAAAGGCCCACAGCTACTATCATCCTCAATGGGGAAAAACTGAGGGCTTTCCCATGACGTCAGGAACATGACAGGGATGTCCACTCTCACCGCTGTTCAACATAGTACGGCAAGTCCTAGCCTCAGCAATCAGACAACAAAAAGCTGTAATCATCAAGACAGTGTGGTATTGGCACAAAAACAGATCTATAGATCAACACAATGGGAGAAGCTATTTGCAAATGACATATCAGATAAAGGGTTAGTATCCAAAATCTATGAAGAACTTACCAAACTCAACACCTAAAAAAACAAGAAATGCAGCAAAGAAATAAGACATGAACAGACACTTTGCCAAAGAAGACACATCCAGATGGCCAACAGACACATGAAAAGATGCTCATCACTCCTCATCAGGGAAATACAAATCAAAACCACACTGAGATACCACCCCACACCTGTCAGAATGGCTAACACGAACAACTCAGGCAACGACAGATGTTGGCGAGGATGCAGAGAACATGGATCTCTTTTCCATTGTTGGTGGCAACGCAAGCTGGTGCAGCCGCTCTGGAAAACAGTGCGGAGGTTCCTCAAAAAAATTAAAAATAGAACTACTCTATGACCCAGCAATAGCACTACTAGGAATTTATCCAAAAGATACAAAAATGCTGATTCAAAGTGGTACACACACCCCAATGTTTATAGCAGTGCTATCAACTATAGCCAAATTATGGAAAGAGCCTAAATGTCCATCGACTGAAAAACAGGGAAAGAAGTGGTGTGTGTTTGTATGCATATACGTATATGTATATATACATACATATATACATACATATATATTACATATATATGTAACATGCATATATATTACATATATGTATATATGTAATATATATGCATGTTACATATATTGTAACATATATATGCGTATGTGTATATACATATATACGCACATATATTACATACATATATAATACATATATATGTATATATGTAATATATATGTATTATATATGTGTGTATATATACAGAGAGAGAGAGAGAGAGGGAGAGGGAGAGGGAGGAGGAGAGAGATTGAGAGAGGGAGGGAGAGAGGGGGAGGGAGAGAGGGGGAGAGAGAGAGGGGGAGGGAGAGAGGGGGAGGGAGAGAGAGGGGGAGGGAGAGAAGGGGAGGGAGAGAGGGGGAGGGAGAGAGGGGGAGGGAGAGAAGGGGAGGGAGAGAGGGGGAGGGGGGAGAGAGAGAGAGAGAGAGAGAGAGAGAGAGAGAGAGAGAGAATACTACTCAGCAATGAAAAGGAATGAAATCTTGCCATTTGCACCAACATGGATGGAACTGGAGAGTATTATGCTAAGTGAAACAAGTCAGAGAGAGATATCCTATGATTTCACTCATATGTAGGATTTAAGAAACACAACAGATGAACATGAGGGAAGGGAAGGAAAAATAAGATAAAAGCAGAGAGGCAAACCATAAAAGATTTAAATACAGAGAACAAACTGAGGGTTGCTGGAGGGCGTGGAGGGAATGGGTTAAGTGGGTGATGGGAATCAAGGAGGGCATTTTTGGAGACGACCACTGGGTATCATGTTTAAGAGATGAATCACTGGGTTCTACTCCTGAAGCCAAAACTACACAGGATGTTACCTAACGGGAATTTAAATTAAAAAGAAAGTTAAAAGAAAAAAAGATGTTGGACACTGAATTGAGGTTGACATACTAAAGCGGTAAATTCTAGGCATGCCCGGGTGGCTCTGTCAGTTAAGCATCCGACTTCAGCTCAAGTCATGATCTCCCAGTTCAAGGGTTGGAGCCCCACATCGGGCTCTGTGCTGACAGCTCAGAGCCTGGAGCCTGCTTCAGATTCTGTCTCCTTCTCTCGCTCTCTGCCCCTCCCCCACTTGTGCTCACTCACTCTCAAAAAGAAACTTAAAATGGTAAATTCTGTGTTATATGGACTACATCTCAATAAAAATAAAAAATAAAAAATAAAAAATAAAAAATAAAGGAAAGGGGAAAACGATGTCAGAAGACCCAGAAGGACAAGAGAGCTGGAGTTTCGTTGAGCTTCCAGTAAAGGTAGGGAGAGGGGGCAGAATATGCCGCCCCAGAAGGTACCACTTTGGATATGTGGAGTATTTGGACCCGAAAACAACTGGGTTCCAGCAGACTCGGGGAGAATTTTTTTACTTGTCCCTTACCTGCCTACGAGAAGTTAGATAGGGACCCTGTACCAGGAAGGGAGCCATTACCAGAGAGAACTTTTCTATCAGGAAGACGTATTGGCATGGCATGGTAAATATTCGCTGACCAGACATTCGTTCCCCACATCTTCCCATCAAACAGCTTCCTCCTCTTTGAAGTCTCAGACCCCTACACCCTTTTCCTTAGCTCTGGATAGAAGGTCAGTCTCAATTATCTGACCGCCTCTGTGTCTTAGTGGGGCTCCCAGAGGTATGTAAGTAAATTTGTGTTCCTCCTGTTCATCTGTCTTATGGCAGTTTAATTAGACCAGCCAAAGAACCTAGAGGGGAAGAAGGGCAACGTTTTCTGCCCCTTCAGGATTCAATCTGAAACTTTTTTTTTTTTTTTTTGGCTTTGTAGTTGGGTATGAAAGCATGGCGATATAAAATTCATCACTCTCACCTACCTCTGTGCATTGACTGCTATCGGTAGGAGTTTGTGACTGAGCAAAGGGACACAGATCAGTTGACCACACGTCATTTATGTAATCATTGAATATCGGGCAAATAATACATTACAAGAGAATGAAGGATGCTAAATACAAATGAAGAGAAAAGAAAAGATAGTATTTTAGGCCGGGCTTCAATAGGAGAGGGAGAGACTGATAGGTCATGTTCTGGTCCTCTGAGACTCCAGCATGCAAGTGAAGGACAGTAGAATTCGTCACTCCAAAATATGCCTCTTTGGTATAAGAACTATTTTAGAGTGGTTTTCTTTGTTGTTGTTGTTTGGGTTTGCGGGGTTTTGGTTTTTTGTTTTTACACACAGCAAACACAGGAGTACCTCTGGAAATAGAGAAGTTACCTTTCTGGAAGACAAGTACCTGTATAAGGGAAATCTCCATTTGTAAGGGCATCCAAAGAGATGTCTAGAACTTCTTATCACTGGAGAAGACAACAACTTAAATCTGCATAACAACCTCACTTTAACAGCGCCTTTCCTGGTAGCCTCCCAACGGACTCCCCACCCCAAACACCTTTTATCTTTTAGCTGGAGGTGGTATTTAAGGTGGTGGCTTGGGACATTTGGGGGAGTTACTCAGTCTTCCTGGGTCTCTCCCACGTATACATTTTATTAAGCTTCTGTTTGTTTTCCTCCCGTTCGTCTTTTTTATTACGGCGGGATCTCAGCTGAGAATCTAGACCCGTCCTATTTTCCTCCCCTACAAAAGGTAGGGAGCAAGTCAGAGTGGTAGAGACAGAAAGACAGAAAAGGAAGAGAGAAAAATGTCACCTGTAGCAAAGTAGAATACAAGGGAAGAGACACCAAACAGACCAAAAGTGATCTCACAAAGTTAAAAGACCTAATCACAAAGGAACCTGAGGTACCAGAGGATCCAAAGAGAATGTCTTAAAATGAAAACTGCCAGAAATAACAATTTATGGAAACGTAATTATGATACAAGCTTTCATCATAATTGATGACGTCCAACAAAGATTAGATAAATAAGGTCCTAGAGGATGTAAATGGGTAAATGGCTGTAATTGTCTTGAAAATGGGATGTAAATATCATTCGGCAGGGACATGTGATCTTTAGCTCCGCAGCAGGCTTCTGCCAGCCCTACTGTGTTATACAAGGTTACCTGCCTGATCCCCGAGGCAATTTGAACATTTGAGGCTAGCCTACAGGATATAAAATCTGAAATCAATTAGCTTTAAATAATAGCGTGGGATTTCTTCATTATAAAGGAACATTTTTAATTGGTTAGTATTCCTGAAATTAGCATCGTCTTACAATTATAAAGGCAAAAGAAACTGGAAGCCGTCAGTTTGATGGAAGGTGTGAATGTAGCCTTGTGGGGAAGGAGTTAATCCTATTTTCATGTCAGTTGAGCTATTTACTTTGCATGCGTGTCCCGAAGAGCTGGATTTTAACATCGATTTGGATTCCTAATTTCCACTTTAAATTGTTTTCAAAATGATTACTGTCTGACACATGAAATAATTGTGTGCAGAAGACTGTCCATCACGGGCTAGGCAATGCAATCCTGAGACAAAAGCAAAAGCAAAAGCTCCCTGAATAAATCTGCGAATTGTTTAAAGACGATGAGGGTGGTGCGACCAATGCATGAGTCATCAAGTCTGTATTTCTCAGAAACTAAATAGCTAAGTGTCCAAAATTTACAGCTGCATTTTCTAGAGATGCTGTCGGGAAAGACATGAAAGTCCAGTAATATTCAATGAGGATCAACATTCTATAAAGAGATCAGCATCACTAATGTAAGTTTTAAATGTTTAGGTTCCATTTGATGAGAAAGGCTCAGACTCAAATTGTACTAAAGAAGAAGGTATCTGTGACCACTAAGGATCAATGCATACAATTACAAGTGGGTAGACAATACAAATTTCTGTGCATTTAGATTTTTTTAAATGTTTTTATTTACTTTTGAGACAGAGAGAGACAGAGCATGAGCAGGGGAGGGGCAGAGAGGGGAAGACACAGAATCTGAAGCGGGCTCCAGGCTCTGAGCTGTCAGCACTGAGCCCGACGCGAGGCTCGAACTCACGGAGAGAGAGATCATGACCTGAGCTGAAGTCGGACGCTCAACCGACTGAGCCACCCAGGCGCCCCCAAATTTCTGTACATTTAACGTGGTGTTGTTGATCCTTCCTGAAAAAGCTGTTAAGTCAGTGATTTCTTTTATGAATATAGAGTCCTACAATAAGGAAATAAACCATAGGAGAGTTTCTATCGCATATAAAGGATGGCTCCCCTATTCGTGACAATTGTATAGTTCTAGAAATTTATCACGCGAAGGGGAGCAGAACGTGACATCCCAAAATACTCTTCTTTGGCATAAGAGTTACCTCGAACTGATTCTTTTTAAGAAACAGCTGACCTAGGAGAAGCTCTGAAATCCAAGTAAAAGTGACCGTTTTGGTTTTTGTTTCTAAGGTGTTTTTTTGTTGTTTTTTTTTTTAAATAAAAGTTTGTTTATTTTGAGAGAGACAGAAACAGCGCAAAGTAGGGGAGGGGCAGAGAGAGGGGGAGAGAGAGAATCCCACGCAGGGTCTGTGCTATCAGCACAGAGCCCGATGCAGGGCTTGAACCCAGAAAACCGTGAGATCAGGACCTGAGTCGAAACCAAGAATGAGATGCTGAACCATCTGAGCCACTCAGGTGCCCCTAAGGTTTTTATTTATTTATTTTGAGGGGGGGGGGGCAGAGAGAGAGGGAGTGAGACAGAATCCCAAGCAGCCTCTGCACCATCAGCCCAGAGCCCGACGCAAGATTCAAACCCACAGAGAGATCATGACCTGAACCTAAATCGAGAGTGGGACACTCACAGACGAAGCCACCCCACAGACAGAGAGATCATGACCTGAACCTAAATCGAGAGTGGGACACTCACAGACGAAGCCACCCCGGCGCCTCAAAAGTCACCCTTTTGTACGAGCCATTTACATGTATAAGGGAAATCTCCATTTCCAAGGGTGTCTCCCTCACTGTACCAAGAAGAGGAGGGATGACCAAATACCTCTAGAAACTCTTATCAATGGAGAAGGCAGTGACTTAAATCTGCATAACAACCCTACCCTTGTTTACTATGCTTTTCCTAGTCCCCCACCCCCCCATAAGTGGCTCGCCCACTCCCAATAACCTCTTTTGTCTTTAGCTGGAGATAGTATTTAAGGTGATGGCTTTGGACATTTGTGGGAGTTCCTCAAGTTTTCTTGGGTCTCTCCCATGTATACAGGAGGTATACAGGTTATTAAACTTCTGCTTGTATTTCTCTTGTTAATCTGTCTTTCATCATAGGGGCATCTTAGCCAAGCACCTACAAGGGTAAAGGGAAAATGATTTTTCCTCCCCTACACAGGCTAATTCACAAAAAATTCTAATAAATTGAAAACACATAAATTATACAAGTTCCAGTCATTAATCACAAAGCAATACAACTAGAAATATTATGTAACTATAAACAAAAATTCTCACTAATAATTATTGTATTGTAATTAAAAGTAAACTTGAAAATACAAAACATGAGTATAGAATTAAAGATGTACAAACCTGTAAAATTTTGGTAAAGCGATAATCTTGGGTGAATTACTGGATTTAGATTACTACCTCAGAGAATTTAGAGTTAAAGAGGGCTTACTCGGTTCATTGTTCTAACTCAGCTATCCTCAGGCTTGGCTCTGCTGAAGGAAAGAAGGAAGGAAGGAAGGAAGGAAGGAAGGAAGGAAGGAAGGAAGGGGAAGAGAGGAAGAGAAAGAGAAAGAAAAGAGAAAGAAAGGGAAAGAAGGAGGGAGGGAGGGAGGAAGAATGAAAGAATGAAAGAGACAAAGAAAGGAGAAAAAAGGAAGAAGAAAAGGAAAAGAAAAGGAAGAAAACAAAGCCCAGGCCCAATGAATCAGAATCACGTGGGGTGTTGGGTCGGGGGGAGCACTTGGGTGGCTCAGTCAGGCGTCCGACTTCAGTTCAGGTCATGATCCCCTAGTTCATGAGTTCGAGCCTGACTTCAGGCTCTGCACTGACAGCTCAGAGCCTGGGGCCTGCTTCACATTTTGTCTCCTTCTCTCTCTGTCCCTCCCTCTCCCCAGCTTGTGCTCTTTCTCTCTGTCTCTCAAAAATAAATAAAAACGCTTAAAAAAACTTAAAAGGGGTTCCTGGGTGGCTCAGTATGTTAAATGTCCTACTTCAGCTCAGGTCATGATCTCCCAGTTCGTGAGTTCCAGCCCTGCCTTGGGCTCTGCGCTGACAGCTCGGGGCCTAAAGCCTGCTTCAGATTCTGTGTCACCCTCTCTCTCTGCCCCTCCCCCCCTCCCCAAATGCATAAGCATTAAAAAGAAAAAAAAATTTTTTAAAAAGAATCATGGGGGCAGGTAATGATGAGAACAAAGGCAAAAGAAAGGTAGATAAAATTAAATTTCTTTACAATTTGCAGCCTGCGGACAAATACAGGCAGAGCAACATTCCTCAAGGAACTCACCGAGGCCTTGATGTTAATGCTTTGCTAGAGGCAAAAAGCAACCTTAACTTAACAATAGCCAGACCTCCAGGATGCGGTTAAGTCTTCTATACGTAGGAAAAGCCTTTGGGAAACTTCCTTTATCTCTGCCCCTCCCCACTTAAAAAAGTATATAATCAATTGTTCCTCCCTATCCCAGTGCAGATCTTCCGGACTAAGGGTCCTGTCCCGGGGCTTTCATAAAAACACCTTTTTGCACATAAAACGTCTCAAGAAGTCTTTCCTGCCGGCTCACTCGCCACCCACATCACATCAGGTAAGAGGGGCGTTCGTATTTTTTCTTAAAGCTCTCCCAAGTAATTCTGAAATGTAGCCAAGAGTTTTGACTCAGTGAGCAATAAGTTGAGCAAAAATTTCTGAAAGTGGAAAAATCTGTCATAAGGAAAACAAGTAGAAAGCAAAAAGGATAAAAGCATAAATAGGAGAATTTGAAAGGAGAAAAACAACCGTAATAAACAAATCCAAGACTTTCTTTAATACACAGGTAAGAGTCTAGCAAAGATAATCAAGAAAGTATGAAGTCAGAAGTGAGTTACCGCAGGACACAGAAATGTAATAAATTGCAAGACATAAATAATCTTCACATAATAAATCATGCAAGCTTTGACGAAAACAAATTTTAAAACCACAATTAAATAAGTGATTTTTGTAATAACTGTGAATTATCAAACTACAATGAATAAACTAATAACCGAGTAAGCAGTGGAAAAAATTACCCAAGAACTGTCTCTAAAAAGGCTCCGATGGGGATGATTTACTACCGGCTTCTTTCAAACTTTCACGGGCGAGAAAACTGCCACATTATGGAGCTCGCTCCGATACCAAAAAAAGATGGAAAGCCACGAAGTGAATTCTAATGCCTGATAGACATAACGTTAAAAAGTAAACTATGGAGCCCTAGTCCTCCTCCCCAGCCCCCGGAGAATCCCCTGCAGAGCCTTTTAAATTCCTGATGCTTGGGCCACATCCACACCAACACACGTATGAAATCAGAACCTTAGAGTGGACCCAAGCATCACTGATTTTTAAAGCTCCCCGGGGTGACTGGAGTGTGCAAGCCAAGGTTGAGAACCGCCTCAGACAATTTCACGATTTGAGATTTAAAATACAAGCCAACAATTCAATAGCCTGTAACCATCATATGCCCACCTGCACAAAAGGCAGCATTCTCCTCACAGATGCAAAGACGTTGACAAATACGTAATGATCTCATGCTGTTTCCAACCATATACATTTGTATTTATTTATTTTTTTAATGTTTATTTTTAAGAGAGACAGAGAGAGAGCGTGAGCAGGGGAGGGGCAGAGAGAGAGGGAGACACAGAATCCGAAGCAGGCTCGGATCCGAGCTGTTAGCACAGAGCCCGACACGGGGCTCGAACCCACTGTTGCGAGATCACGACCAGAGCCAAAATCAAGACGCTTGACGGACTGAGCCACCCAGGCGCCCCATAACTATTGTCTTTATTGTCATTACTGTCAAAGAGACAATGCTTTGAAGAAAGAAGACTGCCCTCTGATGAATCCTGCTATCTTTATCCAGCTAGAAATTAGTCAAAATGGGGGCAGGTCCGGGTGCTATTATTATTTCAATTATTACTCTTACTGCTTACAATTTATAACCGACCGAGTCACCCAGGCCCCCCCTTTACCACATACACCTTAAAATCCAAGAGTAATTCCTTAATAAGATTGAAAAGCATCTGCTCTAAAACAACAGCCTAAATATCCAGCACTATAGTTAAGTAAACCATGCATCTACTACAAGCAGGAACAGAACAAAATTGCCCCTCCTGGCAATGTTATTGAATACTGTTTTGAGGAGTTCTGGGCAACGTAAGAAGGTATGAAATAAAAATATTCACAAGAAAGAGACAAAAAAGTATTACAGGCTGATACAATAATGGCATAAGCAAAAGCTGAGAAACTATAAAGAAAGGATTTCAGTATAACCACAACTGAATCAAAACTATTCTCACGTACTAGCAATAACCAGCTGAAAATATAGTGGGAGGGAATAGTTATGTTCACAATAGAATAAAAAATAACCAAACACTTAAAAATAGTTGTCATGAAAACTCTGGGACCCAGATGAAACTCTAAAAACACTTGCTAGAAAATACAGGCGAACTTGACTAACAGGTGGGGCACATTCTGGGTAAGCAGACTGAAATAACATAGTTCAAGTTCACTGGTGCTTTGGAAGAATTTGAAAAAAAAATAATTCTATGTCCACCTGATGAAATAAACAAGTCTGCCTATTAAAGAAAATAATAAAAATTAAAGGTAATGTAGGGGACCTAACCCTCCCAGATTTTATACATTACTATAATACAATGCTTCAATTATCAAAATAGTGTACCACCACAGTGGTAAGAAACAGAATGATAGGTGAAAAACAAAAAATGGTCTGGAAATACACTCTATTGCATGTAGAAATTTAAAACGTGAAGAGACAGTCACATATCAGTAAGTAAAAAAAGTACTAACTTGGAATAGCGTCAAGGTACATCCCAACCTGAAACAAATGATAACCCAAAATATATACCAGACGGGTTATCAGCTTAAATATAACAAATCAACACCCTTTACCCATCCCCCAAATATATGTGTGTGTGTCAAAGCCTTGAAAGGGAGGATGACCGTTCTAGGCTTAGGAGAAAAAAGAAAATTATGAAAGAAAAAAACCAGAACTTGACCATAAAAACACAAGTGATCACTTCAACGGACTAAAATGTAAATAAAAAAACATACTAAGCGAAAAACTCTAATAGGAGTTTAATTTATAAAGATATGTTTTAATTAACTTTTAAAAGACCCTTTAAGAAGAAACGAAAAGAGAGCTTCAAGTTTACCAGAGGGTCACTACATAAAAGAAGAATGTTTCTGCTAAGAAATCGTCAGCCAAGAGCGGATTAAAAATCACAGGCAGTGGTTTTCTTTCTCCTATTAAATGGACCTGGTGGGATTTTTCATCACAGATGGGATTTTAAACTACTACTATGCTTCTAGGACAATGGGGTGCTATGAGGAGCCATGTTTAAATTCCTATACTTCTCAGGAACTCCATTTCTGGGCATGTAGCCCAAAGAAACAAACCAAAATATGGAGAAACATATGTGCAGAGATGTTCTTTGCAACGGGTTGTTTTTTTTTTTTTTTTAATAGAAAAAAAAAAAAAACTAGCCCGAGGGAACGTAAAAAATTAACAGAAAGGGAAGGGTTCGGTAAATTATGGCACATCTATGTACTCTGTGGAATATTACGAAGGCACTAGTATGAAGTTTTCAAAAATTATACAGCAGGAAGGAAAATACTTCAGATACGCAGAAACGTTGAGCGGAAAAAAAACACAGAACTGAAAATGGTAACATACCATAATTACGACTATGCTTTTTTAAAGCACGTATACTTAAACATGTTTTAAAAACTAGGTTTTTCCGAAAAGAACGTCGGGGGTGGGGGAGGGGAAACAAACAGCAAGCCATGGTGGTAGTTCCTGCGGAACCCTAGCTGGGCAGCAAGGCGGAAGAGTCAACTGGGGACGGGGGACAACTTACACAAGGCGGTGCTGGAAGACCGGCGGCTTGTTGGGGGAGGAGTGATGAGTACTTCCGGGGGCCAAGGCGAGTGGGAGGGGCCTCGTTGGGGGGGTGAGTACTTCCGGGGGCCAAGGCTAGTGGGTGGGGGGAGCCTTGTCGGGGGGGGGGTGAGTGCTTCCGGTGGCCGAGGCTACTGGATGCGGAGAGCCTTCGCGTCTGCTCCGGTGCTGGGTTCGAACCTAGCCACACCTTTGGCGGCCTGGACCTCTGGGCCCCGGGCCCGGCTCAGACATACCTCTGTGTGGTCCCTGGAGCCCCTCGCAGTCTTTTCGAGGGTTTTGACATCTCGCGCTCCAAACCTAAAAGAAGAGCTCTATGACCCCGGAAGCGCTTCTACACCCACGCCCGGAAATAGCGAAAAAGAAAGTGCGCAGTAATCTCGGAAGCGCGCCACGCGGCTCCAACGCCACGCGGGGCTTTGCAAAAGCTGCGGTTGTCGCCATTTTGCCACGGTGCCTTGGAATCCAAAGCCATCGCGGAACTTGGTCCTCCCTGAACACGGAAAACTGTGACGGGTTGCTGAAACAATCGGGCAAGGCCCCAAAGAGGCCAGAGCGGCACTCAGGTAGGGCCCCCCCGGTACATGCAGAGGCCCCTGGGAGCCCGCTGACGTGTCCCCTCCAGCCGGCCACCTCATAACGACGCCTCACGTTCCGGAGAGGCCAGCGCCCCGCAAGTGCCTGAGAACACAAAAAAAGGACTTGCGGCGCCTTTGAGTTGCGGTCTTCCCCGGAGCGCGTCCTGCCAGGGAAATTCCTCCCCACCGTGCCGCCATTGCCGGTGCGGGTGCAGCCTTTAAAGACTGATTGCAGGGAGCGTTCGGGGCTCCTTTGGTTGGCGGAATCCCCTTAGCCCCAACCCATCGGCACGCTGTTAAACCCCTTCTGGGAGAAATGGCTTCTCTAGAGGATGCCCGCCGCCTTGGGGGTAAGACCGCTATCCAGAGCTCCTCAGACTCTGAACCTGCAGCCAGAGCTGAGGGACAACACAGGGAGGCCGCGGAATCAAACAAGGTCAAGGGAAAGAGTGCTACGTTGCACGACCCGACCTCTTCTTCCAATTACATGAAGGCTCTCCAGGGCATCCTGGGAAAGTTCATACCAAAAGGACAGCCCTCCCGGGGTGCAAAACCGAGCACAAGCGAGCATCCCGACCCCAGGGGAGAAACCGCCAGGGTTGTCACCTTCTCTGCTCCTGGGGAAATGCAAGCGTTGGCCCCAGCGGTTAGAGAGAAGGAGAAGATGCTGATAGAGGTCAGCAGTTCTGGTGACAGGAAAGTGATCATCAGTCCTCCGGAGAAACCCAGCAAGAAGTCCCCAGACAACCAGATGGTGGTCGTTTTCGAAAAGGGCTCCCCAGGCCTCCAGTATCTAGACAGACGTAACTCTTATCCAGAATCCCAGCAGTACAAAGAAAGGGATACGGTGACCGAGCGCCCCTCTCCGGCCAGTCACTTGTCTGTGGATGAGCTGGCTGCAATGGGACTCTCTCAGAGGCCAGTCTCCCTGGGTGTCGCCAGAGTCCTGCAGCCTTCATCCTTCGCCGCTAACCTGGTCATGTACGGGCCTCCCGTGTACATGGGTCCTCCGCTCGACTACGCCGGCTACCGCAGCAACATCCTCCAGGCTTCCCACTACGCCTCCGTGGGCAACAGCAGCAACGTCCCCCAGGCCGTGAAGAACTGGGGAGGCTTCGGCGGTTACGCCCCCACGTCAGAAGTGCACTTGCCCAACTGGCCCCGAGACTGGAAGCCGTCAGGAGAAGATCCGGCCCTGAATTTTCACTTGGTTCGTTTCCCCAGAAGCTCAGCGGCGAGCCAGGAGAGGATGACCGTCCAGGCGGGGATACCGTCACATTCTTGTGCAGGCTGTGCAGCTGGTTCCCCCCCAGGGAGCCACTGGAAGGGAAGCCTGGGTTTCATCGACACCCACTGTCACTTGGACTTGCTCTTCTCCAAGATGTCTTTCCAAGGGTCCTTTAAGAAGTTCACGGAAACGTATAGCCAGTCCTTCCCTAAGGAATTTCAGGGCTGCATCTCTGATTTCTGCGATCCTCGCACACTGAAGGATGGCATGTGGGAAGATCTTCTGAAGGAGGATCTGGTCTGGGGGGCCTTTGGCTGTCACCCCCATTTCGCACGTTACTACGACGAGACTCAGGAGAGAAACATCCTGCAGGCCTTACGACACCCCAGGGCCGTGGCGCTTGGAGAAGTGGGTTTGGATTACTCGTACAAGTGCACCACCCCTGTCCAGCAGCAGCAGAAGGTATTTGAGAGGCAGCTGCAGCTGGCCGTGTCCCTGAACAAGCCCTTGGTGATCCACTGCCGGGAGGCTGACCAAGACCTGCTGGCCATCATGAAACGATACGTGCCTCCTGACTACAAGATCCATAGGCACTGCTTCACTGGCAGTTACCTGCTCGTTGAGCCCCTCTTGAAGTACTTCCCTAACATGTCTGTGGGTTTCACAGCCGTCCTGACTTACTCTTCGGCCTGGGAGACCCGGGATGCCCTGACGCATATCCCACTGGACAGAATCGTCGTGGAAACGGATGCTCCCTATTTCCTGCCTCGGGGGGTTCCCAAAAGCCTTTGCCAGTATGCCCACCCGGGCCTGGCCCTGTACACGGTTCGAGAGATCGCCAGAATCAAAGGTCAGCCGCTCACCCAAATCTTGGCCGCCTTGCGTGAGAACACCAACTACATCTACAATATTTAAGCAAGGAGGGAGTGGTCAGGCGTCTTCCAGAAAAGGGAGACCAGCGGCCTGACAGCACAGACTTGATGTGAACTCTGCCTGCGTCTCGAGGTCAAGACGTGTTCCAGAAGCCCACTAGGACAGCAAAAAAAAGACCGCGGTGGGCTGTTTTCTTCAAAACCTCTTCGTAAGACTTCTCCTTGTGACTGGTAGGATGGGGTGCAGAATGGCAGGATGGGTAGGGGGAACCACCCTCGATGTGGTTTACCAGGGTTTTTCCTCCTGGCCAAATTGTGCCAGGACGGACAGTAAGAAAAGAAAGCGTTCCATAGGGTACAAGTTGGCTAAATCCAGCTGCCTGTTCTCTGCATCCTGGGGCTTTGAGTGGTTGCTGCATAAAGTCACCCTCCTACCTGTCTTTAAAAAACACAGAACAAACAAAAAAGGAATGTGGGAGTTTCAAAGGGAGCCCGGTGATTTGTTCTATGGGTTCCCAAAATGTAGTTGTTGTTCTAGGAATTCTCTAACCTGTACGGTTTGTCGTTAAATTCATCACTCAGTGACTGCGACTTGCAGTCTCTTGTTTCTAAAGATAAGCCAATACTAGCATTTCATCTCAAAGGCCATGGATTTAGGTAAAAATTAGCCCATGAATAGGCAGAACGGGCTGGGGGGCGGGGGGGGCGGCGGGCTCTCCGTGGAGGCACTTCGAGCGACGGGAGCCAGGTCAGTTGAATCTTGGAACAGCGCCGAGATGAGTTTTGCATCTGAACTGAACTCGCAAAGCTTGTGTGATTCCAAATCTCTTCACGGAACCAGTATATTAATAGCAACTGCTATTCAGATTGCTCTGACTGTTAACAAGGCCCAACTGTATACCACTTAGAAATACTGTTCTCCTGGAGGACAGAAACAGAGGAGCTTTAGCTTCCCGCTTGGCAAACAGCCGTCCTCCCGGAGAAATTTGCAGGAACTCCCATTTTAGGAAAATATTGGAGTTCTGAAACTTAGTTCTGCCAGCCAAAACACACACCTAAATCCAAGAGTCCCATTATCGGATGAGAAGGGCCATTTTACTTTATTTTTTTTAATGTTTGTTTATTTTTGAGTGCGAGCAAGTTGGGGAGGGGCAGAGGGAGAGGGAGAGAGAGAGAGTCCCAAACGGTCCCAAGTCAGCACAGAGCCCGATGTGGGGCTTCCAACTCCACATCCCGTGATACCGTGACCTGAGCTGGAATCAAGAGTCGGATGTTTAACAGACGGAGCCACCCAGGCACCCCAAGGAGTGCCATCCGTTTTAAAGACGGAAAATTTCTTTTATTCTCACAAACCGACTTGATGAAAACGGGCCCAGCGTTCGCTAGACTTCTCTGGGTTCCTGTGTGTCCTTTTATCTGGATCCTGAAAAATCCGCTGGCTCCCCCTCTGGTTCTCGGCTCAAAAGTCTCCTCCACAGGGAAGCCCTCCCTGACCACCAAATACATAATGCTCCCCTCACCTGGGAGGAAAAAACTCCCTGGCTTACTGTTTGGCTTTCATCATACCACTTGGCACAGGCTGGATTGTGTTGTTAGTCTGCCTGTGCGATCATTGGTTCTCCTCCCCACTAGGTTTAGAAGCTTGCCATTCTTCATCACGCCCGATGAACGCACACCTTGTACATACACCCTTTGTTAGAACAGTATCTGGAACAGTGCAGGCCCTCAGCAAAGATTTAACATGGGAGTTACTGTCTCCCTGGATGGGATAAGTGACGTCACTGACACCTGGGAGTTAAGTGACAGTATTTTGTGCAGGGGGGGGGGGCGGGGGACAGATAGTAGGGAGAGCACAGAGAAATAAACCACCATCTCTAGCATGCCCTTTAAAAGGCGAGGCAAAAGAATTGACGGGCAGCGATACTCTGTTTCCACGTCCTCCGGAGTAAGAGACTATTAAATAGAGAGGGTCGAACCCTGCCAGGACCCTGATAGTTCGTGTTTCTGTAAATAACCCTGAATGTATCATAGATTTTTCTTTTCCCTCTTTGCTGCGGATCCAGTTTTTTTTTTTTTTTTGAGAAGAAGGAAGCGGAAGTGTAAGAAAGCTGTTA
Source organism: Panthera tigris (assembly GCF_018350195.1). Lineage (NCBI taxonomy): Eukaryota > Metazoa > Chordata > Mammalia > Carnivora > Felidae > Panthera > Panthera tigris. Next base: position 38,573,324 of record NC_056677.1, read on the forward strand.
AGAGCTTTACTTTTCTTTAGGAGAACAAAAGAAGTCCAGTGTCAAAGGTGCAAGTTGATTATCTTTTCAAGACCGAAAAGCCTTCCAACACGAAGCCAGTGTTTTGAGGCAAGGCTTTTTTTGTTCCCCCATTTAATGCACACTGTAAAGAGACACGGCACAGAGTGTGTCCCTCAACCCACAGGAGCCCTGAGCTTTTTATAAAGGGTTGCAGAAAAGAAGGTTCCATGGACACACATCTTGGGGGAAATACTGAGTTATAACAAAGTTCCACACTTTTACTTTGGGGATCTCACATGTCCTTTGATATGCTGATGTGAGCCACACGTCCCCAAGAGGGTGTTTCTCAAGGTTACCTCTAGATTAGTTTGATTCATTCGAGATAACAGTTCAGCAAGCTCAAGTTCTTTGGGACCGCAAGCGTGGGAAACACCTCAGTCACACTCTTCGCTGTTGCGGTCCCCTTACCACATCGTGTACTTCTCTGTGCTCCTCACACCCTTTTTCATTGCCCTTTCTAGCTGCCTAAGATCCATGGAGAACAAAACACAAAATGTCATTGATCCGGTCCTAGCAAGGTGAAATTACCAAGTGGGCATTTCAAAAATGGGTGTGAATGAACAATTGCATTTGTAAGTACACGTTGCACAAAAGAGAGAGAAAATATATATACACACAACAATTAATTTTCCTCTCCAAAAAAGAAGTATCTCCTTTTTATACGGAGAAAATACTTTTCTTATCTGTTCCTCTCCCTCTGCATTTTTATGGCAAATGCATAGACTATGCTCTGCAGTGTTTCTAACACGCGGGAGAGCGCCTTGCCATAGTTCAGCTTTATTTCTTCAGGAATGGGAGTGGACAGTGTGGTTTTTTTCTGAGTGCAGTACATCCAAAGTGGCCTAAATAAAAAAATCACAATCTTCCTTCACTTATTGCATAAATGTGGTAAAGAACACCTCATCTATTCATGCTACTGGGTAAAAATAAGACGAAACCTTGTGATCCAGATGTACAAAATTTTGGAGCACTCTGTAAATAGCTTTCTGGTGATCGATATTCCATTGAGCCTCAAAGAATGATTGGAATTCATACGTTTGCATGGCACTTCAAAATTGGTGTTTCCTCGCACATTCTAGAGGCTTCAGAGAGCCACGGGAGCAACCGGTGATCTAGAAATTCAATTTGCCGTTAGTGGTCCCTGGGCCATCGGTCAGCTCAGAGTCACAGGGCCTCTCGGGCCCATTAACGGGCTCCCTGAACCTTGGCATGTGTCTTAATGCATGTCAATATCTTGTTTCTGTTCAATTTTAGAAAGGCCCTCCTTCCACCTTTAAAGCTCAGAAGGAACAAACTGCCCACTTGGTCTTGGGAGATGGGGGTGGGGAGGGTCTGTTTTTCCAGTTGGTCTGTATTCGTATCTGACTTCCAAATTAGTACCCAATGATAGAACTTTTGAAACCACTACGGAGCATGAAGTGGGGTAAAATAGTTAGAGACGGTCACTTAAACACGCGGAGTGTTCTCCGCTTTTCTCTGATATTACCATTCTTATTGGCCAATTGCTTGAGTCAGTTTTGCTAATTAACATCTACCAGGGTATTCACTTCACCTCCTAATTGGCATAAGCTAGACCTTTCACTCGCTCCAAATTTGTGATTGAAATACATTATTTGGTGTATCTTCGTTTGCTATCCCGAGCAAACAAGCTAGAAGTTTGTTGATTCTGTTGTTTGTTTTAAAGAATCAGCTCTTAGAGTTTTTATTCGTATCTATTCTGTGTACTGATTTATAAAATCCTGCTTTTGAAGTTTATGAAGTTTTTGCCTTCAGCTCTCAGATGATCTGTTTTATTTTGCTTTTCTTAATGCCTTAAGGTAAATGCTCAGTTTAGTTTTAATTTGGGGGAGGGGAGGGAAAGGACAAGGTATTTGATAGCATAAATTTGCCTGTAATGGTAACTCTGCATTATATCTGTAGGAGTTTCTATTTTCATGAAGTTTACTTTCCTACTCTAAAAATTAATACATATTACAAAAACATGAACAGAAAGAAGTACATGGTATTTCTACTACCTAGAACCTACTGTTTTGTTACGGTTTTCCCTTTAAGGTAATTGTGATCAACAGGGCTATGTAAAATTATTTTATTTTATTTTATTTTATTTTTATTTTATTTTATTTTATTTTTTTATAACCTAGATAGAAACACAAAGTATGCATGTTTTTTAAGCAAAGCTAAAGAACAAACGAGTACAGGTCCTAGAGAAAGAGGATATAAAGCTTTTTTTTTTCTTTTCCTTTTGACTGACTTTATTTTACTGTATTATTATTTTTAATTTTTAAAGAATTTTCAGTTGAAGTATTAACTCCAAAAGTTAACGGTCTGCGTAAAGTCGCAAAAATAGAGAAATGCATGTATAGCCCTATCTTGTATTGGGATTCATTTCATTATTGTTATTACTTTATCTTCCAATAAACACTTAAAATGGTTACATAAAGCTTCGAACTTTATATTTTATAATTATATGGTTTTTTTCCATTGCTCATCACAAATCCTTTTATTTCATGACTTCCCAATGGTTAAACTGTTTAATTTGTTTTACAGTTGGCTAGAGTGCATCTTCCAGCAACTTCCTCAGGAAAAGTATGGGAATGGCATATTTATGAGAAATTACATACCTGAGAACATCTTTCTGCTACTTTCACTAATGAGTAATACCTCGGCTGGGTCTGGAATTTCTGGGTCATAAACATTTTCCCCTAAAATATAGCTATTCCTTTGTTGTCTTCTGGTATATTAATCTTGCAGAAAATTCTGAGGTCAACTTCTTTGGGGATTTAACTACTTTCTCTGGTCAGGATTCTTGGTAATTTGCCTTATCCTTGAAAGTAACAGAAAACTTGCCCCAATATATCAAATTATTCGTCCCTTTTTTATTTTCTCTGGTACATGGTAAACATTCAGTCCTCAGATCTGTGTCTTTTTATAGTCGAGAAGGTCGGGTTGGTTTTTGTTATTTCTTACGGTATGCTTAATTGATTTGGCTGCTTTTAATCTAGCTTCTAATTCTTTAGGAACAATTGTCTGTATCTGTCTGGCCTTTCATTATCGATCTCGGTGCTTTTTTTTTTCTTTCTTTTTAAGATTTTATCTTTAAGTAATCTCTCTGTCCAACGTGGTGCTTGAACTCGAGACCCCGTTCTTGGTCCTCTTACAGCCGACCCTCTACTCTGCATTTTGGGAGAGTTTCTCAGGTTTCCCTTTTCCATCATTCATCTCATTTTCAACAGGCGCCACTGTTTTCTTCACTACATATAATGCATTTCTGACTTTCCTCACATTTCTTCCTTCCTCAGCGAGCTCCCGTTGCCTTTCTGCCCAGAGTCTCGGTCAGTAGTGTTTTAAATGTATTCCCCTTGCTCTATTTTCTCCCTCCAGCTTTCACTTCACAGCGTTTGCTTTAACTGCTTACTTTGTTCTGTGACTTCTTTGCACTCCATCGAAAGCACAAAGCAAACTGTTATCAAAAGTGTGCATTTTCCTACAGAAAATATTTTTCTTCCTCTGCCTCTTAAATACTATGTTCTCCATTTATGTTGCAGTCTTTCAGGAACTTCATTGGCTTTCTTTGTTCAGTCTTGAACAAAGAACAGTCTATCCAGGCTGGTGTTTACCCCAAAATACGGTGGGTAGGTTCCCTTTCCCTTCCTTCACCAGCCATTCGAATGTTTTGATTCTTCCTCCCACTGGGAGGCTAGGTGATAGAAATTCACGTACAGCATGTTAAGGGAAGTATGGAGGGAGGTGGGGCCATGGATGGTTCCCTAGGGGGAAAAAAACCTCAAAATTTTCCATACATAAAAAAAAATTCCATACATTTTCCAAATTGACCTGACCTCTACTCCAGGCACAGAACTTACGCAGCCAGTCCTTCATGTACCCTGCCTGTCACAACAGAGAAATGCCCTAATGCGAGGCCTGCTTTTCTTTCAGGGCAGCTATTCCCGGGCCTTCTAGTGACACTCGTAAGCCATCAACAGCCGTGAAAGTAAGGCAAGTGGAAGCCCCCACAGATTGTCCTAACCGCCCTCTCCCCCCCCCCAAACTCAATTCTCATCACTTTTTTAGGGAGTAAAAATATGATCCCATCTGCACTACAGCTAGGAGAGATTCGTCTGTGTTTTCGGCATGAAGATGGACCTTCTCCCTGCCCTCTGACACTAATAACGTTTCTCCAGATTTTAAAATTCTGCAGTCATTTTAATTGGGATTGCGAAGGTGAAGAGGTTCATCTAAATATCAGTGCTCAAGTTAGAATTTCACTCCAAATACCCATTTTTTTCTCACTTTTTTTTTTGATAAATTTATGTTCCTATGGATACTGTGTCTAAATAGGCATAGCTTATTTTAAGAAAATTCAACTTATACAGATCTGAATCTCATTTGGCTTGTTGAACATAAGAGATGGTCAGTAAAGGTAAGTGGAATGAATGGATGACAAAACCCGCAAAATACAGAGAGATGACTTCCAAGTAATTTTTTATTACAAAAATATTATCATAAATCTATTTATAATCTGTGCTCCAATTTTCCACGACTAAACCTACTGTTTAAGATGAAAGAAACACCTATACAGACAGCATAAGCATTCATCAAGTTTATGTTTACTTGTCTGCTGCCTCTTAAGACCTGATTTTATGATGCATAAAAGGGGGGGGGGGGGAGATGGAGAATGCTAGAACATTCTTCCTGTAGCTTTATCACCAATTACCCATATAACTGGTGCAAACCACTGAAACTCTTCATTTGCTGGTTAACCTTGCAGCAAAAAAATTAGAAAATCAACACTTGCTAACCACAGGCCAGTGCAGCACTATTTAAAGGACTAAGAAAATTATGTATATATAACAGAGCTTTGGAGAGAAAATGAATGTATAAAAATACTGAATAATATATAAATCGGTGTAGGATGCAAAGCTGGAAGCTTAAGAATACTGTCAAAACCACATCTAAAATAATCTTTTCACATCCTTATTGAATCTATTGAGCAAGGCAATGAAAAAACACTTGATATTACTAAGAGGAAAGCCTCAGACCCACTGCTTAAACTCAGACTTCCTGGAAAAATAATTAGAACTAGAAAAAGGGATCACCTCATCCAACAGAAACCACGTTGCTAATCATGGCATTTTGTAAACTGAATAGCGACAACAGAATACTGAAATATTTGATACAAAAGATAAAGGGAAAATCTTTGGTAAAAAAAATACATATATATGAAATTTATCAAATACATCAAGTGTGTGTATATATACTGTGTGTGTGTGTATATATATATATATACACACACATACATATACATACATATATATATATATATATATATATATATATATATACACATACATACATATATGTATCTCCCCGAGGAATTAATACCAGAACCAAAGCAGACACACTCCTTCATGCCATCATTTGGAGATATGTACTTTAAAAAGGCTGGATTTTCTACCTGAAAGACTCAGAAGAAAGATGCTTTGATAAGAGGACTTTCATGTTCTCTTCCAATCAAAATAATCCATTCTATATTTCTAATAATTACCCAATAAACCGGACTCCCCAGTACACTGGATCCTCCTGCTGGTTTCAAAGTAGGTTACTTACTTCCCACAAGGGCACTGGCAGCTGAGACCACAAAACGGATACTCAATACGGAAAGGCTCGTTGATCAAAAGCAAAGGGACACCAGACCAACCCAGTTACAAAGCACCTGCCAAATTCAAAGCTGTGTGTGAAGGGTACGACACGCAAGACAATCCCTCCAGGTACAAGGACTGTACCGTCAGGCAAGGGAGATCAGACTATACGCAAGTAACTCCAGAACGGCGTATGGTGCCTCCAAATAATTATAATGCCCTGGATAGAGAGCTAAAGATCCCATCGTATTTTTAAAAATCCACTCGGCATACATTGCTGAGTGCCTGCTATGGGCCGAGTGCCACGCTAGACTCTTGAGATTCGAAGATAAATGAAAATAGCCAACACTGATCACATAGTTAAAATGGATCAGACAACACGTAAAGGGCTTTTACACCCTACCTCGTTCACATCTCCCAACACATCTACAAAGTAGGTGTTATGGTGATTGCTGTTGTATAAAAATCAAGGTTTAGGACATGAAGTGACCGAAGGTCTCAAGGTAAGAGAATGGGGCACTGGGATTAGAACGGCAACTGCCTAGCTTCGGAGGCCACCGGTGAACCATGGTCTCCCAAACTGCCCCCGAAACTCCGCCACGCTCCAGCTCGGTGGAGGACACAGAGAAGCGTAATCGGGCTATTCTAACAGGAGTCTGAAAACGCTCTAGTAGGAGGGGGATACGCCAAGATACCTGAGAGCGTCAAGAAGAAGGCATTACGAAACAAACAAAAGGCATCACAGTGGAGGTGACATCTGAAATGGGTCTTCAGAGTGGAGAGATGGAGGGTGAGCTGCACACACGGACAAGTGGGGAAGGGCATTCTCTGCAGAGGGAACAGCATGTGCGAAGCGTACGTGGGGCCTTGCGAGTCATTCTGTGTGGCAGAACGCCGAGTGGGAAAGGGAGAGCAGAGAAGATTTAGCAAAAGCACAAGAGCCAAAAGATCAGTGGTCCCTGGGTCACGCAAAGTTAAAGTTAGGTCAAAGGACTGTAAACATTTTTTTTTTTTTTTTTAAGTTTATTTATTTTGAGAGAGCGAGCACACACGTGCGAGAGAGGGAGAGAGAATCCCCAGCAGACTCTGTGCTGTCAGGATAGAGCCTTGACGCAGGGCTCGATCTCATGAACCATGAGATCATGACCTGAGCCAAAACCAAGAGTCAGATGCTTAACTGACTGAGCCACCCAGGCGCCCCTGGAAACATTTTAGAAAGTTAACTGTTATGGCAGCGTGGGCAGTTGAGAAAGAGGATCGGATTGAAGGCAGGGATGTCACTGAAGAGGCTGCTCTCCAGGTGACAGACAGGAACTAGGATAGCAGTGGTGGCCTTGGACAGGGGGCTGATGGCAGGAGGATTTGAGAAGGAGATGGGACCTAGGTCAACAGTGACGGAGTGTAATGGTGGCTCTCTTATTTGCTTGAACATAAACAAAAACATAGAATATAGTGAGTTAACATTTAGACGTAACTCAAATAATAAGCCAAGTGTGAACCAGTCACAGCACGGTAGTATGTTCAAAGAAAAGGCCGGGCAAGGGACGCCTGGGTGGCTCGGTCGGTTGAGCGTCCAACTTCGGCTCAGGTCATGATCTCACAGTTTGAGAGTTTGAGCCCCGCGTCGGGCTCTGTGCTGACAGCTCGGAGCCTGGAGGCTGCTTTAGATTCTGTGTCTCCCTCTCTGCCCCTCCCCTGCTTGTACTCTCTCTCTCTCTCTCAAAAATAAAATAAACATTAAAAAAAAAAAAAGGGCTGGGCAACCACTAGCAACAGAAGAGTCTGTCTCTATCATAGAACTTGGAAGAAACTCTAAAGGTCATCTGATTTATGCTCATCTACACTTCCCCCAAATGCCTTCCCTCTTCATTTTCCATGCTCAAAAGTCTTCCACTTCCTCACCATCAGCTCTATGATTTCTCTTCCTCTCTTCACCCCCTTACTCCAGTCCTTCTCCCTTTCCTACATCCCCTAAAGCCTGAGAATTGAACTGAACAACTGAGAAGAATCCTTAGAGGATGGAGGACGGGGAAAGTGGAATGATCAAAGTTCTGTTCAACAGCAGGATGTAGGGAAAAAAAACTAGAAAGCTGGGAACACACTTTAAGAATATTCTCCCCTGGGGCACCTGGGTGGTTCAGTTGGTTGAGCGTCAGACTTCAGCTCAGGTCATGATCGCACAGTTCATGAGCTCGAGCCCCACATCGGGCTTGCCGCTGTCGGCACAGAACCCGCTTCGGATCCTCTGTCCCCCTCTCTGCCCCTCCCCCACTCATGCTTGCGCCCTCTCTCTCTCTCTCTCTTAAAAATAAACATTAAAAAAAAAGAATATTATCCCCATTATGCATCAGTGAGAACCAAAGTTTCAATTAATAAAGCTGACTATAAAAGTCAACGACCAGAATTGAAAATACAGGGTTTTTTTTTTTAAGTTTATTTATTTATTTGAGAGTGAGACCGCAAGCAGGGGAGGGGCAGAGACAGAGGGAGAGAGAGAGGACCCCAAGCAGGCTCCACACTGTCACTGCAGAGCCTGATGAGGGGCTCGATCCTATGAACTGTGAGATCGTGACCTGTGCCAAAGTCGGAGGCTTACCCCACTGAGCCACCCAGGTGCCCCCAGTTTTGTTTTTGACACTCAAACACAAACGCAAAAATAAATGATCTGAAATACCAGATGAAATCAAATCAACAAGTACAACCACAGAGAAAGACAGTAACACACGCTCAAAACAGGTTTCCAATTTTAAGCTAAAAAGGAAGAGAACGAGTAGACCACAAAGGAAGTAAAGGGCGTACGTGAAGTTTCTAGAACCTAGATGGTGATGGCGTAAAATCTTGGAATGCAAGATCAGAATAGTCGGGATGTAAACACAGTTGTCAAAGTCTATTACTGACTGCTATTAGTTCCGAATGATGGAAAAGTAAAATAATAACACAGGTTATTATTTAGCACCTTTCCTCCTAAAAGGCCATTAGGTGAGAATCCACTAAAACAGAGTAGACATTATAAAATCTCTTGTTTAAGGGATAGAAGACTCGTTGAAAGTATCCTCATACCCATAGCATAAATGGAACGGTAGGAAACAAGTGGAAGGAACAACGTACCAGCAGCTTAATGGTTACGGTTTATTTTTTTTTTTAATTTTTTTTTAACGTTTATTTATTTTTGAGACAGAGAGAGACAGAGCATGAACGGGGGAGGGGCAGAGAGAGAGGGAGACACAGAATCGGAAGCAGGCTCCAGGCTCTGACCCATCAGCCCAGAGCCCGACGCGGGGCTCGAACTCACAGACCGCGAGATTGTGACCTGAGCTGAAGTCGGACGCTTAACCAACTGCGCCACCCAGGCGCCCCAACGGTTTAGAAGTCACTTGTCTCACTGGCGGCACGTCCAAACTTACTCTTCCGGAACATGGCAGAATTTGTGCCAAAGAAGAATGCCAGAACCCTGCAGCACAGGTGATGGCTGGCACAGACCCGGTTTATGCCTCCCTTCCCCTAGGAACACCACCCTCTCTACCCCATGTAAGAAAATAAGCCAAATATTGGCAAAGGAGGAGACTTATTTTTTTTGTGACTATCTACTAGCAGCGGGGCACTTGCCACACACTGTCCATCTGATGCCCACAGCAACTCTAAGGCGGGGGGGGGGGTCTATTATTCATCTTGGACAGATAAGGGAATTGAGACCAAGGGAAGTCAAAAACATAGCCAAGAAGATGGGGCGCCTGGGTGGCTCGGTCGGTTGGGCGGCCGACTTCGGTTCAGGTCATGATCTCGCGGTCCGTGAGTTCGAGCCCCGCGTCGGGCTCTGTGCTGGCAGCTCAGAGCCTGGAGCCTGCTTCAGATTCTGTGTCTCCCTCTCTCTGACCCTCCCCCGTTCATGCTCTGTCTCTCTCTGTCTCAAAAATAAATAAACGTTAAAAAAAAATTAAAAAAAAAAACAAAAAAACATAGCCAAGAAGAAACAGGCAATAAGTGATAAATCCACATTCTGAACCCACCTGTCTGACCGGAAAGCTACACCAAAGAGCCTCGCACTGGGGGGTGTCGCAGGAGCACCATGTTCCCGAGGGGTACCTGACCCATACACAGAGTTCATTTCAAACAACACTCCATTTGGGGTGACGTACACACCCAGGGTCCAACCCGAGGGGTAAAGGGAAGGGAAAAGACCTGGCATAACAATGCCAACGAGGACCGTGATAGTTATACTCTCCTAAGAGAGGTCATTGGCAACTGCAAGCCCTAAAACAAAGGAAGATAAAAGTAGAGAGAGGGAAGAAAGTTAAATGGGACCCTCACGATGGAAGAGGAATAAAAACGAATGGGGGAGGGGGGACCTGGGTGATTCAGTCAGTTGAACGTCCGACTCTTGATTTTGGCTCAGGTCATCATCCTAGGGTTGTGGCATCGAGCCCTGCATCTGGCTCCGCGCTGAGCAGGGAGCCTGCTTAAGATAAGCTCTCTCTCTCTCTGCCCTTCTCCTGCTCACACTTTCTCGCTCTAAAATTTTTTTTTTAAAATGGGGCACTTGTGGGGCGCCTGGGTGGCTCAGTCGGTTAGGTGTCCGACGTCGGCTCAGGTCATGATCTCGCGGTCCGTGAGTTCGAGCCCCGCGTCGGGCTCTGTGCTGACGGCTCAGAGCCTGGAGCTTATTTCAGATTCTGTGTCTCCCTCTCTCTGACCCTCCCCCATTCATGCTCTGTCTCTCTCTGTCTCAAAAATAAAAAATAAACAGTAAAAAAAATTTTAAAAAAATGGGGCACTTGGGTGGCTCAATTGGTTAAGCATCTGACTTTTGATTTTGGCTCAAGTCATGATCTCACGGTTAGAGTTCGAGCCCTGCATCAGGCTCTGCGCTGACAATGCAGAGGCTGCTTGGGATTCTGTCTGTCTCCCACTCTGTGTGTCCCTCCCTTGCTTGCTCGCTCGCTCTCTGAAAATAAATAAACATTAAAATTAAATTTTTTTTTAAAAAAATGAAAGTGAAGAGAATGAGAATAAAGACAGAAAGTCCTGTAAACGAGAAAAAGAAAGAAAAAAGGTCACAAGAATGGAAGAAGGAGGGATGAAAAGGTTGAGAGAGGGGACAAGAGGAAAGGAAATGGGACATTGAAAAAAAAATAGAGGTAAGCATCTGGCCTCCTTTTGCATAATGTGGCGTTCTGGCTCTCCCTGCCCCCCCCCCTCCCCACTTCTGAGGCCCTGGAAACAACCATGCTCCCCCAATTAGTTAAACCTCTGATAAAAGGTTTACGATAATGACATGCGTCCCTGGAGAACTCTCTTTATTAAAAGAACTATTACCACACTAAACAGCACGAGGAATTTCATAGGAAGAATGAGAATTTAAATGGAAGAGAATAATTAAAATAAATAGAAGGATATGGACAATTCTAATGCTTTAAAATGTTTAAAAAACCTCTGAAGGGGCTTAGGAGAGTAATTTATTTGAAAATAGAAGACTGGCGTGTTTAAAAATAAAGGGCCATCAATCCAGAGAACGAGAAATGATTACACAAACACTCAGAGAGCGCCACAGTAGATTATGACATGAATTGGCTGCACTTTGTTTACATATGAAATACTTTCAAAGCTGTGCCTCAAATCTTAAGTCACAAACAGTGACTGAGACTCCAAGGAGGGCACAATGGAAGGCTCCCATTTATATGAACAGACAAAACTAGGGGTGCCTGGGTGGCTCAGTGGGTTAAGCGTCTGACTCCAGCTCAGGTCGTGATCGTACAGGTTGTGAGTTTAAGTCCTGCAGCGGGCTCTTCTGCTTCCCTCGCTCTCTCAAAAAGAAATAAAAACTTTTTTTTTTTTTTTAAAGGGGATTTTTCTAAAACAAGAAAAAAAAAAAAAAAGAAAAGAAGAGACAAAACTAATCTATGGTGATGGAAGTCTAAGCAATGGATGAAGGGCTGAATGGAAGGGGGCACGAGGGAACTTCCTAAAGCGGTACAGAAGCTCCATACGGTGTCCGAGGGGATGGTTACACAGATCCCGGTATTTGTCACAACTCCTGGATCTTAATGCTTAAAATGGGCACGTTTTATCACAGACAAAATTATTCCTCCCTCGGCGAAGTTGATTTTAAGAAATTAAAGTTGACTACCCTGAAGCCTCAAGCCACAAAATCCGAAAGAAATACAGTTATCCCATATCCTGATTGTGGTGGTTGTTACACAGATCTATCCATATGGTAAAACTTCAGAGAACTATAAACTAGGAAGAAAATAGGTGTGCATGTAAAAATTGGTGTAATTCATATAAGGTCCACGGGTTTAGTATTTTACCAATGTCAATTCCCTGGTTTTGATAATGTACTATGGTTATAGAAGCTGTTATCGTTGGGAAAAGAGAACAGAAAAACTCCCTTGTATCATTTTTGTCATTTCTGGTAAGTCAAGAATTATTTCAAAAATAATTTCTTGGGGCGCCTGGGTGGCTCAGTCGGTTGAGCGGCCGACTTCGGCTCAGGTCATGATCTCGCAGTCCGTGAGTTCGAGCCCCGTGTCGGGCTCTGTGCTGACAGCTCGGGCTCTGTGCTGACAGCTCGGAGCCTGGAGCCTGTTTCAGATTCCGTGTCTCCCTCTCTCTGACCCTCCCCCGTTCATGCTCTGTCTCTCTCTGTCTCAAAAATAAAATAAACGTTAAAAATTAAAAAATAATAATAATAATAATAATAATTTCTTAAAAAAAGAACACAGATTGGGGCGCCTGGGTGGCTCAGTCGGTTAAGTGTCAGACTCCTGCTCAGGTCGTGATCTCGCGGTTTGTGAGTTTGAGCCCCATGTCGGGCTTTGTGCTGGCAGCTCAGAGCCTGGAGCCTGCTTCGGATTCTGCGTCTCCCTGTTCTCTCTGCCCCTCCCATGCTCATGCTCTTCTCTCTCGATAATAAACATTATAAAATAATTTTTTTTAATAAAATTAAAAAAAAACAGATTATACAGTCAACGTGTTCTACTATAACCCACCATCACGGTTACAAAGGGGTGAACTTACATAGGGCATAATTCTGCAAATACAAAATCGAGGAAGATAAGTTTGTAAATGTTGCCAATAAACCTGCAGTTAGTCTGTATTCAGAGAGAGAAAGTACGTGAACGAACATTACTCAACAGATTTAAAAACTCAGAACAAAATGTTACATCAGCCAAAAATGTAAGTCAACAAACCACACGGCAACTCATTTTGGAGTCATATGAAGTCGCCCGTATGACAAAGACTGTATGTTTAAAAAAAAAAAAACAGAAACAAAACCAAAAACTGGTGTGCACAGAAGACCATCCCACGGCACCTTGATGTTGGACTTCGAACCTCCAGAACAGTGAGGAAATACATCGCTGTGGTTTATGCCACCAAGTCTATGGTATTTTGTTATAGCAGTCCTAGCAAACGAATATATTCAACTATGTAGATCATAACATTTACTTCTTGTGAGGATACAGTTCAGTGACTCTGTAAGTTTATAGAGTTGTGTCATCATCCTCACAATGCGGTTTAGGACATTTCAGTCGCCCTCCTCAAAAGTTCCCCCTCCCGCTGCCAGCCCCCTGCAACTACTGATCTGCTTTCTCGGATATATTTGCCTCTTCTAGCATTTCAGATAGATGGAATCATACAACATAAAGTCTTCTGCGTCTGCTTTCTTTCACTTAGTATGTTTTTGAGGATCATCTATGATGCAATAGGTCTCCGTAGTTTCATTTTATAACTGAAGAGTTTCCACTAAAATGGTTACACCACATTTGGTTTACCTGCTCATCGGTTAATGAACATAGCAGCGATTCCCTGGTTTGGGCTATCACGAGTAATAATGCTATAATCATTCACGTACAAGGTTTTGTCTGTTTCATGAATTGGTTTTTTTGTTTATTTTCGAGAGAGAGCATGAGCACGAATGGGAGAGAAGGGCAGAGGGGGAGAGCGAGAGAGAAAGAGAAAGAGAATTCCAGGCAGGCTCCACGCTCAGCGCAGAGCCTGATGCAGGGGTTCAATCCCACAACCCTGGGATCATGACCTGAGCCGAAATCAAAAGTCGGATGCTTGACCAACTGAGCCACTCAGGTGCCACTAATTATGTTTTAATTTCTCTTAGAAAGATCTGCAGGAGTGGAATTACTGAGTCACGTGGTAAGTATCAGTTTAAGTATTTAAGAAGCTGCCAAACTTTCTTTCAAAATGGCAGTATCATTTTATAGTCCTACCAGGAACATATGGACGCTCCAGTTTCTCCATATCCTTTCCCAACACTTGCTACTGTTGATCTTTTTAAGCCATAAACACTCCATGAAAAATACGATTTTAACTTCGGGCTAATGAGAATAAGCCCTAGGCCTAGTTACTGATAAAAAGTTTAGGCCTGAGGAGATGGTCTTAAAATTTCGTCTAATAAGTAGATTCTTATAAATCATAAATTATTATAAATCATAAATTATTAGCATTCTAGATTTTAGAAAAGAGGGGAAAAAGAACTCTCTCCTCTTTAGTGAGAGAGACATTTAGTCCCAATTTGGGTTTCTGTTTCTGTTACATGTCTTCTGAATTTTAAAAGATTAGAGGAGGGGCGCCTGGGTGGCTCAGTCAGTGTAGCATACAATTTTGGCTCAGGTCATGATCTCGCAGTTTGTGAGTTCAAGCCCCGCGTCGGGCTCTGCCGACAGCTCAGAGCCTGGAGCCTGCTTCAGATTCTGTGTCTCCCTCTCTCTCTGCCCCTCCCCTGCTTGTGCTCTCTCAAAAATAAATAAATGTTAAAAAATAAATTAAAAAAAAAAGATTAGAGGAGCGCCTGGGTGCTCAGTCAGTTAAGCGTCCAACTTCGGCTCAGGTCATGATCTCACAGTTCATGAGTTCGAGCCCCGTGTCGGGCTCCGTGCTGGCAGCTCAGAGCCCGGAGCCTGCTGTGGATTCTGTCTCCCTCTCACTCTGCCCCTCCCCAGCTCATGCTCTCTGTCTCTCAAAAATTAATAAATGTTAAAAAAAAAAAAAAAAAGATCAGAGGAACCCATTTTGTAGGATGAAATTGGTAACTATCACTTTAACATACACTTAAAGAATGGAACTTTGTGTTTTATACTTAATGGTAAATGCAGAATGCATCATTGGGAATTTGGGGCACGATACGTTTGATTCCAGGTGAGCCTTTGGAGTGCTTTCCTGAGACTGGCTGAAGATTAATGGAGTCCTGATGTAAAGCCTGGGATTTAAATTGCAATGTGTTGTAATCCCATTGTGTTACGATTATACATATCGATGTCTTTTCTGCAATGATCCTAACAGAATTCAGATAATCTGAAAATTGCATACACCCACTGAAAAATTTTCATTTGACATTTGGGGTATTGGCTGAAAGGTAGAATATCTGGCACATTTTCCAGTTATTTTTGCAAATGGAATTGTATTTTATTTTTATAGACTCTAATTAGAGGTTTTAACATTCCCAAGTGGCCTTGGGCAAAACTTCCAGCATCTGTGTTCACGTGTTGCTCTTTGCTAATCATATGAGATTCTAATGTGTTCAATCGCTCCTTGATAGCCCTGTAGGAAAATCCAAACTCTTTGCTGGCGTTGGGCGAGAAGGAAAAGGCAGCCACCCCAGGCCTTGGCGTCCTCCTGTTGAACATGAACACGTTCCGAGAACACCGGCCTCAGACAAGACCGCTTGTGATCCATTATGATGGATCGAGACAAAAATAAAGTCCGCTCCATAATCATGTCTGAACTCTGAACACAGACAGAACGTGAAAACTGTCCAAACTACAAAATGCCAAACATTCTCCTCTCCTAGATCACAGGAGTCCCTATGAATGAAGTGCATGAAGATACACAATCGTAAAAGTACTCTGCCTCCGGACAGAGCCCAATCCAGAGCAAGACCCCACCTCCTTAAGCCCTCCCCCAAATTAGCTAACACAAACCCAGATCCTACAGTAAATCTTTTCTAACACCTGCTTGCTTAGACATCCCTCGATAACTCAGGGTATGGGTCTTCTCTCACCGCAGTGAGTAATAAGCCAACTTGTTCAATTAAAAATGCCATCTAGGGGCGCCTGGGTGGCTCCCATTCTGTGTCTCCCTCTCTCCCTGCCCCTCCCCTGCTTGCTCACACACACACACACACACACACACACACACACACACACACTCGCTCGGTCTCGCTCTCAAAAATAAACATTAAAAAAAAAAAACCTACAATCAAGAGACAGTATCAAGATGGCGGAGTAAGAAGATGCTGAGCTCACCTCTTCCCCCAGACACACCAAAACCCACAACTACACACAGAAGAACGCTGAGAACGAACTGAGGCCTAGCAGAATGGATCATACACAACAAAAGACAAAAAGACAAAAAAGCACTTTGAGAAAGGTAGGAGGGGCAGAGATGTAGGTCAGTCGGGATTCGGGATCCGGGATCCGGGATCCCGCCCCCCCCCCCCCCCCCAGCGCAGCAACCCATAAGCAGGAGTGTTCTCACAACCATAGAGGCCTGCCGCTAGGGAACAAAGAGTCCAAGCCCCTCATC
Source organism: Panthera tigris (assembly GCF_018350195.1). Classification (NCBI taxonomy): domain Eukaryota; kingdom Metazoa; phylum Chordata; class Mammalia; order Carnivora; family Felidae; genus Panthera; species Panthera tigris. The sequence continues at coordinate 38,589,556 of NC_056677.1, forward strand.
AGGCTCCATAGCCCAGGGGACCCGAGCTGGGAAGATGAGCCCCCATATCTGGCCTTGAAAACCAGTGGGGCTTACGCGCAGGAAGGCCCGAATGGCAGGAGTAAACAGAGACCCTGCTCTTAAAGTGAGTCTCAGTGTATAGGGAGTAGTTTGAACAGTGCCCGGGTAACCTATGAAGATCCACTAAGTGCAGGGTGTGTCCCGGGGCGGGGGCAGGGATCTGTTGGAACGTTCCCTGGGAACACAAGCACTGACAAGCACCATTTTTTTTTTTTTTTAACTTCCCTTCTACCTAGCAGGCGAGGCACTGGCAGGTGCCTTTTTTTTTTTTTTTTAACCTCCATCTACTGTGCTAGCATCACATTCGACCGCAGACTCACCCTATCCGACTCGCCTGCCCTAGCTGGGAGCCCAACCCAAGTGGCTCCCCACCCTGTCACCCTGGTTGGATGCACTCGGCCAACACCAATGTTCCTCCCAACCTGTTCCCTGTCCCACCACACCCAGCAGGTACAGGTGGCAGGCTGTGGAACCTTGGCGGGGGGGGGGGGGGGGGGGGGCCTGCCCCACCCACCTATTCCAGCTGTCCCAGCTGGACCTCATAGCCAGCCCCATGGCCCAGCAAGTCCCCAACAGTCACAACCCAGCCACAGCAAGAGGGTGCACAAAGCACACAGATACACCGCCAAACAGAATCAACAGCAGATTAGAGATTGCAGAAGAAGGGATCAGCAATTTGGAAGGCAGAGTAGTAGAAACCACCCAGTCATGGGCGCCTGGGTGGCTCAGTGGGTTAAGCCTCTAGATTTCGGCTCGGGTCATGATCTCACGTTCGGGAGTCTGAGCCCCACATCAGGATCCGTGCAGGCAGTGTGGAACCTGCTTGGTATTCTCTCTCTCTCTCTCTCTCTCTCTCTCTCTCTCCACCCCTCTCCAGCTTGCTCTTTCTATCTCAAAGTGAATAAATAAATTTTTAAAAATCACCCGATCAGAACAGCACATTAATTAATTACCTTCAATGAGGACAGTTTAAAAGATCTCTGGGACGACATCAAGTGTGCTAACATTCGCATTATAGGGGTCTCAGAAGGAGAAAAGAGAAAGAAAGGGACGAAAACCCTATCTGAAGAAATAATGGCTGCAAATTTCCCTAACCCGGCAAAGAAAGTAGATATCCAAGTCCAGAAAGCACAGAGTCCTAAAGAAGATGAACCCAAAGAGATCCACATCAAGACACATTATAATCAATGTGCAAATAAAGTTCAAGTGAGAACCTTTTTTTTTTATTTTATTTTTTAACATTTATCTATTTTTGAGAGAGAGAGAGACAGAGCACAAGCTAGGGAGGGGCGGAGAGAGACAGGGAGACACAGAATCCGAAGCAGGCTCCAGGCTCCGAGCTGTCGGCACAGAGCCCGACGTGGGGCCCGAACTCACGGACGGCGAGACAATGACCTGAGCCGGAGTCAGATGCCCAACCGACCGAGCCACCCAGGTGCCCCAATAAAGTGAGAATCTTAAAAACACGAGAGGAAACAAGTTACGCACAACGGAACCCCCATAAGACTATCAACTGATTTTTCAGAAGAAACTGTACAGGGAAGAAGGGAGTGGCATGATATATTCAAATTGCTGAGAGGAAAATATTTACAATTAAGAATACTCTACTCAGGGGCGCCTGGGTGGCTCAGTCGGTTAAGCGTCCGACTTCGGCTCAGGTCACGATCTCGCAGTCCGTGAGTTCGAGCCCCGCGTCGGGCTCTGGGCTGATGGCTCAGAGCCTGGAGCCTGCTTCTGATTCTGTGTCTCCCTCTCTCTCTGCCCCTCCCCCGTCCATGCTCTGTCTCTCTCTGTCTCAAAAATAAATAAAATGTTAAAAAAAAAAATTAAGAATACTCTACTCAGCAAGGTTATCACTTAGACTTGAAGGAGATGAGGAGTTTCCTGGACAAGAAAAAGCTAAAGGAATTTATCAACACCAAACCAGTCTTACAAGAAACGTTAAAGGAACTTCTTTAAATAGAAAGTATATGGGGCGCCTGGGTGGCTCAGTCGGTTAAGCGTCCGACTTCAGCTCAGGTCACGATCTCATGGTCTGTGAGTTCGAGCCCTGCGTCAGGCTCTGGGCTGACGGCTCAGAGCCTGGAGCCTGCTTCTGATTCTGTGTCTCCCTCTCTCTCTGCCCCTCCCCCGTTCATGCTCTGTCTCAAAAATAAATAAACGTTAAAAAAAATTAAAAACAAAAAAGTATAGGGCCATAACTAGAAATAAGAAAATTATGAAAGAACAAAATAGCACTGGTTAAGGTAAACATATAAATATAGCAGATCGACCAACTACATAGCTAGTATGAAGGTTAAAAGACAAAAGTAGTAAAATCATCTAAACCTACAATAATTAGTCAAGCGAGTCACAAAACAATAGAATATAAAATATGATATCAGAAGTACAAAACATGGTGGGGGGGGGGGACAAAAATACAGTGACTTTGGAAGATGCTTAAACTTATTCACCATCAACTTACAATAGACGGTTACAGGGGTGTCTGAATGGCTCAGTCGGCTGGGCATCCGACTTCGGCTCAGGTTAGGATCTCACAGTTTTTGAGTTCAAGCCCCACATCGGGCTCTGTGCCGACAGCTCAGAGCCTGGAGCCAGCTTCAGATTCTGTCTCCTTCTCTCTCTGCCCCTCCCCCACTCATGCTCTGGCTCCCTCTCTCTCAAAAATAAATAAAAACATTTAAAAATTAAAAAAAATAATAAAATAGACCGTTATATACATTTTATATATGAACCTCATGGTAACCACAAACGAAATACCTATAATAGACACGCAAAAAATAAAGAGAAAGGAATTCAAACATAACAGTAAGGAAAGTCACCAAACCACAAGGGAAGAGAGTAAAAGAAGAAGAAAGTAATGGACGAGAGTCATTTCTCTTTCTCTCTCTAGAGTCTATCTCTCTCTCTAGAATAAAAAATTTTAAAAAAGTAAAGGGATGGAAAAAGATATTCCATGCAAATAAAGAAAGCTGGGGTAACAATACTTACATCAGGCAAAATATTTTTTTAAATTTTATATATTTATTTTGAGAGAGAGACAGAGAGTGGGGGGGGGGAGGAGCAGAGAGAGAGAGAGAGAGAATCCCAAGCAGGCTCTGTACTCTCAGCGCACAGCAGGATGTGAGGCTCGAATTCAGGAACCGTGAGTTCCTGAACTGAGTTGAAACCAAGAGTCGGATGCTTAACCGACTGAGCCACCCAGGTGCCCCCAAAGTAGACTTTGAAACAATGATTAACAGAAGGCAAAGAAAGTAGAAGGAGACAAAGTTAGTAGAAAGAAGGAAATAATAAAGATCAGAGCTGAAAAAAATGAAATAGAGACTAAAAAGAACAACAGAAAAGATGAATGAAACTATGAGCTGATTTGTTGAAAAAATAAACAGAATTGATAAACCTTTAGCCAGACTCATCAAGAAAAAAAGAAAGAGGGGATAAATAAAAGAAATAAAAGAGAAATATACCACAGAAATACAAAAAATCATAAGAGACTATTACAAACAATTGTATGCCAACAAATGGGACAAGCTAGAAGAAACAGATAAATTCCTAAAACATACAATCTTCTAAGACTGAAACAGGAAGTAATAGAAAATCTGAACAGACCCATCACTAGTAATGAAATTAAATAAGAAACAAAACAAAACAAAAAAAAAACCTCCCACAAACAAAAGTCCAGGACCACATGGCCTCACAGGTTAATTCTACCAAACATTTAAAGAAGAATTAATACCTAATATCCTTCTCAAACTATTGCAAAAAAATGAAAGGAGAAACCCTCCCCAACTCATTCCGTGAGACTGACATTCCCCTGACACCAAAACCAAAGACACCCCAGGAAAAGAAAATTACAGGCCAGAATCCCTGATAAACGTAAATGCAAAACTTTGACAAAACATCAGCAAACCAAATTCAACAATACATAAAAGGATCATACACTAAGCTCAAGTGGGATTTAGTCCAGGGATGTAAGGATGATTCAATATCCACAAATCAATCAACATAATACGCCACATTATCGGCTACATATGACAAACCCATAGGTAACATCGTAGTCAATGGTAAAATGCTGAAAGCTTTTCCTCTACGATCAGTAGCAGCACAAGCATGCTCACTCCCCCCTCCTCTCTGCAACACATTTTTGGAAATCCTAGCCGGAGCAATGGGGCAAGAAAAAGAAATAAAGGGCATCCAAGTTGGAAAGGAAGAATTACAACTGCTATTTACAGATCACAGGATGCTTTACACAGAAAACTCTACAGACTTCACCAAAAACAAACTATTAGAATAAGTCCAGTAAAGGTGCAAGATACAAAATCAGCAGACGGAAATCTGTTGCATTCTACGCCCTAATAATGAACTGTCAGAAAGAGAAATGAAGGAAATGATCCCACTTATAATCGCATCCAAAAAAAAAAAAAAAAAAAAAAAAAAATGCCTGCAATGACATGGGTGGAGCCAGAGAGTACATTGTTAAGAAGTCAGTCAGATAAAGACAAATAACGCATGATTTCACTCATATGTGGAATTTAAGAAACGGAACAAATGAGCAAAGGAGAAAAGAGGGAGAGACAGAGTTTACTCTTAACTATAGGGAACAAACTGATGGTTAGCAGCGGGGAGGTGGGTGGGGGATGGGTGAAACACATGAAGGTGATTAAGAGCACACTCGTTGTGATGAGCACTGAGTAATGTATAGAATTGAGTCACTATATTGTACACCTGAAACGAATATGACACTATGTGTTACTATACTGGAATTGAAATTAAAAACTTAATTGAAAAACTGAAAAAAATACTTAGGAATAAATTTAACTTAGGAGGTAAACTCTGAAAACTAGGACCCTGATGAAAGAAAATCAAGATGACACAAATAAATGGAAAGACATACCATGGTCATGGATTGGAAGAAGTAACATTGTTAAAATGTCCATACCACCCAAAGCAATCTACAGATTCAATACAATCCCTTTCAAAATGCCAATGGTGCATTTTTCACAAAACTAGAATAATCCTAAAATACATATGGAACCACACAAGATCCTGAATAGCCAAAGCAGTCTTTAGAAAGAATAACAAAGCTGGAGGTATCATGCTCCATGATTTCAAACTATTCTACAAAGCTGTAGTAATCAAAACACAGTTAAGGTACGGGCACAAAAACAGACACATAAATCAGTGGAATAGAGTCCAAAAACAAACCCACGTGACTAAGACCCACGCTTATAGTCAATTAATATTCAACAAAGGAGGCAAGAATATCCAATGGGAAACAGATGATCTCTTCCACAAATGGTGGTGGGAAAGCTGGACAACTACATGCAAAAAAAAAAAAAAAAAGAAAGAAAGAAAGAAAGAAACTGAACCAGTTTCTTATACCATTTACGAAAATAAACTCAAGGTTGATTAAAGACTTAAATGCAAGACCAGAAACCATAAACTCCTAGAAGAAAACACAGGCAATAAGCTCTTAGACATCAGTCTGGGTTTCCTCACGCAAAGGCCACAAAAGCAAAACTAAACAACAGAACCACATAAAAGTAAAAAGCTTTTGCACAGTGAGGGAAACCATCAACAAAACAAAAAGGCACCCTACTGAATGGGAGAAGGTATTTGCAAATAATATAACTGATAAGGGGTTAGCATCCAAAGTATATGAAAGACTCACATAACTCAGTATCAAAAAAACAATCCAACGAAAAAATGGGCAGCGGACATGAACAGACTTCTCCAAAGAAGACATGTAGATGACCAACAGACAGATGCAAAGAACTTCACATAACCAATCATCAGGGAAATGCAAATCACAACCACAATGAGATATCACTTTACACCTGTCAGAATGGCTATTACCAAAAAGACCAGAAATAACAAGGGTTGGTGAGCATGTGGAGAAAAGGGAACCCTCATGCACTGTTGGTGGGAATGCGAAATGGTGCCACTATGAAAATCAGTGTGGAGGGGTCTCACAAAATTAAAAATTGGAGCTACCATATGATCCAGCAATTCCACTTCTGCGTATTAATCTGAAGAAAACACTAATTTGAGAAGATATACACACCCTTATGTTCACTGCACTGCGGCATTATTTACAACAGTCAAGATATGGAAGCAACATAAGTGTCTACCAATGGATGAATGGATAAAGAAGTGGTGTGTGTGTGTGTGTGTGTGTGTGTGTGTCTGTGTGTGTGTGTCTGTCTGTCTCTGTGTGTCTATGTGTGTGTCTATGTGTGTGTCTATGTGTGTGTCTATGTGTGTGTCTATGTGTGTGTCTATGTGTGTATGTGTGTATATGTGTGTATGTGTGTGTATATATGTATGTATATATACACATACGTATGTGTATATATGTGTATGTATATATACACATATGTGTATATATATGTGTATATGTGTGTATATGTATGTGTATGTGTGTGTATATGTGCGTGTGTATATGTGTGTGTGTATATGTGCGTGTGTATATGTCCATGTGTATATATATGTGTATATATATATGTGTGTGTGTGTGTGTGTGTGTATATATATATATATATGATGGAATATTTATTATTCAACCATAAAAGAGAATGAGATCTTACCATTTGCAACAACATGGATGGACCAAAAGGCATTATGCTAAGTGAAATAAGTCAGAGAAAGGCAAATACTGTAGGGCTTCATTTCTATGTGGAATCTAAAAAATAAAACGAATGAACAAACAATACAAAACAGAAATAGACTCATAGATACAAAGAATAATATGGTGGTTACCAGAGGGGAGGGGGTGGGTAGAGGGATGGGCAAAATACAGAAGGAGATTAAAATACAGAAATACAGTTATAAAATAAATAAGACACCGGGATGTAATCTACAGCATAGTTAAGAATATCGTAACAACTCTGTATGGTGACAGATGGTAGCTAGATTTACCACGGTGATCACTTCCTAATATATATAATTGGTGAATCGCTATGTTGTAAACCTGAAACCAACAAATCATAGGTCAACTACACGTCAATAAAAAAGTAAATATTTTTAAACCTTTAAAAAAAAAATCAAGGCGCTACAGAGATCGTGTTTTAAATATTTATTTTTATATTGTTCAAAGTGTAAAGATTCACACGGTACCACATACTCAGCGTACCACAAACCCCATGTCCATGAATGCAAAGCTATTAAAATTCTAATTCTGTGGCCCGTACTTCTGATTATAATGATTATGTTTACAAGAGCTGGAAAAAATGAAATAATATTTTGAAATGCATGCATCCCCATAGGATCAACCTTTATCCTGCCACTTACTATAATAGAGTCATTTGCAAAATAGCGAACCAATTAGGCTAACTAGGAGCCACTGCCAAAGGAAAAGAAATGACGGCATAATTGTAGAGTTGAGACAAATGGCACTTAACACCCAGACAAAAGTCCTAAAAACATTCAGTCATTGGAGTATTTCTAACTAGTCTGACTTTTTATAAAAGCAACTAAGGGCCGATCATATACAAGAACAACGGCAACACATCGTCAACTACTAAATGCTAAACTTCAATTAGTAACGTAGGCACCTGGTGCCATTAGAAAGAACCCCAGGCCAGGAGATCCAGGATGTGGGCTCAGTTCTAGGATGAACAAGCAGAAGCTGCCTTGAGTCACAGACGACATGTCACACACTAAGCCTAAAAAGTCTTGAGCACGGACCGCCGGAGGTTAAAGGGCTTTAGAAATGAGTCAGTCAGGGGCGCCTGGGTGGCTCACTTGGTTGAGGGTCTGACTCTTGATTTCAGCTCAGGTCATGATCTCACAGTCTGTGAGCTGCAGCCCTGCATCGGGCTCTGTGCTGATTGTGTAGAGCCTGCTTGGGAGTCTGTCTGTCTCTCTCTCTCTCTCTCTCTCTCTCTCTCTCTCTGCCCCTTCCCTGCTTGCTCTGTCTCAAAATAAATAAACTTTTTAAAAAAATTAAAAAAAAAAGTAATCAGCCAACCCAGGCTCTCATTCCAGTCAAGGTAACGGAGACTCAGAGGTGAGGTGACGAAGCCACGGTCACACAGGTAGTTAGTTCCAGTGCCTCCAACACACGGTCTCAGAACCCTGGTCCCTGCCTGCTTCTTACAAATGACTCCTCATCTATAGGGAGCAATCATCCACGTCTGCTTCTTCCTCGCGGAGGTGCTGGGATAACAACTGGCACTAATTGGCGTGGGTGAATATGTGCTTGCTTGAATTTAAACAAATTCAGTGAAATAGCTAGTCTTTGGGGGGGGGGGCGGGGAGGCACGGGCGCGGTATCACACAAAACCGTTCTGGCCATTTGCATAAATCCCGCCAACGAACGCCAGGGGGTTCTGGCAAGTAGGACTGTGTTTCTCAGTGGCAGCCCGACTGGCGTGTTAGGAAGACCATTCTCGTCCCCAGCCTGGGGCTGCCCTCCCCATACAGCAGGATGTAAAATACACAGCTGGCCCCCAGCTACTTAAAAGCAGCAGCACCTCTGGACCACGGACTGCCCAAGGGCAAGGCGATTTAAAACATCCAAAGGAATGCAAGAATTCCATGAGAAACCAAACATCAGAATGCCGAAATGTTAAAGAAAGATGGAATCGGTATTACAGCATGGCGGTTACTGAGCCGGTCTTTATATAAAATACTGCTATTTTGTTCATCGTGAATGTGGGCGTTAATTCTGCTTCCTCAAGACGGTCCATTAAAATATTATCTCTCTTGATTCCTGAGGTCTGGGGTGCTCTTTGAATTCTGCACCCGAGGCAAGGGCCCCCCTTGCCTCGACAACCCAAAACATCTCCACACATTTGCAGAGGCCTCCCTGGGTTGAGAACATCTGACAAAAGAAGTCCAGAAAGAGGCAGCCCGGGCCTGAAACCGCGCCTCCATGGTGCCAGCAGGGTGTTAGGCTCCTTTAATACCTGCTGTGCTCACAAGATGGCTGAAGAATTATGTCCTAGTTCCACACAGGAAAACAAAGGTAGGACACAGAGCAGGAAAAACAGATCCACTGGGCCTCTTTTAATTAGAAAAATAACTTTCCCAGGAGCCCTCCCCAATAAATCTTCATCCCATCCATCGCTGGCCAGAAGCGAGTCGCCCAGCCAGCCCTGGCTTCAAGAAGCCTGGGGCAGCTGAACACTCTACAGTGGCCACATCTCCAGCCAGGAGAAAACTGGTGCTCCCTCCGTAAGAATGAAGGGGAGAGTGGGGCGCCTGGGTGGCTCAGTCAGTTAACCGGTTAACCGTCCGACTTCAGCTCAGGTCATGATCTCCCCGTTCCCAAGTTTGAGGCCTGCGTCATGCTCTGTGCTGACAGCTCGGAGCCCGCAGCACAGATAAAACCCAGAATGTTGTCTTAGGCTGGGCTCTGCAGAAGCAGGGCCTGAAACAGGAGTTAGGCCCATGTGATTTATTATGGGCACACTCTTAGGAGACACGTCTGAAGAGTGAGAGGAGCACCCAAGGGAAGGGAAATGAGCCAAGCAAGAGTGTAATCTCACGTAAAGTTTAGCCTTGGCCTGACGCACAAGGGGGCAGGGGCCTAAATCCACACTACGGACTTGTCCGGCCTCGAAGAGGCTCGCTTTTGTCTTGTTTTTGAGCATCTGTTTGTTTTTTGGGAGCGCGCAGTGGGGCGGGGCAGAGAGAGGGGGGGACAGAGGATCTGAAGCGGGCTCCGCACCGACAGCAGAGAGCCTGACGTGGGGCCCGAATGCACACAGCTGTTGAGATCATGACCTGAGCGTGTGCTGTTGAGATCATGACCTGAGCCAAAGTCGGATGCTCAACCGACTGATCCCCCTAGGCGCCCCGAAGCAGCTCATCTTTTTGCCCTTGACGAATCATCAGTCATCTGTTGCCTCCTCTTGTGGTGAAGGGGCCAGCGCAACCGTCCAGGTTTCTCCGGGTACTGATGCCAATGCTCCTCGGCCAAGAGCAACACGCAACACGTGGATCTGGGCGGGTGGGTGCCAGGGGCATCTATTACAAATATGAGATATCGAGGGGCGCCTGGGTGGCTCAGTCGGTGAGGCGTCTGACTCTTGACTTCGGCTCAGGTCACGATGTCACTGTTCGTGAGTCTGAGCCCCCATCGGGCTCTGTGCTGACAGCGTGGAGCCTGCTTGGGGGTTCTCTCTCTCTCCCTTTCTCTCTATCCCTCCCCAGCTCGCACCGTCCCTGTCTCCCTTGAAAGAAATACACTTAAAAAAAACATTAGATTTCAATACACTTTCCAAAGAACTGCCTTGATTTCTACTTTCTGCGGTTTGAGAATGTAACCCTAGATAAACTGCAATGATTAAAAGCTAGGAGAAAAACTGGCGACGACTGAAAAATGTCTCATTTTTAAGAAAAATGATTAACAGGTGTTGACTTGTTTTGTTGGACCACGAATGTGGAAAGCGCTTTATAATTTGCTCTGGGTATTAACCAGGAGCCAGTGTGTAGTTCACAATCTCATCAGAGCACGTAAATATTTCATAGTCTTCGTGTCTCATTTAAAGCTCAATGAATATTTAATTGAAGTTGACCAACAAAATAACTGAAAGAATTATGTTGCATTTAGTTAGGCTAAAATGAGCAAGCTCTTCATTTTCTCAAGTAGTTTGAAGCTAAAATTATTCCAACTTCATGAAATATTCTACATAATTTTATAAGTAATTAAAGGGCTGCAAAATAGGTTTGAAAGGCACATGTTAAATATTGAGAAAAACATGAAATAAAATGAATTCTCTACTTTCAGTGCAAGAGAACAGTTTAATATATTGCCACCTACAACATTACTTATTCTGTAGTGGATTAAGCTACTGTCAATACCCTCTTTTTGACACAAGAAGTAAAAAAAGGAAATTTTTCTTTGTCCCTCGCAAATGAAATATTCCAGAATGATGATGTGCAAACACCTAGGAGATCGATAATAACAGGGAACCATGCATGATCCATCCTGGGAAGCTAGCCCAGAAATTGCTTCTGAACTCTGCGTCCTGCACTGGGCCAGGGACGGAAAATAATTTTTTAAAACATTTAAAGAGAGAGAGAGAAAGAGAGAAATAATGGTTCATGTTCAAAGCAGAGATGGTTTCCCCGGAAAGAAGCCTCCCCTGCAGTCTGTTAGATCTCCGTTAAGTGTCAGAACTGGGCTTCAAAAAAAAAAAAAAAAAAAATATGTGCTCTAATTGATCAACTCTAACACAGATGACACAGAATATGTCACTTTTTACCAAATTTGAAGACATTTTAATTGGAATCAAAGAACTGCCAACTAATCCATGCTAAGGCTGCTAAAAAACCACCCGGTAAATTAAGCATATTAAGGTCTGAATTCTTTATCTAGTCCTGAATTATTTTTTAATTACAGGACCCTAAATAATCTAATAACAGGTCCCTTTTTGGAGAACAGAACAGGAGGCCATGACACAGGGTTGTGTGATAAACACAACATATCCATTCCGCTGCCTTATGGGAAATAACTGGTCACCTTGTGTTCCCCACCCCCCACCGCCGCTGCCCCTTGATCCTCGTCCCTTTTAAGATATTCAAATGGATTGCCTCGATCAGTGATCAATACGCCATTATGTGTGTGTGTGTTATGTGCACAAACATACACATTAAAAAGTTCAGATTCTTATCTAATAAGGGCACCTTTTTCCTTCACTTCTAGAATTCTTGCCATGTCCCCCTTTGGTTCTCAGGGAGGGGGAACCATAATTAATATGCAGAAAAGAGAAGACATCTTTCTGTGGCTATTTGATGGCACATTTCAAATCAAACAAAATGACTTAGTTACTGGCAACTCACTAAGCCAAAGTGACACTCTGACCAGACTCTTAAGTGGCCACAGAGGGACAGAGAGGAGAGGACAGGAAAGCTGATAAGCATTAGGCAAGAAAGGTGAACATTGTTCACCGGCAACCAGTGTGCCTGGTCAGAAAGAGAAGCAGGGATAACTTTTGTTTGTTTAGGGTACTTTTATCCTTTATTTTAAAGTTTACTTATTTTGAGAGAGGGAAAGAGACGGAAGGAGGGAGAGAATCCCAAGCAGGCAGATGTGCGACTCGAACTCACGGAGCAAGAGATCATGACCTGAGCAGAAACCAAGAGCCGGACGCTTAACGACCAGGCCCCCCAGGCGCCCCAAGGGTACTTTTGTTCTTGAATGTGTCCTTTCAAAAGAACTAGCCTTAACATTTACATTAAGGACTCCCATTTTCTCAGTACCTATTATTTCGTACGTGTTAACCGGTTAAGGTTGCGTGGCTCCCAATGTCAGGTGACTCACCTGCTTATCAAAAGCTATCCAGGATGGCGCGGTGCTTCCCACTCCTTTAGGAAAGTGACTGTATTTAGGCTTCATCTTTTGCCCAGGAAGCAGTTCTCCACCTATTCCAGGTTTATCTTCACTCACCAGCATCCTAACATTGTTGCAAAAGCCCCAATGTTGAGATTTGTGGAACTTCTCCTTTTCCACCTGTGAACGCAAAGGACAACATAAAATGGCTGACGTTACTCTTTACGTCTTGTCTTGTTTTCTTGTTTTTGTTTTTTTTATTTTTGACCCGGGGGGGGGAGGAGGGGGAGGGGCAGAGAGAGAGAGAGAGAGAGAGAGAGAGAGAAAGGGAGGGAGAGAGAGAATCTTAAGGGGGCTCTTCACCCAGTGTGGAGCCCGACGTGGGGCTCGATCCCACGACTGTGAGATCATGACCTGAGCTGAAATCAAGAGTCGTACGCACAACCGACTGAGCCATCCGGGTGTCCCGTGTCTTAGCTGTTTTAAAAGGTAAACCACATCTCCCGTAGCTTACTTTGCCCATTACAAAATGCATATTCGAGTGGCAAAAAAAAAATTCTGATCAATCCTTACCCAGAAAGTTGTGTCACATTTTCAGTTCATCTTAGCAAATTCGAAACTTTGAAAAGCAAGAGGAATAAATCCAATGCTCCATGCTGTTTAAAACAGTTAAAAATAACTGACTGCAAGTGAACATTTAGAACATTAGTTTGCTAATTGGTCTATTCCACTTATTTGCTAAGAATGCAAACAGGGAAGAAAAAAAGTCTTCCACTTCAGAGTAAAAATGCAATGGTTTTCCCACAGAAGTTATTTTCACCAACGCAGAAAATAAAAGTGTTTCCTCATTAAAACAAACATAAGTGGAAATTCTTCAGAGCTGCCACTGTCATCCTAATTTTAAAACCTCGCTGTCCTTTTCCCTCACTGCCCTCCCGTCTTTTCTGGCGACCTGGGCAGAGAGAGAAAGGCCTGGACGATACTACCAAGGGTTGGCAAAGATGGGGGCCAACATCAACTCGCATGCACCTGCTAGTAAGAAAGTAAAGGAGATAATCCCTCTGGGGAGAGGTCCAGCAATACCTAGGAATGTGAAAAGGCTATATGCCCTCTGGCCTAAGAAATCCATTCCCAAATATCCTTTGCCCCTGTGCACAAGGAGCTAAATATAAATAATAAATGAATATACATAACAAATGAATGTAAACAGAGGCGCCTGGGTGGCTCAGTTGGTTAAGCGCCTGACTCTTAATATCAGCTCAGAGTGTGATCCCGTGGTCGTGGGATTGAGCCCCATCAGCGTGAAGCCTGCTTGGGATTCTCTCTCTCCCTCTCACTCTGCCCCTCCCCAACTCGTGCGTGTGCGCTCTCTCGCTCGCTCTCAAAATATTTTACAAAATAAACAAATGTAAGTATTTATTGTAGCAGATAGCGTATCATATAACGAACATCCATCCACAGCCCTGAATTTAAAGAAAAATTTCAGATCACAATGAAGCCCTCTCTCACACTCCTGCCTCCCTGTCCAGAGGTAACCATTATCCCGAATTTGCTGCTTGAGCTTTAACATTTTGCCAGGATTGTATACAGCCAGGGCAACGGCTGTTTGCAAAAAGCATGATGCGTTGGTGAACAGAAGAAGATATCTGCAAATCTCCTACCTGATGAGGGGTTAATGTCCAAAAATATACGAAGAACTCATACAACTCAAGAGCGTAAAGACAAATGATACAGTGGGAAAAAATGGGCAGAGGATCTGAACAGGTATTTGTTTTTTAACATTTCAATTTTTTGAGAAAGCACGAGCACGCACACACAGGCATGGGGGAAGGACAGAGAGGAGAGGGCTGTCATCACAGAGCCTAAAATGTGGGGCTCGAATTCACTAACCGGGGGATCACGACCTGAGCCGAAGTCAGACACTTGACCGACTGAGCTACCCAGGCGCTCCTGAACAGGTATCATCCTAAAGGAGACACACAGATCGCCAACAGACCCAAGAAGGGTCTATAATCTCACGTACATGTAGAATCTTAAAAAAAAAAAAAAAAAACACCACAAGGTCATAGATACAGAGAACAGATTGGTGGATGCCGGGGGGGGGGGGGGGGGGCGGGGGGCGGGTAGTGACAGGTGCCAAAAGGTAGAAACATGCAGTGACAAAAGTCCTAGGATGTAATATACAACATGGTGACTACAGTTAATATTGTACTGTACATCTAAAAGTTGCTAAGAGTGTAAATCTTTTTCTTTTTAATGTTCACTCAGTTTTGAGAGAGAGAGAGAGAGAGAGAGCGAGCGAACACGAGCGGTGGAGGGGGAAAGGGAGGAGGAGACACAGAATCCAAAGCGGGCTCCAGGCTCTGAGCTGTCAACAAGACCCCGATGTGGGGCTCGAACCCACGAACCCTGAGATCATGACCTGAGCTGAGGTCGGACACTCAACCAACTGAGCCACCCAGGCGCCACCCCAGGCAAATGTCTTAGTGAATGACGAAGTGAGGACTATACTATCCTCAGATCCAGGGCTCCCTGGTATCTCTACTCCTCGGGTCCCACCCTGCTTATAAGGCCCCTACTGGAAAGCCGGCAGCCAGGCTCAGACTGCCCTTGATGCTTTACATCAAATTAATAGCCGATCCCCCAACCCCACTTCCTGGTTGCTAAAGGTGGGAAGATCAATTTTATCACATGCTCGGATTGACTGCTGGATAATCAATAAGCTGCCAGGGCCCCTGTAGAAACCATAAAGCTAAGCCAAACTGAGAAGCAGGCTCTAGCGTCACGAGTTGTTCATCCATCTATAATCTTTCCTTCAGGGCTCCAGGACATCAGAGGCTCGCTGTTTCTTTTTAGGCTGCCCGGCAAAGCCCAGATGCTTCACAAGCCCGCGACAAAGGCAGGAAGAATGAGGTGCTTGGAAAGGACCTGACCGTTCAGTAGGGCCACCACATGAGCTAGACCAAGCCCATCTTTGCAGATATGAATACCATTCCTGTAGCCATAACAGCTAACGTGCCTAGCACTGCTTTAAGTACTTTATTTCTTCTTTATTTAAGAGACAGACGGAGAGCAAGCGAGCAGGGGATGGCAGAGAGAGAGAGAATCTTAAGCAGACTCGACACTCAGCACGGAGCGCAACACGGGGCTCGATCTCATGACCTCGGATCATGACCTGAGCCAAAAATCAAGAGTCGAGACGCTCAACCCACTGAGCCACCCTTGTTTTAAGGCGTGCCCCTGTTTTAAGTACTTTAAAAGCATTAAATCCTTTTAATTCTCAGAGTGAATCTCTGAGTATGCTTTATCGTTACTATTTGATAGATGGGGATCCTCAGACACAGGGAGTTTAGGTCATTTGCCCAAGGTCACTCACTAGTGTAAGGGGTTAACCCAGGATGCACGCTCACTGCCTGAGCCTTTAAACGCTGGGCCTTGCATGTGTCGTGCGTCTTAGAGAAAAGCAAAGGACTTCCCTTGTTTCCATCATCAAGGCTGAATGAATACCTTTACTTCTGACAAATATAACAAGGCAAGTGACCACCATGACCGGAAACAGATGGGATAAGGAGACCGAAAACTTAATAGCTGATATTACTACCTTTTCCTTACAAGCAGGACAGGTGTGAGAGAGTGCTATAGAATGCCTTTCCCAGTCATCAGTGGTTACGGGAAATTTGAGGACTGAGAGAGCCAGCTCATATTTTATATATATATATATATATACATATATATATATATATACACACACACACACACGTACATGTACATATATACATATACACACATATACATTTTATATATATATACGTATATACATGTACATTTTATATATATATATATATACACATATATATGTATATATTTTAATGTTTATTTCTGAGAGAGAGAGAGAGAGAGACAGACAGAACATGAGCAGGGTTAGGGGAGAGAGAGAGGGAGACACAGAACCCGAAGCAGGCTCCAGGCTCTGTGTGTCAGCACAGAGCCCGATGTGGGGCCGGAACCCATGAACCATGAGATCATGACCTGAGCCAAAGTGGGAAGCTTAACCGACGAAGCCACCCAGGCGTCCCAGATTTAATATAGTTTTTAAATGTTTATTTTTGAGACAGAGAGCGAGACAGGCAGACTGTGAGTGGGGGAGGGGCAGAGAGAGAGGGAAACACAGAATCCGAAGCAGGCTCCAGGCTCCGAGCTGTCGGCACAGAGCCCGATGCGGGGCTCGAACTCACGAACCTTGAGATCATGACCTGAGCCGAAGAAGGACACTTTACCGACTGAGCCACCCGGGCGCCCCAGTACTTAATACTTTGATGTACATTAACAACAACCTACTTTTCTGTGTTTTTGAGGTTAATGGAACGTATGATCTAGAATTACTAAAACTATCATTCTTAGATATTCCTGCTTCATCAGGTTTGAGACTGGTCGGCTTCTGCTCCACGAATAGATGTTTTTTTCTCCCTTCATGTCATATTTATTTTAAGAATTCATTTTCTCTTTTCTTGTTTTCTGTACTTTTATAGAGAAAAAAAAAGTCATTCAGTAGATGCTGTGAACCTCCCAGAGAAAATAACAACAAAATTGCCTCAGGTATAGTGGGATCTTAGAGCTCAGGAAAATAAGAGCATGAAAGCTACCATTACTTATTAATAAAGCTAAATCACTCAAAGAAACCCCAAATGTAAAAACAAAAAAGCCAAGTCAAGGAAACTTCAAACATTTTTTAAGCTAATTTTCCTCTCTTTCCAAACCTAACTTGGAAAATTGTTGTGCTCATGACTCTTAGCCATCAGCTCAATATAATAATAAGATTGGTGTTACATATGTAACATTAGCATGTGTGTGTGTGTGTGTGTGTTTATTCTGAGAGGGAGAGAGAGAGAGCGAGCACAAGCAGGGGAGTGGCAGAGAGAGAGAGAGAAAGAAAATCCTAAGCAGGCTCTATGCTGTCACTGCAGAGCCCAACACGGGGCTCAATCCCACAAATCTGAGCCAAAAATCAAGAGTTGGACGCTCAACAGACTGAGCCACCCAAGCATCCTGGTTTTACATATTTAATAATGTATTTAAATCAGTAGGGTGGAAAATAAAATTTAAGTAAGATCTAAAGAGATGCACAGCCCCTTCCTCAAAAAACTTTGATATTTTTTTCTCTAAATAATTAAACCCCAAGCACCAATCAGTAAAAAGAATTCTAATGACTTCCCCAAAAGTCAGGTAAAACTGTCAGCTTATTGTAGTTGATTAGTACATCCATTCCCAAATTGCTTCTCCCTTGCTGGTCTCCTTTTGGAAGCCAGAAAAGGCAAAACACTCCACTTGTTTCCTCAGCCTCCTTTTCAGAAGTCTGTTCTGGGAGTCTGGAAAAGGCTTTTTTTTCCACTTGAGCCAAGGGACAAATGCAAGTGACGCTGCTCCTAGCTCACCTTTTCTTGCCTTGAGATGCGTATGTGATGGCTGGAGCTACAGCAGCCCCATTGAGATCATGAGGAGAAAGGTGGGGAGGATCCCAGAGATGCTGGCTCAAAGTGGACCCTTTAAATGAATGCCAGCAGCCACCTACCTCCAGACTGCCTGCTTGGTGAAAAAAATAAATCCCTGCTTGTTCTAAGCCTCTATGGGTCAAGTATTCCATTATTCGCAGTAGAAAGCATTACAAACTAATACATTTAGTTTCCGAAAGTTGTGCTTGAATGTTTTTTTTTTTAAACAGAATAAGATTATTAAGTGATCCAACCAGTAATTTTCTTTATACATTGACAAAAAACAAAAAAAAAACAAAAAAAAAACCTCTTCTGAAACTTTGAGCACAAAAAATAGAAGGAAAATTTATCACCTTTGCTGACTTAAGGGATCTATTGGGGATTAATTCTAGAATTTATGAAGAGGGGCACCTGGTTCCACTGATGAGACTAGAAGAATAGAAAAGCTAAAAGCAGCTGTGAGTGGTATACACACGGGCAATGTATCTGGAGATGGAAACCAGGAGCTCATGACCTGGCCCAGTACCTTCTTTAAGGATATTATGGAAGAAAGTATACCTCAAGGGTAAAATCAGGGAGTTGTTCATGGATGGAGGTTCACGAGTGTGAGAGCCTGTGTGTGCGTGCGTTCTCACGTGCGCGTGTATGTGCGCTGGGGGTAGGGAGGCTGAAGTGAGCTCTTCCTAACTGCCAAGTTCAGCACTCCTGTAGTAACACACCATCTAGAATGGCATCCTAGGCAAGCTGAGGGTCAAAGAAGATGGCACCAAAAAAAAAAAAAAAAAAATCAAAGAACCTGCAACACAGCACAAGAGTCACATCTGACTTCCCACTCCCTCCCCAACAATCTGACAATAGTATTTAAAAATGGGAAAGGTATAGAGACCTGAACAGAAGTGAGGTTTCTATGCTTCATTCCACGTAAGTCACACATATATACTATGAAATCCAGAACAACCACTAGGGAAACTATGCTAAGAGATACGCTTGGGGTGCTCGGGTGGCTCAGACGGTTAAATATCAGACTCTTTGATTTCGGCTCAGATCACGATCTTACGGTTCCGGAGTTTGAGCCCTGCATCAGGCTCTCTGCTGTCAGCACAGAGCCCGCCTTGGATCCTCTGTCCTCCTCTCTCTCGGTCCTTCCCCCGTGCTCTCTCTCTCTCTTTCTCTCTCAGACACAAAAATAAACATTAAAAAAATATTTTAGGGGGCGCCTGGGTGGCTCAGTCGGTTAAGCGGCTGACTTCGGCCCAGGTCATGATCTCGTGGTCTGTGAGTTTGAGCCCCGCGTCGGGCTCTGTGCTGACAGCTCAGAGCCTGGAGCCTGTTTCAGATTCTGTGTCTCCCTCTCTCTGACCCTCCCCCGTTCATGCTTTGTCTCTGTCTCAAAAATAAATAAACGCTAAAAAAAAAAAAAAAAAAAAAAAAAAAAAAAAAAAAATTAAAAAAACGAGATACACTCAACACAGTGCCTTGACAATTCTACACATCACGTAACTGTCACCACAGTTAAGCGTGGTCACCATGTCATTACAATATTACTGGCTGAGTTCCCTATGCTGTACTTTTCATCCCTGTGACTTATTTATTTTACAAATGGAAGTTTGTACCTCTCAGTCACTATACTGTATACCAGAAACTAATATAACATTGCATGTCAACTATACTTCCATAATAAAAAATTTTTGGAAGCTATATATCCAAAAATACTATAAATAAATCAAGATGGAATCCTAAAAAAAAAAAAAAAAAAAAAAGTATCAGTATCCCATTGGAAAGAAGAGAGACAAAGGAAAGAAACAGAAATAATATATCAGACATAAGCATTAACACATCAATAATCAGCTTAAGTGTAAATGATCTAAATACAGTAATCAAAAGAGATTTGCAGGGTGCATTTATAAAGCATCATCAACTACTTGCTATTCACAGGAAACTGATTTCAAATTCAAGGACGTAAGTCAGCTGAAAGTAAAGAATATGAAAAAAAGACACGCCAGGCAAATACCAATTGTAAGACAGCAAAAGCGGCTATATCAATATCTGATACGCTAGACTGCGGGGCAAAGAGAATTACTAGAGAGAATAGAGACATTTACAAGGATAAAAGAATCGATCCACCAGAAAGATACAACAAACTGAGATGTGTGTGCACCAAACAACAGCGCCTCAAAATAGGTGAAGCAAAACTGATACAGTTAAGAGGAGAAGCGGACCGCAACCAACACATATGACCAACGACAGCAGGATACATACTCTTCTCAAGTGCGCCTGGAACATTCACCAACACAGACCGTATCCCGGACCATAAGAGCAGCTTTGGCAAATTTAAGAGTTAAAATCATAACCGCTGTATTCTCTGATGATAATGGAATCAAACTGGAAATCGATAACAGAAAGACAACAGGAAAAAAAATCTCCAAATATTTGAAAATTCAACAACACTTTTAAATAGTATATGGGTCAAAGAGGGAATCTCAAAAGAAAGTTTAGAAAACACATGGAACTGAAAGAAAATGAAAATACAACATATCAAAATATGTGGGATGCAGCTAAAACAGCGTTGAGGAAATTTAGCACTAAATACTGGTATTAGGAATTAGGAAAGGTCTTGGGCTCCTGGGTGGCTCAATGGGTTAAGCGTCCAACTTCAGGTCAGTTCGTGATCTCATGCTTTGTGGGTTCGAGCCCTGCGTCAAGCTCTGCACTGATGGCTCGGAGCCTGGAGCCTGCTTGGGATTCTGTGTCTCCCCCTCTCTCTGCCCCTCCCCTGTTCACGCTCTCTCTCAAAAATAAGCATTAAAAAAAAAAGAAGAAAGAAAAAGAAATGAAGAAAGATGTCAAATCAATACCCTACGTTCCTACTTCGAGAAACTAGAAAAAGAAGAGTAAAATAAAAGCAAGCACAAAGAAGGAAATAATAAAGATTAGAGCAGAAATCAGGGAAGCTGATAAAAATAGGAAAATAGAGAAACATCCATCAAATACAAAATTTGTTCTTCAAAAAATACTTATTAGTGGGGTGCCTGGGTGGCTCAGTCGGTGAAGCATCTGACTCTGGCTCGGGTCATGATCTCAAGGTTCGTGGGTTCGGGCCCCATGTCGGGCTCTGTGCTGACAGCTCAGAGTCTGGAGCCTGTCTTCAGATTCTGTGTCTCCCCCCCCCCCCTCTCTCTCTGTCCCTCCCATGCGTGTGCACGTGCACTTGCTCTCTCTCAAAAATAAATTAAAAAAATTTTAAAACAAAAAAATAAAAAATACATATTAGTAAAGCTAATCTCTAGCAAGACTGAAACATTTTTAAAAAGAGTTAAGATACAAATCACCAATATAAGAAATGAAATAGGGGTTATCTTCACAGATGCCATGGCCATTAAAAAGATAATGAGGGAACACTCTGACCAACTTTATGCACATAAATTCAACAACTTGAAAAAACGGAACCAGGGCACCTGGGTGGCTCGGTCAGTTGAGTGTCCGACTCTTGATTTCAGCTCAGGTCACGGTCCCAGGATTGTGGGATGGAGCCCCGCGTGGGGCTCCATGGTGAGCAAAGAGCCTGCTTAGGATTCATTCATTCATTTATTCATTCATTCTCTCTCTCTCTCTCTCTCTCTCTCTCTCCCCCTCTGCCCCTTTCCCCAGCTTGTGCTTTCTCTGAAATAAAAAAAAAATAAAATAGGGGTACCTGGGTGGCTCAGTCGGTTGAGCGTCTGACTTCGGCTCAGGTCATGATCTCACAGTCCGTGAGTTCGAGCCCTGCGACAGGCTCTGTGCTGACAGCTCGGAGCCTGGAGCCTGCTTCACATTCTGTGTCTCCCTCTCTCTCTGCCCCTCCCCCACTCACACTCTGTCTCTCACAAATAAACATTAAAAAAAATTTTTTTTAATAAAATAAATGGAACCAATTTCTCAAAACCATAAACTACCAAATACAGTCAAGATGAAATAATCTGAATAGTAACCTCTAAAGAGCCTGAATTTACAGGGTACCTGGGTGGCTCAGTCAGCTGAGTGTCCTTCAGCTCAGGTCATGATCTCAGGGCTTGTGAGTTCGAGCCCCACACTGGGCTCTGTGCTATCAACACGGAGCCCACTTCACTTCCTGTCTGCCTCTCCCTCTGCCCCTCCCCAGCTCCTGCTTTCTGTCTCAAAAATAAATAAAAAATCAAAAAAAATTAAAACATGCAAATAAAATTTTAAAATAAATTACTAAAGAGCCTGAATTTATAACTAATAGCCAAAACACAATAATAAATAACTAAAGCCAAAAAGCAACCCCTATGCCCCGCTGGCTTTACTGGAGAATATTTAAACAAAAATTAGCACCAATTTTGTACACTGTCTTCCTGAAAATAAAGAGGAGGGAAGTCTCCCCAATTCATTTTATTAAGTCAGTATTATCTTGATACCCAAACCGGAGAAACAGTTCAAAAAAAAAGAAAACTACAGACCAAAATCTCTCATGAACATAAATGAAAAAATCTGCCACAAAGAAAAAAAAAAAAAAAAAAAGCAAATGGAGCCTGGCACTGTATAAAAGGAATTATACACTATGACCATGGGATATGTGTTATGCAAGGCTGGCTAACATTTGAAAAAAAAAAAAAATCAATGTAATCTACCATATCAACAAATAGAAAAGAAAACTCAAATGTTAGTATCAGTTAATACAGGTTAAACACATTCGATAAAATCCAATACCCGGTTCATGATAAAGACCCCCCAAAAGTTAAGAATACAGGGGAATGATTTGATAAAGGGCATCCACAAAAAACCTATAGCTAACATCATACTTCATAGTGAAAGACTAAATGTTCTCCCAAGATCAAGAACAAAGGAAAATGGGTGATGGGTATTGAGGAAGGCACTTGTTGGGATGAGCACTGGGTGTTATATATGTAAGTCACGGATCATGGGAATCTACTCCCGAAGCCAAGAGCATGCGGTCTACACTGTATGTTAGCTAACTTGACAATAAATTATATAAAAAAATAATAAAGTCAAATTTTAAATTAAAAATTTTTTTAAAGAACAAAAAGCAAGAATGTCTGCTCTCATACTCTGATTCAACACATTATTAGAAGTTCTACCCACCATGAAAGGCAAAAAAAAAAGTAATAATGAAGGGATACTAGATGGGAAAGGAAGAAAAGGAATTGTCCCTATTTGTAGGTGACAAGATTGTTTATGTAAAAAACAATTCATGGAATTTACAAAAAAAGAAAAATTCCTCCAACTAATAATTGAATTCAGCAGGGTCACAGGATGCAAATCAACACACAAAAGTCAATCACACTTCTATATACTAATGCTGGACATATGAAACAAATTTATTTTAAGTTTATTTCTTTATTTTGAGAGAGAGAGAGTGCACAGGAGGTACAGAGAGAGAATCCCAAGCAGGCTCCACACTGTCAGCACAGAGCCCGATGCCAGGCTTGAACTCATGAACTGTGAGATCATGACCTGAGTCCTAATCAAGAGTTGGTCAAATTAACCAACTGAACCACCCAGGCACCCCATGAAACTGAAATTTAAGACACGATGTCATTTACAATCTCTCCAGAGAAAAATGAAATATGAAGCACACACAGGATCTGTGGGTTGAAAAGTACAAAATGCTGGTGAAAAAAAAAATCAAAGACAACCTAAAGAAATGGAGAGACACAGCATGCTCATGGATTGGGAGACTCTACGTAGTAAAGATGCCGATTCTCCCCAAAATGATCTAGAAGTTTACTGCAATTCCTATCAAAATCCCAGCAAAGTTATTTGTAGACACAGACAAGTTTATTCTCAAATTCCTACGGAAGGTACAGGCTCCAGACACAGAAGATACTTATGAAAGAAAAGCGGAAGGAATCACTACACCTGATATTAAGGTTTACTATATTACCATAGTGATCAAAACGGTAGGATTGGCAGGAGGATGGACACATAGACCAACAGAACAGAATAGAGAACACTCCAAAATGCTCAAACGAGTTTTTACAAAGGTGCAAAGCACAATTCAATAGAGGAAGGATAACCTTTTCAACAAATGGTGGAGTAATTAGATAACCATGGACAAAATGAAATGGATCATGACCTAAACATCATACCGTATACAAAAATCAACTCGAAATGGATCACAGCCTTGAACAGAACATGTAAAACTATGAAAATTTTAGGAAAAAAACATAGGAGAAAATCTTCAGAATCCAGAGCTGGGCAGAGAGTTCTGAGACTTAACGTCAAAAGCATGATCCATAAAAAGAAAAATTGATAAATTGGACCTCATCAAAATTAGAAACTTTTTTGCTATGCAAAGAGACAGTTAACGGGATGAAAAGACAAGCTACAGACTGGGAGAAAATATGTGCAAACCACATCTTAGATGAAGGGCTAGTATCTAGAATATATAAAGAATTCTCAAAGCTCAACAGTGAAAACACAATCCAATTAGAAACAGGCAAAAGATATAAACAGACATTTCACCAAGGTGGATACACAGATGGCAAATAAGCACATGAAAAGATATTCAACTCATACATAAGCCATCAGAGAAATGCCAATTTAAGCCCACAGTCCGATATCCCTACACTGCCTATCAGCTAAAATAAAAAATAGTGACAACACTAAATGCTGACGAGGATGTAGACAAACTACATCACTCACATGCTGCTCTCGGGAATGTGAAATGGTACACACACTCTCAAAATTAGCTTGGTAAGTTCGCTTTTGTTTTTTTATAAAACTAAACATGTAATTACCATATGACCCAGCAATTGCACTCTTGGACACTTCTCTCAGAAAATGAGCACACGTGGGGGCGCCCGGGTGGCTCAGTCGGTTAAGCGTCCAACTTCGACTCAGGTCATGATCTCACGGTCTGTGAGTTCGAGCCCCGCGTCGGGCTCTGTGCTGACAGCTCAGAGCCTGGAACCTGCTTCAGATTCTGTGTCTCCCTCTCTCTCTGCCCCTCCCCCGCTTGCACTCTGTCTCTCGCATTGTCTCAGCAATAAACATTAAACAAAATTTTTTTTTAAAGAAAGAAATGGAGAACAGATTAGTGGTCGCCAAGAGTCAGAGATATCAGCATGGGGGGTGGGGGAAGGGAGTTGGCAGTTGATGGGAAGGATGTGGGTGGGGGTGGGTAGGGTTATCAAAGGGCAACAGGACAGATCCCTGTGATGATGGAACTGGTCTGTATCTTCCCTGTCAGGGTGACCACAGCAACCTACACATGTGGTGAAACGTATAGACTAAATGCACAGACGCAAATGAGTATAAGTAAAGCTGGGGAAATCTTTTACCTTCTAATGTTTATTTATGTAGTTTGAGAGGGGGGCGGAGTGGAGAGAAAGAATCCCAAGCAGGCTTTGCACTGTTAGCACAGAGCCCAACATGGTCCTTGAACTCGTGAACTGTCAGATCATGACCTGAGCCAAAATCAAGAGTCCAGACGCTTAACCCACTGAGCCACCCAGGCGCCCCGAAGCTGGGGAAATCTTAAGATCCGTGGGTTATCGGAACGTTACTATCTGGTTGTGCTATTATACTATAGTTTTTTGCAAAATGTTACCAATGGGCAACTGAGTAAAGGGTACACGGGATCCCTCTTAGAACTACACGTGAACTATTATTTCTTAGGACTACACGCGAATCTAGAATTTCCTCAGCAAAAATTTCAATTAACAATAAAACCAAGGAGAGGGTCCACTTCCCTTGGTGACTAGGAAACATCCCACACAGGTGCCTTTGTATAAAGCATGAAGTATGAACATGAACACAGCCGAGCAATAAAGGATTTAAGTCTCCCAAAAATGAGATGGAAATAGTCCCATAAATGATAAAACCACCATTTCCGCTTCAACTGCCAAACTCATGTGATGAACAACAGGTAGTCTAAATTAACTGTAAGCCATGTGAATCGACCTGTTCTCCCCAAAACTCTAGGAACGGTGACCATCCCCTCCTTGGGGATGAAGCACAGGGTTAGTTTGGCCTTCAGCTGGCCAAGCCGGTCACTTTGTCACAGTAGAGCATTTCCAGGTCGAATTCAGGTATCTGAGGGCCTGGTTAATGAGGGAGGGAGTGAAAACGCCCACCTCCCGCTTCCTTATGCTTCAGGGACGCCCTCCCCTCCAGAGCAGGCTCTGCCCTCTCTACGGCCATAGTCACAGGATAAACTTCTCAGGAAGTGGCCCAAAAAATCCCTTTACATTTGCACTCGTGAGGATCTAGAATCCTGTCGTTGGGTGACTGGCCTCTTAAGGGGCCCTGCCTAAATGAATGCTCAGGGGAAAATGTGCGGCTTCCAGAAAAAGCCAAACTGGACGCCCACGAGGAAGAGAGAAGTGTCCCTCTGCATGGCACAACGGGCCATAGGAGAGGCTTTGAGTCACAACTTGTACCTGACATTTTCATGCTCTCCCGGCCGCTTTGTGGAAGCCCATTTAAGCCACAAAAGCCAAGGACTTTCTTCCCCGCTTATATTTACTGTTGCTAAAATAAGAAATGCTCTGGTCCACAGCGGAACACACAAGCAAGAAGCTAATTCCGGAGAGGATTCTCCCAAACTGCGACGATGCCTTCGGGCTTTTAGGCATGGCTGCTACAGGTGGACAGAGGCAATCGACACGCAACTTCTAAGGGTAAGGAAAGGCGACCCGAAGAGCAATCGAGCACAGTCTCTTCGGTCAGCTGAGGAATGTCACGATCACACATAAAGAACGCAAAACACAACACAGGCAACAAGCCAGTGAATGGGTGGTGTGGACACCATAGGTGCGTTGAGGGATGTGCAGATGGAGAGAGGGTTCCTACTGAAATGGTCAGGGAAGGCTTTAATAAGAAGCGGGGAGTAGAGCCAACCCGCGGGGGAAGGCTACGATCTGGATGGGAAGAGGAAAGGGAGTGACAGGATGGAGGCAAGTAAACCCATAATTGAGTGGTTCAGGGGGCACCTGGGTGGCTCAGTCAGTCAAGCGGCCGACTTCGGCTCAGGTCATGATCTCACGGTCCACGAGTTCGAGCCCCGCGTCGGGCTCTGTGCTGATGGCTCGGAGCCTGGAGCCTGCTTTGGATTCTGTGTCTCCCTCTCCCTCTGCCCATCCCCCACTCAAAAATTAATAAACATTAAAAAAATAATGGAGTGGTTTAATAATTAAGTCCAAAATATAGCCAAAGGACAGACCGTGAGTATGCTGGTTTCACTGGAGTATTAGGCTTGCTTTCCACTATGGAGAGGAAGACTGGTAAGAAAAAAAACAGTATTGTTTGAATTTTTTACCATAATGGTATACTCGTGTGTTACCTGTGTATGAAAACACACAAACAAAGGGGCCCCTGGGAGGCTCAGTCGCTTAAGCGTCCGACTCTTGATTTCAATTCAGGTCATGATCTCATGGTTCTTGAGCTCGAGTCCCACGTAGGGCTCCGCACTGACAGCACAGAGCCTGCTTGGAATTCTCTCTCTCACCCTCTCTCTCTCTGTGCCTTCCCAACTACCTCTCTCTCAGAATAAATAAACTTAAAAAAAAAAAACCACAAAAATATTTTAAAGAAAGGGATGCTAAGGCCGAGGAGGCATCTAGACTCACAGGTATCGAGTCTGTGGCTGGTGTGGCAAAGTTTGTGAGCTCCCCAAAGCCATTATTTACTGCTTTTTGTCTTTCCCAGGTCCAAAAATAGATGGTGAAAAATCAAGTTCCCAATACCCCTTTGGCAAAGGAGAGCCGTGTGACTCAATTTTAGCCAAGAAGATGTAAGGGGGACATCTACTGGGGGTGGGGGGTGAGCAACACTTTGTTTTCTGATATAAGAGTGTTTTTGCCTCCCTCTCCTTCCTACTGGTCTTGAACACGGTCATGAGAAGTTGTGATGGCTGGAGCTGAAGCAACCACCTGGCAACCATGAGGCCACAGAGCCGGGAAAGCAAAGCCAACCTTCTAATGATGACAGAACGGAGAGATAAAAAGAGTCTGAGCCCTTCATGACATTCATCAGCCACTGCCCAAACCTAAAACCGCCACACCCCTAGAGTTCTTCCAATGAGAAAAATCGATTTGGCTTAAGCCACTGTGAGTCAGGTATTCTGTCAAGGAGAGAGCCCAAAGGATCTCTCCCAAGTGACGCAGCTATAAAGTCCAGAACAGAATACAAAAGCGACCAAAGTTACGTGTTTGATTCCCAAAGAGGCAGAGTGACTCTGATTCCCGAGCCCCAAATGAACAGTTAGGAATAGCGCTGGATATCTACCGTCGGTCTGTCCAGCGATTCCTTGCCACCGATTCCTTTCTTTGGCTATTTATTTTCTAACCATTTTATTGAATTATAGTTTATATACCATAAAGCTCACCCATTTAAAATACACAACTCAATGGAGTTTAACTACAATTACAAAGTTGTGCAAAGTTAGAAACACTTTCATCATCCCCAAAAGAAACCTCATTCCCATAAGCCCTCACTCCCATTTTATCCCCTCGCCACCCCCCCCCCCCGCCCGCCCACTGGCCTAGGCAACTACTTATCTACTTTCTGCCTCTACAGATTTGCATATTTTGCACCTGTCACATAAATGGGATCATACAACACGCAGTCCTTTGCATACGGTGTGCAGTATGTTTGTGAGGTTCATTCATGTCGTAGCATGTGTCAGTAGATTGTTTAAATATTTATTTTGAGAGAGCGCGAGAGAGGGAGGGGCAGATGGAGAGGGGGAAAAAGAGAATCCCAAGCAGGCTCCACGCTGTCAGCACAGAGCCTAACATGAGGCTTGATCTCATGAACCGGGAGATCATGAACCTGAGCCAAAATGAAGAGTCAGATGCTTAACTTACTGAGCCCCCCAGGTGCCCCATGTATTGTTAGTTTTGTAGCCAAATATTCCATTGGATGGATAGGCCACATTTTATTTATCCGTTCATCAGCTGACGGACATCTGGCTTATTTCTACATTTTGACTATTATGAATAATGTTGTTATAAACGTTCACGTTCCCTTTTTTTCTTTTTTTGTAGATACAGGTTTTCTTTTCTCTTGGGTATACACCTGGGCGTGCTACATCATATAGTAACTCCAGGTCTACTTTTTATGTTTTATTTATATTTCAGAGAGAGAGAGAGAGAGAGAAAACGCATGACAGAGCATGAGCAGGGGAGGGGCAGAGAGAGACGGAGACAGAATCCGAAGCAGGCTCCAGGCTCTGAGCTGTCAGTAGAACCCGACACAGGGCTCAAACCCATGAGCAGCGAGATCATGACCTAACCCGAAGTCGGATGCTTAACTGATAGAGCCACCCAGGCACCCCAGTAACTATCCGTTTCAACTTTTGTCAAACTGCAGACTTTTCCGTGACAGCAACACGATTTTATATTCCTACCAGCAACGCGCGAGGATTCCAGTATCTCCACATCTCTGCCACCACTTGTTACTGTCTCTTTTTGTTATACCCGTCCTAGGCGGTATAGAGTAATAATAGCTCACCGGGGCTCTGATTTGCATTTTCCTAATGACTACTGATATTGAGCATCTTTCCATGGGTTCACTGGCTATTTGGAAAGGTTTTCTGAAGCAATGTCTATTCAGATCCTGTGCTCATTTTTAGATATACGGGATATAAGTCCCTCATCACACATATACTTTGCAGGTATTTTCTCCCATATTGTAGGCAGCCTTTTTACTTTTTCAGTCGTTTCTTTTGAAGCACAACTTTGGCTATTTATTGCAGCAATACTCATGATAGCAAAAGACTGGGGAAAAAAATGCAACTACACATCAAAAGGGGATGTGTTGAGTAAACTCTGGTATGTGCACACAACAGAGGACTATGCAGCTGTGAATGGAGTATACACCATTATAATTTGCTGTTTCAAAACAAAAAAAATAAAAAATGGAAGTTTTGGGTTAAGTCACTTATAGAGAGAAGGGGGAGATAGCACGATTAAAGGAACAGGGATAAAAGCTGTACTTGTCTAAATGCACCTCACTTCGTAAATTTGACTTTGAAACCCTATAAATGTTTTAGTTTTACACCATAATAAAACAAAGTTCTTAAAGTTAAAAAGCAACAGCAAAACAGAACAAACAAACCTAACTGGGTACTGAGCTGGTGACCTAACCATAATTATCAGGAATCATTTCAGTGAAATTAAAACCCACTGGGGCACCTGGGTGGCTCAGTCGGTTAAGCATCAGACTTCAGCTCAGGTCATGATCTTGTGGTTCGTGAGTTCGAGC
Source organism: Panthera tigris (assembly GCF_018350195.1). Classification (NCBI taxonomy): domain Eukaryota; kingdom Metazoa; phylum Chordata; class Mammalia; order Carnivora; family Felidae; genus Panthera; species Panthera tigris. The sequence goes on from NC_056677.1 coordinate 38,619,610, forward strand.
CCCACATCGGGCTCTGTGTGGACAACTCAGAGCCTGGAGCCTGCTTTGGATTCTGTGTCTCCCTCTCTCTCTGTCCCTTCCCCGCTCACACTCTGTGTCTCTCTCAGTCTCAAAAATAAACAAACATTAAAAAAAAAATTTTTTTTAAACAATAATTTGGGGCACCTGGGTGGCTCAGTCGGTTAGTTAAGCATCTGACTTAGGCTCAGGTCATAATCTCAAGGTTAACGGGTTTGAGCCCCACGTGGGGCTCTATACTGATGGCTCAGAGCCTGGAGCCTGCTTCAGATTTTGTGTCTCCTTCTCTCTCTGCTCCTCCCCTACTCGCACTCTCTCAAAAATAAATGTTAAAAATAATAATAACTTGACCAATCATTCCTAATGCGATATATAAAACAAAAGAACTACAAAGATATCTGAAACCATTTCAAAACTCAAATTGTTAATAATGTTATTATTGATCGGAAACTATTATATGGATGTATATCCTTATGGTAGGATAAAGTAAGAAAATAATTATGCTAACATCCTTATGAATCAAGATTCTCAATATAAGTAAAAGATAAATACAGAATCAAAGAAGTTAAATAAAAACCTTATAATCCTTCATTTGCATTGGAAATATCAGTTTGGATTCATGTTGTATTTTATCTTTAAAAATGTATGCATATTTTCTAGCCTTGTTTTAAGAGAATGAAAATTCGAGCCACAGACTGGGAGACAATATTTGCTAAGCACATATCCAACAATGGACTTGTATCCAGAATGTTTAAAGAACTCTCAAAACTCAGGACACCTAGGTGGCTCAGTCGGCTGAGCATCGAACTCTTGATTTCAGCTCAGGTCATGACCTCCAGGTTGGAAGGTTTGAGCCCCACTTGGGCTTTGCATTGACAGCACAGAGCCTGCTTGGGATCCTGTCTCTCTCTCTGCCCCTACTCAAGCTCTCCCTCTCTCTCTCAAAATAAACTTTAAATAAATAAGTCTTAGGCTAGGTTTTTATTCCTATCGCTTTGCCATATGGTTTCAGTAACTTATTTAACACTGTCAATGTGTTTTCATGGTGTAAACAGCATTAATTAAAATGAATTTACAACCTTCATTTAAAGTAACTCAACTGAGCCTACTTTTTAAAAAAGTAAACCCCATCTCAGATTAAAACCGTTACTGAACAGAAATGTATTATGCTGCCTTATGAAATTTTTTAATGTCTAAAAAGGAAAGAAACGTAAGTAAGCTAAGCTTGATCGCGTATTTGCTTTTCAAGAAAAACTGGTCATTTTTAGTTTTAAATAGGAAGGAAAACGACTTTTGCTCATCCCATGTACCACATATCATACCTTACTAAGGCCCTCTACAGTAGAAACTATAAGAGGATTTTTAGGTCTACTTGGATAAGGGAAACAGGGGAAAGAATCAAGTAGGAAATTTTACAGTAAAGAAAAAGCCCCTAAAGTTTCCTCTACGATGCTCCCCACCTTCCATTACAGTTCGCATCCTTTGCGGGAAAGGGAAAACCACACAGAGCAGGTAAGTGGACTGAAATCAACAAATCCACAGAAACTGATTAGCCTTTATGGAGAAGAGACCATTATTACTGGATCATTTCATCAACAATTCATGGATCATGCTATCATACCATGGGCTGTACAAATCACTTGTACACAGGAGTCCCCCCAGAGCTGAAAAGGTAAAAAGATTCAAATCTGGGATGATCACAATGTCTTTGAACTAGATAAAGGTGATAGTCGCAAAACATTTGGTGAAGGCATCAAATGCCACTGAATGGTAGGTACACTTTAAAATGTTAGTGGTTAGGGGTGCCTGGGTGGCTCAGTCGGTTAAGCTTCCGACTTCGGCTCAGGCCATGATCTCACGGTCCGTGAGTTCGAGCCCCGCGTCGGGCTCTGTGCTGACAACTCAGAGCCTGGAGCCTGCTTCCGATTCTGTGTCTCCCTCTCTCTCTGACCCTCCCCCGTTCATGCTCTGTCTCTGTCTCAAAAATAAATAAACATTAAAAAAAATAAATAAAAAAAATAAAATGTTAGTGGTTAATTTTATATGAATTTTACAGCAATTAAAAAAAAATCTAACTAGGATCTGTTGAGGCTTCCTAAAGGGTAAGAGACTAGATCTGGCCTGGAAGGAAACTGAACATCTGAATTTAAAATAGAGACAAGAGGGGCGCCTGGGTGGTTCAGTCAGTTAAGTGTCCAGTTTCAGCTCAGGTCATGATCTCATGGTTCAGGAGTTCAAGCCCCACGTCAGGCTCTGTGCTGACGACTCGGAGCTTGGAGCCTGCTTCGGATTCTGTCTCCCTCTCTTTCTGTCCCTCCCCCACTCACACTCTGTCTCAAAAATAAACAAACATTAAAATAAAAAAAAATTAAAAAATAAAAAAAACAAAAAACAGAGACAAGAGAGGCACCTGAGTGGTTCAGCTGGTTGAGTGCCCGGCTTCAGCTCAGGTCATGATCCCACCGTTAGTTTAAGCCCCACATCAGGCTCCCTGCTGTCAGCACAGAGCCCACTTTGGATCTTCTGTCCCCCCTCACTACCCCTCCCCCTGCTTGTGCTCTCTCAAAAATAAACATTTGAAAAATTAAAATAAAATAGAGGCAAGAACTGTGGAGACCGCTCTAATGAGAGAGTATTTCCCACTCTTTAACCACAATAACAAACAGGTTTTAGTGCAACCCAGTTCACACGCACATGTGTTACAGAAGCAAACGTTCATGAAACAATACTGAACTGTTCCCATGCATCATGCACTACTCATGATTTTTTATTCTTTTCTAGTCCATTTTGTTTGTTTGTTTGTTTGTTTGTTTGTTTGTTTAAATGCTGGTCACGACTCATTAAATTGGTCTTATAACGTGACTGGCAAACTCCAATGGGCTTGGCGTCAGGTTGAGGGGTTTGCACCTGATGTAGTTTATTTTAAGGCGATCGAATTGACCACGAAGACTATAACCAGGAAATCTGTAAGCAGAACTTTGGATCGGGAAAACCCTCCCCCTTGTGAATAAAGTGATTGTTTTACTATTATCTTTGTCATTGAGCTAAATTTAAATGGATTTATCTAACATCACATGATGAAGTCAATATGTATACTAGGTATTACGCCTAGTGTGCCCTTCAGCTGTTTTTTTACGTGGCTAGTAACTTTCCCCAAGGTGATTTCCTTATAGATTAGTAAATAGGCGTATATTAGTCTAGGTAAAAATAAATTTCAAGATATTGCCCACACCCTTTTGTAAGAGAGGCAGGGAGATTCTGAATTTGTTTCATTCTACTGCTGTGAATTCCAATAATTTTGTTTTTCTTCTTAAGGAAACAGTTGCTTCACCATCAATTAGAAATGGACTATTTACAACAAACCCTCCCAAGATGGTAGCAAGATAGCTTCATACAAAAAACACAAAGTGGGGGCGCCTGGGTGGCTCAGTCGGTTGAGCGTCCAACTTCGGCTGGGGTCATGATCTCGCAGTCTGTGAGTTCGAGCCCCGCGTCGGGCTCTGTGCTGACAGCTCAGAGCCCGGAGCCTGTTTCAGATTCTGTGTCTCCCTCTCTCTCTGACCCTCCCCCGTTCATGCTCTCTCTCTGTCTCAAAAATAAATAAACGTTAAAAAAATTTAAAAAAAAACAAAAACACAAAGTGTACTCATTATTCATTAGGGGCATTCAGGATCAGCTATACAAACATCTGTCCAAAATTCCGTGGAAAAGATTTTCAGCTCTGGCTGGAAATGTCCTTTTTAAGACCCTCTTATTTTGAACACTATACCTGGAATTCTCTTAGCTCAAAATAAACCCAGCCTGTAAATTGTTGGAAAAATATACCGTGGGTCTGGAATTTAGCTGTGACCTTTCCCTAAGGTTTTCAATTAGTTCACATCCGAACAATTTCAATGTCATCAATGTGTACAAATGCGTATATTTTAGAAATACTTCTCGTATAGGATGCACATCACCTAGCTGTGGGCAGCAATCAATCAATTGCTCACGACTACCAGCAGCTAATTAAGGGGAGAAACAAGTTCCTTTTTTAATTTCTAAGCAGGAAAAGTTAGCTTGTGTTAGAATTTTAAACCCAAACAACCAGTAATTATGCTATCTCCAGGAGGCCAAGGTTTTTCTCTTGACAACTGAATTCAGCATGCAAGACTCTGTAATAGGCAAGAGGTGGGGACTGATTAAAAACAGGATGGGGGGGAGCGGATTTGGCTCTACTGACTTTTTGACCATTCTAGGCACCACACAATGTCTGATCTTTTAACTAAGTACAACTTTTTAAAATAACCACTTTTTGACAACACAATCCGTACCAAGGTTAGTGTAACAATTTTTTTTTTTTTAATGCAGCCATCTGATTTGGACACAGACAAGGACGCCCAATATACAAATAGTGATTTGTTAAATGACAGCCCGAGGTACCTAGTAAGTATATGGTCATTCCCTAAAACGCGCGCGCGCGTGCCCGCCCGCACGCACACGCTCCTACTGGTCTGAGGCATCAAGTAAATACTTTTTTTCAAATACACTCACGCATCTAGAAGCGGGCCCACGTGTATTTGGATCCCTATGGCAGAGAAGTAGAGAAACTGTGTTAAAAAGACAAGACAGCAGGCCCTAAATGGAGCTGATCATGCTAAGGCCCAGGTCACGAACTGAAACTTAACTTACAGTTTGGGATATCCCAGAAAGAGAATCTTAAACCAGCCAATCATGAATCTCCCGATCAGCACTAGTTAGGTAATCTGCCACCCCGTAAAAAGAAAATAACTTAATGGTAACCAATTCAATTTTTGCCTAGTATAACGTTCCCCTTCTGCCTATGAAACGTCTTGGTCCTCCCGGGACAGCTCTTCGGAGTTTTCTGTCTGCTCAACTGGATGCTGTCCATTCATGAATCGCTGAATAAAGCTAGTAAGATCTTACAACTTAACTCAATTCAATTGTATCCTTTAACAAATGGTTCTGGGTCAACTGAATATCCATATGGGAAAAAATACAACCGGACCCCCTACTTCTTTTCTCTCTCTCTCTCTCTCTCTCTCTCTCACACACACACACACACACACACACACACACACATTTTTACTAGTTAGATTAGAAATCTAAATGTCAAAGGTAAGGGGCACCTGGGTGGCTCAGTCGATTAAGTGTCCAACTCTCAGTTTCAGCTCAGGTCACGATCTCCCGGTTTTGAGCGTTCGAGCCCCGTGTCCGGCTCTGCACCGACAGTGCGGAGCCTCCTTGGGATTCTCTCTGTCCCCGACCCTCCTCTGCTCGCGCTGTTTGTGTCTCTCTCAAAAATGAATGGACAAACACAAAACTAAATAAATAAATGTGAAAGGTAAAAACAAAATTTCCAATAGATAACACAGAAAAATACCATGAACTTGACATAAGGAGCAGTTTCTTCAAGAGGAAACAAAAACCACTAATCTAAAGGAAAAATTACTCATCAAACACACCACTAAGTGAAAACGCCAACCACAGACAAGAAGAGGTTTGCAACACAGATGTCTGACAGAAAGAGTCCTACCCAAAACCTATAGAAGTAAAAAAAAAAAGGGGGGGGGAGGGGAGAGGCAACCTAGTAGAAAATTAGACAAGACATACACAGACACTACACAAAAGAGAAATGACCAATAAATGTGTAAATGCATGCTCAAGTTCCTTAGGAATCAGGTTGGGTGCAGACTGATACTACAGTTTCGCTACACTCGCCGATCAAAATAAGTAAAATGTGAAAGACCAGCAATATCGAGTGTTAGAATGTGGAGAGACAGGAACATAAAACGCTAGTGGATATTTAAAACGGCAGACGCACTTTGATAGTGTGTACTAAAGCTGAACGGAGAGAAACCATATGATCTAGCGATTGTACCAACAGACGTGAACAACCGCTTCTTAATAACCCCAAACATACCAAATCTCTTCTCAAGACTAAAGGGAGTATATAAATGTCATACTCACACAATGGAATACTAAAGAGCAATGAAAATGTGCAAATTACCTCCACAGACAGCCGCATAAACAAATCTCACAAACAATACTGAGCTTCAAAAAACTCAAGTCACAAAAGGACCCCAGACATTTATGAAAAGCAAACAAAACTTAACTATAGTCACGGGCAGCCAGGATGGTTAACTCTGGACAGTAGGAAAGGGGTAATGACCAGAAAGGGTGATACGTAGGGTTGCCACGTAAAACAGAAGATGTTCAGGGGCGCCTGGGTGGCTCAGTCGGTTAAGCATCCCACTCTCCATTTCGGCTCAGGTTATGATCTCGTGGTTCAGGAGTTCGAGCCCCGCATCGGGCTCTGCGCTGACAGTGTAGAGCCTGCTTGGGATTCTCTTGCGCTCTCCCTGCTCCCCTCCTGCTCATGCATGCACCTGCTCGTGTGTGTGCGCGCGCGCACACGCTCGCGCTCTCTCTCTCTCTCTCTCTCTCTCTCTAATAAACTTAAAAATACACATATATAAGATGTTCAGTTAAATTTGAATTTGAGACAAACAAAAATAATCTTTTAGTATAAGCAGGTCCCATGCAGTATTGAGGACATATATTTGAATTTGCTAAATCGAGCAACGCCCAGTGAGGGAGAGGCTTTTGGAATACTAGTAATATTTTGTTTCTTGAGGTTCGTTTTGTGATCATCCCATTACTTACAATATTTATCACAATTACTCTGACACAGCCTGCTTCTTTACTTCTGGAATTTTTTTTTTTTTTCATGCCCTGCCTCTCTGGGGTCTGTCTTACCTGTGTGGCTAGCTTCCTCTCAGCAAAGGGCGATGCTAGCAGCCCCTACCCCCTCAGCCAAAAAAAAAAAAAAAAATGCACAAACCAGTGCAAGCTGGTCCGGCCAACTGACCCGTGGAGATCAGAATCCAGTGGCCCGAAGCTGCAAAGAAAACTGGGACTTGAAGGGCCAACAACTTGGAAACAGGCACTTCCGAATCCATAAAGTCAAATGGGTTTACCTCGCTTTGAAATGAAGGCCTCCCAATTCTAAACAAAGAGAAAAACTCCTCCAAGCTTGGATGCTTCCCGCTATAAAGTTTAGGATCAAATTTCATAGGCCGGTGGAATAAACGTTTCCTACTTGCCCCGGGCAGCCTCAGAGCTCCAGGTTTCTTCGCTTTAGTAACAGTAACTGTGTTTCTTTCACACAGGGTATATTAAAGTCAGCGCCTAGGCACCTAGGCTGTGAAGTCAGGCTGCCTGGAAGAAACCCAATTTCACACTGAAACTGGGTAGCTCCGGCCTGTGAGTGAGTGACTCATCGCTCTGTGCCTCGGTTTCTTCAACTGTAAAATGGGAATAAAGATAATAGCTACGCATCAAATGGCGCCTCGGGTGACTAAAGGACAACACCTGGCATTCCTTAAATGCGTAACGATGATTGTTATCACCGTCACTACCACTGGCTACCTTGGCGGGTCCTGCCAAATAAAGACTCTCCTTATGTATCTAATGTAGTTAAAGCATCCAGATGCCAGTGGAGAGACAGGGGGAGGGGGACGCAGAGAGTAAGGGTTTCACCAGCCTACAAAGTTTGGTGCGAGTTGTGCCCAATCCACAGGTCGAACAGCAGCGGGAGGGCTGAGTAGGGTTCGGGGAGGTGACCACACCTGGACCCCAGATTCTGGCCAGGACCTCTGACCTCGGGCGCCCTCACTACTCACATTGCGGTTGAAGCTGTTGCCAGGCAGCAGCGGCAGGGCCATGGCTCTCGGGGTCCGAGGGTTAAGGGGCCGAGAAGACGGGGTCCTGCAGGTAGCGGCAGCGTTGTTTAAACCCCCCTTCGTTACCTAGAAACGGGAGGCGGCGTCACGGAAGGAGGAGGAGCTGCAACAGGCGGGAGCCCTGCGGGAGCGGTAGGGGCGGGGCCGGGAGGAATGGGGCGGGGCCGGGGCGGGGCCGGGCTGGAAGCTTCGCGCGCGCTCCTCCTCCCCCGCCCACCCTCACCCACCCAGGGGAGAGCAGGTCCCCGAGGCTTTGCTCTTCACACGTGCTGTGCGCACAAAGACTGAGACCCCCACCGCCCAACCCCCCCTCCCCCCGCCCGCTGCTTTCTCGTTTAACCCCTTAATAGAGCTTAGGCTCCTCCGACTCTAACCCCATTGTGTTGCCATTTGCTTATTCAATTTAGTTCCAGCACAAGAAGACTGCAGAAAACAATGGGACATCCGTGTGCTCACGGAAATGCGACACCACTTAATGTTACATTGACATCAGCTTTTGTTTTGCAGTTAAAACGCTCGAGAAGAATCCAAAACCACACCCTCCACCCCCACCCCATGAAAACCCATTCAGGGGTAACCACCATTCTCAGTCCTTCCCTCTTGTCCTTCCCTCATTTTTATACTTGATTTAAATATCTGTAAGGTGCTCGTTCCCCGGTCTAATCAGGGTGCCCAGAGACAGGGGTAGGTGGCACAAAACGCAGCCCCTGTCATTCCGTCATGCACCCAAGATTGCCCAGGCCAGGGGCCTCTTGGAATCCTCCCCCCTTAAGTACAGCCAGCCCCTCCCTGAGTCCTACTGGTTGGACACGTTGTTATCTCTCAGTCACCACCTCCTTTGGCTCAGTTGAGGCCCCATTATTTCCTGCTTGGTTTTCTTTAAAACAACCACCACCAAAAACACCAACTAACTGATCTTGCCTCTAGAGCCATCCTCTTCTTAATTGGTGATGCACCTGTTACTCTTCTGCCACAGTATTCTAGCCTTCCCACAGCCTTCGGAAGGCAGTGAAACTCCTTAGCCCCATCAGAGCCTATGTCCGGGGGGGAGGGGGTGCCTAGCAATACCCCTCATCCCTTTCTTTGCCCCCCCCTCCTCTACTCTAGCTCTGAGAAGCCACTGGCAGTTTCCAAACCAGGCTCTGCGGTTTCTCCCCTGTGGATTTTGTAAATGTCATTATCTGTGAGAAACACCCTTCCTTCCTCTTTTTCGCCTGGGTAACCCCTTCTTATTTTTCAGGACTTGGTTCAGTGGGGGAAAGAGGCATGGAAGGCTTTGCCATTTCTGGGAAATACTCCTTCACCTTCTCCACACACACACACACCCCCCCCCCCCCGTCTGTATTAGGGTCCCAGTCTCATTGTGGCTTCTGTGGTACTGCGTTGTAATAATAATTGACTCTCTTCAAATGCCAACTTACTCCAGGGCAGGAACTCTATGTCCCGTCCTTTTCTATTCATAGACAATGTTAACCTTAAAAATAAAAGTTATTTTACCACCAAGAATGAGCTTATTCGGGAAAGGCAGAGAATTGCAATTTGGGACATTCTAGCTATGGCACAACCATAAGAAAGTCCAAAAAAAAACCCGAAGAATTGGAATGTTATTTTATGGGGAAGAAGGAGGACATTGGGAGGGGTTCTTTTGAACAAAAGGTCATTGCAGAGAAGGAAGGGTTGAGGGTGATTAGAGTTTCTCCTTGACTGAGTTGCAGGGATAGTTGATTTCTTGCAGGAGATACAATGTACATCTTTTCCAATATATGGAGCCTATAATTGATCATTCTTTCCGTTGAAGAGGCCTCTGTTAGAGTCTGTAATTGACAATTCTGCCTGTAATTGACATCGAGTGGTACCAGCCGCCTCCTGCAGCCTCCCAACTCCACTTTAGTGAGATTTTCCCCTGCTATTTTTCACAACACGCATCATTGTTTTCTTTACAACGTACATTATTGTTTTCTGTGTTTATAAATTTTACACCATAACTTTCTGCTATCTGCTTTTTCCACCTAAAATTTTGGTTTTGAGATTTCTACATGTTAACACATGTAGATATATTTTATTCATTTTAAATGCATTGTATGATTATACCACAAATTACTGATCCATCTGTTGTCATCTGTTGATGTCATCTGTTAATAACAATTAAGTTGCTTTCAATTTTTCACCAGCTATCGACAATGCTGCAGTGAACAACCCTCTCCTGTTCCTTTGGAGATTATCTAGGCTACACATCTAAAGGTGGAATTGTTAACACCTCCAGCTTCACTAGATCTTGCTCGACAATCTCCAGAATTGTTGAACCAGTTAAGAAAGTTCCTTTTCCCCCTCATTCTTTCTACAATGGTTATTAGCCAACTGTATAATTTTAAACATATCTGAGTACACGTTCACTGGTATACTGTTGTTATTTTATTTCTCCCTAATTCCTATGCAGTTGGTCATCTTTTCACATGCTTGTTACCTTCTTCAGTGGCTCATCTATTTATGTCCTTTGCTGATTTCCCTATTTGGTCATTGTAATTTTTAAGATACATATAATCTTAGGCATAGCAAATGTCTTCTCATAGTTCGTGGCTTGTTTTTAATTCCATTTACAGTGTTCTTTGTTGCACATGAATGTGTCATTTTACTTTACTCAAATACATCATTCTTTCCCATTATGGTTTGTATTTTGTGTGAATTCAAAAAATCCTATAGAACCAAATTATTCTACATGTTCTTATAAGTATTTTTGAATATTTCTTTTTTGTTACTTTTTAAAATGAAACAATTTCAACCTAATAGAAAAAGTGCAACAGTACAAAGAACTCCTGGTTATCCTTCACCTAGATTCCCCCAATTGTTTTCTATTTTACTGTATTTGTTATATCATTCTCTCTATATAAAAGTTTTTTTCCATTTTAGAGTAGATAGCAAACAGCATGCCCCTTTACTCATGAATACTTCGGTATATATTTCCTAATAACAAGGACATTCTCTTACATAACTGAAGTACGATAATCAAAATCAGAACATTAGTATTAATAAAATGCCATTTTCTAATCTAAAATACTTTTCATATTGTGTTGATTGTCCCCAAAATGTCCCTTTTAGCAAAAAAAAAAACATACCCAATTTTTAAAAATCTGGTTCAGAATCTCGCCTAACATCACACGTTAGTTGTCACATCTCTTTCTTGTCTTTAATCTGGAACACTTCTTCCATATTTCTTTGTCTTTCCTGACCTTGATATCGTTGAAGAGAATAGGCCAGAGAGTTGGTAGGATGTTACTCAATTTAGATTTGACCAACGTTTCTTCATGAGTAGGTTTATAGCTGCTTGAATGGTTTTTTTGTTTATGGCTTTTTGACAGGAACACCAAAAGAGAAATGCCGTGTTCTTCTCAGTCATCAAACGAACAGGTACATAATGAGTATTCTAACCATCAGTGGCCAAGTTTCTCCACTGTAAAGTTACTATTCTTCCTTTCCAGTTAAGAAGAATTTTGTGAGGAGATACTTGGAGACTATGTAAATACCAAGTTCTTCATTAAACTACTAGGATCAGTTATGGATTTTGCCCAAATCATTTATTACCATGATGCTGGCAGATGATGACTTCTTAACTCCATCATTCCTTCTGCGTTATAATAGCTGGCGATCTACTCCGAGGAAGAACTTTTCCTTCCTCTCCATTTATTTATTTATTCATTCATTTATATCGGAATAGTCTATAGATTCTTATTATATTCTGTCGATTATATACTGTTACTATTTTTTTAAGTTTACTTAGTTTTGAGAGAGAGAGAGAGAGAGAGCAAGTAGGGGAGGAGCAGAGAGTGGAGGGACAGAGGATCCGAAACATGCTCTGAGCTGACAGCAGAGAGCCCGAAATGGGGCTCAAACTCACTAACCAGGAGATCATGACCCGAGCTGAAGTCCAATGCTTAACCAGCTTAATGGACTGAGCCACCCAGGTGGCCCCTATTATTATTTATTTTAATACTAAAACTGTCCTACAATTGGTCAGTGGGAGTCTCTCTAAGTGGTCTCCTCTGTCTTTTTGATTGTCCCCACCATTTTTCAAGCATTTCATTGTGCTCTGTCATTACAAGATATCCGAGATATCCATAAATATAGGTAGATATAGATAGGCACATATAGTTCTATCTCTTTCCATTTTTAAAATTTTTTTTTAACATTTATTTATTTTTGAGACAGAGAGAGACAGAGCATGAACGGGGGAGGGGTAGAGAGAGAGGGAGACACAGAATTGGAAGCAGGCTCCAGGCTCTGAGCCATCAGCCCAGAGCCCGACGCGGGGCTCAAACTCATGGACCGCGAGATCGTGACCTGAGCTGAAGTTGGACGCTTCACCAACTAAGCCACCCAGGCGCCCCTATCTCTTTCCATTTCTATCAATAGATAGATAAAAATAGATATATTAAAACCCGTGAGTTTATACTGATACATCCATTTCCAATCAATACAATGCTGGAGTTTCCCCTTTCCACATCTGTAAGGCTCATCTCAAACAGTCAGAAACCTGATTCCAATTACCCTCAAAATATTTATTTATTTGCTCATACTAAAAGACCCCCAGGGGTGCCTGGGTGGCTCGGTCGGTTAAGCGTCCGACTTCGGCTCAGGTCATGATCTCACGGTCCGTGAGTTCGAGCCCCGCGTCGGGCTCTGTGCTGACAGCTCAGAGCCTGGAGCCCGTTTCAGATTCTGTGACTCCCTCTCTCTCTGACCCTCCCCCATTCATGCTCTGTCTCTCTCTGTCTCAAAAATAAATAAACGTTAAAAAAAAAAATTTAAAAGACCCCCAAAGTGGTGTCAGAATATCTAACTGATGTCACTGTGAAAAACACCAAAGGTATTAACTGGAGTTCAACATTGTTTTCAGGGTTTGCTTGTTTGTTTTTTCTTTAGCTTTCATGGATTTATTCAACATACTGTTCCAAAATGTCTTAGGTTTCATTTCTCCATCTTCTCGGCCCGGCCTCATTTAGAGTGCTGATGTCACTTATGTTACTCTTTTGACAAATAGTCTGGCTCATTCTGTTTTCACTTGTATTCCCCATCTACTCTCTTGCCCCACCCTTGTCTATTTCTTTTTTTTTTGTCTTTCTTCTTTTGTAGTTGTTTTTCTTTCCCTTTTTCCTTTGATTAATTTGCCTAGTAGTTTCCATGCTTTTTTTCTTTTAACTTTTTCCAAAGAATCAGGGTTTTATTACTTTGACCCACTGTTTTCTATTCCCAATCTCCATTCTTTTTCAGCTTTGACCTTTATTGTTTTCTTCCTGTGTTTTCTTTTGTTTTTCTTTCTCGCACATTTTACATTGACATAATTCATTCATTTCCATTCTTTTATTTTTATTGATGTAACTGTTTAAGGCTATGAATATTCCTCTGATCTCTACTTTAAAGGTATCCATGAGTCTCTGATATTTCGTATTTTCATTACTTGTTTGTTTGGGGGCTGTTTTGTTTTGTTTTAGATACTCGTAATATTAGATATTCGTAATATTCCCTTTCACCCAAGAGTTGTTTGATAGAAGATTTTTTTTAAATTTTTTTTACATTTATTCATTTTTGAGAGACAGAGCACACACAAGCGGGAGAGGGGCAGAGAGAGAGGGAGACACAGAATCCGAAGCAGGCTCCAGGCTCTGAGCTGTCAGCACAGAGCCCCACGCGGGGCTTGAACTCACGAACCGCGAGATCATGACCTGAGCCGAAGTCGGACGCCCAACTGACTGAGCCACCCAGGCGCCCAGCATTTTCTCAGTGTGTGTGATGAGGAACATAAAACTAGGAGTGCCTAGAGATGACTTTGCTTTTGTTCCAGAGAATCTGAATTGCAACAGTATTTTGAAATTCAGTCAGGAGGGATTTCTGGTCCTTGGAAATATAATAAAGAATGAAGCACTCTGATTTGAGGATAATATAATAGCTGAAAATTTTTTTTAATGTTTATTTATTTTTGGAGGAGAGAGAGTCAGAGTGTGAGTGGGGGAGGGGCGGAGAGAGAGGGAGACACAGAATCTGAAACAGGCTCCAGGCTCCGAGCTGTCAGCACAGAGCCCAACGCAAGGCTCGAACCCACAAACCACGAGATCGTGACCTGAGCTGAAGTCGAACGCCTAACTGACTGAGCCACCTAGGCGCCCCAATAGAAGATTTTTAAATGTCTACTTGGAAGACCTTTTTTGGGTTTTTGTAATTCTATTTTTATTGCACTGTGATAAAGTGTTGATGGTAATATTGTCATTGTATAGAACATATTGGTGCTTTCTTTGTGACCTAATGTTTGATCACTTTTTGTGGCTATTCCATGTGCAGTCCAGAAGGAAAGTGATACACTCTATTATTAGGTCTTAAAGTTCAGTATAGATCAATGAGATCCATTGTACTGATGATGTTCTTTCTCGCTATGTCCTTATTTATATTTCTGCCACTTGATCTATTCTGCGCTCCGAGTGGTGTGTTAAAGTCTCCTCTTTACCAGAGGGTGGGAGGGGCGCTGGTCCTCGTCTCACCGAGTGGAAGAATGAATCTTAAGGATGACAACAGAGAGTGAGCAGGGCCATAGAGTTTATTGAGGGAAAGTACAAAGCTCTCAGGAGTAGTGAGAGGGGTCCCGACTGGGTAGCCGCCGGGGATTTCTGTCCTTGGCTTTGTACTGGGACCTAATGAGAAAGTCTGTGGGACTCCGCGCAAGGTGCCTAGCTTGGGCGGGTCCGGAACACACGTATCTCATCCTCTTCTTCCCCAAACTCCGCTTCCTCAGCCTCCCACCTGTATAACTGCATCCCGCCTCCCTGAGGGTCCCTTATCTCCCCCTGCCTAATGTCACCCTTTCCCTACTCACTCTTAGCAGTGTGTTTCTGTGTCCCCATCTGTACTCGCTGCCTTTTAAAGATGGTTATTTGCGGGGCGCCTGGGTGGCGCAGTCGGTTAAGCGTCCGACTTCAGCCAGGTCACGATCTCGCGGTCCGTGAGTTCGAGCCCCGCGTCAGGCTCTGGGCTGATGGCTCGGAGCCTGGAGCCTGTTTCCGATTCTGTGTCTCCCTCTCTCTCTGACCCTCCCCCGTTCATGCTCTGTCTCTCTCTGTCCCAAAAATAAGTAAAAAACATTGAAAAAAAAATTGTAAAGATGGTTATTTGGTGCGTAGGTTTTCATAGCTGTAATGCTTATAATGTGACATTGGCTTTTAGCATTATAAAGTATCCTTTTTTTGTGAGGTTTAATTATTTCCTTGGCTGGAATGCTACTTTGTCCTGTATCAGGGAGCACAGGCTCCACTCACTTGTTATTTCCACTTGCCCATGCCTTTATTTTTAGCCTTTCTGAATCATTTTGATCTAGATGTGTCTCTTGTACACCACAGATAGTTGGGTCTTGCTCTGTGAGCCATATTGAAAATACCTGTTTTGGGGCACCTGGGTGGCTCAGTCAGTTGGGCGGCCGACTTCAGCTCAGGTCATGATCTCGCAGTCCGTGGGTTCGAGCCCCGCGTCGGGCTCTGTGCTGACAGCTCAGAACCTGGAGCCTGTTTCGGATTCTGTGTCTCCATCTCTCTGCCCCTTCCCCGCTCATGCTCTGTCTCTCCCTGTCTCAAAAATAAATAAAATGTTAAAAAAAATTTTTTTTAAAGAAAATACCTGTTTTAACTAGGTGAGTTAAACCCAGTCACATTTAATGATAAGACATTCTTTCTCTCAACTCTGATATATTATTTTATATTTTATGTTATTGTGTATAAATACGCATGGTAACCATCATGTGTATTCATGTGTATTATGTATATTTGCTGTTTCTTTTTCTTCATGATGCGGTTTCTTTGCTATTGTTACATACGTTTCTTTCGGCATTTCGGAAGGCTTGTATCTTTGTTCTAGTGTTTATTTTTGTACTTACAAGTTTTTTTTTTTTTTTTTTTAATTTTTAACGTTTATTTATTTTTGAGACAGAGAGAGACAGAGCATGAACGGGGGAAGGTCAGTGAGAGGGAGACACAGAATCTGAAACAGGCTCCAGGCTCCAAGCGGTCAGCACAAAACCTGATACGGGGCTCAGACTCACAAACCGCGAGATCGTGACCTGAGCCGAAGTCAGACACTTAACGACTGAGCCACCCAGGCGCCCCAACAGAACAAAATATCTTAAATTATTTGAAAAATCTAATGCCCAGTCGTTTTTTTTCACTTAACACATACTTATTAACTCCGACTTAGCAGAACGTCTCTCAAACCCTGGGATAACTCAGTGATTAGCACAAAGTGAACACTTCTGAACACCCCACGCTCGATATTCTCAGTCTTCTGTAACTTGCAACTCTCTTTCCTGCTTTGGTTTCCTCCCATGACACTATCTTCCCATTCTGCCTCCCCTGACACATCCCCCACAAAGGAATATCCGAGACACCTGGGTGGCTCAGTCGCTTGAGCATCCGACTTCAGCTGGGGGTCATGATCTCGCGGTTTGTGGGTTCGAGTCCCACGTTGGACTCTGTGCCCCTCCCCCACTCCTGCTCTGTCTCTCTTTCTTTCTCTCAAAAAGAAATAAACATTAGAACAACAACAACAACAACAACAACAACAAAAAGGAATATCTGAAATGACATGAACCTCTTTTTTAAATAAATTGAGAGCAAATTAGCTCCAAATTGCAAGACACCCCCTGAAGTAACTGAAGACACCTTGGGGCAGGTCCGGACCAGCGCTGGGAAGCAACTGTTACTGTCGTTCAAAGAATCGCTGTTATACACACCCTGTGGATGAAGAAAGCACAGGGGAGGCCCGCAGAGCTAACATTGCTGAACAAGCTCAAACGGGCCTGTGAACAAGGAAACAGTTGCCCAGTTGGAGAAGTTCTTTTGAGGAATGAGGTCATCCTGCAACCTAGAGCCTTTCGACAAGATGCAAAAGAACCCTTGGCAGCAGGCGGGAATGCCTTTGACAGTATTTCTGCGGGAACTTCCTTTTCTCCTCCACTGAAGCCTTGCCTCTCAAGGTCTCCCTTGTCCTGAGGTCCTCATAAATAGCACTGCGCCATTCTTCTGAGTTCCGGAAAGCGGACGCTCTTGGTTACTTTGTGCTTACTTGGGTTACGTCCACATTTCAAGTCCTCATCCCCAGCATTTAAAGGAGGACGGGCACCGGGGTGCCCTGGTGGCTCAGCTGGTTAAGCGTCTGACTTTGGGTCAGGTCATGATCTCACGGTTTGTGAGTTCAAGCCCCGGGTCGGGCTCTGTGCTGACAGCTTGGAGCCTGGAGCCTGCTTCCGGTTGTGTCTCCCTCTCTCTCTACCCCTCCCCTGCTCATGCTCTGTCTTTCTCTCTCTCCCCAAAATAATAAAAACATTTAAAAATTTTTTAATAAAAAAAAATAAAGGAGAATTAGTACCAAATCTTCACAGACGCTTCCAAAAAATAGGAAAGAAGTAAAAACTTCCTAACTCATTCTATGAAGTCAGCATTACCCTGACACCAAAACCAGACAAAGACACCACAAAAAAAGAAACTTACAAATATCCCATACGAGCAGAGACACAGAAATCCTCAACACAATACTAGCAGACCAAATCCAGCAATCTATAAAAAGGATTATACACATGATCAAGTGGGATTTATTCCAAGAATGCAATGTTGGCTTAGCATCTGAAAACCGATCAGTGTAATATACCATATTAATAGAATGAAGGACAAAAACCATATGATCATCTCAATAGAGACGGAAAAAAAAAACATTTGACAAAATCTAGCACCCTTTTTTGATTAAAAAAAACCACTCAACAAGCTAGGAAAAGAAGGGAACTTCCTCAAGCTAGCAAAACCCATATATTAAAAAGCACAAATAACATCACAACGGACAGTGAAATATTAGGTGCTTTCTCCTTAAGATCAGAAACAAGACAAGGATGGTCACTCTTACCTGAATGTTCTATTCAACATCATTCTGGAGTTTTAAGCCAAGGCATTTAGGTAAAAATAAAATAAAGTACAAGAATGCAAATTAGAAATGAAAAAGTAAAACTACCCCTACTCACAGAAGATGGGATCTTGTATATAGAAAATCCCAGGGAATACACACACATACACAACCATTAAAAACAGCAAACAAGTGTAGTAAGGCTACAGGATACATGATCAATCTACAGCAATCAACTGTATTTTCCTACATTAGTAATGAATAATTTCAAAATAAAATTAAGAAAACAAGTCCATATATAATAGCATCGAAAAGAATAAAACACTTAGAAATCAATTTAACAAAATGAGTACAAGATTTGAACACCGAAAACTACAAAATGTCAGTGAAAGAAAGTAAAGAGGGCCTGAATAAATGGAAAGATATACGTTTCTTGGATTAAAAGTCTAGACATTGTTAAGATTCCAGTACTCTCCAAATTGATCAAAAAATTCAATGCAATGCTGTCAAAATTACCAATGCTGTGTGTGTGTGTGTGTGTGTGTGTGGCAATAGACAAGCTAATCTGAAAATTCATATGAGAATTCCAGGGGCCCAGAAGAGCCAAAACCAACTTGCAAAAGAACAAAGTTGGAGGACTCAGACTTCCCAATTTCAAAATTTACTGCAAAGCTATGACGATCAACCGAGAGTCCAGAAATAAATTCTTACATTTATGGGCAATTGATCTGTGACAAGGGGCCAAGATAATTAAATGGGGGGGGGGGAGGAATAACCTTTTCACCAAATGGTGCTGAAATAATTGGATATCCATGTGCACAAGAATGAATTTGTACTCTTGCCACCCGTCACATGTAAGACCTAAAACTATGAAACTCTTGGAAGAAAATGTAGATGCAAATCTTGTTGAACTTGGTTTAAGCAATGTTTGGGTTTTTGCTTTTTGGCTTTTGTTTGGTTTGTTTTGGTACGACATCGAAAGCACTTTATCACAATTAAAAACTTCTGTGATTCAGACGACATCATCAAGAAAGTAAAAAGACAACTCAAAGCAATTAGAGAAAATATTTGCAAGCCATATAGGAGACTTGTGTCTAGTATATATAAATAATGCTTACAATTCAACAACAACAACAAAAATAACCCAGTTTTTACATGGGCCAAGGATTTGAATAGACACTTATCCAAAGAAGATGTACAAATGGCCAGTAAATACATGAAAGGACGTTCATGAAAGGAAATGCACAGAAAACCCACAATGGGATATTACTTCACACCCGCTAGATTGTTTACACCGAAAAAAACGGACAACGACAAGTGTTGGTGAGGAGGTGGAAAATTTGGAACCTGCGTACGTTGCTTGGTGGGAATGTAAAATATGGCATCTGCTTTGGAAAACCATTTGGCGGTTTCTCAAAAAGTGAAACACAGAGTCACCATATGACCCAGGAGAATCGAAAACATATGTCCACAAAGAAACTTCTACGTGAATGCTCAGAGTAACAGTCATAATAGTCAAAAAGCAGAAATAACCCAAATCGATGGACACCTCATTTGATGAGTGGATAAGCAAACGATGGCATATGCGTACAATGGAGCATTACTCAGCCATAAAATTGAATGAATATGTGTTAACGTATCAGTTGATGAACCTCTGAAAACATTATAGGAAGTGAAAAACGCCAGACACAAAAGGCTACGCATTGTATGATTTCCTCATATAAACAATATCCAAAAGAGGAAAATCAATAGAGAAAGACAGTTGATTAGTGGTTGCCGAGGGTTGGAGGCATGGGGAGTGAGAAGACTGCTATGAGTTTCTTTCAGGGGTGATGTCAATGTTCTGGAATAAATCGTGATCAATGCACAACTTGTGGATATATTAAAAGCCACTGAATTATACACTTTAAAAAGTAAACTTTATGGGAATGCAAGCTGGTGTAGCCACTCTGGAAAACAGTATGGAGGTTCCTCAAAAAACTAAAAATAGAACTACCCTACAACCCAGCAAAGGCACTACTAGGTATTTATCCGAGGGATACAGGTGTGCTGTTTCCAAGAGACACATGCACCCCCATGTTTATAGCAGCACTATCAACAATGGCCAAAGTATGGAAAGAACCCAAATGTCCACTAATGGATGAATGGATAAAGAAGATGTGGTATATATATACAATGGAGTATTACTCGGCAATCAAAAGAATGAAATCTTGCCATTTGCAACTACGTGGATGGAACTGGAAGGTATTATGTTAAGTGAAATTAGTCAGAGAAAGACAAAAATCCTATGACTTCACTCATATGAGGACTTTAAGAGACAAAACAGATGAACATACGGGAAAGGAAACAAAAATAATATTAAAACAAGGAGGGGGACAAAACAGAAGAGACTCATAAATATGGAGAACAAACTGAGGGTTACGGGAGGGGTTGTGGGAGGGAGGATGGGCTAAATGGGTAAGGGGCACTAAGGAATCTACTCCTGAAATCATTGCTGCACTCGATGCTAACTACTTTGGATGTAAATTTAAAAAAATGAAAGTAAAAAAAAAAAGTAAACTTTAGGGGCGCCTGGGTGGCACAGTCGGTTAGGCATCCAACTCTTGATTCCGGCTCAGGTCATGATCTCACCGTTCATGAGATCCAGCCCCACATCAGGCTCTGTGCTTGGCAGCTTGGAGCCTGCTTGAGGTTCTCTCTCTCTCTCTCTCTCTCTGCCCCTCCCCTTCTCTCTCTCTCTCTCTCTCTCTTGGTCTTGCGCTCTCTCTGAAAAAGAAACATTAAAAAGCAAACTTTGAAAAAGAAATTAATTAAAAAATAAAACGCAAGCTTTATGGTATGTGAATTTTCTCTCAATAAAGCTGTTAGCAAACATTTTTCACTGATTACAATGAAATAAAATTAAAGATGTGTTTCCTCAGTTGCGCTAGCCACATTTCAAGTGCTCAATACCCATATATAGCTAGCGGCTACCATACTGGATAGCACAGATATAAAACATGTTGGTTATCGCAGAAAGTTTTATTGGACAGTGCTGGTCTAGATCTCATTGCCAGATCCCAGAGATCTAAGAGATAGGTCAAGCACGTGCAACGGACTTACAATAATTGAGTTCTTATGTGAACAAACTGTAGGATAAAGTTGATAAAATGGG
Organism: Panthera tigris; assembly: GCF_018350195.1. NCBI lineage: Eukaryota > Metazoa > Chordata > Mammalia > Carnivora > Felidae > Panthera > Panthera tigris. The sequence continues at coordinate 38,640,445 of NC_056677.1, forward strand.
GGAAATGTGAATATTGACTGGGTATTTGATTACATGAAGGAATTACTATTACATATTTTTAGGTATGACAATAATGTTGTGGGTATGTTTTCCAAAGCTACTTCTGTTTTAGAAACAAATACTGAAATACCTCTACTACATGAAATATATGAAACGATACGGTGCCTGGGATTGGCTTCAATATAATCCAGGCGTCAGAAGATCAGGGGAAATGGATATAACAAAATTGGCCACGAGTCACCAATGATTACATTTCAAGACTGGGTGTCTGTGAGCTCATTATGCTCTTCTGTCTTTGAGAATGTTTGAAATTTTTCATAACACACAGTCAATAAACAAACAGGCAGACACTGCTTATTCATATCTAATTGATCATCGCCGCAGGGAAATAGAGTGTTGTCATATTTTCTAACTTTTTAAGAAAATTCAGAAATTCGGATTCTAATGTAGTATCTTTGGTGTTTCGTGGCTGGTTCATTTGTTCGATCGCAGGGCACAGAGAACAATCACATCTGACACCCAGTTTAGAATAATCAATGGAATTAATGGATTCTGAGGTCCTCCATCATAAAAGCGAATTATCCCAAGCATATAGTCAACATTGTGCATTTTATTTTTAAAATTCTGACCTATTTCAAAAGGTGCAGGGGATAATAAAACCATCACTCATACACCTGCTGGGTAGCCTAAGCAGATCTGAATATTTAGCCATATTTGCTAAAAAAAAAATGTTATAAATACCATAATGTCCTCTTTGTGACTCTCCTTGATCCTGTTCTTTCTGCCTCTCCAAATAATACTATCCTGAAATTCATGTCCATCGATCCCAACCATATTTATAAAATTTCACCACAGCTATATAGCACATAAACAGTAAATGCGTTGCTTTCCTGTTTCCAGATTTTAAATAAGCAGTTCCATTTTTTATTTTTTTTTTTTGTGTTAAACATTTATTTATTTTGAGACAGAGAGAGACAGAGCATGAAGGGGGGAGGGGCAGAGAGAGAAGGAGACACAGAACCGGAAGCAGGCTCCAGGATCCGAGCCATCAGCCCAGAGCCTGACGCGGGGCTCGAACTCACGGACCGCGAGATCGTGACCTGGCTGAAGTCGGACGCTTAACCGACTGAGCCACCCAGGCGCCCCAAGCAGTTCCATTTTTAAAAAATGCATTGCATTTCTATCTACCAACAGCAAACAGCTAGAAAACTAACTTTTTAAAGGCCATTTAGAATAACACCAAAAAAAAAAAAAAAAATGTATCCAGGAATAAATCTAACAAAAGATGGGCAAGACATTTAGGGAGAAAATGGCTGTGATTCCAGTCAAAATCCCAAAACAGCCATAGAGTGAAGGGGGGAAATCAAGTTGCAGAAGACAATATATGGAATAATCTGTTTATATGCATTTCAAACCCATGCAGAAGCAAATAATATCTTGTTCAGTTACAGAAACGTATATGCAATCTACAATGAAAAGCAAGGATACATTGAGTGGAACTATATAAGGGTTACATTTGAGAAGGAAGGGAACTGGAATTCAAAGGTGATAATACTGTTCTATTTCTTTCTTGTTTCGGTTTGTTTTTTTGAGAGAGAGAGTGAGAGTGCAAGTGGGGGCGGGGGGACAGAGGGAGAGGGAGAGAGAGAATTCTAAGCAGGCCCCAAGCCCAGTGAGGATCCTGTCATGGGCTCGATCCCACAACCCCGGGATCATGAGCTGAGCCGAAATTAAGAGTCGGACATTCAACCAACTGAGCCACCCAGGCATCTCAATAATGTTCTATTTTCTTAAACAGAGTGGTATGAATATGAGTGTTCATTGTATGAAAATGCGTTATACCTTACACATGCTTCATAAATACTCTTTTGTGTTCAATCAATATTTAATAAGACCAATTTTAAGTCTTTTTTAATGTTTATTTTTGACAGAGAGAGAGAGAGAGAGAGCGTGAGCAGGGGAGGGGCAGAGAGAGAGGGAGACACAGAATCTGAAGCAGGTTCCAGGCTCCAGCTGTCAGCACAGAGCCTGACGTGGGGCTCAGATCCATGAACCACGAGATCATGATCTGAGCCAAAGTCAGATCCTTAACCGACTGAGCCACCCAGGTGCCCCCGATTTTAAAAAATAATAATATCCATCTATATCACTACCATGGAAATACGTCAACAATGTACATGGTTAAGAGATAATGTTGAAAAGCTTTATGCACAATATTAAATAGAATATGTACCAAAGCGGTAATAGCAGTTATGTAAAATGTTACATACAATATGCACAGACTGTTAATAGTGGAAATATGCACCAAAATGTTAGTAGTGGTTAGGTATAATAAAGAAAATATGCACCTAATTTTAATAATGGTTCTATATAGTATTAAATAACATGTGCACCAACTTGTGAACGGTGGTTATGTCCCGGGGGAAGTTTAGGAGTCTTTAATTTTTTCTGTTGTATAGGAGATGGATTTTTGATAATTCATCATCATCAGAAAAAATGTTTAATAAGAAAAAATCACAGACATGCAGGAAATAGTCAAAGTGTACTATGTGAAGAAAAGACTGGATGGATTAAAAGAGAAAAGGGCTGGGGTGCCTGGGTGGCTCATTCAACTGAACACCCGACTCTCGATTTTGGCTCAGGCCATGATCCCAGGGTCATGGGATGGAGCCCCACATCAGTCTCCACGCTGACCATGGAGTCTGCTTGAGATTCTCTCTCTCCCTCTGTTCCTTCCCCCTGCTTGCACGCGTGCTCTCTCTCAAAGAAAGAAAAGAAAAAAGAAAGAAAAGGCCTGAAAGTAGAGGAAAAACAAATGTTCTAAAAGTAATCCAGACGATAGGTAAAGTGTGGCAGCCGAGAAATTGGAAACAGACGGATAGATTCAAAACACATCATGGAAGGGTTCTAGGGTCTGATGAAACAAGAAAGAGCCCAGATATAGGTTTCTTTTTAAATTTTTTTTTGAAGTTTATTTATTTATTTTGAGAGTGAGAGAGAGAGCAAGCACAAGTGGGGGAGGGGCAGAGAAAGGGAGAGACAGAATCCCAAGCAGGCTCCCCGGAGAGCCTGATGAGGGGCTCGAACTCGCGAACTGCGAGATCATGACCTGAGCCAAGATCAAGAGTCAGGCACTTAACTGACTGTGTCACCCAGGAGCCCCCAGATATAGCTTTTATTATAGGGAGGTGGGGGGTAAACGGAGGAAAGATGTGCTTTGAGAGGGAGGTTGAAAAGATGAGTTACAAAATGAAGTATTTGAGACACAACAGCAAACTTATCTTATTCTCTTCTTCTACATGGGAATGTAGGCACAGAGAGTGTGAGCGACTTCCCTCACTCAGCTGGTAAGTGGTAGACCGAGAATTCAAACCCTGACAACTCACGTCCAAGGCCTTTGCACGTAACTACGATGCGACCGTGACTCTGAATGGTGAACGGTGGGCCACATCTATGATATTAGCGTTCAAGGGCATTTAAAGCAGATGTTAGGATTGAGGACAGAATATTGAGGAGTAAAGGGGCGCCTGGGTGGCGCAGTCGGTTAAGCGTCCGACTTCAGCCAGGTCACGATCTCGCGGTCTGTGAGTTCGAGCCCCGCGTCAGGCTCTGGGCTGATGGCTCGGAGCCTGGAGCCTGTTTCCGATTCTGTGTCTCCCTCTCTCTCTGCCCCTCCCCCGTTCATGCTCTGTCTCTCTCTGTCCCAAAAATAAATAAAAAACGAGGAGTAAATTACACAGAGATGACTGTTGAAATGGAAAATGAGTTCTCTGACGGGAGATAGAAATGATGCAAAGCGGAGAAATGAAGAATAAATCTTGCACAGCAGCCCCCTTTACGACCACTGCTATGTTATAAAGACAAATGACTTCGTGGAAATGACAAGATTTAGAGAAAGAAACACATGTTCAAATCCCAGCACCTCTACTAGTATTACGAGCTGGGTGATCTTGGGAAAATCACTTAGCCTCTCTGCGCTGTAGTTTTTCACCTGTAAAAAAAGATGGTCATGAGGAGTACGTGAGAAATATACGTAAAGCGCCGAACATTGTAGCCAGCACATAACTGGCGCGGAAAAAGGACCCTTTATTCTTGAATTTTGTATTACAAATGGAATGATCGGAGGCTGAGAGAGTAGTAATTTAGGCATATAAACAACCACTGAAGAAATGTAAAAGACAATCCAAGATCTACTGCTCGAAACTCACCAAGCCCAAAGAGTTTAATAAAAGATATCTCTTCAAGGAGATAAACCTTTAAATAACAGATGTTCTCCTTGCTATACTGTTAATGAACTTATAAAATTTCCAACTCTCTTTCTTTTAAAAAAAAAAATTTTTTTTTTTTAGGGGCACCTGGATCGCTCAGTTGGCTAAGCATCCGACTTTGGCTCAGGTCATGATCTCAGTCTGTGAGTTCGAGCCCCGCGTCGGACTCTGCGCTGACAGCTTGGAGCCCGGAGCCTGCTTCAGATTCTGTGTCTCCCTCTCTCTGCTCCTTCCCCGCTCACACACACACTCTCTCTCTCTTAAATATAAATAAAACATTAAAAACAATTAAAAAAATTTTTTAACGTTTAATTTATCTTTGAGAGAGACACAAAGTGCAAGTGAAGGAGGGGCAGAAAGAGAAGGAGACACAAAATTCGAGGCAGGCTCCAGATCCGAGCTGCCAGCACAGAGCCCGACACGGGGCTCGAACTCATGAACCGCGAGATCATGACCTGAGCCGGAGTTGGATGCTTGACTGACTGAGCCACCCAGGAGCTCCCAGCTCTCTTCCTGTAATGGTGACTAGCATAACCCAAAGCAGACAAAAAGAGTGCTATGAAAGAAAGAAGGGAAGGAAGAGTTGAGGAAGGGAAGGGAGAAGAGAATAAGAAAAAAACTACGGGTCAATCTCACTTATGAAGATAGATGCTAAAATCCTAAGTAAAATACCGGAAAAGTGAATTTAGCATCATATGGAACGAAGGATACAACATGACAAGGAATAGGAGAAAATTCCCAGAGTATTTTATTTTTTTATTTTTTAAACGTTTATTTATTTTTGAGACAGAGAGAGACAGAGCATGAACGGGGGAGGATCAGAGAGAGAGGGAGACACAGACTCGGAAACAGGCTCCAGGCTCCGAGCTGTCAGCACAGAGCCCGATGCGGGGCTCGAACTCACGGACCGCGAGATCATGACCTGAGCCGAAGTTGGACACTTAACCGACTGAGCCACCCAGGCGCCCCTCCCAGAGTATTTTAAAAGAACCTAGTACCACGAAAAGCTCATAATAAGGAGATACCTGAAACTGCTACAACACTGTATGTTAGCTAACTGGAGTTAAAGTTAAAACTTACTAAAAAAAAAAAAAAAAAAAGATAAGGTGATAAAGGAACAAAATAAGAAAGCTGTGGGGCTAAGGAAAAATTCTATGTAAATGCCGGGTATTTAAATGTTCAGAAAAAGATCTAGGTTTCCATTTCTGGAAATACGTGACAATAGATATCCTTTAAAACCCCCAACTAGGGGACGTGTGTAAAGCCTGGATAAAAATACAACAAATTCCTTTTCGCTGTCTTTCTGTCTACTGGCACAGACTTCTTTCCAATATATAGCTGGACTCGAAGGCAGTTAGGAACCCCCGGGGTCCCCAAATGGAGACGACGCTGTGAAGCAGGTTGGATCATTTCTCGACCTTGGTAACCAGGAGACTAGTGGGTAGAGTTCACTTAAAAAAAAAAAAAAATCAGGGGCGCCTGGAGGGCTCAGTGAGTTAGGCCCAAACAAGGCTGGAATCTTCCATGGGCTGTTCCTCAGTGACACGGAAGACTCGGAAACAATCCACCCACCAGCAATGGAGATACAAAGCGGCTTGGTCAATCAGAGGTGTGCCCTCTCACAGACCAGGGTTAGAATATCTACTCTCCCCCTGCCCCAACGAGCGTTACAAATGACCCTCTAACTGCCAAACCTAATGGACATTTTCCCTCCTTTACCTTCTGGATTGTCCTGAGGCATTTGACCCTGTTGACTAGTTGTTTCTGGAAAGTCTCCAGCGCCCTTGCTTCAGTAGCGTTGCCCTCTCCTGGTCCTCTTTTCACTCTCCTGGATGTTGGTTTCTCGGTCACCTTCATGCTCCTTGCCCACTCTACTGATTCTTTCTAAGGCGCCACCTTCAGTCCGTAACTCATCACATGTGGCTTTCTTTTCTTTTCTTCCTTTCTTTTTTTTTTTTTCTAATATTAAAAAACAAACGTTGAGTAATCTCTACCCCCAGTGGGGGGATCGAACTCACGACCTCAAGATCAAGAGTCACGTGCTCTACTGGCCGAGCCAGCCAGGAGCCTCATCGCATACCGCTTTTGTTTTAATGTTTCTTTATTTTGAGAGAGAGAGAGAGAGAGAGTCAGAAAAGAGAGAGAGAGCACGAGCACGTGCTCATGAGCAGGGGTGGGGCAGAGAGAATCCTAAGCAGGCTCCACGCTGTCAGTGCAGAGCCTAACGCGGGGCTTAAATTCATGAACCGTGAGATCATGACCTGAGCCGAAATCAAGAGTCGGATGCTTAACCGACTGAACTACCCAGGCGCCCCTGTGTACTGCTTTTTGATTGATCTTACCTGACCTCATAGGTTTAATCATAGGCCCAAACACATCTCATCAGTCTTTCCCCTGAAGTGTTCTCTTTCGTCTACCGAAGAGCACACAGCCAGAAACCCAAGGATTATCCTAGAAGTCTCCTGTCACCCACCAAACATTGAGCCCTGGTAATTCTGCCTACTAAATATACCGCAAACCCGCCACCCATTTCTCTACCCCTGCTTCCGCTGCGTTCGTTCGAGCCACTTTTTCTATGCATCATTGCAGAAGTCTCCCAACTGGGTGTTAGCTTCTTAGTCTCGCCAACTCCAGATCCATACCCAGGACCACCTGAATGAATTACCTAGATTGCAAATCTGACCTTGTCGCTTTCTTTTTTCTCTTTTTAGTTTTTATTTATTTACTTATTGAAAGAGAGACAGGGCGCACGTGAGCGAGGGACAGAGAGAGAGAGAGAATACCACGAGAAGCAGAGAGAGAGAGAGAAGCAGGGCTCCCGCAAAGTGGGGCTTGTGTTTTTAACCCAAAGCAGGGCTCAAGCTCACCCAACGTGGGACTCGAACTCACAAACCATGAGATCATGACCTGAGCCAAAGTCAGATGCTTAACAACTGAGCCACCCAGGCGCCCCTTTTTTTTTTATTTTTAAAATTTATTTTTATTTTAAGGGTCCAACTTTAGCTCAGGTCATGATCTCACGGTTCATGGGTTCAAGCCCAGAGTTGGGCCCCGTGCTAACAGCTCGGAGCCTGGAGCCTGGAGCCTGCTTCGGATTCTGTGTGTCCCTCTCTCTCTGTCCCTCCCCCGCTCTCGCTCTGTCTCTCTCCCTCAAAAATAAATAAACATTTAAAAAAAAAAAAGGAAGACAAATTATTTTTATTTTTTGTTTTAATTTTAACTTCGGAAATTATTTTTAAGATAAAATTGACATATAACATTGTGTATGTTTAAGGCATACGACACGTTGATTTGATACATTTACGTATTATAATACAATTACGACCATAGCTTTAGCTAATAGCTCTTTCATAGGACATAATTACCATTTCCTTTTTGTGGTGAATGCATTTAAGATGTAGTCTCTTTGAAAGAAAGAAAGAAAGAAAGAAAGAAAGAAAGAAAGAAAGAAAGAAGAGGGAGGGAGGGAGAAAGAAAGAAGGAAAGGAAGAAATAAAGGAAGAAGGAAAGAAAGAGGGAAAGGAAGGAAGGAAGAAGGAAAGAAAGGAAGGAAGAAAGGAAGGAAAAGAGAAAGAAGGATCTAATCTCTTTGCTAGTCTCTGAAGTATATAATACAGTATCGTTGACTATAATCACGATGCTGTGTATTCGATCTAGAACTTATTCATCCTCTGGTTGCAAGTCTGTACCCTTTCATCAGCATCTCTCCAGTTGCTCTCCCCCCCCGCCCCCGCCCCCAGTCTCCAGTAACTACCATTCTACTGTTTCTATAAGCTCAGCTTTTTTAGATAGTGCATATAGATGATATCATACAATATTTGTGTTTCTCTATCTGGCTTATCTCCATAAGCCTAACACCCTTGAGGTCCATCCATGTTGTTGCAAATGGCAAGATTTCCTTCTTTCTTATGGCTGAAAACGATTTCATTGTATATATATATACACGATTTCATTGTGTGTATATATATATATATGTACGATTTCATTGTATATATATACACGTATATATACGTGTATATACGTATATACACGTATATATACGTGTATATATGTACCACGTCTTCTGTATCCATTCATTCGGTCATGGATGGACACTTCGGTTATTTCCATGTCTTGGCCTTGTGAATAATGCTACGATCCACATGAGAGCGCAGATATATTTTCCGTATCTGTTTTCCTATCCTTTGGAAATCTACCCAGAAGTGGGATTGCCGGATCACATGGTAATTGCATGTTTGATTTTTTGAGGAACCTCCATACCGTTTCCCATCGTGGCTGAATCAATTTATATCCCCACTGTCGCTTTCTTTTTTAAAACCCTTCCATGGGGCCTCGTTTCCTGCCAAGCTGTATAGCGTGGCGTAGCTGGCTTGGAACGGCAAAAAAAAAAAAAAAAAAGCCCTTCCTGAGCTGGTCTTTGGACAGCTGTCTCGTATCTTTCCATACTAACTGGGCCCAGCACATCTTTCACCAGCAATTCCAGTGAGGCTTGCAGCACGCCTCACAAACCCTGCTACTTATTATCTCTCGATCTTTGTTCATGCTGTGTCCTCTGCCTTTCCTGCCCCTAGCCTCCTGGTCAGTTACTGTCTGCCCTCCTGGTCATGCCCAGGGGCTCTCTCTTCCAAGAGAACATCTCTACTGTTCTCATGGTCCCCCTTGCATACCAGCAGCATACATAGTCTTGTCCACGTGTGTATTTTTCTCTCCAACTGAGCTGAAGGCTCCTTAAGGGAAGAGACCCCACCTTACTCAATGGTGTATCTTAGCCTATAGTAGAAACTCGACACACGTTTACCGTCTGAACTGGAACCGAACCGCAGAAAGAAAATTTCTTTAAATCAAGTAATGACCTATTGATTTTATAAAAATGAGAAATGCTCTTTATTAGAAAAGGTTTCCCCCCTCCCCACCCCCCCCCCCAGGAATACATCAAAGTACAAAGAAGGAAGCTACAAATCCCCCAGAGTCCCATCGCTTGGAAAGAGCTGGAATCTGCAGATCCCATGACGGAGACAGAGAATGTAACAATAGCAATACCCTGAAATGATTTCATAAGAATACAGTTGGATTAGATGTGCTGTATCTAATAAAATATAGAAACTTAAATAACACTTTACTTCAGCTTGAGAAAAAAAAAAAAAAAACCGAAGCGAACCTGCAGGAATATTCTGGGCCATCCGTGAATTTTTCTGCACCATGAACAATATTAGCTTTTAAAAGCGATTCAAACTCCCAGGCAAATGATCTGCATTTGGCAGAGTGGTTAACAACTTCAATTACTGTGTAACTTTGGGATTGGTTAAAGCGTTCCCAGGAGGAAAGGAAAGTTTTTACTCAGAAACAAAATGTATTGAGTTAAGCAATGGGGAGTTCAAAAACAATTATTATTAAGAGCCGCGCTGTGTTTTTAACTTTGCAAAATTGGTTTTCATTACTTTCGCTCTTGGTTCAGTAAAAAGGCTTTTAAATTGGCTCTTTTTAGAATTTAATAAGCTCCTTAAAAGTGATGCAAATATTTCTTAAATCCTGAAATAAGCTTTCTGCTGCATTCAGATGCTCCCATGCAAAAAGTTTGATTGCAATCAATAGAATTTAACAGATGCACCTAATTGAAGGATTACTTCAGGGGAACATTACAGAACACAGTGTAGGAGAGCCACTGTCTCTGCTTTGCAGGAACTTACATTCTGGTACAGATGTGCTCATTCATTCTGTCAAGTATTTTTCACGAAAGGTGATGATGTGCCCGTCACTGTGAGATACACAGTGGTTGTGATGTTTATGTCATACCAAGAGTAAATGGAGACTTAAGAGGTGACTTTAGTTAATTTTTTTTAAGTTTATTTGTTTATTTTGGGAGAGAGAGAGAGAGAGAGAACGAGTGGAGGAGGGGCAGAGAGAGAGAGAGATGGAGAATCCCCGACAGGATCCACACTGTCAGAGCCCAATGCGGGACTTGAACCCACGAACCCTGAGATCATGACCTGAGCAGAAACCAAGAGTCGGATGCTTAGCCGACTGAGACACTCACGCGCCTCAAGAGGTCACTTTAGACGATATAGCCACATAGCTCAACGATCTCAAGCCAGGAGTAATTAGCACGCTTAAGGGGTGGGAGGGAAAAGGCAAGCCAGAGAAGAAGGTAGAGAAAGAGCAGTGAAACTGGAAGGTGGGTAACAGGATGGGGTCCTAAAAAGACACGAAAGAGAAAATCTCAAGAAACAGGAGAAAGACAAACAAACAGTTAATAACGTGTGTGCCTTCCGTACACATGGCCGAGACCCAGGCAAATGGAGTAACTCCCCCAAATGGTGGAAGCCACCACCTTAAAATATCACCTTCGGCTAAAACAAGACACATTTTGGGGTGCAGGGGGACCCAGTTATGTGAGGTTACCAGGAAAAACACAGTAAACAAGGGTAAGGTCATTATGCAGATCTAAAAAAAAATTATTTTTAACGTTTATTTTTAAGAGAGAGAGAGAGAGAGAGCGCTAGCGGAGGAGGGGCAGAGACAGAGGGAGACAGAGAATCAAAGCAGGCTCTGCGCTATCCTCAATACGGGGCTCGAACTCCCGGACCGTGAGATGATGATCTGAGCAGAAGTTGCGACGTTCATCGGACTGAGTCACCCAGGCGCCCCGATTATGCAGATTTAATTCACTGCCTTCCTGGTAGTGGCAGACACCCTTCCAAGTGGAGAGTTCCCTTATACACGTCAACGCCTCTTATAAGCAGGTCGCTTTGGCTTGGATTTCAGAGCTTCTTCCGGGTCCGCGGTTTCTTAAAAATAAGCAGCCTAAAACAATCCTTACGCCAGAGAGGCACATTTTGGTGTGGCACGTTCTGCTCTCTTACTTGTTCCCTCCGTGATCATATTTGGTCGCTTTCCAAGAGCTAGAACAGTGATTCTCAAGTTCATGTTTTCAAAATACCAAGACTTGGGGTGCCTGGGTGGCTCAGTCGGTTAAGTGTCCAACTTCGGCTCAGGTCATGATCTCACGGTCTGTGAGTTCGAGCCCCGCGTCCGGCTCTGTGCTGACCGCTGGGAGCCTGGAGCCTGTTTCGGGTTCTGTGTCTCCCTCTCTCTCTGACTCTCCCCCGTTCATGCTCTGTCTCTTTCTGTCTCAAAAACGTTAAAAAAAATTTTTTTTCAAAATACCAAGACTTGTAGTTTTTATGATAATAATACAAACTCTCAACCATGATGGTGACGAATAATAATAACCAAGAACAATGTAGTACTTTATACTTTTCAGGAAATTTTCAAAACTACGATCCCATTCAATTATACCTCCGAGTGCCACAACCAATGTAAGATCCCACAAACGTAAATATGTTTAAATTCAGCGATGAAGCCAATAGATGACTGGTGACTCATTCAAATATTATGTGATAAACTGTTTCTGGGTACCTGCTTTTTGTCACATGCTAAGGTATAATCTGGGAATCGGTGGATGGAAACACCTGGTCTTGAACCTTAAAGTTCAGAAGAGAGAGACATAGCCAATCTTTTTTTTTTTTAAGTTTCTTTTTATTTATTTTGAGAGAGAGATAGAAAGCAAGTGGGGAGGGGCAGAGAGAGAGGGAGACAGAACCCCAAGCAGGCTCCACCCTGTCAGTGCACAGCCCGACGCAGGGCTGGAACTCACCAACTGTGAGATCATGACCTGAGCCAAAGTCCAGAGTCGGACGCCCAACCGACTGAGCCACCCAGGTGCCCCGAGAGATAACCAATCATAAAGTGACATGATGAGTCTGTGGAAGAGGAAGGCATAAAATACAATGTGGAAACTGATAAATAAAGGACTCAATTAGCTTGGGGGAGTTTAGAAAGCTGGACCGAAGAGGTGACATTTGAACCGAATCTTGAAGGCCCAGCGGGGATTTGCCAGGTGGAAAGGAGAGAAAAGGAAACCCCGCTTTTAAGAAAGTCAAGTCAGGTGCCTTGACATCAAAACAGAATATCCCCAAAGGGCTGTGCAAACCTACAGACTTTCTCATTAAGTCAATTACAATATTCAGGTACTTCAAGTCTATGCAGAGCGAGCTGGCTTCTTTGGAAGGCAATTTCGACTTTTAACCATATTTGGTTTTGTAGAACTATGTGTGTGACCAGGAAATATTGAAAAAAGAAATAAGCAGGCTCTGTTTTAACAGGGTATTTGCAGTGCGCCAAAAGAAAAAGATGCACTGCGAGAGGGTCTGAGAATATCCAGTAAGAATAATTTTCCAATGAGGTCATGAAAACGTCCGCATCGGGTGTCTGAGGGCATGTCAGGGGTCTCCCAAGACTACCACCGGGTTTGATGATTCACTGAGAGGACTCGTAGGACTCAGCGTTGTACTCATGGCTGGGGTTTATCACAGGGAAAGGACACAAGACACAGTCAGCAAAGGGAAAACAGTCATGGGGCCAAGTCCAAAGGAGACCAGAGGCAATTTTCCAAGAGTACTCTCCCAATGGAGTCACAAACGAGTCATGACAACGTGCGTGAGATGCTCCCAGCCAGGAAAGCTCGTTAGAGACTCAGTGCCCAGGGTCTCTATTCGGCGGTGGTCACGTAGGCACCCCTTGCCTGGCACGTACCCAAATTCCAGCCTCTCGGAAAACAAAGCAGGTGTTCAGCATAAACCTTAATGTTTGCACAAACTGGGCACATCGAACCGCTGATCACTTCTGGAAATGGTGGGAACCCTCCTGAAAGTCGAGTTCCCAGACTCCAGCCATGGGCCAGCCTTGAAAGCAGCCCTCTCTGAGGATAAGCAGTTAGACATTCTGTGTTAACTCTTTTCTGTACTGAGGGTAAGATTTTCCCATGAGTATTTTTCCTTTTCTGCATAGTTTATATCATTACTCCAGTCTTTTAAGATCTGAGGCAGGGGCGCCTGGGTGGCTCAGTCAGTTGAGCATCCAACTCTTGATTTCGGCTCAGGTCGTGATCCCAGGGTTGTGGGATCGAGCCCCATGTCGGGCTCTGCACTAAGCATGGAACCTGCTTATGATTCTCTCCCTCTGTCCCTCTCCCCCACTCGCACGTGCTCTCTCTCTCTCTATTTTTTTTAATGCTTATTTATTTTTGAGAGGGATAGAGAAACAGAGTGCGAGTGGGGAAGGGGCAGAGAGAGAGGGAGTCACAGAATCCAAAGCAGGCTCCTGACTCTGAGCTGTCAGAAGTGGGGCTGGAACTCGTGAACTGCGAGATCGTGACCTGAGCTGAAGTCAGATGCTTACTCTGAAATCAGACGCCCTCCTCTCTCTCTCTCTTTAAAATTAAAAAAAACAAAACAAACAAACAAAAAAGCTTAAAAAAAGAAAGATGTGAGGCAAAGGTCTATTCACATAATCGAATCAACATATATTTCAGCTTTGAGGGTGTGTTCACAGGCGTGTGTGTGCACGTATGTTTAAAACAGTCGTAAGTACCTAAGACAGCCTAAACATTTTAGTTGCAAATGTTTGTCTGGAGGCTTTCCTTTATGGCTAATGCATTTAGAAATCCCTAACCAGATGAGTAATTACAAGAAAGTATTAAGGCCTACCATCAACGTTCTATTCTAGAATCATCCCTCAGCCATTAAAATTTGCTACGCCAGGTCTTAATATTGGTTTGCCACATGCAGGAACTCAGGGAGAGAACAGTAAAACACAGCCCTGAACATTTCTTTTTCACTCCAGTCACATTTGTTTCTTTCAAGTGAACACCTCATCTGTTGTGTGGAATGGTAACTACATTTTTAGTTTGCTTATGGTTCTGATTTTTTACTTCTCTTTCTGGGTTTCCCAGGCAGGAAAGTATTTGAAATCGGTGATAATCGCATCTTATCCAAATAAAAGCCCCACTTCCTGAGAATTCTCCCATATTATCTGATGCCCAAATCGTATAGATCAATTGCCTTCAATTTCAATGACTTCAAATCTTCACCCTCATAAAACTTATTCTGATTGATTATGTACTTATTCTTTACTTATTCACGGAATAAACATTTATTTAATGTACGTCATATGCCTTCTAGGTGTCAGGCACACAAATAATAAAGAAAACAAACAAGGTCACTTATCCTCAAGGAATTACGAGTCTAGTAGGAAAGTCAAACAGATTTAAAAAAATACAAATACCTAGAAAACATCAGGTATACGGGCGTAGAAGAGGACAACTTTTTATTCCATCCTTTTAGGTGCTTTTGGCTGGTCTGTTAATTAAATTGACATAAGAGAGATGAATAGGAGAAAAGCAAGTTTAATTTTTTTTACTTTAAAAAAAATTTTTTTTAACGTTTTATTTTTATTTTTGAGACAGGGAGAGACAGAGCATGTACAGGGGAGGGTCAGAGAGAGGGACACACAGAATCCGAAACAGGCTTCAGACTCTGAGCGGTCAGCACAGAGCCCGACGCGGGGCTCGAACTCACGGACCGCGAGATCATGACCTGAGCTGAAGTCGGCAGCTTAACTGACTGAGCCACCCAGGCACCCCTACTTTTTTTTAAAGTTAGATTACTATTTTAAGTTTATTTATTTGGAGAGAGACAGAGGCCGTGCAAGCGGGGGAGGGGCAGAGAAAGAGGGAGAGAGAGAATCCCAAGCAGGCTCCACACTGCCAGCACAGAGCCCGACACAGGGCTTGAACTCACGGACCGCAAGATCATGACCTGAGCAGAAACCAAGAGTCGGATGCTCAACCACTGAGCCACTCAGGTGCCCATAAATGCTTATTTTTGAGAAAGAGAGAGAGCCCGAGTGGGGGAGGGACAGAGGATCTGAAGAGGGCTCCATGCTGACAGCAGAGAGCCCGATGCGGGGCTCGAACTCTCGAAGTGTGAGATCATGACCTGAGCCCAAATTGGACACTTAACCGACAGAGCCGTCCAGGCGCCCCAAGCAAGTTTAATTTTGTACTCATGGGAGCCCCACAAAGACATGAGGGGCTCAAAGACAGTCAGGCAGTTGAGACTTCTATGCCATCCTGAGCTAGGGAGAAGGGAGTAGGAGTCTGGGGCTTGAAAGAGGAGGAAGAAAATTCATAGGAAGATGGGATGAGGAAATGTCAGGTAAAAAAAAATGTCAGTCATGCCATGCAGAGACAATGGAACATGGAGACGACTTTGACCAAATCGGCCCTGGTGAGCTCCCCACAGCTTACCACACGTAGTCCAGACTCTTTGTGGTTATCCCTGGTGACAATGCCTGCCTAGAGGCAGTCGAAGGGGAAGTAAAAAGCTCTTCCCGAGTCTTCTGGGTCTTGATTGTCTTTAGCTGAAAATAATCCACATGTCAAAGTGGCACATTCTGAGGAGGCTCATTCTGAACCATTTCACGGGGCATGGAATAAGCAGAGGGTGCAGTTGAGTCAGAAAAAGTTTCAGATACATGAATTTCATCTTGAAAGATAAATAGGAATTCATCAGAGAACCCCCAATATTCTGCATATACGATGACCCAAAGAATGAAACCAAACGGCACGCTCAAGGAATTGCCAGTAGCCTGGTAAAACACTTTGCCAAAGGGTGGGACTCATGGCGGGCGATGGAACCGAAAAGATTGTCAGGGGTGAGACCGTGAAGGGGCTTGGGAACTAGGCTTGTGAATGGTGATGTTGTCCTGTGGGTAATGTTTAATCCTTGAAGAATTTCAAGCAAGAGAGATATGATGAGGTATATGTTAAAAAAAAAAAAATCTCTGGGGGCAGACTGAAGGGAGTTGAAGCAGAAGATATTGAGTCCAGTTAGAAGGATGTTGGCCAATCCCAATGGGAGATTAGGAAGGCCTGGCCAAAGGATGAAATGACTTCTAAGTCAAGTTCACGTCTTAAGCCGTATTCAAAACACAGAGATGGCGATGGGTTTGGAAAATATCTGTAAGATGCCATGTCTCAGGGTTGTCTTGAGTGACATGTATACATTGTCTAGCAGAGAGTGGCCTGTCACACTACAGATGCCTCGTGACCCTTCCCTTTCACTTTCCCCTGTGGAACACCTTGAACTCTTGCCTCTTTCTCCTTATTCATGAGTCCCATGATGAGTGTGGGTATGAATGAGAGGAGCTAGACTGAGGTCCATGTGAGGCCAACAGAAACAAAAAGAAAAACAAAAAGAAAAACAAAAAAAACAACACTTATTCGGGCATTGTTATTTCAACTCATTTTTTCCACTGGGAAGAAAAAAAAAATAAGAGTTGTGGAAAAAAAAAAAAAAGGACAAATGCCAAGGTCCATTTAAAAAGTTGAAAATTCCACCCTATTCTGCTCCCGTCTTCATGAATAACCAGTGTTAAGAATTTATGTATCTCAGGACTCCTGGGGGGCTCAGTCGGTTGAGTGTCCGACTCTTGGTTTTGGCTCAGGTCATGATCTCACAGTTTGGGAGTTTGAGCCCCACGTTGGACTCTGTGCTGACCGTGTGGAGCCTGCTTGAGATTCTCTCCCTCTGTCTCTGACCGCTCCCCACTCTTGGTGCATGTGTGCTCTCTCTCTCTCTCTCGCTCTCTCTCTCTCAAAATAAATAAACTTAAAAAAAAAGAATTTATGTACCTCTTTCCAGAATTCTTTCTTCAAATCTTTTTTAAAATTTATTTATTTCTTTTGAGACAGAAAGAGAGGACACGTGAGCGCCAGTGGGAGAGGGGCAGAGAGAGAGGGAGACACAGAATCCCAAGCAGGCTCCAGGCTCTGAGCTGTCAGCGCAGAGCCTGACGTGGGACTCGAACTCACGAACCGCGAGATGGTGACCCGAGCCGAAATCAAGAGACTGATGCTTAACTGACTAGACCATCAGGCGCCTCTCCAGAATCCTTTTATACGCCAAAACCCATATATGCATAATTTGGTTGGTTGTTCTGTTTTACAAAAATATCACGTTATACATATTATTGTGCAACATGCTTTTTCCACCCAAATATATTCCTTGTAGGGGGTACAGCTCAGTGGTAGAATATGAGACTGCAAATATATTCCTTGGAGATCAATCCATGTTAGTACATGAAGAGTTAGCTTGGTTTCTTTTTTTAAATTCCTTTTAATGTTCATTGATTTTTGAGAGAGAGGGAGAGAGAGAGACAGAGCACAAGCAGGGGGGAGGGGCCGAGAGAGAGGGAGACACAGAATCCGAAGCAGGCTCCAGGCTCTGAGCTGTCAGCACGGAGCCCGACGTGGGGCTCGAACCCACGAACCGCGAGATCACGACCTGAGCCGAAGTCGGACGCCCAACTGACTGAGCCACCCAGGCTCCCCAAGTGTTAGCTTGTTTTCTTTAACCAAGAGATAGAATTCCACAGTAGCGCTAAGCTGTACATTTAACCAGTGTCCTACTGATGGACTTTAAGATTGTTATTGTTATTATTATTTTATTATTATCGTTGCTATTACAGAGTGCTATAATTCCTATCTTTGTGCATTTATCTTTGAATGAGCGTACAAACATTTCTGCATAATAGATTCCTAGAGGTAGAGCCGGCAGCATGTACTTCAAACTTTCATCAATAATATTGGGTCTTCCTTCTGCCTAGTGATTCCCAATTGGGTGACGGAGAGCTGCCTCTCACTGTTGCCTGGGAAACTTGTCAAAACTACCTGTTCCCACTCCCCCTGGGCCATGCTTACCCCCATCAGACTGGCGAGTAGGGAAAGCGGGAGAAATGATGTGTATAGTTCCCTGGGTGGTTTTGTGCCGTGCCTTCCTCTCTTGGGGACCATTGCTATGGCTGTTCTAATTAGGAGATTGATGCTGTGACTTCATTCACTTCCCACTGGAGAGAGTTGTTGGCCACAATCCCTGTGAGAGCAAGTGTTCCTTTAATATTTGCAGGCCCCGTATTCTTCAAGAAGTAACTCTTTTTCCCCTAGAGTCAACATCATTTATTGCGACCACCTCGCTGTTCAAAAGAATGGGTCAGTGATGGTCCAAAGAGCAGGCCTCCGGTCAAAAGTATATTTAACCACTCATGGCAGCCCAATGCCTCACTGGCCTCACCTTAGTCCCTACCACATACTCCTGGCAACTTTCTGGTACCCTCATCAGTAAGAATGTTAATTCTTTTAGAGAAACAATAAAAAAAGAAGTAGAAAAAACAGTATGATTGCTCTCAACGAGGTAAGAACCTGGAATCGGACATAAACGGCAAAAAGACTGTTAAATCCCTCAATAACTTTCAGACAGACAATTTCATCTTTTTTTAAAAAAATTTTTTTTAACGTTTATTTATTTTTGAGACAGAGAGAGACAGAGCATGAATGGGGGAGGGTCAGAGAGAGGGAGACACAGAATCCGAAATAGGCTCCGGGCTCTGAGCCGTCAGCACAGAGCCCGACGCGGGGCTCGAACCCACGGACCACGAGATCATGACCTGAGCCGAAGTCGGCCTCTCAACCGACTGAGCCACCCAGGCGCCCCGACAATTTCATCTTTATGTAACTCCTCTTAAAAAGAAACTTTAGGGGCGCCTGGGTGGCTCAGTTGGTTTAGCTTTCGACTTCAGCTCAGGTCATGTTCTCATAGTTCGTGGTTCAAGCCCCGCATCGGGCTCTGTGCTGACTGCTCAGAGCCCAGAGCCTGCTTCTGATTCTGTGTCTCCCTCTCTCTGGCCCTCCTCCGCTCATGCTCTGTCTCACTCTCTCTCTCAAAAATAAATAAACATTAAAAAAAAAATTAAAAAAAAAAAGAAACTTTAACCTGGGTCGCGTCCGACTTCGGCTCAGTTCGTGAAGTTGTGGTTCGTGAGTTCGAGCCCCGCGTCAGGCCCTGTGCTGACAGCTCAGAGCCTGGAGCCTGCTTCGCATTCTGTGTCTCCCTCTCTCTCTGCCCCTCTCCTTCTCTCACCCTCTCTTTCTCTGTCTCAAAAATAAATAAACGTTAAAAAAAATTAAAAAAAAAAAAAGAAAATTTAACTTACAGGGCAACAAACTTTAGTAGAATTCAAAGGCCCAAGATTTAAAAGAAAGGACTGAACTTTAAGAACTGTGATTGTCAGTGAGCCCTCTTGCTCAACTCTAGACCCCAACAGTTAAAACCACATGTAGACAAGACCACTTAACTCACGCTCTAACTGAAACCCATTGTGTTAATTTCTTATGGCACTTTCCTGAGGCATGGACAAAGGTGTTTTGCAAAGACTGGAACTTTCCAACCACCGGACCAGAAAAGGCCTGATAGCATTTGAATGCCTACTAGACCACACCTCAATGCCCCCATTCCTGCCCAGGATCATGGGCTGAACACATAGCACCCCTCACCCATCATCATGGGCTCCCTGACGGCTCTCTCGGGTGTACACCCCCCGCCCCCCGGCCTCTGTCTATAAAATTCCGGGCGTCCATCTTGCCGGCGGAGAGGTGGTTGTTAAGATTTGAGTCTGCCCCCTCCCCTGGCTGCCTGCACCCCAAATGAATGTCTCCCATTGTCTTTTCCAAACCTTCATCTCTTGAGTTATTATTGGCTTCTCTTGGGATGAGTTTATCCGACTTTGTTCAGCAACAGTGTTGGCAAAACCCAGCTAGGAGCTATGCTTTCCACTTGTGCAGCCCCTTTAGGGACTCCAGGACAGAGCAGGTGGCTGTGGCAGCACCCGTTTCCTGAGCTAGCGGCTGGGAGAGATCAAGAACGCGCTTAATTATGGAAGAAGAGAGAAAAATGGAAGGTGGGGATGTTTTCAAGAAATAGCTCTCAAGCACAGGAAACACGACGGTCCACAGTGTGGAGGATGAGTCCCTTAGACGTAGATTTGAATTACACACGAAGGCAGATTTACCGCGTTTCTTAACACAAACCTTCACCATCGTTCAAGCGCTTAGATGCACTTGAATGAGAAATAATAGATTATCCTTTCCTTTCGGAATGCGAATCTATATGAAAACTGTACCAGGTTGCAAGGGCCAAAGGCAGGCCGCCCCAAGATGGGCCGCTTAGCCTAAAGATTATTTTGAGTTAAAAGCAAGCCAAACTCAGCAGATTCAGGAACAGCTCTTTACCCCCGCACCCCCCCGCCCCAACTGCCTGCCTGTACCAGGAAGAGAGTTATTAAGAGAGACTCCCCTTTACCTGAGGAACTCACCTGCGTAATAGGGCAACCTTGTTTTTCCAGGCATCTCCTTTCACCTTGCTAATGGCCTTCCTCCCCTTTGTATCCTCAGACCCCTATCCTTCTCTTTAGCTTATATAAGCTTCATGTTGCCTCACTGTCTTTGGAATTTCCATGTCTGTGTGGATTCTCCATACAAATGGCTATTAAATTTGATTTTCTCCTGTTAATTTAATTTTTTTAATGTTTATTATTTTTGAGAGAGAGAGAGAGAGACAGAGACCAAGCAGGGAAGGGGCAGAGAGAGAGGGAGGCACAGAATCGGAAGCAGGCTCCAGGCTCTAGGCTCTGAGCTGTCAGCACAGAGCGCGATGCGGGGCTCAAACTCACAGAGCTAGAGATCATGGCCTGAGCCGTAGTCGGCCGCCCAACCGACCGAGCCACCCAGGCGCCCCTGGCTCCTGTTAATTTAATTCTAAGTCCAGCTACAAGGACCTGGAAGGGTTCAGGAACTTCTTCCTCCCCAACAAACTCCAATGTATCAGCCTCCCCTACTTCTGACAAAGTCTCTCTCCTTGACCAAACTTGAGTCAGACTCCTCTGAGCTCTCTTCTCAACTAGGCCCTGACCTTGGGCTCTTTCCTTGGTCCGGTGAGATTAGTTTTCATAAGAATCCTCCTGGGTCAGTTTAGCAAAAATCCCCACTCTCAATATCAGGTCAAATTCCTCATCCCCCACCCTCAATGTCTTCTACCTCTGGCCTGCCTGAAGGCAGGAATCCTATCCAGTTAGTTTAGCCAGAATATTCCCTACCCCTGATGTTACCTCTTCTGGTAATTTTCCATCCACTAATTCAAAGTTGAGCCTAATGTCTTTCTTCTATTACAACCAGCCCCACTGCCCCACCCCCCACTGCAGTGGTCCCTCTTATTAAATTTCATTTTATTTTAGAAAAAGTGAGAGAGAGGGTGAGTGGATGAGAGGGGAGAGAGAGAGAGAGAGAGAGAGAGAGAGAGAGAGAGAGAATCTTAAGCAGGCTCTACACTCAGCACGGAGCCCAATGCCAGGTCTCGATCCCACAACCCTGGGATCATGACCTGAGCTAAAATCAAGAGTTGGATGTTTAACCGAGGGGCCCTGCAGTGGTCCCTCTTCTTGGGGGATAGTGTTGCCCACTATCTTTAGCAAGTTATGGGAAGCTACTAGGAAAAACACAGTAAACAAAGGTTGTTATGCAGACTTAGGTTATTGCCTTCTTCATTGTTAAGAGTTTCTAAAGGTTCAGTCATTTCCCTCTTCCTGTGACAGAGAGGGAGACACCCTTGCAAGTGAAGATTTCCCTTAGAGAAGTGTCCTTTTCAGACGGGTAGCTTCTACTCAGTTTTCAGACATCTTCCTATGTCTGCCTGAGGGTTCCTTACTAGAATCAAAAAAGTAAGCAGTAAGGGTTCCTTACTGCTGTAAGGTGATAGCTCATTGTGGTTTTGATCGGCATTTCCCTCATGAGTGAGGTCGAGCATCTCTTCGTGAGTCTGTGGGCTAAATAAATCTGTCTTAGTCAACTATAACAGAATACCACAGACTAGGTGGCTTATAAACCACAAATTTATTTCGCACAGTTCTGGAGGCTGGGAAGTCCAAGATCGAGGCACCAGAGTTGGTGTCCTGGGAGAGCCTGCTTTCTGGTTCATTGGCAGCTACTTTCTTCCTTTGTCCTCACGCGTCCTCACATAGCAGAAGGTGATGAGGGAGCGTAAGGCAAGCTGACAGGCCGCAACTCCCCCCCCCCCACCAGGTGGGATCTCTGCGTGACATTCCTCGGGCACTCCTGGCTGCCCAAAAACAAAGGAAAGGGGAAAAACCAATGGTTAACTGGTAAAGGTCATATCACGCAGGACACAAGTCTCCATCACCCCTCCATAGTGATGTGGGAAACAAAGGCAGAAGGAAATGGCAGATGGCACTAAATTTCTTTATCACCTGCGGCCCACTGACAGATACTTGAGGCAGGCAGACTAAAACATTTCTCCAGGAACTCCGACTGTCTTAATGTTACTGCTTTGCTAGAGGGAAACACAACCTTAGCTTGATAACATAGGCCCCCAATACCCTGTGAGTGGTCTTTAGCATATGAAAACCTCACTGGGAATTTCCCCTTGACTTTACCTCCCTCCCAAGTATATAGCCAGTCGCCTCATGGTCCCAGGGCAGCTCTTCCTGCCCCCGGGTCCCCTCCCTGTGCTTTAACAAAATCACCTTTTCTGCACCAAAGATGTCTTCAAGAATTCTTTCTTGGCCGTCGGCTCCGGACCCCACGAACCCCACTCTTACCCCCAAAAACCTCATCAAAGGTGTCGGGAACACACATAAAGTTACACCGTAAGATGGCCAGCGGGGCTAACAAGGAAACTCCCGTCCCTGCCCAGAGACCTGCTCTTCTGGGTTCTTCCCGCTCTGCTTGCCACGAACGCAGAAAAAACAAAACCATACATTACCCCTCCCACTTGCGCTCAGGGCTCAGACCTTTGGAGAGACCGTCTCCTCTGGGCCCCTCGATGGAAATAGACCTCCAATCCACCAAGATCTCTGAGTGCTGCTTGGTTTCTCAGCCAGGGATCCAGCCCGGTCCTGTAACGAAGGGACCCGGGAGCTCCCTGGGATGTCTTTATCAGGGCACTAACCTCAGTCATGAGGGTTCCACCTTTATGACCTGATCATCTCCCAATGATCCCACTTCTAAATACTATCACGTATTGCTCAGCAAACATAACAACTCATAGGGCAACACGTAAAATGGGATCCCTGTTGTATAAAATTGCACACACAGGAGTGAACACAGTATAAAAAGAAACAGATCGTTGTCACAGATCAGAGATTCCCCTACGGCCTCAACTACTTCTTGTTTATGTAAACCTGGCGTCGTTTGCAGACCAAAACTTGACTCTGTTCCCTGAGGAGATGACTTAATACTTTCCCTAAATGTCCTGGAAGAATTTTTAAAATCACTAAGATGCCTTGTTTACAACTGTATAATTCAGTCTCAGAGAGTGTTTAACTCGATGGTTGTGTCCTATATGATTAAGAATGGGCATTTTTCTTAGGAAGAAAATCTGCTTTTTAAATGGCACACTTTCACTTCTCATTTAAAATAAAGATTTTCAGGGCGCCCGGGTGGCTCAGTTGGTGGGGCGTCCGACTTCGGCTCAGGTCATGATCGCGGGGTCTGTGAGTTCCAGCCCCGCGTCGGGCTCTGTGCTGACAGCTCAGAGCCTGGAGCCTGCTTTGGATTCTGTGTCTCCCTCTCTCTCTGCCCCCCACCCTGCCCCCGCTCATGCTCTGTCTCTCTCTCTGTCAAAAATAAACATTAAAAAAAAATAAAAATTTTCAAGTTTATTTATTTGCTTTTCAGACAGAGACAGTGTGAGAAAGAAGGGACAGAGACGAAAGGAGAGAGAGAATCCCAAGCAGGCTCTGTGATGTCAGCGCAGAGTCCAACATGAGGCTCGAACTCACAAAACCGTGAGATCGTGACCTGAACAGAAACCCAGAGTCGCTTAACTGAGTTCACCCAGGCGCCCCTAACTTCTCATTTTTGACCAGTCATACAATGTTATGCATAAAGAATGCTACATTTAGATTTATATATTCAAATACTAAAGCCCTCTGAGTTTTTTTAAATAGTCCTAGAAATGTAGGGTCAGTTTGTTTTCTTTGAAAATGTCCTTCTGTGTTATGTCTCCAAAGTGGCTCCGATGGCTTCAGGCAGACCTTTCGTCCTGTCATTGAGCCCTATTACTTCTTTGGCTCCTTTCAAGGCAAATTTTTTTGTTACTAAAATAGAAGTGTTGGCCTGACTATTTAACAGTAACAGCAGATCAACCTCTGAGTTTGAGCTTCAGTATAAAGGAGCACTACCTTGCAAGAATTCATTTGAAAGTTTCAGCTCTCAGTAAAATATTCAGTGTGATTTGGGGTATCAAATCCCCTACGGGGTTTGTCTATTTCACAGGCCTCTGAACTACTCCTGTGTTCAGGGAAGAAAAGATCAGGCAAAGCTCGAAGCTCGAAGCTCGAATTTAGATTAGAGACTATAATCGTAGATAAGATTTTAATGACACGTGTTAATTGCTAAGAGACCTGCGAGAGCCCTGTAAGAGTGTTCTACGGCGTTCAGAATAAATGGCTGGAACCCAGCATCTAAGGGAATCAAAGTGTCCTCTCTCATACCGCCCCCCCCCCCCCCAGTAACTTTCATAGATTTTGCTTTTGTATGTCACTGTAAGCGGTCACTAGCCTTACGCTTTGGCGAGATGGTGTCTGGATTCCCTGTAGAGCCAGATCGGCATCATTTGAGGCTTGGTGCTGAACACCAAGTTAGCCAGCACCCTGGGCACAGGAGAGGCCCGCGGTCTGGAAGCGTCTACACTTCACATGCCCTCACCCTCACGGAAGTGCACAACAGCCTGACCTCTACCTCCGGCACCTTCATTTCTTAGGCTGAGGGCATGCTTTGACCACCAGGGGCAGCTTTGCCTTGGAATGCCCAAGAATTAACACCTTATCCTGCCCCCCCCCCCAGCGACCTTCAACAGATGAGGGACAGGAATTGATGATATATAGATGGACCAGCTTTAAGAGAGTAGACCTTGAAAGTTCTCATCTTGAGGGAAATAATTTCTTTTTTGTAACTATGAAGGTGACAGATGTTAACTAGACTTACCGTGGTGATCATTTTGCAAGGGAGACAAATCTCGAATCATTATGTTACGCGCCTAAAACGAATATAATGTTATATATCAGTTATACCTCAGTTAAAAAAAAAATGCCCCAGCTTTCTTGCCCCCCCACCCCCACCCCAGGCAGGATAACTCATTTTCCAAAGTTCCCCGCAGGACTGAGACAGTCACCCACAGTGACAACCTACTCAGTAATAGACCATGTGTTGGCTGCTTTCTGTTCTCTGTCTTCCTTTCCCACCTCCCTACCAGTGTTTCTTGGGATCATGTCCTGAATGAGCCACCTGCTTCCAAATATTTATCTCAGAATTGCTTCTGGGAGATCCCAAATGAACACACACACAATGAAATCAAGTGCAGGGAAGAAAGCAACCAATATTCCCTTGTATCATAAAGGTGGGAGGGGAGGCGGGCACAGGCTTTGGAGTCAGAGAGGGCTGAATTCTAATCCCGGCGTGTCTATATCTGAATTTTGTAACTCTGCTCAATTTATAGACTATCTCAGAGTCTCAGTTTACTCATTTGGGTTTTGTTTAAGTTTTATTTATTTATTTTGAGAGAGAGAGAGAGAGACAGAGAGAGAGAGACCGTGCATGAGTAGGGGAGGGGCAGAGAGAGAATCCCCAGCAGGCTCCTCACTGGCAGTGCAGAGCCTGACGTGGGGCTTGAACTCATGAACGGTAAGATCATGACCTGAGCTGAAACCAAGAATCGGACGTTCAACCGACTGAGCCACCCAGGCGCCCCCAGAAACAGTCATTTTAAATCGGGGGAACTGCAAGGCCATCAAACAGAAGTGGTAACCTTTTGGGAATGTGGGGAAAGGGCAAGAATATTTCCCATCCCCAAGGGATCCCAGCATACACTGTGATGTCATCTGCACCCCCCCCCCACCCCCTTACCTGGGGCTTCTATTGTGGGATCTGCCGCCATTGTGAAATCAATTATGTATATTACTGTTTTGGTGCGCTTCCGGGTGGAGATACCACCATCTCCCCTGAAGGCTCAATCACAGGGCTGCTTCGAATTTGCACCACACTTGTGCTCCTCGGATGCAGCAGTACATGGTATCTTATCTTGTTTTGCATTCCAAAAGTTCTCGCTTAGAGAAATCGGTCCTCTTTCTCAAACAGAACTTTCTAAATTGCACCACGTTCCTGCCGGTTCTGTCCCGCTGGGATTTACAGACCAAATAAATCCCGCCTCCATGTTAACCCCTTTCAGTATCTGTAGACCACAGTCATGGCCTGTTCCCTTCCCTCCTTTCGTGCTTTGATCTGTTGGATTCACTTCAAACCGATTGGAAAGTCAGGGTTAGGGGGCTGGGTAAGCGCTCCATAAAGCCCCGCAAAACTCCATCGGCACTGTCTTCACACAGACTTTACACATTTCCTCATCCTTCTTTCCTCCCACTTCTTATAATCATTTTTGTGCCTCGTCCCTAGCTTCAAGAGAAAACAAACATTCTAGGTCAAAATGTCAGCCACATCACGGTAAAAAAAAAAAAAAAGAAAAGAAAAGAAAAGAAAAGAAAAGAAAAATAAAAAGGAAGAAAGAAAGAAGGAAATCTTCGATGTTCAGACCTGCAGAGTCTAAGACAAAAACAATTCCAGCCATCTCAGACCTCCTTCCTTGCCTCCATCCCTGGTTGAAGGCGTTTCAAGCCTGCTGCGACATGTCCATGCAATCAAATAATACAGCTAATGTGGATTCGGTTATTTCCCTCAGACATCTTAATCTGACGGGCCTGACAGTTGAGGAGACATCCCTGTAGCTGCACACACGCATACACACACACATGCACACTCACTCAGGCATGTGTGTGTCATTCCCCCCATTCGCGCTCAGGATCTGGTCTCCACGTGACCGCACCATAGCCAATCTCCCACCAGGCTGTGTCCTAGATTCAGCTTCTGCCTCAATTAAGGAAACATGGGAGACAGAGCAGCACTTATTTTCAAATTAAAAAGCCTCCTGGCTTCCTCCCTTACAGACTGCCCTGAGTGTGCCGCCCTGATCAAAGCCGCTTTGAACACTCTTGTGTCTGGCAGGCAAGGGAAGGAAGGGTGCCTGTAGAAAACGTTCGTGTAAAACGTTAGAGCATCTAGGAACGTGTGAGGGAACCGAAGTCCGTGCGGAGGAAGCTCAGAAGTTTGCCTCCATTTCAGGAGTTCTCGAAGAACGTGATTAAAACCAGAAGTTCCATGGTTCTAATTCATTCTAGTTATTCTGAGTTTTACAGGGTTTTCTCATTTGTTTTTTAACTCGTTCACCATCCATTCCTTTGTTTATTTATTGTTTCTTCTTATCCTTGCCCATTTCAATTCTTCTCTTGTTTTCTTTTTAATTTCCCCCTAAAAATAAAATACAAACAGAGAGGGAGGGAGGCAAAACCATAAGAGACTCTTACATACACAGAACAAAGTGAGAGGGTCGATGGGGGGTTGGGGGAGAGGGGGAAATGGGTGATGGGCATCGAGGAGGGCACTTGGGATGAGCACTGGGTGTTGTATGTAAGTGATGAATCACAGGAAACTACCCCCTAAACCAAGAACACACTGTACATAATGTATGTTAGTCAATTTGACAAAATATTAAAAATTTTTTTTTAAATAAAGATCACTTGAAAATTAGAAAAATAAAAAAATAATAAATTAATAATAAAAATTAAAAAATAATAAAATAATAATAAAAATAACAAATTCATTTCCCCCCTTGGACTATCTCTCTCAAAAGCCCCTTTAGTTTCATTTTTTATTATCCCCCTATTCCCGTCTTTCAATCGCATCCCCTGCTTCTCTTTTTTAACTGTTTTTACTTATTTTTGAGAGAGAGAGAAAGCGGGGGAGGGTCAGAGAGAGGGGGGCAGAGGATCTGAAGTGGGCTCTGTGCTGACAGCAGAGAGCCGGAGGCAGGGCTCGAACTCACAAACCACGACATCGTGACCTGAGCCGAAGTCCGACACTCAACCGACGGAACCACCCAGGTGCCCCACTTTATCTGTGAAGAAAAAGAAGGAATCACTGATCACGGACCCATTTATCATTCCTTACCATTTCTCACCCCCCTCTAAAATTCATTTGGAAAAAAAAGAAAGTGTTTAGAGTGGTAGAATTTATAATAGACCCAGATTGGGCACAACCCAAATATCCATCAACCGTGAATAGATCACCGAATTGTGACCTATCCATACAATGGAATATCACTAGCAATAATGAAGAACCAACTACTGATAAACACAACATCGTGGGTGAATTTCGAAACAATTGAGCCAAAAAGCCAGACATAACAGAGTATACACTGTATAATTCCACTTCTACGAAGTTCAGGAACAGGCGAAATGAATCTGTGGTGATAGTCATCCGAACAGCCATTGTGGGGAGACAGCGTGTTGAACAGAAAGCGGGCACGAGAGTACTTTTGGAAGTGATGCAAATATCCTTTATCTTGATAAAGGTGTGTTTTACATTTGTCAAAACTCATCAAACTGTATGCTTTAGATCTATGCATTTCACAGTCTGTAAGTGATACCTCCACTTGCTTTTTTCTTACGTTTATTTATTTACTTTGAGAGACAGAGAGCGTGCACACATGTGCAAGTGGGGGAGGCGCAGAGGGAGAGGGAGAGGGACAATCTCAGGCAGGCTTCTCAGTAGCTGCATAGAGCTTGACTCGGGGCTCAGTCTCACGGACCGTGAGATCACGACCTGAGCTGAAGTCAGATGCTTAACCGACGGAGTCACCCAGGTGTCCCTATCTCTCCATTTTTAAAAGAAATCTTTGAAAGAACTTAAAAAAGGAGACAACGACCAACTGGGGGACTTCTATTGCCTGGCTAACAATGTGACTATTTCAAATCATTTTTCAGAAGACCAATAACACCGGGGAAATGCTTCTATGTGAAAAGGGCAGGAGTCACAATTTTGCATAAGAATGGCCCCATTTTTCACAGGATGTGTTTTATCCAGCATATGCTTGGAAGAAGATGGAGTTAAAGACAATTTAAAAGGAGTAACACTCCTCTTCTTTCCATATAAGGGATTCTGCCTTCCCTGATAGTTGGTTCTGACAGTTACATAAAGCAGGACCTTAAAGAAAAGGCAATCGTTCTTCCAGAAAACCATAGGCAGCACCGGGCGCCTGGGTGGCCCCGTGGGTTAAGTGTCCGACTCTTGGTTTTGGCTCGGGTCATGATTTCATGGTTCGTGGGTTCAAGCCCCATATCGGGCTCTGTGCTGACAGCAAGGAGCCTGCGTGGGATTCTCTCTCCTTCTCCCTCTGCCCCTCCTCTGCTTGCTCTGTCTGGGTCTCTCCCTCAAAAATAAATAAACATGAAAAAAAATAAATAAACGTTTATCCTTGATTGTCTAGTCTGATTCCTCTTTGAGAAAGGGTGGTGTTCCAGGGGTTGAGATGGAGGGAGGGGTGGGTGGGTGGAGTGCAGGGGACTTGGGGGACAGTGAAAATTTTCTGTATGATACTATCATGATGGATACAAGTCATTCTATGTTTGTCCAAACCCATGGGATGTGCAACACCAGGAATGAACTCTAATGTAAACTATGAGCCTTGGGTTATAATGATGTCAGTGTAGGTTCATCCACTGTAAGAAATGTGCCGCTCTGGTGGGGAATGTTGATAATGGAGGTGACTATGCACGTGAGAGGGCAGTTGATGTATGGGAAATCTCTGCACCTTCCTCTCAATTTTGCTGTGAACCTCAAGCAGCTGTAGAAAAATAAAGGCTTGAATTAAAAAAGCTCTAAAGGGGGCACTTGGGTGGCTCAGTCGGTTGAGCGTCCGACTTTAGCTCAGGTCATGATCTCACTCTTCGTGAGTTCGAGCCCCGCGTCGGGCTCTGTGCTGACAGCTCAGAGCCCGGAGCCTGCTTTGGATTCTGTGTCTCCCTCTCTCTCTGACCCTCCACCATTCATGCTCTGTCTCTCTCTGTCTCAAAAATAAATAAACGTTAAAAAAAACACACTTTTAAAAAAGCTCTAAAGGAATATAATACTTGTAATTTCTTTTTTTTTTAATTTTTTTTAACGTTTATTTATTTTTGAGACAGAGAGAGACAGAGCATGAGTGGGGATGGGGCAGAGAGAGAGGGAGACACAGAATCTGAAACAGGCTCCAGGCTCTGAGTGGTCAGCACAGAGCCCGACGCGGGGCTTGAACTCACGGACCGTGAGATCATGACCTGAGCTGAAGTCGGACGCTTAACCAACCAAGCCACCCAGGCGCCCCTAATACTTGTAATTTCTAAGAGAAGTGGGGTATTGGGGGTGCCTGGGTGGCCCAGTCGGTTAAGCGTCCGACTCTTGGTTTCGGCTCGGGTCATGATCTCGCGCTTCGCGGGATCGAGCGCTGCCTTGAGCTGACAGTGCGGAGCTTGCTTGGGATTCTCTCACTCCTCTCTCTCTGTCTCTGTCCCTCCCCCACTCGTGCCATTTCCCTCTTCTGAACCGAGCCCGATTCTGTTCAAGCACCCTCCTCATTTTCACAGAACCCAATGGACTCAGGAAACTCTGACCCCTTCCTCAGCTCCAGGAATAGGTCCTGATTACTCCCAGCTATTCAAGGTCATCGTACTGTTTTTGCAAACGATTCCTTCAAGAACCCAGATTTACGGGCAATCGGTGTATGGCATTCCCCAAGCAGCTGTGCCCACATGACCTTAGCCCACCCAATCACACTCTAGGCAAGGACTTAAAAGTCCATGTTTGGGGGAGATGCTTTCTTTCTTTCCTTTTGTTTTTAAAAAAATTTTTTAAACATCTTATTTATTTTCGAGAGAGACAGAGACAGAGTGCAAGCAGGGGAGGGGCAGAGAGAGAGAGAGATACACACGGAATCCGAAGCAGGCTCCAGGTTCTGAGCTGTCAACACAGAGCCCAATGCGATGCAGGACTTGAACCTCCGAACCTCAAACCACGAGGTCATGACCTGAGCTTTAACGACTGAGCCACCCAGGCGCCCCTGGGGGAGATGCTTTCTTATTCTCTCCTGTTGAATATGTGCATGCTGGCGCTGGCAGCCACTTTGTAACCAGGAAGGAAGTCAGACGGAGGACAAAAAAAAAAAAAAAAAACACATGAAAGAAGTCAGAGCCCAGAGAACTGAGAGAAAGCAAGCCTCTCAAGTCCTGCTCAATGGTGCCTCGAGCTTGCATTACCTTTGGGCATGTCGATAGATGTCCCTATTATTTTTTTAATGTTTACTTATTTATTTTGAGAGAGAATGCAAGCAGGAGGGCAGGCAGAGAGACAGAGAGAGCGTGAGGGAGAGAAATTCCAAGCAGGCTCCGCACTGTCAGCACAGAGCCCGATGTGGGGCTTGAACTCACGAACCACGAGACCACGACCCGAGCCGAAATCAAGAGTCGGACACTTAATCACTTAACTGACTGAGCCACCCAGGTGCCCCTAGATGTCCCTATTTTTAAACCGGTTTGAGCCTTATTTCTGTTATCTGCTACTGGAAATAATCTGAGACAGATGTTCCCTAGTTGATGCATGTAAATTGGTTTCTAAGTCATGGTTTGCTCATATAGCTCAATAATTATTTTTGCTGCACTCTTTGACAACCAAGTATTTTCAAAACATGTCACGTGCAGTTAATTGTGTTAGTAATTGGTCATAAAACTCCAATAAGACTAACCAAAAACCTAAACTCCTGGGATCTGATAAAGTCTGCCAGAACGGTCAGTCATTTATTTATTCATCCAACAAGGAGTTGCTGAGAGCCTCATATGCATCAAGCATTAAACAATAAGAAGACGGCTACACCCTGATTCTGTCCCTTTAAATTACATTTGAGTACAAAGAAAATAGGGCAATCTGCGATTATGCATATATTCATTACAAACCACTGCACAAATATTTGGCTCATAACTATGAGTTAAATGGTATGACATTTCCATGAGAAAATTAATTACTTGAACATGTGCTGTATAAAATATGTCAAATCATTTATTTGGATGTTGTAGATTGCATACTCGTCTTTAACCAAAGGAAGTACATGAGAAATAAACATAAAATGCACACTCTATGTATTGTAAATGTCATGTTATGCCCAAGGGCCTCTTGCAAGCGAACCATTTTTTTCTGGATGAGGAGAATGGTGTCTGAAAGGTCATAAGATCACAGATCCAAAAAAGGGAGTCACGTTGCAATGACTTCTCCATGCATTTAGGGATTGCACCTATTGGTAACTTGTCTATTTAAAGACTATGTTTCATGTAAATAGCCATGTGTGAAAGAACGGGTAGATTAATCATTTCGGATACCAACCTGTCATCTAACATCGTTTAGAATTCTATCTGCCTAGGAGTGAAATATAAAGATTTATGGTGCGATACGAGTACCTGCATTCTGATGCTTTTTACGATTTCGACAATTTCGAGAGAGAAAGATCTATGTAACGATCTATCAGTTAGAGACTGTAATTGTAATAAATGCCACTTGACATAAACATATACGACAACAATAATTGATGGAACCAGAAAACTAAGTGGAAAAAGAAAGAAAGAAAGAAAAAGAGACGAGTAAGTTCAGATACATAGACAAACAAAATGAAGGCTGTCTTGTTCATTGAGAGCCAAGAAACAGTTCATAAATGGAAAGGAAAGTTCCCAAGGAAGCATATGAGCTTTACTCTGTGTGCTCCAGAGGGAATATGCTTATTCAGCCAAGCATACAGCAGGACCGTCTCCATATTCGTCTAGATCCGGGGTAAGAATGACACTCATCCTATAAACTACACACGTTAGAGCCATTTGATATACTCTTTGATTTTAGGCCAAAGATTTATCCTATGAAATAGCCAAGGTCACATAATTAGAATGTCTTAAGCCACACTTCTGATTCAGGAAATGGTATTTGTCCTTCAGGTCACAGAATTTACAAATGGACTAATTTATTTCTCGACCTCTTAGCTTTGGCACAAGGATTTTCTGTAGGGCATCAAAGCTCATTCCTCGGCTCTGATTGAGTCTCCTCTTTACGGATGAATGAGTGTTTTCACAATCGCAGTGGCTAAGGAGGAGTTCACCAAGAGTAATGTTCCCAGAGTCTGTGGGTGTTTTTGCTTCAGGAGGCAATTACAAGAGCTTTTCCGTGCTACCTTGGACATAACCAATGATGTGAACTACTTTTAAAGGAATGTGTGTGGGGTGGAGAGGAGGAGTGCGTAAAGAAATGTTCTCTGGTCAAACCAGTAACCTACACTTCTCTTAAACAATGTTTATTTATTTTGAGAGAGAGAGAGAGAGCAGGGGAGGGGCAAAGAGAGAGGGAGACAGAGAGAGAATCCTAAGCACGCTCCGTGCTCTGCGGCGGGGGGAGACCGATGCGAGGCTTGAACCCACAAACCGTGAGATCATGATCTGAGCCGACCAAGAGGCGGATGTTTAACCGATGGACCGCCCCCCCCAGGCCCCCCAGTAACCTACCCTTTTGATGGTTAATTGTATGTATTAATTTGACTGAGCCACCGGGCACCCAAACACTTGGTTAAACCTTTTCGGCGTGTCTGTGGCTGTGTCTGGATGAGATTGGTAGACGGAGTAAAGCAGATTGTGCTCCCTCATGTGGGCGGGCCACCTTCAATTCACTGAAGGTCTGAATAGAACAAATGCTGAGTAAGGGAGAATTCTCTCTCTGCCTGTCTTCAAGCTGGGATATCACTCTTCTCCTGTCTTTAAACTTAGGCTCAGATTGGAACTATACCATCAGCTCTCCTGGTTCTCAGGCCCTGGGACTTAGACCGGAATGATACCACTTCTTAGCCTCCATAATCAGGTAATCCAGTTCCTGATAATAAAATATACATACATCCTATTTTGTTTCTCCGGAGAGCCCAGACTAAGACACCTACCTACTGAACCTGACAGCCAGAGTAGCTCATTTTGTAGTTTACTCATCTCTGTATGAGAAAATATTATTTTCTTGAGTCTTCATTATTTTCTTGAGTCTTTCTTTAGTTTTAAAATGAACAACTAATGGGGAACCTGGGTGGCTCAGTCGGTTGAGCGTCCGACTGCGGCTCAGGTCATGATCTCACGGTTCGTGAGTTCAAGCCCCGTATTGGGCTCCGTGCTGATGGCTCAGAGCCTGGAGCCTCCTTTGGATGCTGTGTCTCCCTCTCTCTCTGCCCTTTCCCTGCTCACACTCTGTCTCTGTCCTTCTCTCAAAAATAAATATTTAAAATTAAAAAAAAAATTCCTTGAAGCGAGAGGAATTTTAGATAATGATAAAAGAGCCAGTCTACCAAGAAGACAAAGAAATCCTAAATTTGTATGCATAAACCAACAGAACTGAAAAACATGTGAAGCAAAAATTAATACAGTTGCAGTTGGATACTTCAACACCCCTCTATAAACAACTGAGGAGCGCCTGGGTGGTTCCGTTGGTAAAGCATCTGACTTTGGCTCAGGTCATGATCTCACGGTTTATTAGTTTGAGCCCCGTGTCAGGCTCTGTGCTGACAGCTCGGAGCCTGGAGCCTGCTTCGGATTCTGTGTCTCCCTCTCTTTCTGCCCCTCTCCTGCTCATGCTGTGTCTCTCTCTCTCTCTCTCTCGCCCCAAAATAAATAAACTTAAAAAAAAAATGACTTTCTAAACAACTGATAAAAGTTCTAGGCAATCATCAAGGATATATAAGAACTTAAGACACCATCAACCAACAGGATGTAATCAACATTTATAAAACATTCCATCCAATAACAGCAGAATACACATTCTTTTAAATGTTTATTTATTTATTTTGAGAGAGAGAAAGCACACAAGTGGGGAAGGGGCAGAGAGAAAGGGAAAAAGAAAATCCCAAGCAGGCTCTGTACGGTCAGTACAGAGCCTGACACAAGGCTTGATCTCACGAGCCATGAGATCATGACCTGAGCCTAAACCAAGAGTTGGATGATTAACGGACTGAGCCACTCAGGCACCCTAGAATACACATTCTTTTAAAGTTTCGATGGCACAAAAATGGCACTGAAAGTGGATAAGGAAACCCCTGCTCCTCCCAAAGCCAAAGCCAAAGCCAAAGCAGAGGCTTTGAAGGCCAAGGAAGCAGTGCTGAAAGGAATTCACAGCCACAAAAAGAAGAGGAATATTCAGACATCACCCAACTCCTAGTGGCCCAAGCCACTATGGCTCTCAAAGCAGCCAATATATCTTTAGTAGAGCGTCCTCAGGAGAAACAGGTTTGACTATTATGCCATCGTCAACTTCCCCCTGACCATTGAGTCAGCCAGGAAGATAGGTGACAGCACACTGTGTTCATTGTGGATGTCAAAAGCAATAAACACCAGATCAAACAGGCTGTGAAGAAATTCTACAACTTGAAGTGGCCAAGGTCAGCATCCTGATCAGGCCGGATAAAGAGAAGGAGGCATATGTTTAACTGGCTCCTGACTATGATGCTTTAGATGTTGCCAACAAAAGTGGGATTATCCAAACTTAGCCCAGCTGGCTAATTCTAAATATAAACATCTTACCACACACACACACACACACACACACACAAAATAACGCAGTATCTATGGGACATAGTACAAGATGGTTCATATTCTGGGCCATGAAACAAACCTCAACAAAATGAAAAGAATGGAAGTCAGAACATGTTCTCCGATTACAAAAGAATCAAACTAGAAATCAATACCAGAAAGATAACAGAAACTATCCAAGCATTTGAAAACAACTAATCCATGGGTCAAAGAGGAAGTCTCAAAGGAAATAAAAAAAATACATTGAAGTGGATGAAAATAAAAATATAGCACGTGAAAACCAAACCAGTGCTGAGACGAGATTTTGTTCACCATTAAACGCTTACATTAAAAAAAGGAAAAATCTCAAATCGGTCACCTAATCTTAAGAACCCTCATAAAGGAGAGCAAAATTAAGCCCAAAGGAAGCAGAAAACAGAAAATCAGTATAGAAAATCAATGGAATGAGGAGCTGATTCTTGGAAAAAAAGCAATAAAAGCGATAAGTCTCAGGATGCCTGGGTGGCTCAGTCGGTTAAGCATCCGACTTTGGCTCAGGTCGTGATCTCGCCGTTCACGAGTTTGAGCCCTGCGTGGGGCTCCGTGCTGACAGCTCGGAGCCTGGAGCCTGCTTCGGATCCTGTGTCTCCTTGTCTCTCTCTCTCTCAAAAATAAATAAACCTTAAAAAAATCGTGTAATTTAAAAACAGTGACAAGTCTCTAGCAAGACTGACGAGAAAAGAGAAGGCACAAATTACTAATATCAGAAATGAAACAGAGGCTATCACGACAGACACTGCAAACATCAAAAGGATAATAAGGGAACAGTGTGAACAAGTACACATAAATCTGATGAATTAGATGAAATGGAACAATATTTCAAAAGGCACAAAGAACCAAAATTCACCCAATATGAAATAGATAATTTGAGTAGCCCTATACCTATCATAGAAGTTGGATTTGTAACTTTAACACTCCCAAGAAAGTAATCCTCAGCCTCCCATAAATTCTACCACACATAAATTCTAGGTGCATTCTATCAAATTTTTTTTTTTTTTAAAGTTTACTTTGAGAGAGAGAAGGAGAGAGCAAGTGTGCTTGAGCAGGGAAAGGGCAGAGAGAGAGAGAGAGAGAGCAAGTGAGAGAAGCTCAACCAGGATCACGACCTGAGCTGAGATCAGGAGTCAGCTGCTTCAGCAACTGAGCCACCCAGGCGCCCCTCTATCAAATGTTTTAAAAAGCACACCAAGTTTGTAACATCTTTTCAAAAAAAAATACAAGAGAGAACAGTCCTGAGCTTATTTTACGAGGGCAGCAACGTCCTGGTACCAAAATTAGTCGGAGAGTCCAAAAAAAGAAAGCTGTAGACAAATAGCCCTCATGAATATCAGCATAAAGAAAGTACTGGACAGGGTATTATCACATAGAATTGAGCAACGTATAAAAAGAAAGACACATCGTGAACAAGGAAGATTCATTCCAGAGATGCAAAGCTGGTTCCATATTTGAAAATCACTCTGTGTAAGGCATCACTCGAGGAGGATGTCAGCCAAAACGGTGAAGAGAGGAATTTCAAAAATCTGCCCTTCCATAAAAGCAATTACAAACCTGGCAAAATCAACGTTTTCTGAACTCTGGAAAGGAACTAAAAGCTTATAGTGACGAGAAGAGTGCTAACCAAAATAAAACAAACAGGAGCGCCTGGGTGGCTGAGTCGGTTAAGCGTCCGACTTTGGCTCAGGTCATGATCTCGCGGTTTGTGGGTTCGAGCCTCACGTCCGGCTCTGGGCTGACAGCTCAGAGCCTGGAACCTGCTTCAGGTGTTGTGTCTCCTTCTCGCTCTCTCTGCCCCACCCCTGCTCACGCTCTGTCTCTGTCTCTCTCTCTCTCAAAAATAAATACACATTAAAAAAAATTAAAAGAGAAATGGATCCATACAATATGTGACCTTTGTGTCTGGCTTCTTTCACTTGGCATAATGTTTTCAATTTTGTTCGTGTGTCAACACTTCCTTCTTTTTCATGACTGAATAGTATTCCATCGTATTGGATATACCAACGTTTATCCATTCACCAGTTGATGGACACTTGAGCTGCTTCTGCTTTTTGGCTGTTACGAACAGTACTGCTATGAACATTCACGTACAAGTTTTCGCTTCTTTCAGGTATATACTTAGGAATGGAACTGCTGGGTCATGTAGTAACTCTCCCTGCCCCTCCCCCATTTGCACTGTCTCTGTCTCTCCCGAATGAAGAAACTTAAAAAAAACCCATTTCTTGGGGCGCCTGGGTGGCTCGGTCGGTTGGGCTTCCGACTTCGGCTCAGGTCATGATCTTACAGTCCGTGAGTTCGAGCCCCGCGTCAGGCTCTGTGCTGACAGCTCGGAGCCTGGAGCCTGTTTCCGATTCTGTGTCTCCCTCTCTCTCTGCCCCTCCCCTGCTCATGCTCTGTCTCTCTCTGTCTCAAAAATAAATAAAAACATTAAAAAAAATTTTAAAAAACCCACTTCTAAACATAAATGGATACATAAAATGGCTTAAGTAATGAGTTCTTTGTTACGTGAATTTTATGTCAATAAAAACAGTGCAAGAAAAAGTTCACACCCGTTCACGGTAACGAATGCTCAGAAACTTAGGAGTAGAGAGTAGCTTCCTCCATTTGATAAAAGATGCCTTCGAAAATCCGATAGCTGACCTCAAACACAACGGTGAAGGACAGTGATTTCCTCTTAAGATCCAGAACAAGGCGAAGATGTCTGCTCCTTCTGTTCCTAGTCAGCATAACACCAGACCAATCAGGCAATAAAAACCATACAGAACAAGAAGGAAGAAATCAAAGCATCCCTATTTCCAGATGACATGATGGTCTACATAGAAAATGCCAAGAGGGGCACCTGGCTGGCTCAGTCGGTTGAGCGGCCGACTTCGGCTCAGGTCACGATCTTGCGGTCCGTGAGTTCGAGCCCCGCGTCGGGCTCTGTGCTGACCGCTAGGAGTCTGGAGCCCGTTTCGGATTCTGTGTCTCCCTCTCTCTGACCCTCCCCCGTTCATGCTCTGTCTCCCTCTGTCTCAAAAATAAATAAACGTTAAAAAAAAATTAAAAAAAAAAAAGAAAATGCCAAGAGATTGACATTAAAAACTCCTAGAACTCATGAGTGAATTCAGCAAGGTCATGGGATACAAGGTCGCCATACAAAACTCACTGGTATCTCTATGACACCAAAAGGAAAAACAGACCGCCATTCACCACCACCCAAAAAAAGAGCAACACTTACGTATAAATATAACAAAGTACGTGCTACGGTTTTATGTTGAAAACTGCGAAACACCGATGGCGGAAACGACGTATTTAAATAAATGGAGAATATTTAAAGATTCTCTAATTATTCTCTAAATAGTCTCTAATTAAATAAGTATCTAAATATTTAAATAAAGGGCAGAAATAAAATATTTAAATAAATGGAGAGCCATAGCATACCCATGGCTTGGAAAAGTCAACATAATACGAGTCTTATTTCTCCCCAGATTGATACACAGGTTTTATGCAATTCTTATTGATATCTCAGTAAGACTTTTTGTAGATATAAACAGACTTTTTGTAGATAATTATACAGCTATAGTGATCATGACAGTGTAATATGGGCCGAGGAATAGACACATAAATCAATGAAATAGAAAAAAGAACCCAGAAATAGAACAGACAAGCAAGACCGGCTGATTTTTTACAAAGATGCAAAAGTAATTCAACGGAGGAAAGATAATCTTTGTAACAAATGGTGCTAAAGCAACTGGATATCCATGGAATATCAATCAATCCATAAAATGAACCTCAACCTCGACCTTATCCTTTATATAGAAATTAACTCAAGGGGGTGCCTGGGGGGCTCAGTAAGTTAAGCGTCTGGCTCTTGACTTCGGCTCAGGTCACCATCTCACGGTTGTGAGATCGAGCCCTGCTTCGGGCTCTGTGCTGGCAGTGCAGAGCCTGCTTGGGATTCTCTCTTTCCCTCACTCTCTGCCCCTCCCCCGTTCACATGCTCTGTCTGTCTGTCTGTCTCTCTCTCAAAATCAATAAATAAACTGAAATAAAAAAGAAACTAACTGAAAATCGAAGGTATAGTTAAATGCAAAAGACAAGACTATAGAACTTTAGAAGAAAACATGGGGGGAAATCTTTGGGTCTAAGGCTAGGCAAACATTAAACCAAAAGTACAGTTTGTAAAAGAATAAATTCAATAATTGGACTTCATCGAAATTTAAAACTTTCTCTCTGACAGACTCTGTTAAAAGACTGGAACAATAAGCTATATACCTA
This sequence comes from Panthera tigris, assembly GCF_018350195.1. Classification (NCBI taxonomy): domain Eukaryota; kingdom Metazoa; phylum Chordata; class Mammalia; order Carnivora; family Felidae; genus Panthera; species Panthera tigris. The sequence continues at coordinate 38,680,263 of NC_056677.1, forward strand.
GAGAAAATATTTGTAAAACATGTCTAACAATGGACTCGTATCTACAATTATACACACACGCATCATAATTTAATGGTACAAAGCAAACAATTCACTTAGAAAATAGGGAAAAGAAATGACGTAACATTTCACTAAAGAGGATGTACAGATGACAAATAAGCACTTAAAAAGACGTTCAACATCACTAGCCATAAGAGAAGCACTGCTTTTAGAAAAACTAAAATAAAAAATTAAACAGGGGCGCCTGGGTGGCTCAGTCGGTTAAGCGTCCGACTTCAACTCAGGCCATGATCTCACGCTCTGTGGGATCTGTGGGTTCCAGCTCTGCGTCGGGCTCTGTGCTGACAGCTCAGAGCCTCGAGCCTGCTTCAGATTATGTGTCTCCCTCTCTGCTCTTCTCCCGCTCACGCCCTCTCTCTCTCTCTTCCTCAAAAATAAATAGACATGAAAAAAATTTAAAAAAAATTTGTTTTAAATAAACTAACAAAGACAATATCAAATGCTGGCGAGGATGTGGAAAACCCGGATCTCTAAATATTGCTGCTGAGAATGTAAAATGTTGTGGCCATTCCGGAAAATAGTTTGGCAATTCATTTAAAAAACTAAACCTGGGGTGCCTGGGTGGCTCAGTCGGTTGGGCGTCCGACTTCGGCTCGGGTCACGATCTCGCGGTCCGTGAGTTCGAGCCCTGCATCAGGCTCTGGACTGATAGCTCAGAGCCTGGAGCCTGCTTCCGATTCTGTGTCTCCCTCTCTCTCTGCCCCTCCCCCGTTCATGCTCTGTCTCTCTCTGTCTCAAAAATAAATAAACGTTAAAAAAAAATTAAAAAAAAAAAAAACAAACACTAAACCTATACTTGCCATGTCATCCATCGAAAGCACTCCTGGGCATTTATCTCAGAGAAATGAGAACTTAATGTCTCCACAAAAATGCGTACACAAATGTTCATAGCAGCTTTATTTGTAACAGTTAAAACTGGAACCAACTAAAATGTCCCTTAATAGATAAATAGTTAAGCAAACTGTGGTACATCAATACCATGGAATACTCCTCAGCAATAAAAAAGCACTATCAATACACACAACAATATGAATGGATCTCAAGGGTATTATGCCAAGGAAAAAGGTCAGTCTCAAAGGTAACACACCATATGAGTCCATTTATATAACAGTCTCAAAGTGATCGAGTTATAGAGAACAGATCTGTAGGACCAGGAGTTAGGAGTGGAGGGTTGGTGGAAGTGAGTATGACCATAAAAGACTAGCAAGCAAGATCTACTGAAAACTATAAGACATTGATGGAAGAAATAGAAGACACACGTAAATGAAAGAAAATTCCCTGTCCAGGGATTGGAAGAATTCACATCATTAAAATTCTATGCTACCCAAAGCAATCTGCAGATCCAATAAAATCCCTACCAAACTCCCAATGGCAATCCTATAATTTTATATGGAAATCCGAAATCCTAAATCCTAAAATTTATCTGGAACCACAGAAAACCTTGAAGAGTCCAAGAAATCTTGGGAAAGAAGAACAAGCCTGGAGGCATCACACTCCCTGATTTCAAACTACATTACAAAGCTATAGTAATCAAAACAGTATGGTATTAGCATAAAAATAGATACAAGAATTGCCAAAACAGAATAAATGTCCAGAAACAAACCCATGCATGGTTTGACCCAATGCATGAATTAATGCGTGGTTTGCATGCATTAATTGACCCAAATGGTCAATTAATATACAACAAAGGAGGCAAGAATTGCACAATGGCAAAAAGGCTTGTCTCTCCAATAAGTGGTATTGAAAAAACTGGACATCCACGTGCAAAAGAATGAAATGGGATCTCTATCATACACCACACACAAAAATTAAAATACATTAAAGATTTGAATGTAAGATCTGAAGCCATAAACCTAGAAGAAAACATAGAAAACCTAGAAGAAAACGCTGGTCATGGCAATGATTTTTTTATTTGAGCCCCAAAGCAAAGACAACAAAGAAAAATAAACAGCACTACATCAAGCTAAAAAGCTTCTGCGTAGCAATGGAAACTATCAACAAAATTAAAAGGCAACCTACTGAATGGAAGAAAGTGTTTGCAAATCACGTGACTGATAAGGGGTTAATATCCAAGACATACGAAGAGCTCATACAGCTCAATAGCAAAATACCAAACAATTTGATTTAACAAATGGGCAGAAGATCTGGATAAACGTGTTTCTAAAGAAGACACACAGATGGCCAACAAATAGATGAAAGATGCTCAGCATCACTCATCATCAAGGAAATGCAAACCAAAATCACAAAGAGACATCACCTCACACCTGTCAGAATGGCTGTTACCAAAAAGACAAGAAGTAACAAGTGTTGGTGAGGATGCGGGGAGGAGGCAACCTTTTGGCACGCTGTTGATGGGGATGTAAATTGGTGCAGCCATTGTGGAAAACAGTATGGAGGTTCCTCCAAAAATTAAAAATAGAACTACCATAGGATCTGGCAATTCCGTTTCTGGGTATTTATCCAAAGAAAATAAGAACACTATTTCAAAAAGTTACACACACCCACCCATTCATTGCAGAATTACTTACAATAGGCAAGACATGGAAACAACCTAAGTGTCCAATGATTGGTGAATGGATAAAGAAATTGTGGTATTCATATACACAATGGAATATCACCTAGCCGTAAAAAAGAATAAAATCTTGCCATTTGCAACCACATGGGTGGACCTTAAAGGCGTTATGCTAAGTGAAATAAGTCACGCCAAGAAAGACAAATACCATACGATCTCACTTATAAATGGAATCTCAAATCAAAAGCAAAAAAATCCAAGCTCCTAGATACATACAACAGATTGGTGGTCGCCAGAAGCAGAGGAAATGGGTGAAGGCGATCAAAAGATACAGACTTCCAGTTATAAAATAAATGTCATGGGGATGTCATGTACAGCATGGCAAAATACAGTAAATAATACTGTATTGCATATTTACAAGTTGCTAAGAGAGTAAATCTTAAAAGTTTTCACCACATGAAAAACAATCTATAACTATATATGGTGACAGATGTTAACTAGACTCACGATGGTGATCATTTTTTTTTTTAATTTTTTTTTCAACGTTTTTTATTTATTTTTGGGACAGAGAGAGACAGAGCATGAACGGGGGAGGGGCAGAGAGAGAGGGAGACACAGAATCGGAAACAGGCTCCAGGCTCCGAGCCATCAGCCCAGAGCCCGACGCGGGGCTCGAACTCACAGACCGCGAGATCGTGACCTGGCTGAAGTCGGACGCTTAACCGACTGCGCCACCCAGGCGCCCCAGTGATCATTTTTTTTAATGTTTTTTTTAAAATTTATTTTGAGACAGAGAGAGACAGAGCATGAGCAAGGGAGGGGCAGAGAGAGAGGGAGACACAGAATCCGAAGCGGGCTCCAGGCTCCGAGCTGTCATCACAGAGCCTGGTGCGGGGCTCGAACTCACGGACCGCGAGATCACGACCTGAGCTGAAGTCGGACGCTTAACCGACTGAGCCACCCAGGCGCCCCAGTGATCATTTTTTTTTAAAGTAGGCTCCATACCAGTGTAGAGGCTAACATGGGGCTTGAATTCACGACCCTCAGACCAAGACCTGAGCTGAGATCAAGAGTCGGACGCTTAACCAACTGAGCTACCCAGGCACCTCATTTTGCAATATATACAAATGTCCACTAATTATGTTGTACCCCTGAAACTAAGATACTGTTGTGTGTCAATTATAGATCAATAAAAATCAAAACAAAACGAAGAAACAAAACAAAGACTAGGAGGTTGGAGATCTGGGTGGTGACACAATAGTTCTGTATCTTTACTGATGGTGGTTACACAGATCAATACATGTGATAAAATGGTGTAAAAGTATGCACATACACCGTACCAGTGGAAGTTTCCTGATTTTGATGTTATCCTGCGGTTATCTAAGATGTAATTGTTGGGAGAAATTGGGGAAAGGGTACAGAGGACTTCTCTGTATTATTTTTGCAACTTCGTGGGACTCTATAATTATTTCAAAAGAAATTTTTTAAAATCATGGAATTGCGTGAAATGAAACGTAACGAAACTAAGCATTGACCACAAGCAGTTAGTACAAGAAAAACAGGATACACTCAAGGAAAATAGAAAAAAGGAAATAATAGAGCTAAGTGATAGAACAGAAGACGAACAGAGTGGATCAACACCACCAAAAGGGGATTTAATTGGAAAGATAATACCACGAAAGACTTAATATCAATAACTTGATAACTGACACAAAATGGCAAAACTCCTAGAAAATGTAACCAACCTAAACCGACTCAGGGAAAAACTGAAATCTTGGGTAAGTCCTATAAACATTTAACGATAAAATTGTAAAAACTTTATGTAAAAATACCAGGCCCAGCCGGTTTCATAGTCAAGTTCTACGGAGCATCCGAAAAGATATCTCTTTCCAATATTATGAAAATTCTTCCAGGGAACAGAAATAGGAAAGAAACTATTCAGCTCTCCAATATTATGAGGCTAGTACAACCTCGACAGCAAACACAGATACAAGTACAGACAACACAATTTCACTCACCAACACAGATTACCAAACCCCCAAACAAAATGTATGCAAACTACAGAACCAATGCAACAGTACAGATAGACATTACAACTAAGCTATGCTTAACATAGGAAGGCATAGTTGGTTTAATATGAGAAAATCCATTCTTTTTATTCACCGATTAAGAGAGAAAAAACAATGATCTTAATAAATGCAGTGAAAGCATCCAGTGTAATTCAACACCTATTTGGAATAAAATTGCGTCACAGATCACTTCGTAAAATTATTTAACCCAAACCAACCTAATACCTAAATCTGAAGCATGAGAATTCACCTTTACTTTCTTTTTTTTTTTTTTTTTTAATGTTTACTTATGTTTGAGAGAGAGACTTACAGGGAGTGTGGGGGAGGGGCAGAGAGAGAGGGAGACGCAGAATCCGAAGCAGGCTCCCGGCTTCCCAGCTGTCAGCACAGAGCCCGACGCGGGGCTCGAACTCACCAGCTGTGAGATTATGACCTGAGCCGAAGTCGGATGCTTGACCGACTGAGCCACCCAGGCGCCCCCACCTTTAAAATCAGATCAGGATTCAGCTCAGCTCATGATCTCACGGTTTGGGAGTTCGAGCCCCGCATGGGGATTCTTTCTCTCCTTCTCTCTCTGCTCCTCCCCTGCTCTCTCTCTGTCAAAAGAAATAAACATTAAAAAAACAAAAATAAGTAGGGGAGCCTGGGTAGCTCAGTCACTTAAGCGTCTGACTGCAGCTGACAGCTCAGAGCCTGGAGCCTGCTTCGGATTCTGTGTCTCCCTCTCTTTCTGTCCCTCCCCCGCTCGTGCTCTGTCTCTCTCTGTCTCTCAAAAATGAATCAAGGTTAAGAAAAAAAAAAAGTAGAAAATTTTCTAAAAAATAAAATAAAATAAAAATAAATAAGTAAATAAAATCAGATCAGGAACAAGTCAAAGACTATTACTGCCTCATTTCAACACCAAACTAGAGAGCCTATCTGTTAAGTAAAAGGCGAAAGGAAATGTATAGCCTTTATAGGTTATAACGTTTGCAAAGGGTGAAAAGTTATCATTATTTGAAAAGTACTTGATTGCTAACACAGAAAACCCGTGGGGATCGGTTGACAAATAATCCGAGTTACTAGAATAATTGAGCATGGTTGATTAAAATGGGGAGATCCAAAGTTCATTTCATTTCCATACCACAGCAACAGACAGGAAACATGTTTCAAGATACAGCACTAATGATGGAGGGGGGGGGGAAGTTACATAGGAAGAAATCTAACAAAGATATACATGACACTTATAGGGAAAGTTACGAAGCTCTACTGAAATCTAAAGCAACTGTTCCTCCCCAAACTGACAGAAATATGGAGACAATGGGTACATTGGGCAGCAGAAGCACCTTACCACGGAAGTAAGCTACCACATTCCTAAATGCTAAATGCTGCGATCCCACCCCACTGCTCTCCCAAGTCTTTCCCTCCAGTTGGATCACAAAACTCTGACAGCCAAGCCTTTGCCCTCCCGTTAGATGATCCTCCTCTGGGGAACTCAGCCGAGCCACGAAGGAAGACTCAAAGATGCCGACCTTAGGGATTCTCCCCTGAATGACGTTCTCAGATCACTCAACAGTCAAGTTCCAAGTCAACAAATTGCATTCATACCGTCTGAGCTTTCAATAAACTTTTAATCCTACGCTCTTTTTTTTTTCTCCTTAGAGAGAGAGCGAGCGTGCATGAGTTGGGGGGTGGGGGCAGAAAGAGAGAGAGAGAGAACGAATCCCAAGCAGGTTCCCCGCTCAGCCCGGAGCCTGACACAGGGCTCAGTCCCGAGACTGTGAGATCATGACCCGAGCTGAGATCAAGAGTTGGTCACCTAAGTGATCAAGCCACCCAGGGGCCCCTTAATCCTAGACTCTTAATCATGAGCAAAGTCTAACAAACATCACAGGAAGACCTCTAATCTGAAAGATAGAGTCCAAAGCAAGCAAACCAGTAGACAAAGGGATGAAACCAACATGAAGGAAATATAATCTATGCAAGGAAAAGAAAATTTTAAAAATAATTATCATTAATATATTAAAAGAGATCAAAAAAGAGACCGCATCTATGAAACAAGAACGTAAATCTGTTATTAAAATCAGTTAAGCATCAGACTTTGGCTCAGGTCATGATCTCATGGTTCGTGGGTTCGAGCTTCACATCAGGCTCCAGAAAAGAACCTGCTTGGGATTCTCTCTCACTCCTCTCTCTCTCTCTCTGTTCCTCCCCCATGTGTGTGTGTGTGTGCGCGCGCGCGCTCTCTCTCAAAAATAAATAAGTAAAATTAAAAAAAAAAAAGTAAAATAGAAAACAAAAAAGAGCTCTTGGAAAGTAAAAACATGGTCAGATGGTAGCAGAAATAAAAAATTCAATAGTCAATTGAAAGACAAAAAAGGAATAATGGTCAGGAAAGAAACGTAAGAAAATGAAAGGACCAGGGGCACCTGGGTGGCTCAGCCAGTTGGGCGCCCAACTTTGGCTCAGGTCGTGACCTCACGGTTCGTGGGTTCGAGCCCCGCATCAGGGTCTGTGCTGATGGCTCAGAGCCTGGAGCCTGCTTCGGATTCTGTGTCTCCCTCTCTCTCTGCTCCTCCCCAGCTCGTGCTCGTGCTCGCTCTCTCTCTCTCTCTCAAAAAATAAATAAACATGCAAAAAAATGAAAGGACCAGACCAAGAGGTATGACATCTGGAAAATATAAGTTGTGGAAAGAAAGAATATTGAAAGCAGAGGTGAGAAAATTATCACTGAGTCCTCTCAGAGGGGCATTTGAGTGGGGGTTGGGGGTGACATTAACCCACCACAAGTAAGTTACAGCAAATCTTTCATTTCAGCGCTTCTCAAAGGTCTGTAAGATACAGACCACTTTTTAAAAAATGTATTTGGGGAGGGGAGGGGCAGAGAGAGTGGGAGAGAGAATCCCAAGCAGGCTCCACACTAACAGCATGGAGCCCTATGCAGGGTTCAAACTCACGAGCCGTGAGATCATGACCTAAGCAGAAACCAAGAGTCCAGCACTTAACCGACCGAGCCACCCAGAGGCTCCAGATACAGACCATTTCTAACATAAAGACATTTCCATAGAAAACAAAACAAAACAATTTTTTTTAAGTTTATGCATTTATTCTGAGAGAGAAAGAGAGCACGTGCAGGCAAGCATGGGAGGGGCAGAGAGCGAGGGAGAGAGAGAGAACCCCAAGCAGGTTGCTGTCAACAGATGTGGGGCTCAAACCCACAAACTGAGCCGAAATCGAGTCGTATGCTCAACCAACTGAGTCACCCCTGGGGCCCCCAAACAAATAATTTATAATAGACTAGGTGTGTTTGGAATTTGACAAATTGATTTAAAATTTGTATGGTAGAGTCAAGAATAGCTCAGGCATCCCTGATAAAGAATGTTGATGTTGAATGAACCCTGCTCCAAGTCTTAGAAATTTATAGTAATTAAGGCACCATGATATTATTTAAAAAAATTTTTTTTAACATTTATTTATTTTTGAGACAGAGAGAGACAGAGCATGAACAGGGGAGGGGCAGAGAGAGAGGGAGACATAGAATCTGAAAAGGGCTCCAGGTTCTGAGCGGTCAGCACAGAGCCCGACATGGGGCTCGAACTCACGGACCGCGAGATCACGACCTGAGCTCAAGTCGGACGCTTAACTGACTGAGCCACCCAGGCGGCCAAGGCACCATGATATTAAATGAGCCAACAGAGCACAATAATGCAACCGACAGCCAGCAACACACCAAAATACACAGAGACACCTGACAGAGGAGGCGTCACAGCAAATGAAGTCATTTATATGAAAAAAAAAATGGATCTGTACCTCATACCGTGAAAAACAAATCACGTCCAGGTTCATGCAGACTTTAAATATGAGCAGCAAAACTTTAATATACTTAGAAAACACAAGAGAATATCTAGGGTGACCTGGGTGGCTCAGTCGGTTGGGCTTCCGACTTTGGCTCAGGTCATGATCTCGTGGTTCGTGAGTTCGAGCCCCGCGTCGGGCTCTGTGCTGACATCTCGGAGCCTGGAGCCCGCTTCGAATTCTGTGTCTCCCTCTCTCTCTGCCCCTCCCCCCCTTGTTCTCTGTCTGTCTCTCTCTTTCTCTCAAAAATAAGTAAACATTAATTTTTTTTTTAAAAAGGAAGAAAACACAAGGGAGTATCTAATGGTCTGAGGAATCCAGATATCCATCAACAGGAATAGAGTTAAATACATAGTCACATACAATATGATATTTGTGGACACCGTGATGTACTTCCAAGATTCCCTTCAAGCAAGGACTTGGGCCCGAGCCACTGGGGGTGCTGTGGACAGTCAGCCTTCAGGCGTCAAACCCCCCAGGGACCCTCTCAGCTTCAGAGAACTGCCTGGTGCAAGGTCACCTTCCTTCCTGGGACGGCCACATCCAATGACTGGCCGGCCCAACTTGGGACAACCATGAATGTTCTGAAAAGCCAATCTAGTTTCATTGTATTTGCTCATGATACTGTGAGACAGGAATTTGGTTTGGGCTTACCTGGCCATTTCTGTTCCACAGAGCATCTGCTGGGGTCATTAACCAGGCTGAACTAGAAGGTACAAGAAGGCTTCCTTCATTAACGAGCCTGGCACCCAAATGCTCCTCTGAGTGGACTCTGTCTTGCCATTTGGTTAGCTAGGACATCCTCACAACATGGGGCTCTTGCAGTAATCAGCTTTCTTACGTGGCGGCTGGCTTCTAAGAAGGAGCGTTCCAGATAGTGAAGGCAGAAGCCAGTGACCTTGTTAGTCACCGAGCATTGGTTTTGCCACATTCTATGACTCAAAATAACTCAGAGGGCCAGCCCAGATCCAAGGAGGGGGAAACAGGTTCCTCTTGTTGATGGGGGCATGATGAGATCCCATGGCAAAAGAGCCTGTGGGACGGGAGAGATTTTGGCGGCCATCTTTGGAAACATCATCTATCATAGCCATCATGTACAGTCAAGCAAATTGTACACTATACAACTCCAGGAGCTATCACTTGCCCGGACCTCAAAGCAAACAGCATCCTCTCACAGTTGTGCCGTACGCAGCCAGGATAATTGGTCGCCATAGCCCTAGACTCGCACCCATACAATGCTGATCACAAAAAGTAAGTCACAGATAAACATACACGATAACGCACCATTCGCATGAAGTTTAAAATGCCAAGCTGAAGAATGCATCATTCAGTGCTACGTAAAACAGTAGTAAGCCTGTAAAGACAAACAGGGATATGGCAAACACAAAACCTAGAAAAGAACTGGAGGAAGGAGGATGTGGTTTTTAAGATCAAAGAGGAATATAGGAACTTGAGTGGTCTTGGTGGTAGTCTATTGTTTCAGCTACATGGTAGATACGTGGGTGTTTGTTACCTGTCTTACATGCTTTTGCATGTACCCAAGAATCCATACTCAATTAAGAAAGAAAACAAGTCGGGGGCGCCTGGGTGGCTCAGTCGGTTCAGCGTCCGACTTCAGCTCAGGTCATGATCTCACGGTCTGCGAGTTTGAGCCCCGCATCGGGCTCTGGGCTGATGGCTCAGAGCCCGGAGCCTGCTTCCGATTCTGTGTCTCCCTCTCTCTCTGCCCCTCCCCCGTTCATGCTCTGTCTCTCTCTGTCTCAAAAATAAATAAACGTTAAAAAAAATAATTAAAAAAAAAAAAAGAAAGAAAGAAAACAAGTCGATAAAGGCCACAGGTCAGCTTGTAAACAAAGAAGAAAGAAATATCCGGCTTCTCCTTCCAGGATACAAGAGAACATCGAATCCCACACCAAGAGTACTAAATATAATAAAAGTTGAGATGGGAGAGCAAGCATTAAAATTGTGAAAGAGATACGTTCTAGTACAGAATGTCATCTGAAATGGCTGCAGATGTCGTCATATCATACTTCCGTGAAAATAAAAATGGAGGGACGAGCCCACTTTTCAAGGACCGCTCACTGTGTTTGTATCACGGTTAAATGCAAGAGACCCCTCAACACCAGTGCGAGGGAGACCACTTCTGTATTTAGAATCTTTCATTGTAATTGTAACAGCAGTATAGGAAAAGCTGATTTCATTCCTCGTTGGATTCCTAAATTTCTGCCCGGCGTTTTCAAGAGTCACTCAGAAGCAAAGATGACATAAATAATGCAATGTTTGTAACATCTCTCTTTTCAGAGGACGGGGATGGTGTTCTAAAACAGTAGTTTTTCAGAAAACCCGACACACACATCCGGAACCATTTAGGTCATTTGTTGTGACAGTAAATAAGAAATCGAGTAAGCTATATCTCAACAAAGAAAACTTCTCTGAGCAGGAAGACAAGGACTTTGAAAGACATTGGGTTAGGATGGAATCGAATCTCACAGCTTGATTCTTCACAAAACCCTTAGCTCTGTTTTGGGCAGACCGATCCGTGGATGTAGCGGAGTATATCGTGTGCGTTATAGGCAGAGAACTTTCCGCGGATCTATTCAAACACATAGGCAAAGGCAGGAGAATGCTTCTAAAATTTTAAAGCCATCTTGAGTAAACAATGTGTGAAGGAGACAGGTAATGTGGTCTGCCTCCCACTTTTCCCTTCTTCTAGAAACAGCTCTCCACATTTAAGACACACTGCTCCTTCTCTCATTCCACCCAAGTGCTCCCATTGGGGCGACCAGCCATACTTGTGACCATGGGACCCCATGACCTCATAGCCCTCATTCCCCTTTTAATTGGAGCTTGGGAAACAGCAGCCGTCCCTCTCAGAGAGCACACCTGATCCAAACCCCCATCATCTCTGACCTGGATCATTGAGATTGGGAACTGGTCTCCCTGCTTCCACCCTTGCCTCCCTACAGGTGATTCTCAATACGAGACAGAGTCAAATGCAAATCAGGTAATGTCATTCCTCCTTGCAAAGCGCTCTAGTGGTTGTCCATCTCATACTCTAAGCCAAAGTCAAAGTCTTTAATCTGACCCGCAAAGCCCTATGTAATCTGCCTTACCTCCCAGGCCTACTACCCTTCCCCTTGCTCACTCCAGCTCAGTCTCAGTGACCTTGGTAATGGTCTTCACACATGCCAACCCACGCCGACCTCATGTTCTTTGTACCTGTCTTGTGGGAAAGCCTGTCTGAAAGAGGACATCTGACACAGAGAAACCAGCACGGTCTACCCTAGTGGGGACATAGCCTCTGTCTCCGCTCCTCCCAGAAGCCGGCTGCAGCTCTGCCTTTTACCAGAGTTTTCTACATGAGCCAATATATCCCTCGCTCTGCCTGAGGTGTTCTGGGCGAGCTCCCGTCATCTGCAACCACGAGAGTTCTAATAGGTGAGCGTTCTTTGCACAGACACACGCAGGGCAAAGTTTCATTTGCAGTCATTTGAAACCTCTGTGTTCACCAACCTTGTGCGAAGCAGGATAGAAAGACAAGGCTGCCTCCCGCCTCTTGCTCCATTCCATCGGGCCCTTGGCTGATCCGGCCCTGTAGGCACCCCAACCCCAGACACCCGACCCCTAGTCCGTCACATACTTGCCTGTGTTGTCCCGCCTCCTCTTTCTACCACGATGCCCCTAATCCCACCCTGCCAGTCAGAAATCGATAACAGAGAATGAGGAACTCAAGGACATCGTGACGCATTGAGAACATCTTTACGACCCGTCGAAGTGTCCCAATCTGGTTAGGAAGTAGCAGGCCAGACGCGCATCATATGCCACTGACTTTGCAAAACAGCCAGCCAGTCAGATGAAAAAGGAGTCAGAGGATTTTAGAGACCTATTCACTCCAAGTTAAAAAGTCTGAGGGGCGCCCGGGGGGCCCAGTCGGTTAGCCTTTGACGCTTGCTTTCGGCTCGGGTCGTGCACGATCTCAGGGTTCGTGGGATCCAGCCTCGCACCGGGCTCTGCGCTGACAGCGTGGAGCCTGCTTGGGATTCTCTCTCTATCTCTCTCTGTCCTCCCCCCCTCACGCTGTCTCTGTCTCTCTCAAAATACATAAACTTAAAAAAAAAAAAGTCTGAGTAAACACACATGATGTTATAACAGACTTTTGTTATAACTTCTTAGCCAATAGGACCGCACAATCACATAGCAGGACTGTTAACGAGCCCCATCATTCTTTCAACCCCGTCATTCATGTAACAAACATGAACTGAATTCTGTGTCTGAATCAGACATTGCCGGCTGCTGGGCCCTCGAGGGCTCCTCCCAGTCTGGAACGAGGGACAGACACACAAGCAGACGCAGAGAAATAGACTGGTAAAGAAGTACAAGGCCCAGGATATTTTGTAAGCACTATTGGAGAAACAGCAACTTCTCTTGCTTTGAGGAGTCCAGAAAAACTTCTCAGAGGAGATAAGCTTCTGAAATTAATTTTATTTCTTAAAAAATTAAAAAAGAATTTTTTTACATTTATTCATTTTTGAACGACAGAGAGAGACAGAGCACAAGCGGGGGAGGGGCAGAGAGAGAGGGAGGCACAGAATCGGAAGCAGGCTCCAGGCTCCAAGCCGTCAGCACAGAGCCCAACGCGGGGCTCGAACTCACGGACCGTGAGATCGTGATCTGAGCCGAAGTCAGACGCTTAACCGACTGAGCCACCCAGGCGCCCCTTTTTAAAAAATTTGTTAATGTTTATTTATTTTTGAGAGAGAGTGGCAGCAGGAGAGGAGCAGAGAGAGAGGAAAACAGAGGATCTGAAGCAGGGGTCCATGCAGACAGCATGGAGGCAGGCGCGGGGCTCGAACTGCGAGATCATGACCAGAGCCGAAGTCGGACGCTCAGCTGACTGAGCCACCCAGGCGCCCGTGAAATTAATTTTAAAGGATGAGTGGGAGTTAGCCCAACAAAAGGAGGGGAACGATATTCTAAGAAGAGACGCAGCATGAGCAAAGGCATGCAGACTACAGGCACTTTAGTGCTTCTAGGGTATAAAGGGAAGGCAGGGATGACTGAAGGAGAGGGAAGGACAGAGACAGGGAGTAATAGGGTGTGAACGTGGCGATACACCTCCCAGACCATCTACAAGGAAGGACTGGGTGCCCCAGCCATGGGAGTGCATGAACAGACAGCCCTCAACCCCCTTGGGGGGGCCGCCTCAGCCACAAAGAACCATCTCACCCCAAATCACACCATTCTGGGAACGACTCGCATGTAATGACTGATTGAGGCAGGGGTACAAAGACCTGATCATCTTGGCCCAACCTGGGCCAACTTTGAAGAGCCATCTAGCTCCAGAGCCCCCTGTAAGGTAGACCAAGGCGGTCTTTGGGCCTGCATTGGAGCTCAACTTCTCCTTCTTCCCACCCCTGCTTCCTTCTTCTCCTTGCCACAGGCATTGATCCCAAGGGCTCTCCCTAATAAATACCCTACACACTAAAACTCGGCCTCAGTCCGCGTCTGAGGGGAACCCAACTTGTGACATGAGCCATGAGTGTCTGTTAAAAAACTTAGACTTGGGGCACCTGGGTGGCTCAGTCAGTTAAGTGTTCGACTCTTGGTTACGGCTTAGGCCATGATCTCACAGTTCACGGGTTCGAGCCCCATGTCAGGCTCCGAGCTGACAGTGCAGAGTCTGCTTGGGATTCTTTCTCCCCATCTCTCTCTGCCCCTCCCCTGTTCGTGCATCTGCTCTCTCTCTCAAAAATAAATAAATCCACACTTAAAACCGCACACTTAAAACTCTACTGGGGTTTTAAATAAATTTTGCTTCAACACTACAGCATTATCACCATTTGAGTTTCCTTTCAAAAAAGATGCTTTCAGACACAAGGGGCGCCTTTCCCTTACCCCAGTAACCATACCAAAGAGTGGTTGTGTAGGAGAGACGTCTGACTCTACTCTTCAGTTTTCCGTGGAGGTGACCTGAGTGTATCTGAGAAGATAGAGGTATCCCTTCTATAGAACTTCACCCGTGGCTCAGCCACACCCATCCATCTATTCATTCATTCATTCATTCATGCAAGAAACATGTCCCAAACATATGCTAAGCTGTGCTAACTTGGTCACCTCTTGCCCCAGTGCTAACCTTTAAGGTTATTTTAGAATTCTCCATGGCTTCTCACCTTTTGGCTAAGATCAAGTGTGGAATACTCAACTATGCTCATAAAATATTCGACTAAGAGACTCTTTAGTCCTGGGAACACCAGTGGGTATGGTTTGCCTTAGCTGTTATAGGAGTTCGAACTCTCTCAAGGCACCTTTTTTTGTGGTTGGGCTTCCCGTATGATGCCTGCAGTGAAAGATGAGGCCCACCAGAGAGCTATCAGAAGTCTCTGTGTACACAGTTCCTGTTGAGAACCCCTAAGTAGACATTCTGGACTCCCTTGTGTGATACATTTATGAATTGCGGGATGCAACACAGAAATGCTTGCTTCCAAAAACAAACTAGAAGATTTTGCCCCGAAGTGGCATTCAGTTCAACAACGTTTATTAAGCTCTTTCCGCTAAGCACCGTGTGAATGCAAAAATAAGAAGACATATTCCGGGCCTTACCGAGCCACTAGGCAGGTGAGACAAGCCCGCGATGACTGGTGTAATCAATGAAGATACAAAATATAATAAAAGGAAGAAGCAAGAAGAGCATTGGCGGGATCTTGAAACTGGACACCTCTTACGCATCATCTGTGCGCCATATCTGTGTTAGGTCACCTAATGCTCATATTAATCCTATGAAGCAGCCTTTTTTTTTTCTTATTTTACGGATGAGAAAAACTGAGGAGTCCAAGGTCCCACAACTACTAAGTGGGGGAGGCCCAGTCTGCTGGACTCCAAAGTCCAAGCTCTTCCCTTACAACCCGCCATCCCCCATAGCGCCATAACAGAAGCACGAAAAGAACATTGCTGATGGGGGGTCCAAAGGGAGAGCAAGGACTTCTGGGTTGAAGAATTAGGGGAAAATTTATGGAATGGGTGACGTTTGGGGGAAGGTCATGAAGTATAGGTAGAGTTTTAACAAGCAGAAGATTATAGGGAGGACGGTCTGGGTGGAGGGAACAGCATGATCCAGGGTCCTAAGGTATGGAAAAGGCCCAAGGACCTACAGGGTGTGTTTTATGTCAGTTTCTCCAGGAAGCAGACTGAGATAGAGTTAGGCATTCAGAAAATGCATTAGGGAGTCAATGAGATCAACCCTTGGGGTGGGGGGAGTAAGGGAAGTGGGATTAGGCAAGGGAGGGTGTTGGGCCACAGTACAGCCACAGAAAATGCCTTAGCCAAGTTCATAAATTGTTCTGAAGCTAGAATGACTTTTCAGAGTTGTCTTACCTTGAGGCAAGGGGAATAGATCCTTCCGGACCCCTTTTGTACCAGGCATCGGATGTAGGCTGCTCCTGGGAAGGGAGTGTGAGTCTTGGGTGAGGTGAGCAATCCTCAGAGAAGGATTCATGCGGAAGCTGCCACCCATCCACACTCCCAGCACCCAAGGGAGTGAATCCCTTAGTCCTGAAGGGAAAATTCTGGGTGAAGTTCACTACGGGATGTGTGCCCCGGGCAGTAAGCAGGCTGACCTGGCAAAATAGGAGAGTGCAGGACGAAGGAAAGGATGAAGTTGGACAGCCAAAAGGGGGTGGACATTAAAGGCCACACTTTGCGTTTTGTAAAGAAGGAAAACGGGTCACTGCATTTTGCACGAGGCCAGGTCATGGCTAGAAGTTGCAGCTATCATAACGCATGGGACGTGGGAGGGTGGGCAGAACCAAGAGGAGAACCGATGGGTTTTTTCCACAGTCAAGGGAGAGGGTGAAGAGGGGAGAAGTGGAGGGGGTGGAGGTGTCAGAAGATTTGAAGACACACAGACGTCGCACATTAAGCGGTTTCTACAAAAGGCCCGTGAGTCTGAAAGAGAGAAAATACCTTACTATGGTGCAGCTCTTCCGTGGCGTACTATCCAGATTTTCGACATAGCGTCCATGTAGGCGGGGGTTTTTGTTGCTTTCCCAGCATCTAGAACGATGCCTGGCAAATAGCAAGTATTTGTCTCGGTCAGCTTTTGCTGTGATCCTGCTGAGTTACAAGAGTTCTGAAATCTCAGGGGCTTACTGCAACAGATGTGTATTTATTGCTCACTGTTCCTCTTCTTCTTTTTTTAAAAATCTCTCGTGAGAGATAGAGAGCAAGCACGAGAGAGGGAGACAGAATCCCACGTAGGCTCGGCACCACCGGCACAGAGCCCGACGCAGGGCTTGAACTCATAAACCATGAGATCATGACGTAAGCTGAAATCGAGAGTCAGATGCTTGGCCAACCGAGCCACCCAGGCCCCCCTGCTGCTCATCGTTCTACAGTCAACTGTAACAACTCTGTTCCAAGCTGTGGTTGGGTCCAGATCTGCTCCATGTGTCTTCCTGTACCAGCGACCAGGTGGAAGAACACGGGGGACATTCTATTCTTTCAGTGGAGGACAGGAGCCCAAGAAGGCTAACGGAACTTGAAATGCCTCTGCAAGCTTCTGCTAGGATCTGGCCCACTGTCCCCTCCACCAACCTCGTTCCACCGGTCTATGCAAGTCATATGAGCAAGCTCCACACCTACGGAAGAGGGAAATACACTCCTCCCCTGAGGAGCTGGGGAAAAAGGAGGGAATATTTGCTGAACGACAATAAAATGCACGGTAGCCTTCGATACATATTTGTCAAATGATTGTATGGCTAAATCTACATGTACAGACATGGAGAGATCCGTAACACATCCCCATTAAGTGAACAAGGCAAGTGGCAAGGCAATCCATACACTATGATCCAATTTCTAAACACACACACCAAAAATAAACCACATACGGCTACATGCATATATTTTTTCATAAATGCATACAGAAGGCGCTGGAAGTAGGTACGCTAAACAGTCAACTTCTGGAAAGGGGAGGAAGATCCGGTACGAATGAAAGGGGACATTTGCTGTTACGTGATTTGGAATTTTTTCATGACAATAAAGTATTTGTGCTTCATTTCTGTTAAAAAAAAAAAAAGCATTGTAAAAGGGAAGGAAAAAAACAAGCACATGTCCATCGTGAAGCCCCTCGCACAGTACGGATTGGAAAAATGTCAAATGAGCAATTTGGAGGAAGGAAGTTAATGTCACAGTGAGAGTGACAAATTAATAACGATATGTGCCCTAACTCTTATAATTGTTCAGTTACTGCTCTGACATTTAAAAAACATTACAACCTTTATGGTAAGTGCCTTTATCTGGCTTCTGAAATGATTATGAAATTAGTTTGACAGTATCTAGCTCTTAGGTTGCCCCCAAAAAAAGAACATTTACTTAACCCGTGTCGTGTACCTAGTAGATATTCCGCATTTGTTGTACTTAATAAACAAAAATCCTAGGGTGTCTATTAATAGTTCAATATTTGCAATTCACAGAGGAAGATCAAGTCTTCTTAATGAAGAGAAATCTTCTCTAAATGTCATTCTTTATGTAAAGACGCTACAAGGAAACACATAGTAAAATAAATTGGACATTCAGCTTTTCTACCCCTTTCTCTAGGACCTCACACCTTACCGGGGTAGTCATGGGTCCTAACTGTCTGAAAGACTGAATCATTTTGTTGAGTAACATTTTATTTTATTTTACTTTATTTTATTTTATTTTATTTTTAAATTAATGTTTATTTATTTTTGAGCAAGAGAGAGACAGAGTGTGAGTGGGGGAGGAACAGAGAGAGAGAGAGGGAGACAGAATCCAAAGCAGGGTCCAGGCTCTGAACCGTCAGCACAGAGCCCGACTCGGGGCTCGAACCCACGAACTGTGAGATCATGACCTGAGCCGAAATTGGACGCTTAACCGACTGAGCCACTCAGGCGCCCGACATTTTAGAACATCTTGCCAGGACTGTCATGGCCACCTCTCGGAGCTAACATCGAAGCAACCACACAAAGGATTGGGAAGTTTGGTGGCTGAGGTCTTGGGAAAACGCAGGCAAGTCTATCAGCCCTCAGACCCTCTCACTGGTTGCTGACAGGGTGCGTCCGGGATCTTAGATGAGTGAAATACATTTCAAATTCCACCCCTCCCTCAAGAGAAAACCATAAATCCGTGATTTCAAAATTTGGTGTTTTTAGGTCGTCTTTAAGGTGGTTCGTTACTCGCCGCTAATCACTTCTGTTGGGAATATGATTTTCGAATTTGCATGCTCGGAAATTCATTGTGTTAAATTATCTGAGGTTGAGCTCAGTAATTGGACTGAGTCATGATAATCAAATTCACAGGAGGTTCACTTACAAACCAGACCCGTGAGTTTATTTATTTACCCGACCCTTCCAAATACCTCCCAGAGTATGGGTTTCACCTGCTATATTACTCCCTTCCCAGAGAAGAAAGGCTAAATTAAGTCCAAATGATTAGTTGAGAAACACTAGATTCCAGAAGAGGAAAGTATAGGATTTCAGTAAAGGTTATTGATTTGCGATACAACGATAACTTCAGTGCCAATGAAAATACCTGCCTGGCTGATTCTACACCTGGGTTGGTCCATCAGTGCAAGGCTCTTCCTTGATGGGACCCGGGGACCCTGAAAAACGATTCTCATCGACCCCTCATGAAGAGTTTAGTTCCCGTGTGAGCCTGTGGCTATTAGGGTGCCCTCAGTCGCCACTTAGTCTTGATTTTTCCAATCATATTAGTAAAGATGGACGTTTTCAATTGAAAGTGTTAAAAAAGCTAAAACTCGAACGGCATTCAGAAAAAAAAAAGCTCAGTTATTTACTCATCCTTGAACCAAATACTGTGGCCAAAGGGATAAAATATGCTGATTGTCCAGGCCTGGATTTCTCAGTCGCCCCCAGGGAATCCTATCCCCTAACAAACAATGGAGGAAGCGTAGGGTTTCTCCAATGGGAAAGAGGAAAGATTGGATGCTGGGCAGCCACCTTATCATCATCATCATCATCCACTGCACCACCTCCGTGGTTGAGATTCTTGGCCACACTCCCCTCCCCAGCTGAGAGTCACTTTCAGTGACTCGGGGAGCATTGACACCAGTCACGAATATAATGATGAATTGTTGATTCTCTCTGGGAGAAAAAGAAGAAGCACAAAGCAGAGAGCATTGGAGTGGGCTAAAGACTTAACTTCGTTTCGACAAATAAAATTTTTTTTTAACATTTATTCATTTTGGAGACACAAGAGTGCGAGCAGGGGAGGGGCAGAGAGAGGGACACACAGAATCCAGAATCTGAAGCAGGCTCCAGGCTCTGAGCTGTCAGCACAGAGCCCGAGGCGGGGCTCGAACTCACAAGCCGTGAGGTCGTGACCTGAGCCGCAGCCGGATGCTTAACCGACTGAGCCACCCAGGTGCCCCATCGACAATTTTAAGATTTACCTTTCGATTTGCCATTTAGGCTATTTTATGCTTCACCTAGTTCCCATTATCCAAGAAGTTCAGTCTCCAAAAGATAACATGACAACTTAATGTAACAAATAATAATTTTAAAAGTCCCGTGTGCGTCGATTTAAGGATTACAATTTCAAATTTCAAATGATGGGTTCAGCATGATTTATGCCTGGCAAAGAGAGTAGGAATTAGGGAGGGCAGGCAGAATTACAAGACTCGAGGAGTCTGTAATGGGGGACTGGGGGACTGACTCACAGCAAAGGTAATGAGCTAGTTCCCTCACTATCTGGGGCTAGAATTTAGGGCTACAAGAGAGGGCACTCCATAACTATGGTTACAAACTCAGTTCTGATCTACGCTTTGCTACTTCCTAGTAATAAAGCCCATCACCAAATGACTGAAATGTAATCAAAACTAACATTTCTTGGGGCGCCTGGGTGGCTCAGCTGGTTGAACATCCAACTCTTGATGCTGGTTCAGGTCATGATCTCATGGTTCATGAGATCGAGCCCCTCATTGGGCTCTGCATTGACAGCTTGGAACTTGCTGGGGATTCTCTCTTACCTCTCTTTCTGCCCCTCCCCTGCTCATGCTGGTTGTCTCTCTCTCTCTCTCAATAAATAAATAAACATTAAAAAAAAAATCAACATTTCTTGAGCTTTGACACTGTATCAGGCACTTACATATATAATCTTAAAGCTTTATATCCATTTAATAGCAACTTTATAGGGTGAAAAACATGTTACAAGATGTAGCAGTTATAAGACACATCTCGACTTCAAACATTAGAATAAGAAGTGAAAATAAAGGGCTCCTTAGAACACAAGAAAATGGAGTCGTATCCCATTTGACATATGAGAACACTGAGGCTTAGGGAGCCTTATCTGTCCAAAGTCACGCAGTTAATTTCTGAATATGGAGCCAGAAATCTAATCCAGATCTGTTTGACTTCCACTCACCACGGTACCTTTAATGTCACAGCACCTCAGTTTCCTCATGTATAAATCAGGGGTGGTAATAGGTACGTCCCAAGATCATCATGAGAATCAAACCTGTGAAACCATAAATGCCTAGAGGTAATTGGTGCTTATCATCCTATTTAATGACAAAGCAACCGTAGAAATGTACCAAGTGAGTAGAAAAGAAGAAAATTAAGGAGGCTGGGGAGTGAGCAAATCAGAACTAGGCAGATTTCAAACTAAGGTGACTTCTGCCTTGGGCAGGACTTCTTTTAAATATCCTTCTGGGGAAGAGGTCAGTCCCCAGACATGGAAAATCCATATTTTTTTTAAGTTTATTTATTTATTTTGAGAGACAGAGAGAGAACCAGCAGGGGAGGGGCAGGGAGAGAGGGAGACAGAGGATCTGAAGCAGGCTCTACACAGACAGAAGACAGCCCGAGGCGGAGCTCGAACTCACAAACCGCGAGCTCATGACCTGAGCCGAAGTCCCCACAGGCGCCCTGGAAAATCTGTATTATAACTGTGGGCCCCAAGTGGTTGAGCTGTAGGTGCTAGGTACCCCATTAAGGTTGCTCAAATAGCCAAAGACTTCCTTTGCCCAGACTCGCCCCAATTAAACAACGGAATTTTTCCAACTATAGTTGATAAGAATCAATCTCTTTATCAAAATGTTTAAACACAGCTAAGTGTGTAAATAAAGAACAGATAAAGTCTGAGCCAAACGAGGTCTAAATTCTCTCCATTTTCCCTCTACCCCTTAATTGTTTTCATTCCTAATCCCTTTCGTCTTTTATCCCTACATTCTACTTTAGGAGGAAGTGCTCACCTACTTAATTCCATGCCAGAAGTCTTTCCTTAATACAAGATAAGGCCAGTCAACTGACTCAATCTTATTATTTGCTGTGATTACTTTCCTTCCCAGCCTTCCCCCCGAACTTGCCTTTATTACAGCTTTTAATGCTGTTTTCTTCTGGTCTGTTTGAAGTGACTGTTCTCCTTTAGAAAGGACAGGAGATCAACTTTTTTTCATTAGAGGAGCCATGCATTGACGATTGCCAAATCCATTCCTCCCTTGTCTTTCAAACTCGGCTCATTCCCTGACATGATGAGATGCACAGGGCTTTCCTGAGGGTGAAACGTCTCTGTGAGTTTCATAGAACTCCTGTAACAAATTGCCACAAACCAGGTGGCTGACGACAACAGAAATGTAGTCTCTCACAGTTCTGGAGGCCGGGAGTCTGAAATCAAGGTGTCCGTAGGGCCATGTTCTGCCGGAAGGCTCTAGGCGAGATTCTTTCCTTGCCGCTTCCGGCCACGCCTTGGCTTTCCTGGGCTGTGGACACAGCCCTCCAGGCTCTGCCTCCATTTTCCCGTGGCCTTCGTCCACATTTGTCCTCTGGTTTCTCCTCTTCTAATAAGGTCACTTGTTTTTGGATTTAGCCCCCCCCCCCCCCCAGTTAATGCAGGAGACTCTCATCTCAAGATTTTTAGCTTCATTATATCTGCAAAGACCCTTTATTTCCAAATAAGGTTACATCCACAAGTACCAGCGGCTAAAACTCACACGTACCTTTTGGGGGGGCTCCCATTCAACCCCTAATAATAACTAATAACTAATAGCCCCTTAAATCCTATAACTTTTTTTCCCTTTTGAAAAATTTCCTGGGGCGCCTGGGTGGCGCAGTCGGTTAAGCGTCCGACTTCAGCCAGGTCACGATCTCGCGGTCCGTGAGTTCGAGCCCCGCGTCAGGCTCTGGGCTGATGGCTCGGAGCCTGGAGCCTGTTTCCGATTCTGTGTCTCCCTCTCTCTCTGCCCCTCCCCCGTTCATGCTCTGTCTCTCTCTGTCCCAAAAATAAATAAAAAACGTTGAAAAAAAATTAAAAAAAAAAAAAAAAAAAGAAAAATTTCCTGTGTTTCTGTTATGAGTATATGCTTCCTGTGTAATGGAATCAAAGAAGACATTTTATTTTATTTTTACAGTTTATTTATTTTGACAGGGAGGAAGAGAGTGAGAAAGAGACTAGAGAGGGGGAGGGGAAGGGGCAGAGGGAGAGAGAGAATCCCAGGCAGGCTCCAAGTTCAGCACCGAGCCTGACTCGGGGCTCAATCCCACGACCCTGTGATCATGACCTGAGCTAAAATCAAGAGTCGGACGCTCAACCGACTGAGCCACCCAGGCGCCCCTTATCACTTTAGAGGTACAGAATCTAAGGCTCAAAGACTTGTGCAAAATCTCCTGTCACTACACTACTGTCGGGGTTTCTTGAATCTTCCTATTTTCATGACACATCAGATAAGAAAAGAGGGTTTTTTTTTTTTCATTGTAAATACACGCAGAACATTTTCGTCTTGAGTAGTAATATTGATAGGAGTGAGAAACCCCACCAGCCTTTAATCTTTAGGACTCAATTAGCTCACTCAATGCAACAGCATCTAACACATATTTGGCAGCCATTTATTTGAGGTCATGTGGTCAAAATATAACCTCTGACCTCCAGTAGCTCATTCGCATATGGTGATCTGCCCAGTACGGGAATGGTGACAGTCTGTGAGTGGTTTGCACGCGTACCTTCTCTCCTGAAGCTGAGGATGTCTTAGATGGCTATAACAGAATCCAGTGGAACCACGGCGATAAATAGACCAGCTCGAGCCAGCAGGAAGGCTTCCCGAAGAGTGGCCAAAGAGGGTCACTTCACAAAATGTGCAAAACGGGTGCTTCTTCCTTCTTCAAGGGACTCTGAGCGCTTGAAAAGCTGGTATGAAGGCAGACAGTAACGACTATGATTTTCCCATGAACTTGAGAGAAAACAATATACAGTCATCATGAGTAGCGTCACCTTCGGACTTCTCTGGAAGGCAATATCCTTTCCAAGTGGCCAAAGCCTTGATGGGGTTGGTTCGGTTTTGTGTTTGCTTCTAGTAATAAAAGGGAAGTGGGAGATTTCTGGTGGCAGGCAGCCTAACCAGTCATCTACAGATTTGGTCTGTGTGTACCCACTTACTTTGAATCATGTCAGTTATTCTTGTCTCATCATTTATATTGGCTTTAAAGAAGGAAACGGTACCTATGTGAAAAGTCAACTCTATCGTGCGCCGTGCTCAGAGATTGCTTCGGATGTTTCGCGTTTCAAAGAAAATGGTGATCTGTCTAATCTCAGTCAAGTCCAGGGTGCATGGAACAAAAGATCACGGAGGTAGAGACGAAATAAATAGCACTTGCTGGGTCTTTTGAGAGGCACATAAAGTATGAGGGGGAAAGTTCTTCGGTAAATATAATGTTATGTACATTTTTGTGTGCTGTCTGGTCTAGGGGTGCTTTCTCTCTCTCTCTCTCTCTCTCTCTCTCTGCCTGTCAGCAGGCCAAGAGGCTCCACAGACTCACTGCCAGCCTCCATTTCAGCAGTCTACCTATGCACAGGGCCATACTCCAAGATTCTTTAGGAAGACAAGGTGAACAGGCCTTCAGTTATTATCACAGCCTGCAACCTAAAGGAATATTCTGGGAGGATCGGAAGCATACTGAGGAGAATGCAGTTGCAGTCGTTCCCCGACTCAGGAAAGGTGTCGAACAGGCTGATCATAACCCTGACCCTTACAATGGACACTGGTGGTGCCTCGTCCAAACCCCCTTTTCCAGGCCAGTGCACGTGTTCCCTAGCTGCGGAGGCATGGGAGTTGCTGAGAGCTCACAGCCTCTCCCTTCTCCAGAGAATTGCTCTTGGCCAAACGGAACCATCTGGCAAGGAAGATTACAACTCACCCCACCACCCCCAGGCAGCCCGAAGCCAACCACTGACTGGCTGGAAAGCACGAAAACGTGCGCCCCCCGCCTTGCCTCAAGGTGCGACCGACTGCGGCGCGGTCTAGCTGCAGAGTTCCCGGGGGAACCAGCTGAAGCTAGTCTCCAATAAGACCACCATGTTTCTTAACATTTCCCCCTGTTCCATCCTTCTTCCCTCCCTCTCCTTCTCCGGAGAGCACTCTCCCAAGAAATCACTTGCCTAAGAAATCCCCGTCTCAGGTTCCGCTTCTGGAACGTTGTAGAAGACACTTCGAGTGGAGAGCGAGGACACCCCTAGACAGCAGAAATGCTGCCTCTTTGCAGCACCCCACCAGGAGGACCTGCGCTCTGCCCTCTGACCCAGGTCAGGTTCTCCCTCTCCCTCACCCCTGTCGCCAATGAGCCTCCAAATAAAACCCCTATCTCCTCAACATCTTCTTATTCTAAGCCCTCCCCAGTCACCACACCAATTCAGGCTCTTATGGTTTCTTAACTAAGTTAATGTCATTTCTTCCTAACTGGTCTTCCTGACTTCTGGCCCATCTGGTATCTTTCTGGATGATAATTCTGATCATGTTGCTTTATCCTCAAACACTCTCCTTGGCTACCTTATTAGTATCAGAGTAATGGTAACAGCCACCCTTCATTCTATACTAAGTGATTTACATTCACTCTCTTACCCTGTGATGTAAAATGGCAACACAGATATAATTCCCCCTTTTGCAGGTAAGAACCGTTGAGTCTCTGGAAGGGTCAGGTTCCATCCAAAGTCACACAACTAATGAACGGTTGGTCTGGAAAGTGTTTTAGCTGACTCCTCAGCCATGCTCTTAATCTCATCACTTGGTTGCTTCTCAAGAAATCCAGACTCAGCCTTCTGGCTTTCAAAGCCCTCTGTGGGGGCGCCTGGGTGGCTCAGCGGGTTGAACGTCTGACTCTTGATTTCGGCTCAGGTCATGATCCCAGGGTTGTGGGATCAAGCCCCTTGTTAGGCTGCACCCTGTGCATAGAGCCTGCTTAAGATTTTCTCTCTCTCTCTCTCTCTCTCTCTCTGTCCCTTTCTGCTGCTCACGCATGCATGCTCTCTCTCTCTCTCTCTCTTAAAAACAAGCAAGCAAGCAAACAAACAAACAAACAAACAGAAAACAAAGACTTCTGTGGACAGGACCCAAGACAATTTGTCAAATTTATCTTCCCCAACTCGTCATACCCCTCACCTCACCGCTACTGGACAATTAGCCACTCCTTCAACACACTTTGAACACCCCTCTTTCCTGCTCCTGCTGGTTTATCCGACTAGAAGTCTGTTTGCCCACACCAGCACCCGTCACCCTTGTGGCAGACTGTGCATTCTCTTCTACAATATGACCTTGAACCTCGAATCTGAGCTGGCTGCAGCGACCCTCTCCTCACCAATAGGATACGGCAGACGTGATGTTAGGTGATTTCCAAGGCCGGGTCAGAAAAGTCCACACAGTTTCCGCTCGAGGCCACCATGCGACAGAGGCCACATGCACTTCAGAAGCAGCCCAGCTGAGCTCTCAAATAAATTCCGGCCGAGAGCTGACATCAACACCAGGCCTGTGAGGGCGCCATCTTGGACATCCAGCCATTGACTATAAGGTGCCATGTACGATCGCAGCCACTTAGCAGCCCCCCAGCAAGAACTGCTCTGCTGAGATCTTCCTGAATTCCTGAGCATAAGAGTTTTAGAAAATTAAGATGACTGTTTAATGTCACTAGGTTTGGGGTAAATTATACAGCCATAGTAACCATGATAGCCTGACAATCTTCCAGTGCCCTAATTAAATGCCAATCGCTGTAGGAAGCCTCTCTAGTCAGATTGAATTTCCACCTCTGGGAACTCTCATAACAATTAGCCTCTCAAATATGGCACTTATTAAAATGGGCCCTATATTATTTGTGTGCTTGCCTTTTCCCTCTAATCCACACATCTTGAGGGTAGGAAGAGTGCAGTATTGATCCTCATTAATCTTTAGATTCCATTACTGCTAACCCTGTGCCTAGTACTAAGTAGACAATAAATGTTTGTTGTCCTGAATTGAAGAGATAAGGAATATCTTATTCTGCACCGATAGGAGAGAGTTGCAAATCTCCTGTTGTAGAGATTCAAACGGAATTGTAGGTGCAATGGAACTATAGCCTTTGCTGCATTCGAGACCCAGATAAAACAGTAAAATGTGCCGGGGCGCCTGGGTGGCTCAGTCGGTTAAGCGTCCGACTTCGGCTCAGGTCATGATCTCACAGTTCGTGGGCTTGAGCCCCCCGTCAGGCTCTGTGCTGACAGCTCGGAGCCTGGAGCCTGCTTCGGATTCTGTGCCTCCCTCTCTCTCTGTTCCTCCCCTGCTCATGCTCTG
Source organism: Panthera tigris (assembly GCF_018350195.1). Lineage (NCBI taxonomy): Eukaryota > Metazoa > Chordata > Mammalia > Carnivora > Felidae > Panthera > Panthera tigris. Next base: position 38,707,297 of record NC_056677.1, read on the forward strand.
TCTCTCTCTCTCTCTCTCTCAAAAATAAATAAAGATTAAAAAAAAACAGTAAAATGTCTTTTATAGACTAAAAAGCCCCCATTAGACAGGAGAGACAGTATAAAAGTCATATCATCGAAGAGAATGTCATCTGCCAACCTGGGTAGGGATATTTGCTCTACCACTTACTAGCTACGTGATCTTGGTAAGCTACTTCTCATCTCAGAACGTCACTTGTCTCCTCTATAAAATGGATGAATAGTGCCTACCAACTAGGGTTGTCCTGAGGATAAAGTGAGATCATTTCTGTAAAGCACTTAATCTGATGTTTCAATAATAAGCTTTCAATGAAGGATACCTACTCATATCATCGGTAGGGAGTGTACATTAGACTTCCTAGGACACCACCAATTTCATAATTCCATTCTTTGAAAACACAATGATTTGTCATACAACTCGCATAAAGTCACTATTTGTATGAGTCCTTTCAAATATATTCACAGACCACGAGTAAACCTTCGCCAGACCCTTTGTCCTGATTTTTGTTTGAAAAGTATGGTCACCGTATCTGATAAAGGGGTAGTATCGAAAATCTATAAAGAACTTACCAAACTCAACACCCAAAAGACAAATAGTCCAGTGAAGAAACGGGCAGAAGACATGAATAGACACTTGTCCGAAGAAGGCATCCAGATGGCCAACAGACACATGAAAAGATGCTCAACGTCACTCCTCATCAGGGAAATACAAATCAAAGGCACACTGAGATACCACCTCACGCCGGTCAGAGTGGCTAAAATGAACAACTCAGGAAACCACAGATGCTGGTGAGGTTGTGGAGAAATGGGAACCCTCTTACACCGTTGGTGGGAATGCAAACTGGTGCGGCCGCTCTGGAAAACAGTGTGGAGGTTTCTCAAAAAATTAAAACTAGAACTACCCTACGACCCAGCAATAGCACTGCTAGGAACTTACCCAAGGGATACAGGAATGCTGATGCATAGGGGCACTTGTACCCCAATGTTTATAGCAGTGCTTTCAACAGTAGCCAAATTATGGAAAGAGCCTAAATGTCCATTGACAGGTGAATGGATCAAGAAGATGTGGCTTATATATACAATGGAACACTACTTGGCAATAAGAAGGAATGAAATCCTGCCATTTACAGCAATGTGGATGGAACTGGAGGGTATTATGCTAAGTGAAATAAGTCAGAGAAAGACAGATATCATATGTTTTTACTCATGTGGAACTTGAGAAACTTAACAGAAGACCATGGGGGAAGGGAAGTGGAAAAAATAGTTACAAAGAGAGAGGGAGGGAGGCAAACCATAAGAGACTCTTAAATAACAGAGAACAAAGTGAGGGTCGATTGGGGGGGTGGGGAAGAGGGGGAAATGGGTGATGGGCATTGAGGAGGGCACTTGCTGGGATGAGCACTGGGTGTTGTATGGAAACGATGAATCGCGGGTATCAACCAACCCCCAAAAGCAAAAGCACACTGTATACACTGTATGTTCCCCAACTTGATGGTAAATTATATTAAAAAATAATAATAAATAAATAAATAAATAAATAATATGGCCACCATACCCATAGACTGCAGGATCAACATCTCCTGCTCTTTATTTTAAATGTTTATTTATTTTTGAGAGAGAGAGAGAGAGAGCGAGTGAGCAAGCGGGGGAGGGGCAGACAGAGAGTGGAACAGAAGATCCAAAGCTGACAGCAGCGAGCCCGATGCAGGGCTCGAACCCAGGAACCGTGAGATCAGGACCCGAGCTGAAGTTGGACGCTCAGCCGACTAAGCCACCCAGGTGCCCCCCCACCAAATCCCCTGCTTTTGATGAGTCACCCACTGTGCCCGGAGTACCATGGGGGACCAAGCTTTAGTCCACACCCCAGTGAAACTCAGAGGAAGAAGAGTATCTTACATTGGATTTGGTGGCCAGCTTCTGCCCTGACAACGCCGACCTCAAGTTGTTGCCCCGGGGGGTTTGGCCTGTAGCCAGTGCTCCCTAAGGGAAACCAGACGAGGCAAGATCCTCCCAAGTGGCATTTGGAAGCAAAATGTGACTTTCCTGAGTGATGCACCATTCTGGGGCTCACCATTTACGCTGATGGATTCCCCGGGGGTATCATTCACCTGGGATATGATATAATGGTGTCCCCTGGAGGTGTGACCCGTGGCAGCCTGGATGCCCATGAATGCTAAGGGTGCGCATGTGCCCTAACGGAATCTGCCTTCCCTGCTGCAGAAAAAAAGAAAAAAAAAAAAAAAAAAAAAAAGCTAGGAGCACAGCTCCAACCCCAATCTGTCAGTCCTCTCAAGTGTGGGTACCGAGAAGTACTTCGTTCTGGAAAAGAGCACAAGATAATTTGTGCAATGGTTAGACTGCAAGAGGTAAAGAGATATTCTGAAACCGTTATCTAACATGAGAGCCTCAGAACGGGTCTGGCTTTCTTAGCTTTCCAAAACAGAGAAAACCCTTTCGGCATAAACTTTCGTTAAATCAATGTCCCCATGTTCCTTCCTCAAGAAAGTCTCCCTTCCTCCATCAAAGCAAATAAGCCAATAAAGTTGTTCACAGCCCTGCTCTTTATACAACATCAACACTTATGAGCAGGACGTCAGTGGGGAATATAATGGAAGCAGATAATTTGAAACTTCCCCCCATAATGGTTTTAAACATAATGAAGGGTTAAAAAAACAAACAAACCAACCAACCCAACCCTTGGCTTTGCTCTTTTTTTTTTCTTTGAGTTTTAATATTTTAATTTTATTACCCTTTCTTTAATTTAAATTTTAGTTAACATACAGTGCAATATTGGTTTCAGGAATAGAATTCAATGACTCATCACTTACATATAACACCCAGTGCTCATCACAAGTACCCTCCTTAATACCCATCACCCATCTAGCCCATTCCCTGCCTCTTTTCTCTTTTTTCCCCCTTTCCATATGCTCATCTGTTTCGTTTTCAATTTTTTTTAAGTTTATTTATTTATTTTGAGAGAGAGAAAGCACAAGTGAGGGAGGGGCAGAGAGAGAGGGAGAGAGAGAGAGAGAGAGAGAGAGAGAGAGAGAGAAAGAATCCCAAGCAGGTTCCCCACTGTCAGCACAGAGCCTGACGTGGGGCTCGAACTCCCGAACCATGAGATCATGACTTGAGCCAAAAACCAACAGTTGGGTGCTTAACCGACTGAGCCACCCAGGCGCCCCTCCTACTCCCTTTTCAATGCTCTTTACAGAACCCCTACCAGGGACCAAACACACTGAATCTTCATAATCACTTGGCAAGACAGGTATTATTGTTTCACCAAAAAAGAAACCAAGCTTTCAGAGACAAGGTCACCGAGTTACGAGCCAACAACAGCTCGGGTTGGATCCCAAGTCTGCTGACCTAGAAGCCCACAGCTGGCTGCTTCTGGCTTACACAGACCACACAACAGCTCAAACCATATACCATGGGAAAACATCGGTCCAGTTTGGATCCAGAAGCAGAATCTCCCTGTGGGTCCCAAAGATTTTCCTCCCATTTGGGTATTCTGTGCGTTGTCAAGATTTCAAACAAAAAGTGAGACACCAGCCCTTCTACCTTGTTCTAACCTCAAATAAACGAATCATTTCTAACCCTTCCCTTTGCCCTATGGGCCCCTGCACCCATGCCATCCACTTTTCAGCACTTACTGGCAGTCACAGCAAAAGGAAGGGCCGTGGAATCGGTGGTCACACGGGGGAGGGGGGGTCGAACTCACGAACTGTGAGATCATGACCTGAGCCGAAGTCGGACGCTCAACCGACTGAGCCACCCAGACGCCCCGGAAACATAGCTTTTCAAGCAGACATGTGTCCCCGTTCCTCAGGAAACAAACAAACAAACAAGTATGGCCACACTGCACCAAACATACCATCACCAAAATAAGATATGGCACATATTCGTTCTTTCACTAATAAGTGTTGAGTAATGAAGATGATAAGATTTTTTTCCCTAGGACTTTCTTACATTACTAGGATGGGTCTACACTGCTAGAACCTCTATGGAAGGCAACTGAGGGACACCTGTGAAATCCATAAAAATTACATGGGCACATACCATTTGTGTTGGACTATGTTCCCTAGAAACAGAGGCTGAAACGGGGATCTTTGTGCCGATGATTCATTGAGGGAATGTTCTCAGGAGAAACCTGCAGGGGAGTAAGGGAAGCAGGAGAAGGAACTAGGGCAGGATGTGGCTTCAGATCCATCTAGCCTCAGCCTGATCCCACCAGGAACTCTTCAGTGAAAATCGCACCACGGAGGTTGTTCTGCCCAGAGGCAGAGGCCAGGCGGCCATACCCATGCATCGGTTTAGTCACTGGCCAAGGGCTGCCCCTAGAAGGGTGTATGACTTCGAAGATATCCACAGGCCAGGAAGCAACTGTCAGTCAACAGCACTTCCCCAGAAAAGAGAGCAGGTGTGAGCTTTTAGCAACCACCACTCGTGACAGCTTAGGGGATGGGTGTGCCGGGCCGTAAAAGAGCTCTGGGCCAGGCACCGACAACAACTGCCATCACTGGACCCAGCAAGTCTGTATCTAGTCATTTATCCTCAGTACATTTGCACTTGGGCAAAGCCATGCATGTCCAAGTTTATTCATCTCAGCACTCTTTAGAAAGAGGAAAAGGCCCATCAATAAGCGACGGGTTAGTTACATATGGCACATCCATACATGGAATATTGGGTGGATGGGGCAAAAATAAGAGCAAGGAAACTTTCCATGTGTGGATACAGGATGACTTCAAAGTTTTACACGAAAAAAGCAAGGTGCAGAAGGAAATATGTATAGTATGCCACTATATATGTCTTTTTAAAGAACATATATACAGGGACACCCGGGTAGTTCAGTTGGTTGAGCATCCCACTCTTGATTTTAGCTCAAGTCATGATCCCAGGGTCTTGGGATCGAGCCCTGAGTTGGGTTATGCTCTAGGAGTAGAGCCTGCTTGAGATTCTCTCTCTCTCTCCTTCTGCCCCCACCCTGTTCGTGCTCTTGCGATCTCTTTCTCTCTCTCAAAAAAAGAAGGAATGTATGTAACTATTTGTTTATATATGCTGGTTAACCCTGGAATGGTAGACAAGAAATTGGAAACACCGTGGCTGGAAAAACAGAGTGGAAGGGAAGGTATATAGTCTATATCATTTGGTATCTTCTAATTTTATACTATATGAATATATTACCTATTGAAATGAAATGAATAAGGATGGATGGATGGATGGATACATACATACATACATACATACATAATAGATAGATGATGGATATATACATAGATAGATTTGCCCTGAAACCCAGCCAGGAGTTTCTGCCACTCTTTTGACAACCAAAAGAGGCACAACCATGCCCCACAATGTGCATTTTGAATCTACTTGAAGATTCAAGATTCTCTCTAAAACTATTCGCAGAACTGGAGAAGGGCTCGCTCAGTTGGGCAGTTCTGGCTTGAATTCTCTCACTGACTGGAGTGATCCGAAGGTTCGACTGAGCTGAATGTCCAAAATGGCTCGTTCACCTGACTGGCAGTTTGGCTGTTGGTCGGGAATTCAGTGGGGCTGTCGGCTGGAGCGCTTCCCTAGGGCCTCGACAGCATGAGGGTCTCAGGGTAGCTGGATTTCTTACATGGCACCTGGCTTCCCCCCAGCAAGCATCCCAAGAACCAAGCAGAAGCTGCCTGGCCGTCTATGAACTTGCCTCAAAAGTTATGCGGCTTACTTCTCCTGGTTCTCTTGGTTACAATGGAGTCGCTAAGGGCAGCTCTGATTCAAATGGAGAGGCCACAGAACCCACCCGGGAAGAGCGTCAAAGAATTTGTGGACACGTCTAAAAACTGCCACGATTCGTTTATTCCTATGATTGTACAGATGGGACCCACAAAGTCTATTTGGCCAAAAAAATAATAAAAAAAAAAACCCGGTTGAATCCATGCTGCAGAAAATATAAAGTGGTAGTATATGCATTTCACACTCAAATACAGGGTTTCCTTAAGCACTCGGAGGATGCTGTATAAACATGCATTGACATGTCGTCAAAGGCAAAGCTGGTTTCTGCATGAACGCGCTCTGGACTGTGAATCATGTCTATTTGTCGTAGAATCACGCCATGTGTTAACTGCATGCTTCACGGACTTATTTTTGAAAACGGACGGATAAAGCTGGCTTCGAGATTAACTGTGGTGGGGAAGAAGGAAAGAATGGCCAACTACTCTACGTCAGTCTATTTGAAAACCATACCGTTTGCAACTATGAAGAAACTATAGCATTTCTGACCCATTTCACCATGTTTATGAGTATTGAAGTGTGCAGCCTTTCTGAAACTCACACTCGAGGGGATGAAATGATACTCCATGGTTAACTGTGACAAAAAGAACCCAAACCCCATTATTCTTTAGTCGAGGGATTTCGAGTTCCCAGGTTGGATCATCACCATTACTTGAGTCTTTCAACGGTATTTGTCTACAGAAGTAAAGTTGAACATCCAGATGAAAGAAAATGCTGACTCCCTTTACCATCTAACGAAAGCGAGAAAATGCCAGTCGGATTTTATTTCATCAGGACAATAAATCAAGAATGAGGACCCGCCCGCCCACCCACTTAAGCATATTATGGTAGTGAAATCCCCCGTCAGCTAGTCTGAGGATTCTGTAACCACTGCAAGTACCTTCTCCCCAGTCCAGTAAGATGACATTAGCAGCAAAATCTCAGAATATGTGAGTAATGCATGATTAACCCATTTTGGCAACCACGTGGCTGAGGCAAGTCAATCTTTCACAAGCTCTTAACGTACAAGAGAGATTTTACGTATTCCATGAAGACAGGAGAGCAAAAACAGGCTGAGTGAAGAAGTTTGAAAAAAAAAAAAAAAGATAATTTTTTTTCAGTGGCAAGGAGGCACGGGTTTATGTCCCAGGTCCTTATGTGCTTGGTCGAGCAGATTGGTCAAGGAGACAGAGGAGGCAAAGGTGTTCCTGTCCCCTCCAGCCAAGCTGGAAATAACGACACCGTTCGTGAACCAACACTGAGCAAGTAAGCTGGGCCCGGACAGCACATCCTCAGTGGCAGATCATAGCACAAAACTCAGGGGGGCGGAAACAATGGGAGAAAGCTAGGGAGTGGAGGAAGGGCTGGTTTGGGCAGGAAAGCTGAAGTTATAAGAAAAACTAGCTGTGCGGAAGCACTGGGCATCACCTTCCCAATCGCAGGCCAGTGGGCCAAAGGCTCTTGTCACTTTGCTAAGAGTGGTCTGACTTCACAACCTTTCACATTTTCCTTGCTACTGATGAGAATACAGGGGGCGCTGGGGCACTGTCCAGACCGTGTTAAAGACTCGGCATATCTTAGAACTGGAAAAGACCTTAGAGATCATCTGGTTCATCCATTTTCACTTTGGGAGTCCTCTGGCTCTCAGTACGCAACGATGTTCTTGTCTTCAAAGGTCCTCGGGTTCCATTGTTTGTTCCCAACTTTGCACAGTTACCTCCTCCTCCTAAGGTCTTCTCTGCAAACTCCATTTCCTCAGAGTTCTCTGTGAACCCCAGACTCTTGGGAATTGCCCAGGACTTGCCACTTGGCAGTCACGATGGTCAAATGCCATCATTTCCCAAACTTCTCAAGTTTCCACTCTGCTGCTGGAAAGAAAGCTGGTTGGGTCATTTCTGGACACTTGAGACCTATAAGTCCCTGGAGAACTTTTGAGAACCGCTGGACCCCAGCCGGCGTTTCATGTTGGAAGCATCCGTGGCGGTGACTCCAGCCTCCCACGCGTAGCCGTCAGACCTCACGCCCCACCCCACCCCAGCGTCTCCATAAGCCCTTAGTTTCCTGCAACACATAGAGTGGCTCTGTCTTCCTGACTAAACCCTGTGTTCCTGTCAACGTTTGCTTAAATTGAGAGGTATCCAAACCTTCCTGCTGCACAGTGAGAACCAAGATTGCTACTCCAAAGCAGGAGTTCTGGGACTGGGAATCCCCCACCGTGTGGGGGGCAGGAATCAAAGACATTTTCAGTGTACCTCTTGATTTTAAGTATCAGAAACCCATTGGAGGGACACCTGGGTGGCTCAGTCGGGTAAGCGTCCCACTCTTGATCTCGGCTCAGGCCATGATCTCACAGTTCATGGGATCGAGCCCTGCATCGGGCTCTATGCTGACAGGGCAGAACCTGCTTGAGATTCTCTCTTTCTTTCTCTGCCTCTCCTCTCCCTCTCAAAAGAAATAAATGAACTTAAAAAAAAAACCCATTGGAGCTAGCTTAAGCAGAACTAGGGCAGTATTATAAGGATAGTAAGGTGTGCCCTGGAATTAAAGGCACAGTTAGAAAATCAAACTTCAAGAATAACAGACAATGGAGAACTCATGAATTCCTCTCTTTTCATCTTTAGATTTTTGCTTCTCTTTGCATTTCTGCTTTGTTCTTTCCTTTCCCTGCGCAAAGGTTTTCTCTGTCTCCCAAGCAAATGGAAGCAAAGATCCTAGATCATATAGAAGAAGCAGGTAGAAATAGGAAAGGGGCCATTCCTTTGCACCAAACCTCTATCGGGGTCAAGTTCACAAAAATCTGAATGCGGTCTGTACGCACAGAGGCTGGAGTCTCAGGCTGGAAAGAGGGCTGCGAACCTGGTAAGAGAGAAGTCTGAACTGGTGCCGAATCACATTCCAAGAGATGCCACAAGTTCATTGTGGACGCGGTGGTTTCATTTTCCACAAAGAGATGGTTGGTCGATAGTATACAGAGTAACAAACCCAGGAAACAGGGTGTGTGCGCCCCTGGCATTCAGTTTCCTGCTGCTAAGGGGTGCTGAGTTGAGGCAAGTGCCGAACCTTTCGACAAAGTCAGAATGTACGTGAAAATAAAACGAAGGAAAAGGAAAACGAAAGAAAGGAAAAGACACTCCGCATGAATGTGCAAACTAAAATTCTAGGGCACACAAAGAAATCTTAGGCTAAGGAAGAAACATCTAACAAAATAATCCGATATGAACTCAGTACAGGCGAAGTCAATGTTATGGAACAAAGACTTCAGAATAATTATGTTTGAGATGCTCTAGATCAGTGAAGGCATAACATCCATTAGAAAGGGGGCAGGGGTTCTTCCCCCCCAAACCCCAGGTTTCTGACCACAAGCACCTAACTCCTTGGTGCCACCTCACCCCCGCAGACCCACCTCCCTCCCTTCAGGCCATCAGTCGCATCAGGGCTGTTCCTTTGCCTCTGGTGGCTCTGCTTGGCCATGACTCCAGAAAGCTTGATCCCTTTTTCTCGTCCGGGTTCTCAGCTCTGTGACCACCCTCCCCTGTGCCGCAGATGCCACTCTCATCTGGGAGACTTCTTACAGAAGGTCTTCTCTTTTCCCATGGTCGTGAGTGCTTTTTTTTTTTTTTAAATTTTTTTTTTTAACGTTTATTTATTTTTGAGACAGAGAGAGACAGAGCATGAACGGGATAGGGGCAGAGAGAGATGGAGACACAGAATCCGAAGCAGGCTCCAGGCTCTGAGCCATCAGCCCAGAGCCCGACACGGGGCTCGAACTCACGGACCGAGAGATCGTGACCTGAGCCGAAGTCGGACGCTTAACCGACTGAGCCACCCAGGCGCCCCAGTGCTTTTTTTTTTTTTTAACTATTTTTTTAGAGCAGTTTAAGATTTACAGAGAAACCAATCGGAAAGTACAGAGAGGTCCCCACCAACCAATTCTCCCTCTCCCCCACCAACCCATTTTCCCTTATCATTTACATCTTGCATCAATTATTATTTAAATTATTATTTAAAAAAATTTTTTTAACATTTATCTATTATTGAGAGGCAGAGAGAGACAGAGCGTGAGCAGGGGAGGGGCAGAGAGAGAAGGAGACACAGAATCGGAAGCAGGCTCCAGGCTCTGAGCCGTCAGCACAGAGCCCGATGCAGGGCTCAAACCCACAAGCCGTGAGATCATGACCTGAGCTGAAGTCGAATGCTTAACCGACTGAGTCATGCAGGCGCCCCGATAAATTATTATTAACTAAAGTCCATGGTACAAATGTATAATGATGTGTAGCCTCCCCAACCTCTAGCAACCACCAATCTTTTTATTGTCTCCATGATTCTGCCTTTTCTAGATCATAGAGTTGGAATCACACAACATGTAGCCTTTTCACGTTGGCTTCTTTCACTTAGTAACATGCATTTAAGCTTCTTCCATATCTTATCTTGACTTGATAACTCATTTCTTTTTAGCACTGAATAACATTCCATTTTTAAGTATTCACCTACAGAAGGACATTTCGGTTGTTTCCAAGTTTTGGCAATTATGGACAATTATGCTATAAACATCCACAGGCAGGTTTTCATGTAGATGTAAGTTTTCAACTCCTTTGGATAACTACTAAGGAGTGTGATTGCTGGAGGGTATGATATGAGCATATTTAGCTTGGTCAAAAACTACCAAACTATCTTCCAAAGTGGCTGTACCATGTCGCATTCCCACCAGCCATGAATGAGACTTCCTGTTGCCTCCACCTCCCTGCTAACATTCGGTGTTGTCAGCGTTCTGGAATTTGGCCATTCTAATAACTGTGCGGTGGCATCCCATTTTTATTTGCATTGCCCTAATGACATATGACGTGGAGCATCTTTTCATATGCTTACTTGCCGTCTGTATATCTTCTTCGGTGCGGTGCCTGTTCAGGTCTTTTGCTCCTTTTTCAGCTGGGTTGTGTGTTTTCTTGTCGCTGAGTTTTCAGCCAGTGGTCTTCTTTAACAACGGGTTTCCGAAAAGCCAGATCTCCAAGTTCTCCCAGGGCCTTAGCTACGAGCCACCGCGCTGTCCCTTGACGTGTTTCACAGACCTTGAGTTGGGATTTTTCCCTCTCTTTTCTGACTCTCTCTTTGTGATCTGTGGACATGCACTACGGAAATGCGTGGGGCACCATGGGTGGAGTTGCTTCTGGGTCCAGTTGATAACAAGAGCTGCGGCCAGTGCATCTGGTCGAGCCTGCTAGCGAGGGAACATTAGCAGCCCACTGTGCTGTTGCCCTTGTGACAAAGAATCCAAAGAGTAACAGCTGCCAACACTTGTTTGTAGTCGCATCAGCACCCCCACAGGATCCAGTTCGCCTCTTTCCCAGGCCCTTGAATCTCACTTATTTATTTATTTGTTTGTTTGTTTGTTTGTTTATTTTTCAGAGAAAGAGAGTGCAAGCAGGGAAGGGGCAGAGAGAAAGGGAAAGAGAGAATCTTAAGTAGGTTCCATACTCAGCATGGAGCCTGATGTGGGGCTCGATCCCACGGCCCTGGGATCCTGGCTTGGGCTGAAATCAAGAGTCCGTCGCTTAACCAACTGAGCCACCCAGGGGACCCCAGAATCTCACATTTTTAAAGAAACCTGGGTAAGAGGAAGTTGGGAGAGGAGATGAACGTTGGGATTCTAAGCCGGCTGCAGCAACTCTTCAGATTACATTCGTGTCTTTGATCCAGATGATGAGTGTGCCCAGAGTTCGTCTACCCTGGGTTAGTGAAGAGTGTGCAAAAAAAAAAAAAAAGGCAGAAGGTCTTCAATCTGCAAACGAGGGCGGAAAGAATCAAAGAAAAGACCAAATATGGGACTTGATTGGTATGGGGGATGAGTATGATGAGTCTGATTCTTCTACTTGCTGATCTGGACTTGAAGCATATAACGAGCTTTTTCCTGCTTCCCTGACTACGAAGTATGGAGCACTTTACATCAACCTGACAGCCCGCAGTTACGACAAGCATCGGAATCGGACACGGACTTCATTAGAGAAAAGAGGAAAACTTACCGAAGAAGTTGAAGGAAGGCAGCAAGAAGAGAAAGAAGAAAAAGAGATGACACTTTCAACAGGAAAGTGAACAAGGAGTGAGCAAAGCCCAGGTTTGCCTAAACTGGTTTCACAGCTCTCAGTCCTGGGAAGAAGAAGAAGAAGAAGAAGAAGAAGAAGAAGAAAGGAGGAGAAGAAGAAGAAGAGGAAGAAAAAGGAGAAGAAGAAGAAGAAGAAGAAGAAGAAGAAGAAGAAGAAAGGAGAAGAAGAAGAAGAAGAAGAAGAAGAAGAAGAAGAAAAAGGAGAAGAAGAAGAAGAAGAAGAAGAAGAAGAAGAAGAAGAAAGAAAGGAGAAGAAGAAGAAGAAGAAGAAGAAGAAGAAGAAAGGAGAAGAAGAAGAAGAAGAAGAAGAAAGGAGAAGAAGAAGAAGAAGAAGAAGAAGAAGAAGAAGAAGAAAGAAGAAGAGGAAGAAGAAGAAAAAGGAGAAGAAGAAGAAGAAGAAGAAGAAGAAAGAGGAAGAGGAGAAGGAGAAGGAGAAGTAGAAGATTCTCTGGGAGCTGGGTGTGTGTGTGTGTGTGTGTGTGTGTGTGTGCGCGCGCACGCATCTGAAGGAGCCTCTACGGAAACTTAAAGAAGCTATTGGCAGGGCAATGCCAGAGCAGATGGCCAAGTACCAGGATGAGTGCCAGGCACACACAGAAGCAAAGATTGCAGAGAGGCTGGGAGAGGAGGAAGACCAGGGGCAGAGGGAACAGATTTGTTCTGGTGAAGAGGAAGAAAAGGGGAACAGAGCCTGGAAGAAATTCCGATAGAATGCTGACATCAGGGAGGCACCCTGTCAGGCAGTGGTTTGGGAAAAGAAACAAAAACCAAAAAACACAAAACAAGTGCCATTCTGAGGAGCGCTGTGTCAAAGCTTTTCTGGATGCTGAGGTCCAAATTCTCTGGCCCCAAGGCTGGGTGCAGACCAGGTCTCTGTGTAAGGAGCGCAGACCACACCACGGGCTGCCGACATCCGTACTGACCAAGGAGAAAATAATGGCTCCTTCAGAGTCAAGGTGAAGGAATCACAGACGAAGCCTCATGAAACGGTTCTCATCCTATCGGCCAAAATCGGCAGCCCCATTGCTTTGCACGAGAGTCTCAGGTCTTCATGTAAACAAAAGTCAAGAAGGGAATTTTCCCAAGCCCAGCCCTCGGAACCCTCACTCTCTAGCTCTCCGTAATCAGCCTCAGTTTTCTGGCCCAATGGAGGGTGACACTGGGGCGGCCCGAGGAGAAAAGTCCCAAGAGTTCTGGCTACAAACAGCGCTCCCGCCAGGCGCCCGTCAGTAAAGCTTTTCCAGATGAACAAGCACTAAGTCACAGCACCGCAGAGCCTGGACCCAAGTTGGTCTCGTATGCGGCGTTGGACACCATGGAAGCTTCACTCCCGCACCCCCCGCTAGCTCCATTTGGCGACAACCTCCCCCCGGCCCCAAACCTTCCTCTGAGCCTCAGCGTCCATTCTTCCACGGCAGCCCTTCCGGCAGGCCACCCAGGCAGCCCGTAGCTTTGTGGGTTTGAAAATATATTAGGAGCACTTAATTCATACTCGTTGTGGCTCTTTTAGCCACTTATAGATCTATCAATTGCAAGACAGTTGTGATGGGATTTTTTAAAGGCACTTATTTTGGGGCTCAGTTTCGTCACCATTCAGTGCACCGGACAGCATGGTGCTGTTCCTGGCATGTCGCGTGATGGAAAGACATAATTCCAGTGCCTTTATTGGGGGGGGGGGGGGGGGGGGCGGAATGACACGATTCACGTCCGTTTCAGCCCCCTGCACGCTTCTCCAAGACCTTTGTAAAAAGACATGCCCGTGTTTTTGAGACACAGCCAGTTTTATTTAGTTGAGCTTTTCACAGCTGAATTCTGTAAATCTGTGTCATTCTGACTTAAAAGTCATCGGAGCCCAGAAAACCTGATTTCTGATTCAGCCAGAGTTTCGTTTTGGTTCTTCCAGAGTTTGTACAGCTGGAGCCCACAGCTCCAAAGCCCTTGTTGGTCAAATCTTCACCTCTTTATGGGCAGAGGTCTCGGGGTGGGGGGGTTCCAAGACACAGACAGACACTGCGATTTGTTTTATTCTTAGAAATCCCCTGGGGCGCCTGGGTGGCGCAGTCGGTTAAGCGTCGGACTTCAGCCAGGTCACGATCTCACGGTCCGTGAGTTCGAGCCCCGCGTCAGGCTCTGGGCTGATGGCTCGGAGCCTGGAGCCTGTTTCCGATTCTGTGTCTCCCTCTCTCTCTGACCCTCCCCTGTTCATGCTCTGTCTCTCTCTGTCCCAAAAAAATAAATAAAAAACGTTGAAAAAAAAAATTAAAAAAAAAAAAAAAAAAAAGAAATCCCCTTAGGCAGGGCCATAGTAACAGGCCTCTGTGAAGTACCTGTCGTATAGAAATAGACCTTGACCTCCTGGAGCTTTCTAAGCAACAGAGTATACATTAACAGGAGGGCAACGCGCGGTTAATCTTGGAGGATGGGGAAAGGACAGACTGGACCAGATAGTTCCAGGGAACCGGAGTTCCCAGGTCACCAAGCTGTTCACTGAACTAGCGACTTTTTCACAAGGGTCTCTAAGGTGCTTGCTCGTGCCTGTGTATTTGAACTGCCTGTTCTAGCTAAGCGAATTCAAATATGTCGCACGGAAACAGTATTTTATGGTTATGTAATTTATGCAAAAGCTTGAACATCGTAGACTCTATAGAACAAATGACTCATTTTCTTCTACAAATAAATTGCAAGGGTGGGGAGGGGGGAGAAGAGGAACCTATAAGCTGAAAGAAATTTAAGGCACATATCAACCAAGTGCCGTGTGTGAAGCTTGTTAGGATATGGATTTATAGGGATCAACTTAAAAAAAAAATAAAAGGAGATGACGACGGGGAAAATTGGAACATTTATTGGATATTTGGTGGCAATAGGGAATTGTTTTAATTTTTTAGGTGTGATAATGGTATTGTGGGAAGGAAGGAAGGAAGGAAGGAAAGGAAGGAAGGAAGGAAAGAAGGAAAGGAAGGAAGGAAGGGATAGATGGATTTAGCTGGTCTTTGTTCCTAGTTCCTGGGAGCTAACCGCTAAACCCTTAAAAATTCCTAAGTCTTTGTTATTCACAGTGGGTGCTTCAGCTTTTTCAGGGTAGGGGCTGGCCAAGACAGAAAGACCAAGCGTGTAATTAGAGGGTTGGGGCTGTGAGCCACTCTGGGAGCAGAGGGGGCCTGGAGATTGAGTTCAACCACATGGGCAAGGATTCAATCAATCGTGCCTACATAATGAGACCCTGATAAAAAGTCTGGACGCCAAAGCTTGAGTGAGCTTTCTGGGTTGGCAATACTCCATATACGTATGGCCACATGTCAATGCTGGGAGGGTAACGCATCCCTGAGGGCATGAAAGCTTTCTATTTGGAACCCTCCCAGACCAAGTTTCTGCCCTATGCGTGTCTTCTAATTTGCATCCTTTGCCTCTGATAAATGTGACGGTGAATATACTAGGTTTCTGTGAGCTCCCCGCATCTTTCTAGCAAATTGGCAACCCCGAGAGTGGTTTTGGGAAATTTCTGAACTTACAGTTTGTTATCAGGAGTCTTGGGCAGACTTGGCGGCCTGGAGAACGGTGTCCTTAGCCTTGAATTTGGCTCATTCCAGGTAGAAAGAAAAGAAGTCATTGCCTTTAAAGATACCTATGTCAAGATTTACAGACCACCTAGTATGTCTTGCATTGGCTGAAAAATAATCTGCAGGAGGGCGTGGGAAGAAGGCAGTCGGGACATAGATGAAACAAGATTAGCCATGTGAAACCACCGAAGTAGGGTACTGGGGACACAGGAGTTCATGACATTATGTTCTCTGCTTTTGTATATGTCTTAAAGGTTTCCAAAATGAAATTAGTGATCCATTTGGAAAAAATGTGGATCCTTACTTTATATCGTGCAGTAGACAGAATTCTAAGATGGCCCCTAAGATTGCGGAGCCCGTGGTATACCCACAGCTTCTCCTAGTTATTTAATCAAACACGAACCTGGGTGCTGTGGTGTAGGAATGTTGCAGATGCAACTACGATCCCAAATCAGTTGACTTGAAACAGGGAGATTATTCTGGGTGGGCCTGACCTAATCAGGTGAGCCCTTAGAAAGGACAGGGCTCTTCCTGAAGAAGAGATTCTCAGTCAGAGAGAATTGAAGCATGGAGAGGGATTTCACACGAGACGGTTTCCTTGCAGATAGATGGCTTGGAAGATAGAGGTGGGGGGGGGAGCCATGGCAAGGAATGTGGGTGGCCTCTAGGTGCTTGAGCTCCCCTGGCTAACGGCCATGGAGGAAATGAGACCCGCGGTCCCACAGCAGCAAAGAACTAAATTTTGCCACAACCACATGAGCCTGGAAGATGAGCACACAGATAGTCAACAACTAGATTTCAGCCTTGTAAGATCATTAGCAGAGAACCCAGCTTTTTTCTTATTAGAATTTTGACCCACAGAACTGTGAGCTGATAAAGTTGTGCCATTGTAAGCTGCTGTCCAGAGTACCTTGTTAAACAGCCACAGAGAACTAAAAGACACGATAAGCAAAAATAAATTCCCGTTGTGAAAACGAAAGCTTTACAGAGCTTTGAGCCAAATTTAGAAAAATATATTTGTGACCATGGTATATGTAGGGAAGGATTTCTTAAACATACAAAAGGCAAGATCAATAAATTCAACTATATTAAAATTACATACTTCCGACCTATAAAATGCTCCAAAAGATAAAGTGAAAAGAAAATCCATGGACTAGAAGATGCTACTTGCAAGACATAAAACTACAAAGAGTATTTTTTAAAGGAGACAAATCCGTAGAAGAAAAAAAAACCCAAATAAGCCGATAAAATAGAAATTGGTAACTCACAGAAAAGGAAGCTTCAAGGCCAAAGGATGTATGGAAAGATATCCAATATGACTATTCATCAGAGAAATGCAAATTGAAACAGTTAGGGAATGCAATTTTACCCCCATTGGGCCAAGAAAAATAAAAAATTCAGATACTGCTGAATTTCAGTGAAGATGCACAATAACCAAAAATCTCCTGTCCTGCTGATGGAGGTATAAATTGGTACAGGCATTTTGGAGAGCCATGTGATAATATCTAGTGAAATTAATTGACACAGCAATTCTACTTATAGGAATATGTGCTAGAGGAAATCTTTTTTTTAATGTTTATTGATTTTTTGAGAGACAGAGACAGAGCATGAGCAGGGGAGGGGCAGAGAGAGGGGGAGACACAGAATCTGAAGCAGGCTCCAGGCTCTGAGCTGTCAGCCCAGAGCCCGACGCGGGGTTCGAACCCACGAACCGTGAGATCACGCCCGGGGCTGAAGTCAGATGCTTAACCGACTGAGCCACCCAGGTGCCCCTTAGAGGAAATCTTATACAGCTACGAGTATCAGTGCAATATTATTTGTAATACTGAAAAACTGCAAACAACCTAAAATGTCCACGGGCGGGAGAAGGAAGTTAATTAAGTTTTCGGGGTTTTTTTCCAATCCTCAATATGCTGCTTTAATCTTGACTGCCAAACCATCTGCTAATCTGTGAGAGAACCACACCAATTGAAAACGAACTGCTTATTTCCCTGGTTCTAAGAATTTCCCCGTAATTCTCACAATTGTTGTCATCCACAGAAAAATGTTTTTACCGACTGCGATCTTCAAAGAAGGCCTCTGAGCCAACAGGGATCAAAAGTGCCCAATATATCTGGAAATGCACTTCTGCCCAAGGATGAAATGACTTTCTAAAACGAGCTGGAAATTGCTGAGCTGAAAGAGAATACGGAGAGTGAGGCAAATGAATGCTTCTAAGCTACTGAAAAGGGAATATGCTTTTGAAACGTGCTCCCCTGGACCACATGAGAATTAATTTCGTTTAACGAGCAAAGCGTTAAGCTGAGGTTAGTGTCTAAAAATCAGTCTGGGGACTCCTCCAAACACACGAGCGCTGGGTATCATGTTCCGCTATTTGGGACACAGCCAGCTTGTTAAATTACCTTCAAACTTTCCATCTTCATCTGGGTTTTATGTACACCTTCCTACCTCAGATGGCCAATCAGATACTGGCTAGTAAAAGCATTAATACCCTCCCAAAGTACTTTTGTGTGGATTTGACACAGCAAAGAAAACAGAGAAAGGGTTTTCGGTTCCTTATCTGCCCATGACAAACTTTTACTTTTAAAGGTTTTTTTTTTTTTTTTTTTTTTTTTTTTTTAATATCCACTCTAGTCCCAATGTATATTTCCATGTTTACATTGGATGTTTATCAGGGAATACACATTAGAAACAGGCACACATTGCATTACTTATCATTGTATGTCTTAGACACTATCTAACACCCTTCCATTGCAATAATGGACTGGACAGAACTAGCCGAGAGACAGGTTTCCATTTTTGCTGATAAATTGCTACAACGGAGTGATAGGTTTTAAATTCAAATACTATGTTTTCCTAAAAGATCCCCATTGCCAAGTCATGTGTATGAGATGCTACAAAATATATGTGAGTTTGATTAACAGTTTTGATGGGCATTTGATTAACAGGTTTGTGAATAATCATATCACATAATTACCCAGCTTTATCACTTTAAGTTAAATGAAAACTCTTTGTGGCAGAAGGTTTGTATGAATCTGAGTGTTGATTTTTGTTCTCATTTGCTCAGTTTGAACCATTGCCACGTTGTGACTTGCAAAGCCATTCTCTCTTTGTGCTAATTATCCAAAAGTGAGTTCGGAGTGCTTTTCCATTTACCTAAGTGTGCAAAATCAAAAAGTTAATTGCTAAGCCAAAATGCTAAGCAAAGGATTTAGAGTTCTTCAATTCCAACCGTAACGACTCAACATGATGACTATTTTATCAAGCTAAAGAAGATTCTACTGCTGGGGCGCCTGGGTGGCTCAGTCGGTTGAGCGTCCGACTTCGGCTCAGGTCATGATCTCACGTTTCATGAGTTGAAGTCCCGCATCCGGCTCTGTGCTGACAGCTCGGAGCCTGGAGCCTGCTTCGGATTGTATCTCCCCCTCTCTCTGCTCCTCCCCCGCGCATGCTCGTGCTCCCTCTCTCAAAAAATGAATAAATGTTAAAAAAAAAATTTAAAAAAAAGAAGACTCTACCCCTTAAAGCAATTACTGAGCTCAAGGCGATAGAGTGCGTCATTAGAATAGACTGATGAGAGATTAAAATAATAAATAAGACCCTATCTTAGCGTGTTTGGGCTGCTGTGACAAAATACCACAGACTTGTGGCTTCTAAACAACAGGTATTTAATTTCTCACAGTTTTGGAAGCCGGAAGTCCCAGATGAAGGTGCCAGCCGATTTGGGGTCTGGTGAGAGCCCACTTCCTGGTTCATAGGCGGCCATCTTGTTGCTGTGTCATATAGTAGAAAAAGCCAGGAAGCTCTCTGGGCTTTATAAGGGCACTAATTCCATTCCTGGCAGTTTCACCCTGATGACCTGATCACTTCCCAAAGGCCTCACCTCCTAATACCTTGGGGATTGGGTTTCAACATATGAATTTGGAGAGGACACAAACATTCAGTCTATAGCAGACCCTTTACACAAATATTCAGGGGTAAATGGGGGCAGTACCACAGCCTAAGAAGCCAGGACAAGAACAGGTGGGCTTGCTCATTGTAGCCACACTTTCTGGGCCAGAGCCTTGTTCCTGTTAACCTGAGCTCTCCTTCCCCCATCATGTGGCCCAGGCGGCGGCTATCCTCTCCCTTCTGGTCGCCTTCACACAGGGTTTATATCGCTTTCTGTTCTCCTGAGATAATTCCACTGGGCCAAAGCATCCAGAAGCAACTCAGATTTTCTGAAGTAGATGTAGGGAGGGATTACGTCACGCCCGACAGAACAAATTCAATCCGGTGGCTACCCAGTCGGGACCCCTCTCACTACTCCTGAGAGCTTTGTTCTTTCCCTCAATAAACTCTATGGCTCTGCTCACTCTGTTGTCATCCGTAAGATTCATTCTTCAACTCCGTGAGACAAGGACCAGCGTCCCTCACACCCACTGCTAACATTTTGGTGCCGAAACCCGGAAACCCGTCAGAGGGTAACAGTGGACTCTTTCCTTTCCTTTTCTGAACGCAGGATCTCCTTACTCAGACTCAAAACCGGGCACCTGTTGGCCAGTTAAAAGCAGGTAGCATGGCCGCCAGTCCTAAGTCTCAGGTGACAGGCTTCGGGGTAAAGGTTTAATCAATCCCCCTTGTGAAAGGGGAACGTTGGCCTAACCCTAATCAGTTCCCCTCTCTGCTCTCAGCTTATTCTTTCTTCCCCTGTCCTTCTTAAATGCCTTCTAAAACCTCTCCAACCCCTGATGATCAACATGCCCCAGCAATTAGGGTCTTGTTTGGTGAGACTTAAGTTTTCCTGCCAGATACAACTCAGGTGTAAGTGTGGCCAGGACTCCAGGGCTCCAATATCAGCAGACAATATGAGAATCATACCTTTGTGTCCGCTGGGTTTTGAACATTAGGAATGGGAGCACAGATATACCATCAGTGTCTTCCTTACACACAATTGCAGCGGGAACTTTAAGAAGATATGTTGTTGAAGCGTTCTGGTTTCAACAACAAAAAGGTAGAAATTATAATGCTGCTAGGGTCTTGTGGGTTACACCCTTCAATCAGGATCCATCTGCTGATAGGACGTGAGGCATACAGGAAGGAAGGATGCTGGGGGGGGGGGGGAGGTGAGGAAATAATGACCGTGTGGACTAGATTCCATGGGTTGGGGGTGCAAGCAAATTGGTACGACCGCGAAATGAGGGCCCCATCAAGAGGGCTCCGAAGGATGAGGTTGTCAAGAACTTTCTCGGTTACGGGAGAGGTTCATCTGGGGGTGCACATAAGGGCTGGCGATCCAGCACCCTGAACCTACCCTGTGATTCCCATTGGGCACCCAAGACACGTAAAAGGATGGAGACCGGCCCTGGGGATCACGGCCCGGGGAAGCCTCCTCTGCACGCAGCACATGCCTCCCCGTAACCACCCCAGCTGTTTGCTCGCACCCATAAGCTTTACAGATAACAAACCTTGAATCACTAACCTCACCAAACTCCTTAAGACATTTAGAAGGATCCAGAGGAAGGAAGGCAGGGTTGGGTGGGGGCTAAAGCAGCGGGTCACAATGGCTGCCCCCGCTAGCCCAATCAATCCTTCTTAGACCCAGGGTTCGAGGCCATCCTCTCACCTTGGGGAGGGCGGGTCAGGGACGCCTTGGTTCTAAAGGGGAGAGCTGATATGCTGGGATGCTTCATAGTCACCTCTCTAATATAACAGGTATGGAGATTCTTGAGGTTCTTGACTCCTACTGGGATGGCCAGATGGGTCACAAACCCTTCTCCGCGGGAACTCCTCTGGAATGTGTTCTGAGAAGTTGGGAAAGATTTGACCCACAAATGCTCAAAAGGGAGAGCATGAAGTGTTTTTTGTTCCCAGGCTTGGCCTCAATATGGCCTGGGGGATGGAGAGTCCTGGCCTCCTGAGGGAAGTATTCAGTACAGTACTATCTTACAGTTAGATCTATATCGTAGAAGAGAGGGCGAATGGTCAGAAGTTCCTTATGTAACACCTGTAAGTTAGGTGCCGACCCCCTGCCCCTGTAAGGAGCCCAGAAGGGCAAGTACTTGCAGACTTGCCCCCTGAGGCCTCTTCTCAGGAAAAGCCACCTGTTAGACCTTCATGTCTTCCTTATCCAGGATTGGCAGGGATGAGAAATCCTCCCCCTGGAAGGAAGGCACATTCAATGTATCCATTGACCAAAATGCCTCCTGGTGAATTTGGCCCCGTGAGGTTTCCGTTTTCCCTTGGAAGATTCTAAGCAAATAAAAAGGACCTGGGCACATTTGCAGACAACCATGATCGATACATAGAAGTGTTCCAAAACCTGACCCAGGTTGCTGAAGAACACACAGGCCATCCCTAATGAAGGGGACTCTGACCCTCTCTCACTGTTTCTCCCAATATACTCTGGTTACTCTAACTGTATACGGGGGCTTCTCCCTCATTCGTTTCCTGGGTCAATGACCATGATGATTAGGGCCAACTGTCTCTGGTTGGTGTACCTTGAGATAGAGACACTAAGGAATATTCCCAAGCAGCTGCCAAAACTCCTTTTTTGGGGGAAGGTTCCCTGTCTTCTCTGGCCTGACATGGACTGTCCATTTCCACTTGGTGGAGAACAATCTGTATCTGCTCATCTGTCCGAGCTGACAGGCTCTGGGACCAGGAGACCTCTTTCCCTGCCCTCTGGCCTTTTATCTGCCTCCAGGCTTCTAGGTGACATCACACATCTTCTGTCTTCCCCTCCCCCTCCACCTATTTCTGCACCACCTGGGTGTGGCCTGCATAACTGGCTCCTACACCATCTTCCATGCCTCTGGAACCATGGGTTCCCCCCATTCCCCTCTCTGTCAAGGACCGAAGAACACCCCCTTAGATGTCAGATCTCCTCACTCGTGCCCCAGGTAAAAATTGACGGTGGGGAACTTTTAAGGGGACACAGGTGGGACGTAATTAAGATAGACATGTCTTTCAGGGCACCTGGGTGGCTCAGTCGGTTAAGCGTCCGACTTCAGCTCAGGTCATGATCTCGAGGTTCATGAGTTCGAGCCCCGCATCGGGCTCTGTGCTGATGGCTCAGAGCCTGGAGCCTGCTTTGGGTTCTGTGTCTCCCTCTCTCTCTGCCGCTCCCCGACTCATTCTCCTCTCTCTCTCTCTCTCAAAAATAAACAAAACATGAAAACAAATTTTGAGATTGACACGTCCTTAGAGTTATCGCAATAAATACATGAAACATTTTCTACCTAGGTTTACTGAAGATCACATAAGCTCATGAATGTCTCTGCTGCAACGTGTCAATAAAAAATGGCTTCATAAGAGACTCTTAAAAATTGAGAATAAACCGAGGGTTGATGGGCGGTGGGGGGGGGGGTGTGGGTGATGGGCACGGAGGAGGGCACCTGTTGGGATGAGCACTCGGTGTTGTATGGAAACCAGTTTGACAATACATTTCAAATTAAAAAAAAAAATGGCTTCAAATGATGGTTCGTTTTGTCTGTCTCAAAGTGTTCACGGGTCATTGTTAAGATAGCTTTCGAGGTCTTTGGTAACCTGAAACTATAACGATTTGCTTCGCTGATAAACCGGATTGAATTCATTGGACCTTTAGGCCTTTTCCAAATCAGAGGAAATATTGAAGCATTGCTTCTTAAACATAGGCTTCTGCTTTTGGCTTCTTATGGTGTTGGGCAACATGTTTAGTGCTTAATTGATTCATCAGTTTGCCATCTTAAAAAATTCGGATGTAACAGACCGTTCACAGTTGGTTACTACTTAGTTTTCCCTGGGAACTAAGGTTTCCAAGAGTTAAAATTCGGGTAACTGTCATTAAGACGGATGGAAAGAAGGAAAGCAACTCTGCATGTAGAAAAGTAGGAGCTGTGTAAGAAAGATACAAGGGATGGGAATACATTTTTATTGAAGGTAACAGAAAGGAATTTGGTCATAAATGAGACTGGTTGTTTGGAGAAAAATGCCTTAGGTCAAAGTCCGAAAGCAAAGGAAAGTTGTAGAATGTTTGTGAAGGGAATCTTTTTTTTTTTAATTGATTAATTTTTTTTTTTTTAATTTACATCCAAGTTAGCTAGCATACAGTGCAATAATACTTTTAGGAGTAGAATCTGGTAATTTATTCCCTACATATAACACCCAGTGATCATCCCACGTGTCCTCCTTAATGCCCCTCACCCAGTTAGCCCATCCCCCCACCTGACACCCCACCAGCAGCCCTCAGTTTGTTCTCTGTATTTAAGAGTCTCTTATGTTTTGTCCCCCTCCTCCCTGTTTTTGCATTATTTTTGCTTCTCTCCCCTTATGTTCATCTGTTTTGTATCTTAAATTCTACGTATGAGTGAAGTCATCTGATATTCATCTTTCTCTGACTAATTTTGCTTAGCAAAGTACCCTCTAGTTCCATCCACGTTGGTTCAAATGGCAAGATTTCATTCTTTTTGATTGCCGAGTAATACTCCACTGTATAGATATACCACATCTTCTTTATCCATTCATCCATCGATGGACATTTGGGCTCTTTCCATACTTTGGCTATTGTCAATAGGGCTGCTATAAACATGGGCGTGCACGTCCCCCTTCGAAACAGCATCCCCGTATCCCTTGGATAAATCCTTAGTAGTGCCGTTGCTGGGTCGTAGGGTCGTTCTATTTTTAACTGTTTGAGGAACCTCCATCCTGTTTTCCAGAGTGGCTGCACCAGCTTGCATTCCCACCAACAATGCCAAAGAGATCCTCTTTCTCCGCATCCTCGCCGACATCTGTTGTTGCCTGAGTTGTTCACGTTAGCCATTCGGACAGGTGTGAAGTGATATCCCATTGTGGTTTTGATTTGCATCTCCCTGCTGATGAGTGACGTTGAGCATTTTTTCATGTGTCTGGTGGCCATCTGGATGTGTGAAGGGAAATCTTTGGAAAGGAATTTTATATGTGGTCAGGATGGACTAAGGTTAAAATGAACGGATTTTAAAAGTACACTGGTCTAAGATCAAAATTCGGCTTTACTCTCTGTTAAAAAGGCAAAGTTTTCTTGGATTGTTGCTCTGCTTCTGATTTAAAAGAAAAGGTAAACACAGGTTTTTTTTTCCTCTTCTGTCTGCCCCAAAAGATGGCAAGAACCGTAATTTTAACCAAAAGGGCAGGACAGCACGCCCTTTTGAGTTGTTTTGCTCATACCTTGGCGGAAATTGCCCCTCCTTTGATCCAAAGGCTGGGGAGACAGTGGCAATGTCCTTGCTGCTGGCCTCCACATGCTTCACGCTTCTGTTGTTTCTTCAGGGAAGAAGAATGGGTGTCTGTGCCATATGAAGGCTGGATGACTATGATATATGAAGGGCTTTTACCGGGATACATGGGAGCCATTTTGCTACACTGAGCCCAGTGTATGCCGATTTGCAACAGCCTAGATACTCTAAAATGGATATCCACACGGCTGGCACATATTAATGTGGGCATTCATGAAAAAGGCAGGGGAATAAACCTCAACTTTGGCCCCTTACCCCCGTTCAACGGCTGATTTTATCCTTACGAAAAATGGTTTCTGCCACCCTTTTGAAATATCTTTGTGAAGAGGAGTACTGTTGGGCCAAAATCAAATTAGTGCATCCTTCTGCGACCAGGAAGTCTTGCTTGGTCATAATCGATACCCCCAAAGTCCAGCAGGCGGGAAACGGAGGGGTAGGAGAGATCGGGGAAGAAAGGTCACCTGTTGGAGGTAGGGTCAAGCCTGGGTCCGAGCGACGACTCCCAGCACCTCCTGAGACTGACAAAGCTTTGTCACATAGCCAGCCACAACACGGGGCCAGGAGATAAGGCTTCTTCTGGGCAGCTATAGGAAATTGAGATAAGGGACGGCTTTTCCTCCTTTTTTCCTACACCTAGGCAATTCCCCCAAACAAGGCCAATATTCCTTTGGGTTGCATTCTGAACACTTGGGATGATTTTGACCCACAAACCCTGAAGAAAAAGCAACTCCTTGTCTTTTGCATCAAACCTTGGCCCCAGTACAAATTGGAGGAGGCAACCTGGCTGCCAGAGGGAAATATCAATTCTAACACGATCCTGCAACTGGACTTGTTTTGCAAACGTGACGGGAAATGGGGAGACGTCTCCTACGTTCAGTGTTTGGGGACCTTTAGAAAAAAATCAAGATATGTGTAAGCGACGTAAGGTTGATCCTGACTTAATGGCAACCCTTTCCAAAGTCCGGCAATTGGGAGGGGAAATAACTAAGGGCCCCTTGCCTGTGCCCAAAGCAGACCTACAGGAAGAGGAAGGGAACTCTTCGTGTGCTTGATCTATATATCCAGACTTAAAAACGTGAACTTCTGCTCCCTGCTGCCCACCTTATCCAGGCCCTCCCCCACAATGTGACAGGTGAGTTTCCCCCACAAGAAGCCGGAACGCCGGGACAAGGGACACAGGGAGGCACCACCATGATAAGATTACAAGTACCTTTTTCATTACAAGATTTAAGACAGACAAAAAGAGATCAGGTAAATTTTCTGACGATCCAGATAAGTATACAGAGGCTTTTCAAAATATTACATATGTTTTGGAGCTGACCTGGAAAGATAGGATGTCTTTGTTGAAACAGACGCTTAAGGAGACAGAGAAGCATGGGGTTCTGGCAACGGCTGAAAGACACGGGGACGGGTCACTCATGAATTATCACGGGGCTGGAGTTCCTGTAGGGAATTTCCCATTCCCTACTGGGGCCCAGGTAGATCCATCCCAAGATCCCAATTGGGACTATGACCATCCCATTGAGGAAGGATATGGCCGCCACTTCCAAGCTTGTATATTACAACCGAGATCGAGAGGAAAGAACAGGAAAGGAGGCTTAAGGAAAAATCTGAGGCCTCAGCCGAGGCCTTACGCACTATATCAGACCAGACTTCCTGAGGCCCTGGCACCAAATGCCACTTCTGTGGCCATTCAGGGCACTGGAAATGAGACTGCCCTCAGAAGGGACAACAGAGGTCAAAGCCTGGCAAGCCACGCCCCTCGTGTGGAGACAGTCACTGGAAGTCTGAATGCCTTTGGGGACCTCCACAGATAACCAGTGTCCCTGAAAGGGACTGATAGGACCTGGGACTCTTTGCGATGGCTTCCCGGAACCATCTGTCTGTTGGAAGCCCAGAGTCCCGGGGTAACTCTGGAAAACTCAGGTAACTGAAAAGCCAGTTGATTTCCTTCTGGCTACCGAAGCCACCTTTTCTGTCCTTTCCACTTCTGGCCAACTATCCAAACCAAGCATTAACAATTAGAGGCGTCTCCAGAAAACTTATGATTAAATTTCTCTCTCGGGTCCTGGGATGCATACGGGGAACACCTAGTTTTTTCTCATGGTTTCTTGATAATGCCAGAGAGAGCCTTCCTCCCTTGCTAGGAAGGGACATTGTAACTCATTTAGAGACTGTGGTGATACTAACCCCAGAAGAGATCCACCATTGTGTGAGTTTTGGGGAATTACTGGCTATGGTAGGCTGTGGATACCAGGGTTCAGAAAATAGCCCGCCTGCTCTATCAATCGCTAAAGGAGACTCAATCCCACCTACCCTCCCAGGGAAATAAACTGCGGTCTGACTGATGGACACTGTCTCCAGCACTCGGATGGGTACAAACAGAGCAGGGGCGATTACTGTTGCCGAGCTCACAGAGCTAAAACAGCATGAAAGCACTGCATCAGGCCTTTCATTTAGGGAGGGATAAAACTTATCAAAGGGCCCAAAAGATGTTTACTGGGAAAAATCTGTCAAGGACAGGTCAACGAGTCGTATCAGCCTATGAAGGCTGCCCTAGACACAATCTTCTCAACCACAGACTCGCTCTCCCAGACAATCAAGGACCTGGAGGCTATCCAGGGAAGACTGACAATTAGATTTCACTCGTATGCCAAGGTCAAAGGGGTTCCAACACCTGTTGGTATGGGTTGATACTTTTAGTAGTTGGGTAGAGGCCTTCCCCTGAAAAATGGAAAAAGCACAAGAGGTAATAAAAGCTCTATTTTGTAAAATAATGCCCAGGTCCGGCTTACCTAACAATTTACAAAGTAATAATGGTAAACGGCTGTCTTGACTCCCGACTCTTGAAAAACTTTTACACCGTGGAATAAAGCAAACTGCTGATTCAGCAGAACTCTCGATGAACCCTCACAAGTATTAGATGCCTTAAATCAAAAATTAAATAGGGGCACCCGGGTGGCTCAGTCGGTTACGCGTCCGACTTCGGCTCAGGTCATGATCTCGCCGTTCGTGGGTTCGAGCCCCACGTCCGGCTCTGGGCCGACAGCTCGGAGCCTGGCGCCCGCTTCGATTCTGTGTCTCCCTCTCTCTCGGCCCCTGCCCCGCTCATGCTCTGTCTTTCTCTCTCTCAAAAGTAAAAATAAAAATAAACATTAAAAAAAATTAGGTCAAGTTAGGGCCAGACTCTTGGAGAACCGAGCCACCACTGATTACTTACTGTTCCTCCATCACCTGGGTTGCGAGAGATTCCCTGACGTGTGTTGTTTCCTTCTGTCCGACGATTCCCATAGAGTCTCACAACCGAGAGATGACATTTGGGCGCAACTGGACAAAGTCAGGGTCTCTCTGGGATTGTTTGACCGGTTTGGGAACTGGGGGCATCATCTTAGAGACGCCATCTTGGTGGTCAATGTAATCTTTAATTTGTATTTTATCTCTTCACGTCTGCCGATGTTTATGCCGCCTCGTGCCTGCCAGCCTTCCGTGAGCCATCCTGTGGGCCCCCCGACCGACCCTTAGGTAGACTCTGACTGCTGTACCCCCACACTCTCCCTTGTCAGCTTGAAGAAGCCAGAACGGTCATGTCCCTGTTCCCTAAAGGCAGTTAGGGACCCTATTCCAAGGGGAGGAATGAGTAGGGAAAGGGTCACATTAGGCAGGGGGAGGTAAGGGGCCTTCAGGGAGGCAGGCTGCAGCTACAGGTGGGAGGCTGAGGAAGCAGCGGGGTTTGAAGGGGAAAAAAAGGGATAAAAGTGTTCTGGACTCGCCCGGGCTAGGTGCCACGTGTGGAGTCTCACTAACTTTCTGATAAGGTCCCAATAAAAAGCCGGGGACAGGGGCGCCTGGGTGGCTCCGTCAGTTGAGCGTCCGCCTTTGGCTCAAGTCACGATCTCATGTTTCAGGAGTTCGAGTCCCGCATCGGGCTCTGCGCTGACGGCTCGGAGCCTGGAGCCCACTTGGGATTCTGTGTCTCCCTGTCCTCTGCCCCTCCCCTGCTCATGCTCTGTCTCTGTTTCTCAAAAATAGATAAACATTAAAATATATATATATATATATATATATATATATATATATTTAACCTTACAGTGCTACAGACTTTTTTTCAGTGATTATTTATTCCTTTTTTTTTTTTAACGTTTATTTATTTTTCAGACAGAGAGAGACACAGCATGAACGGGGGAGGGGCAGAGAGAGAGGGAAACACAGAATCGGAAGCAGGCTCCAGGCTCTGAGCCATCAGCCCAGAGCCCGACGCGGGGCTCGAACCCGCGGACCGCGAGATCGTGACCTGAGCCGAAGTCGGACGCTTAACCGACTGAGCCACCCAGGCGCCCCAGTGATTATTTATTCTAATGTGTCCATTTTACAGATGGTACAACTGAAGCCCAGAGACATTAAGTAATTTGCCCCAACAGTTAGTGGTAAAGATTGATTTAAAAAAATTTTTTTTAATGTTTATTTTGAAGGAGAGAGAGAGAGAGAAGCAGCGTGCGAGCAGGGGAGGGGCAGGGAGAGAAGGAGACACAGAATGCGAAGCAGGTTCCAGGCTCTGAGCGGCCATGTGACCATTCACACAGATCTCACGGTTGAAGGACTGGAACAGAAGACACCATTTACTCTTTTACTAATTCATTGATTCAACAGATATTTATTAACTACCTACCAGGCTCCAGGCACTGCTCTAAACTTTGAGGATAGAGCAGTGAACAAAAGAGATGGGTAACCCAAGCCCTCGTGAACTTTGCATTCCCGTGGGGAGAAGATGTGATAAACAAATACATAAAATATCTTAACACAGAGGGTGGTGGAAAACGCGCTGTTGAAACATAAACCAGGGAAGGGGCAGAGGGAGTGTCACGGGGGATAGGGAGAAGTTAGAAATTTTACTTATTTTTATTTTTTATTTTTTAAATATGAAATTTATTGTCAAATTGGTTTCCATACAACACCCAGTGCTCATCCCAACAGGTGCCCCTCCTCGATGCCCAGCACCCATTTTCCCCTCCCTCCTACCCCCCATCAACCTTCAGTTTATTCTCAGCTCTTAAGAGTCTCTTATCGTTTGGCTCCCTCCCTAACTTTTTTTTCTCCTTCCCCTCCCCCATGGTCTTCTGTTAAGTTTCTCAGGATCCACATAAGAGTGAAAACATATGGTATCTGTCTTTCTCTGTATGACTTATCTCACTTTAGCATAACACTCTCCAGTTCCATCCACGTTGCTACAAAAGGCCATAGGTCATTAGAAATTTTAAATAGAAGGAACAGAGAAGTCTTTCCTGAAGGGGGTGACACTGGAGCAAAGACCTAAAAGAGTTGAAGTGTCAAATGATTACTGGGAGAAGAACATTCCTGGCAGAAAGACCAGCCAGTAAAAAGGCCCTTTGTGGGAAGCAGGTCTGGCGCGTTCAAGGAGCAGCCAGGGGCCAGAGTGGGGAGAACAGAATGAACGAGGGGAAGATGAGCAGAGGAGGGCAGAGAGAGGACAGGAATATCGTCGCGGAGGCCCTTACAGGCCACAGTAAGCTGCGGGGCTGTTAATCTGAATGACGGGGCAGGCTAGTGGAGGGGGTTGAGCTGAGGAATGACTTCTACTTTCCCATCACTCCAGCTACCTTCTCCTTCCAACACCCCCCACCCAAAGAGGGTTCAGGATGAGGGTGTCACGTCAGTAGGTCCTGGTGGGAAACTGGGGAACCCTTTCTGCTTTCACTGGGACACCTGCTTTTAAAGCTGGCTTTTGGGGGGCGCCTGGGTGGCTCAGTCGGTTAAACATCTGACTCTCTCTCCCTCTCCGCTCCTCCCCCACTCTCTCACTCTCTGCATCTCCCAAAATAAATAAAGAGCATTTAAAAAAAATCTTAAATCTGTCTTTCTTGGCAGAAAAAGAAAAAAAGAACTGGAGAATGTTTGAGAATCTGGGGGAAGGGTTTTCCAAGACCTCTGCGGGTTGCCTAAAAATCTCTTTGCAGAGCAGGAGATAAAGAAAAGCAGGAGATCTGAAGTTAGGAGAGAGAGCTGACCCAGGGGGGGTTGGAGGAAGTTAAGAAACAGTGGGCTATCACACAGGTAGAGGAAGAGGTGGGACTAGACCATAAGTAGAGACTCCTTGCCCAGTGTTCCCAGTGCCACTGTGTACTGTTTATATAGCAGCTCACAAAACACAGAAAAACACCCAAAATAGACGAGTGGGACTACATCAAACTAAACAGTTTCTGCACAAAACGAAAGGCAACCTCCAGAATGGGAGAAAATATTTGCAAATCACGTATCTCCTAGAAGGTCGCTACCCAAAAATACATACAATATACTCGAGAGCAAACAAACAAACAAGCCATTAAGAAAGAAGTCCTTCCATTTGTAACAACATGGATGAAACTTGAGTGCGTTATGCGAAGTGAGATTAGTTAGCTAGAGAAAGGCAAAAACTGTATGGTCTCACGTATGTGTGACATCTTAAAAAAAAAAACAGACTCATACAGAAAGAGAACAGATGGATGGTTGCCAGAGGCATAGGAGTCAGGGGTGGGGAAATGGGTGAAAGTGGTCAAAAGGTACGAACTTCCAATTATAAGATAAATAAGTTCTGGGGATGTAATATACAGCATGGTGACTATAGTCAACAATATTGTATATTTAAAAGTTACTGAGAGAGTAAATCTTAAAAGTTCTCATCATAACAAAAAAAAAAATTGTAACTATGTGAGGTGATGGGTGTTAAACCGAATTTATTGTGGTCATCATTTCACAATATATACAGATATCAGATCATTGTGTTGTATACCCGAAACGAATACGATGGTATATATCAATTATGTCTCAATAAAACTGGGGGAAAAGTAAAAGTTCCGTTTGTGGAAAGAAAAGAAAGAAAGAAAGAAAGAAAGAAAGAAAGAAAGAAAGAAAGAAAGGGAGAGAAGGAAGGAAGGAGGAAGGAAGAAAGAAAAAAAGAAGGAAAGGATGAAAGGAAGGAAGGAAGGAAAAACCCACGCCCTTGTGGACTCTCCATTCTAATGAGGAAGAGACATACTAAACAAATATATAAAATAATTAGCAAGCCTACAAGACAAGAAGATTCTGGCTGGTCCATTATAGCCTCAGCCTAGACACGGTTGATGTTGGAGCCTGGGACTCTGGCCCATCCTTCCCATGTATCTTTCCTACCACATTGAACTTCTAGAAATCCCTCTGGCACTGAAGGTCCTGTGTCCCACACATTCCCTTCTTTCCTTCCCACGTCCTGGACGTCAGAAAACAAACAGGGTCAGAGGGAGAAGCTGTGGCCTGGAGCCCGAGAAGCTGAGTTTCTGGCCTTTGGTAAAATTGCTTCCTCTTCCCAGTTGGCCGGAGCCCCTCGACCTGGCCGTCCCTTTTTATTTTCTCTCCACTAGCCACCCCTAGGTTTCTCTATGGTTTATGTTTTGGGAGGGTGGAGTAGAAAGTTACCAGTTGAGGGGCACCTGGGTGGCTCAGTCGGTTCAGCATCCGACTCTCGATCTCAGCTCAGGTCCCTATCTCAGGGTTGTGAGTTCAAGCCCCGCGTTGGGCTCCAAGCTGCACGTGGAGCCTGCTTTTAAAAAAAGAAAGTCACCCGTTGATGGCATCTCTCTGCCATTTCATCATTCGTCATCACTGTACGCTTAGTTACCACTTATTGAAAGCCTGCTACGTACATGTCGAGAAATGCATTCAGTGACAGTAAAACCTTACGCGCAGAATTCGTTCTAGAAACATGCTTGTGACCTGAAGCCCTCGTATATCCAAGCGAGTTTCAACAACCGTTGGCTGAATCGTGATCGTGTGATGTTCAGCATCACGTGTTACTCGCGTTGCAAGACATCGCTCGTTTATCAACTGAAATTTTATTAGAAATGTTTGTTCACCTCGGTGGAACACTCGCAGAACAAGTCGCTCGCCATCCAAGGTCTTACTGTATTTCTCAAAAACTGCGAAGTGTCAGATTAACGGTTCCACGGGTGCTGGCAAAGGACACTTCATTATCGCAACGGTAGCAGTAGCCAGAGGATGAGCATTTAGCTCGGTTTCTTGAACTCCAATTCTCCAAAGGCGATGCCGTGAAAACCAGGCGAAGCCTGTACAACACAGGGGGTTGTATTCCAGGAGAGGAACTCCAGCCTCAAGGAACCCAAATCTCTTATAATGGGCGGTAAGTCTGCCTGACCTTTGCTCCAGGAAGAGACATTACCTTTATGACACAGGACAGCAAACAAATCTGCCCTCCGCTTTGGAGGGAGACACCATCTCCCATTGGAAGTTGTTTGCTATCCCAACACCCATGGAAACATAGTCTGGAACAAAAGCTTTCCGTTTTTGTGAGCAGCACTTCTGCTCATAAGATGTGCAGCTATACAAGAGACCCATGCGGTGGGGTGGGGGTGGGGCGCCTGGGTGGCTCAGTCGGTTCAGGGTCCGACTTCAGCTCAGGTCATGATCTCGCAGTTCGTGAGTTCGAGCCCCGCGTGGGGCTCTGTGCTGACAGCTCAGAGCCTGGAGCCTGCTTCGGATTCTGTCTCTCTCTCTCTCTCTCTCTCTCTCTCTGTCTGCCTCTCCCCTTCTTGTGCTCTGTCTCTGTCTCTCTCAAAAATAAATAAACATTAAAAAAATATATATTTTTTTAAAATAAGAGACCCGTGGGGAATTGTCTCCCGACACTGTGAGTCCCGTGAAGCTGAAATAGGCATTGTTTCCTGCATTCTTCACATGAGGCAGAGTGAGGCTCAGAAGCTAATTTGTCTAGAAGTTTACAAGGCAAGGTCTGTGTGAGCCCAATGCCCGGGCCACATCCTCATAGACGTAGAGCAGGTAACAGTCAAGGACTCAGTGTCACACACAGAAGATACAAACACCTGAAAGGTACAACTCTGCCCGGGAAGGACTTACAACTGGGGAGACAGAACTTGCCCTCCACATCCCGGCAAGTGCAGACGGAACTGGTCAGGGGGTCCAGGGTCACTTCTCACCTCTAACCAACTCCAACGGGGATGGTCTTTCCTCACTTCTTTTTTTCTCCCTCTCTTTCTCACTGTCTGTCTGTCTGTCTCTCACACAAGCACACACATGCAAGAACAGGCTAACAGGTACAATTCCTTATAAGTTGCTCTCCTTGGTGCTTATTACTGCTTATCTGCTAGAAGTCAATGAAACGAATGAGATATTAAGGGCACGTGGCTGTCTTTTCTCCGAGACGTGCTTGCTCCTGGCTGTGTCGGTGTCTTTTTTTAATGACACCCTTACAACGTAGTCTTACGTTTGGTAAATATAATCGTTCTGGGTTGCTGTCAGGGAAACATCCCAGTATCTTCTATCTCTCCATAAAAACACCCTGATCCGGGGGCGCCTGGGTGGCTCGATCGGTTAAGCGTCCAACTCTTGGTTTCAGCTCAGGTGGTGACCTCACGGTTCGTGGGTTCGAGCCCCGCTTTGGGCTCTGTGCTAGGAGCGCAGGGCCTGCTTGGGATTCGCTGTCTCCCTCTCTCTGCCCCTTTCCTTAAAAGACAAGAATTAAACCAGCTTGGCTGAGGCAGACCAGCCATGGAAGGAGAAATACGGTGATTACACAGACAGCTATAAAATGGGGAGCCAGTCCCAGGAGGCCTTAAACGCCAGAACGGATTTTGCTCTGAACAAACACAACCAGTGACAGTTTCTGAGCTGGGAACGACTCAATACAAGCAATTTGTTAGGAAGCTGTACCGACAGACACACAGGGGATAGACCAGAGTGGACACGGCCCAGACACAGTTCTTCTCCACCCTCACTGCACGTTAGAATCACTCAGGGAGCTTTTTAAGAATACTGATGCCCCAGCCACACCACCGACTATTTAAATCTAAATCTCTGGGAGTGTGGCCCCTGGCACTGCTATTTTTTTCAAAGCTCCCCAGAAGAATGACTGTTAACAGGTGTGGGATTTCTCTGGGGGGGGGAGGGTGATGAAAATATTCTGGAATTAGGTAGCAGTGATTGGACAACTTTGTGAGTATGCTAAAAACCACTGTGGGGGAGGAGTCAACATGGCAGAGAAGTAGGGGGACCTGAAGTTCCTTTGTCCCTCAAACACAGCAGTATTGAGGCCAGAAGACCGAGACTTCCGGGAATCTGGGCTACAGAGCGACAGAAACATCTCCGGGGGCCCACGGGGACGACTTGGCGGGCCATAGATGCGGGATTGCAAACTGGGAGAGATAAAATGGGTGGCATAGGCACGGAGGGGAGGGATCCCCTTTCTGCAGAGAGACAAAAGGAAGAGAAAGAGAGGCTGTGGAAGGGTAGGATTGAATTTGGACAAGAGAGAAACCACGGACTGGGGAACAGAAAAAATGGAGAAACAGTCAATTTCTAACTCGACTCAGGGTGGTGGGGCTTTCTCCGGCTGGGGCCGGCGGCCCTGTGGGCATGCCTGGAGAGGAGGGGAGCCTGCCCCCCGGTAGCACACTCAGAGGTGCAGTCTGAGAGACCATTCCCCTCCCTTGAGTGCTGTGGGAAGAAGGCTAGTAGCTGCTCCAAGGTCAAAAGACCCTGCAGGTGCTTGTCAGCCAGAGGCCCTTTGTCAGCTGGGCAGAGTGGCTCTACCCCTGAACCGGGGGCACTTGGAGTGCATCCTTTAAGACACCAGGGTTTGAATCCCAGCTGAGTGCCTGGGAGGCACTGGAGCCTGTGGAGCAGGACAAAGTAGCCTGCTCGTACCCATGGCACCGTGAGGATGGCCTGAACAGAGTGGTCTGGGACACCTGGTCCAGGGAGGAGACACTGGGGTGTTGCCATTTTTCTCCCCATCACCAACAAGGCGGGGTTTTGGGAAATGGACAGTGGCCCACAGTGGAGGTGGGACGGGCCTACACCAAACCACACCCCTCCATGCCTGGTAACTCCGGATCTACTGGAAAGACATTGACACTGATGGAACTAGACAGTCCCTTATGCAGACCAATGCAGGCACTGGTTCCAAGGCACCATCAGATATTGGTCCAGCAGTTTTGTATTCTCTGATTTGATTCGTGGTCAGTTCTTACTATATATATAGTATATACTATATATATATACATATATACACATTATATATATACTATATATATAGTATATACTATATATACATACATATATACACATTATATATATACTATATATACTATATACTATATATATAGTATATACTATATATATACTACACTATGGTATATAGTATATACCATACTATATAGTATAGTATAGTATACTATATAGTATACTGTATAGTATAGTATAGTATAGTATAGTATATATATACTATATATATATATATATACTATATACTATATATACTATATATACTCTATATATACTATATATATATATATATATACACTATATATACACTATATATACTATATATATACTATATATATACACTATATATACTATACTATATATACTATATATACACTATATATCTACTACTATATATACTACTATACTATAGTATACTACTATATATATATACTATAGTATATACTATATATCTACTATACTATATATAGTATATACTATATATCTACTACACTATATATACTATATATATACTATATATATATATGCTATATAAATATACGTATATATATATATGCTATATATGTACTATATATATAGCATATATTTATATAGCATATATATAGTATATATAGTATAGTAGATATATAGTATATATATAGTATAGTAGATATATAGTATATATATAGTATAGTAGATATATAGTATATAGTATATATATACAGTATATAGTATATATAGTATATAATATATAGTATATAGTATATAGTATATATATAAAGTATAGTATATATAGTATATATACTATATACTATATATATAGCATATATACTATATATATAGTATATAGTATATATGCTATATATAGCATATATATAGTATATAGCATATATATATAGTATATATAGTATATAGTATATATATATAGTATAGTATATATATAGTATATAGTATATATAGTATATACTATATAGTATAGTATATAGTATATATATATGCTATATATAGCATATATATATGCTATATATATGTATGCTATATATAGTATATATACTATATATATATATATATATATACACACTATATATATTTTTTTTCTTCCTTTTCTTCCTCTTATTTCCTCCCTTCTTTATTCTGGTTATTCTGGTTGTTGGTTTGTTTAAGCAGACATTTTTAATCTATTCTTTTTACACTTCTTATGTATCCCTTTCTTCTTTATTTTCCTCTCTCTCTCTCTCTCTCTCCCTGGATTAAGCCGCATAGTTTCTCTGATTCTCTGCCTGGTAATTTTTTTTTTCTTTTCCTTTCCCCCCCTCCCCTGTCATTTCTCTCTTTGTAGAGAATAAGGCTTCTTCCACCTCCTCCTTTTTTAAATTTTTTCCAGGGTTACTTCCACAAACAAATCAGAGCACACCTGGTGGAAGGTACAAACCGCCACTGCGAGTAGGGAGATAAAGCAACCAGAGTCACAACAACAGAGAGCATGCAACACACTCCAAAAACACCTCCTGAAGGGCCAGGCCCTGGACAGTGTATGACCCTTTTTTAATATAGTAGTGTTCACAGGTGCAGGACACATAGCAAGCTATTAAAACACATAAATGACAGAAAACTAGCCAAAAGGATGAAACAGAAGAATTCTCCTCAAAAGAAATTCCAGGAAGAAATGACAGCCAGAGAATTGCTCAAAGCAGATATAAACAATATATATGATCAAGAATTTTGAATAATATTCATAAGATTAATAGCTGGGCTTGAAAAAAGCATAGAAGACAGCAGAGAAACAATTGCTGCAAAGATCAAGTACCTAAGAAATAGTTACGATGAATTAAGAAATGTTGTAAACGGGTGCAAAATAAACGAGATGCAGTGACAGCAAGGATGGAGGAAGCAGAGGGGAGAATAAATGAAATAGAAGATAAAATTATAGAAAATGATGAAGCTGAGAAAAAGAGAGATAAGAAAATACTAGACCACAGCAGGGGAGAATTAGAGAACTAAGTGATTCAACAAAACATAACAATAACCATATGATAGGAGTTCCAGAAGAAGAAGAAGAAGAAGAGAGAGAAAGGGGCAGAAGGTTTACTTGAACAAATTAAAGCAGAGAACTTTTGTAATCTAGGGAAGGAAGCAGACATATAAATCCAGGAAGCACAGAGAACTCCCTTCAGATTCAACAAGAATAGACCTTCACCACGGCATATCAGAACGAACCTGGAAAAATACAAAGAGAAAGAGAGGATTCTGAAAGCAGCTAGGGACAAACGGGCCTTAAATTGCAAGGGTAGACACATAAGGGTAGTAGCAGACCTGTCCAGTGAAACTTGGCAGGCCAGAAGGGAGTGGCAGGAAATATTCAATGTATTGAATGGGAAAAATATGCAGCCAAGAATCCATTATACAGCAAGGTTGTCATTCAGAATAGGAGAGATAAAGGCTTTCCCAGACAAACAAAAACTGAAGAAGTTCATGAGCACTAAATCAGCCCTGCAAGAGATCCTAATGGGGACTCTGTGAGTGGAATGCTACAAAGATTACAAAGGACCAGAGACATCACCACAAGCATGAAACCTACAGATAACACAATGACAGTAAATCCATATCTTTCAATAACTCTGAATAAAAATGGACTAAATGCTCCAATCAAAAGACATAAGGTATCAGAATGGATAAAAAAAAAAACCAAGATCCATCTATACGGTGTCTACAAGAGACTCATTTTAGACCCGAGGACACCTTCAGATTGAAACAGGGGATGGAGAACCATGTATCATGCAACTGGAAGTCAAAAGAAAGCTGGAGTAGCCATACTTATATCAGACAAACTAGATTTTAAACTAAAGGTTGTAACAAGAGATGCAGAAGGGCTTTATATCATAATTATGGGATCTATCCATCAAGAGGAGCTAACAATTGTAAATGTTTATGGCCCCAACTTGGAACTTCTAAATATATAAATCAGTTAATTGCAAACATAAGCAATCTTACTAAGAAAACAATAATTGCAGGGGACTTTAATACTCCACTTATGACAATGGACAGATCTCTGGGTAGAAAAATCAATAAAGAAACAATGGCCTTGAATGATACACTGGACCAGATGGACTTGACAGATATATTCAGAACTTTTCATCCAAAAGCAGAAGAATACACAGTCTTCTCAAGTGCACATGAAATATTCTCCAAGATAGATCACATACTGGGTCACAAAACAGCCCTCAATAAATATAAAAGAGTTGAGATCATACCATGCATATTTTCAGATCACAATGCTATGAAACTTAAAATCAACCACAAGAAAAAATTTGGAAAGCCTCCAAATGCACGGAGATTAAAGAACATCCTACTAAGAACAGATGCGTCAATAAGGCAATTAAAGAAGAAATTTAAAAACATAGGGAAGCAAATGAAAATGAAAACATGACAGTCCAAACCCTTTGGGATGCAGCAAAGGCAGTCATAAGAGGAAAAATACATTGCAATCCAGTCCTATCTCAAGAAACAAGAAAAGTCCCAAATACAAAACCTAACCACACACCTAATGGAACTAGAAGCAGAACAGCAAAGAAACTCCAAGGCCAGCAGAAGAAGAGAAATGATAAAGATTAGAGCAGAAATAAACAATATAGAATCTAAAAATAACCCAAAACAAAACAGTAGAACAGATCAGTGAATCTAAGAGCTGTTTTTGTTTGAAAAAATAAACAAAATTGATAAGCTCCTAGCCCGACTTCTCAAAAAGAAAAGAGAGAACCCAAATAGACAAAATCATGATTGAAAGAGGAGAGATCACAACCCACACCACAGAAATACAAACAATTATTAGAGAATATTATGAAAAATTACATGCCAACAAACCTGACAACCTGGAAGAAATGGACAAATTCCTAGACATCCACACACTACCAGAACTCAAACAGGGAGAAATAGAAAATTTCAACAGACCCATAACTAGCAAAGAAATTGAATCAAAAATCTCCCAACAAATAAGAGTTCTGGGCCAGATGGTTTCCCGGGGAATTCTACCAGAATTTAAAGCAGAGTTAATACCTATCCTTCTCAAGCTATTCCAAAAAATAGAAACGGAAGGAAAGCTTCTGGACTCATTTTATGAAGCCAGCATTACCTTGATTCCCAAATCAGACAGAGATCCCACTAAAAAAAGGAGGATTACGGGTCAGTGTCCCTGATGGACATAGATGCAAAAATTTTCAACAAGATACTAGCAAATTGAATTCAAGAGTACCTTAAAAGAATTACTCACCATGATCAAGTGGGATTCTTTCCTGGGCTGCAGGGCTGGTCCAATATTTGCAAATCAATCAATGTGATACATCACATTAGTAGAAGAAAGGATAAGAACCATATAATCCTGTCAATAGATGCAGAAAAAGCATTTGACAAAATACAGCACCCTTTCTTAATGAAACCCTCAAGAAGGTCAGGATAGGAGGAACATACCTTAACATCACAAAAGCCATATATGAAAAGCCCATAGCTAATATCATCTCAAAGGGGAAAAACTGAGAGCTTTTCCTCTGAGATCAGGAACACGACAGGGATGCCCACTCTCACCACTGTTGTTTAACATAGTGTTGGAAGTCCTAGCATCAGCAATCAGACAACAAAATGAAATAAAAGCCATCCAAATTGGCAAAGAAGTTAAACTTTCACTTTTCACAGATGACATGATACTCTACATGGAAAACCCAAAAGACTCCACCAAAAAACTGCTAGAAATGATACATGAATTCAGCAAAGTCGCAGGATACACAATCAATGTACAGAAATCAGTTGCATTTCTATACACCAAAAGTGAAGCAACAGAAAGAGAAATCAAGAAAATCAATCCCATTTACAATTGCACCAAGAACCATAAAATCCCTAGGAATAAACCTAACCAGAGATGTAAAAGATCTGTATGCCGAAAACTATAGAAAACTTATGAAAAAAATTGAAGAAGACACAAAGAAATGGAAAAACATTCCATGCTCATGGATTAGAAGAACAAATGTTATTAAAATGCCAATACTACCCAAAGTGATCTACACGTTCAATATGATCTCAATCAAAATTGCACCGGCATTCTTGTCAAAGCTAGAACAAGCAATCCTAAAATTTGTATGGAACCACAAAAGACCCTGAATAGCCAAAGTAACATTGAAAAAGAAGACCAAAGCAGGAGGCATCACAATCCTGGACTTTAGCCTCTACTACAAAGCTGTAATCATCAAGACAGTATGGTATTGGCACAAAAACAGACACATAGACCAATGGAATAGAATAGAGAACCCAGAATTGGACCCACAAATGTATGGCAAACTAATCTTTGACAAAGCAGGAAAGAGTATCCAATGGATAAAAGACAGTCTCTTTAGCAGATGGTGCTGGGAGAACTGGACAGCAACATGCAGAAGAATGAAACTGAACCACTTTCTTACACCATACACAAAAATAAACTCAAAATGGATGAAAGACCTAAATGTGAGATAGGAAACAATCAAAACCCTAGAGGAGAAAACAGGCAACAACCTCTTTGACCTCAGCCACAGCAACTTCTTACTCAACACATCTCCGAAGGCAAGGGAAATAAAAGAAAAAATGAACTATTGGGACCTCATCAAGATAAAAAGCTTCTGCACAGCAAAGGAAACAATCAACAAAATTAAAAGGCAACCGATGGAATGGGGAAAGATATTTGCAAATGACATATCAGATAAAGGGTTAGTATCCAAAATCTATAAAGAACTTACCAAACTCAACACCTGAAAAACAAATTATCCAGTGAAGAAGTGGGCAGAAGACATGAATAGGCACTTTTCTAAAGAAGACATCCAGATGGCCAACAGACACATGAAAAGATGCTCAACATCACTCATCATCAGGGAAATATAAATCAAAATCACATTGAGATACCACCTCACACTGGTCAGAGTGGCTAAAATTAACAACTCAGGAAACAGCGGATGGTGGTGAGGATGTGGAGAAATGGGAATCCTCTTACATTGTTGGTGGGAATGCAAACTGGTGCAGCCACTCTGGAAAGCAGTGTGGAGGTTCCTCAAAAAATTAAAAATAGAACTACCCTATGACCCAGCAATAGCACTGCTAGGAATTTATCCAAAGGATACAGGAGTGCTGATTCATAGTGGCACATGTACCCCAATGTTTATAGCAGCACTTTCAACAATAGCCAAATTATGGAAAGAGCCCAAATTTCCATTGACAGATGAATGGATAAAGAAGATGTGGTATATATATATATATATATATATATATATATATATACACAATGGAGTACTACTTGGCAATGAGAAAGAATTAAATCTTGCCATTTGCAACAATGTGGATGAAACTGGAGGGTATTACGCTAAGTGAAATAAGTCAGTCAGAGAAAGACAGATATCATATGTTTTCACTCATATGTGGAATTTGAGAAACTTAACAGAAGACCATGGGGGAAGGGAAGGGGAAAAAATAGTTTCAAACTGAGAGGGAGGCAAACCATAAGAGACTCTTAAATACAGAGAACAAAATGAGGGTTGATGGGGGGCAGGGGGAAGGGGAAAATGGGTGATGGGCATTGAGGAGGGCGCTTGTTGGGATGAGCACTGGGTATTGTACATAAGCGATGAATCATGGGAATCTACTCCCAAAGCCAAGAGCACTGTCTACACTGTATGTTAGCTAACCTGACAATAAATTATATTTGAAACAAAAAACTCAAAACAAAAATAAAAAAACACTGTTGTACACCTTAAAGGGTGGATTTTATGCTGTATGAATTATATCTCAGAAGGAAGGAAGGAAAGAAAGAAAGAAAATAGAAAGGGAGAGAGAAAAGAAAGAAAAAATAAAGAAAAAAGAAAAAGGAAGAAAGAAAGAATGAATCGTGGGATTGAACTCCACATTGGGCTCTGTGCTGACAGCATAGAACCTGCTTAGGATTCTCTCTCTCCCTCTCTCCCTCTGCCTCTCCTCCACTCACTCTCTCTCTCCCCAAATAAATAAACACTAAAAAAAATTTTTGAGAAAGCCATACACTGTGGCCACTACATGGGAAGCACAATACACAACGACGAGGGCAGGATGATTCCTCGGAGGCTCTATGTTATCCTGTCTGCCACTTAGAGCTGTGTGAGTTTAAACAAGCCACTTAACCTCTGTGAATCTGTTTCCATGTATGTGAAATATGGCTAGTAACACTTGCCCTACCTACCCCACAAAGTTGTATGAACAAAACAAACGTCAAAGAGCGTTGAAAACTATAAAGTGTTATACAACTGTAAGCCGTAGGACACGTATGGGCCCATGATTTTCAACAAAGGCCCAAAAGCAGTTCAACAGGGGAAAAAAAAAGTCGTCGGTAAATGGTGACGGGGCGACTGACCTGACCCTTAACCCTGACCCCCTACCTCACGCCACACAAATGTAAGATGTGACCTTTTTCACAGGTTACCACTTCCGGGAACATGAAACCCTCTTAAGGAAACAAAATAAATCATTCGCTATTCAATATTATTCATGTTGTGATTCGATTTTGCTGAGCTATGTCAACTGTAAACCACTGGGTCCATAAATCCCTGCAATTACCACCATTTTCTATTATAAAGAGGGCCATTCAAATGATGTCTTAATTGTTACCAAGGATTTTTTTTTTTTGAGTTTACTTAATTATTTCGAAAGGGAGAGAGAGAGTGGAAGCGGGGAAGGGACAGAGAGAGAGAGAGAGAGAGAAGCCCAAGCAGGCTCCATGCTGTCAGCGCAGAGCCCGACCCAGGGGAAAAAAAAAATACATCTGTTAGTGGTTTGGCTGCAGTTGACTCTGTTCTGAAGTGCAGCTTTGGACATGAAATCAGATTTTGAGGAGAGCAGCCTTCAGCCCCTGTGAGAGCTAGAGCTCCTTATCAAGAACGGGAGTATGAAGGCCCTTCTTTCCCTACTACTTTTCCAAGATGGCGGCCAGGCCTCTAGGTGGGCTTCCAAGACTGTGCCTGTCCACCCTGGAGAGTTAAACATAGTTCCCTACGTATCAGACACTAGTTAGGGTGGATAGTCTGAGTCAAGGCGTTTGCCATTGTCCTCATCTCTGGATAAGAGTCCTCTCTCAGGGAGGACAAGGCAGGAGAAGGGGCAGAAGAAGGCAGGAAACCTCAATAACAATGAACTTGTGAGGCTACCAGTGCAGGTGAATTTCTTTCTTTCTTTTTTTTTTTTTTTTTTCTTATTTGTTTGTTTATTGATTTAATTTTATTTAAATCCAAGTTAGTTAATATTTAGTGTAATGGTTCAGGGGTAGAATTCAGTGGCTCATCACTTACGTATAACACCCAGGGCTCATCCCCACAAGGGCCCTC
This sequence comes from Panthera tigris, assembly GCF_018350195.1. Lineage (NCBI taxonomy): Eukaryota > Metazoa > Chordata > Mammalia > Carnivora > Felidae > Panthera > Panthera tigris. Next base: position 38,751,364 of record NC_056677.1, read on the forward strand.
CTTAATGCCCATCCCCCATTTAGCCTATCCCCCTGCCCGACACCCCCCGCCCCAGCAACCCTCAGTTTGTTCTCTGTATTTCAGAGTCTCTTAGGGTTTGCCTCCCTCTCAGTTTGAAACTATTTTTTCCCCTTCCCTTCCCCCATGGTCTTCTGTTAAGTTTCTCAAATTCCACATATGAGTGAAATCATATATTTGTCTTTCTCTGACTGACTTATTTTGCTGAGCGTAATACCCTCCAGTTCCATCCACGTTGTTGCAAATGGCAACACTTCATTCTTCCTGATCGCCCAGTAATATTCCATTTCTCTTCTTCATCCATCCATCAGTCCGATGGACATGTGGGCTCAGTGAAAGTGAATTTCTAACCACTGGATGACGTTAAGCACTTGCATTATTTAACGTTTTCACCGTTATCTTTTTATATTCCCACTGCACTGGCAGTAGGGAATCCCACAAAATTTGGTCTTCACTTATTGTGTTAGTTTCCTAGGGCTGCCATAACAAGTACCATGGACTGGGTGGCTTAAAGTAGCAGATACTTGGGGTGCCTGGGTGGCTCAGTCAGTTAAGCATCCAACTTCAGCTCAGGTCATGATCTCATGGTTCATAGGTTCGAGCCCCTCATCAGGCTCCGTGCTGACAGTGCAGAACTTGCTTGGGATTCTCTGTCTCCCTCTCTCTGCCCCTCCCTTGCTCTCTCTCTCTCTCTCTCTCTCTCTCTCTCAAAGAGAAACAAATACACTTAAAAAAACCAAAACAGCAGATACTTATTGCCTCCTAGTTCTGGTAGGGCCATGCTCCCTGTGGAACCTATAGTGAATCCTTCCTTGCCTCTTCCTGGTTTCTGGTGGTTTTCCAGCAATCTCTGGTGCTCTCTGCCCTGTCACCGCATGGCATCCTCCTTGTGTCTCCCCGTCTTCACATGACAGTCTTCTTATAAGAACACAAGTCATATTGGATTGGGGGTGTGCCCCGCTCCAGTATGACCTCATCTACCTCGTCTGAATTAATTATATCCTCAACAACGCTATTTCTTTTTTAAAAAAAAATTTTTTTTTTAACATTTATTTATTTTTGAGACAGAAAGAGACAAAGCATGAACGGGGGAGGGTCAGAGAGAGGTAGACACAGAATCTGAAACAGGCTCCAGGCTCTGAGCCATCAGCCCAGAGCCCGACGCGGGGCTCGAACTCACGGACCGTGAGATCGTGACCTGAAGTCGGACACTTAACCGACTGAGCCACCCAGGCGCCCCAACAACACTATTTCTAAATGAGGTCATATTCTGAGGTACTGGGGGTTCAGACTTCCTAAATAGTTTTTTTTTTCCTTTTTGGGGTGACGGGTGGGGGGCGCAATTCAAGCTATAACACTGTTGGAGAACATCGACTCATGCCAGGAATTGCACATAGGATCCAAAATATATTTCCCTACCTGGAAGGAGAAACCAAAATTCAAAATATTATAAACCATTGTAAGATCCAAAAATCTTTAAACAGTTTTTATAGAAATAATTCAAAGGCGGGGCGCCTGGGTGGCTTAGTCGGTTAAGCGGCCAGCTCTTGATTTCGGCTCAGGTCATGATCTCACGGTTTGTGGCTTCAAGCCTTGCATCAGGCTCTGTGCTCACAGCGTGGGGCCTGCCTTGGATCCTCTGTCTCCTTTCTTCCTCTCTCTCTCTTTCTCTCTCACAAATAAATAAGGGTTTCAAAAAACATTTTTTTAAAGAAATAATTCCAAGGCAACTTGAATATTCCATTCAGGTGGATGGCAGGGAGCATGCAGATGAAAAAGCGGATGAAATGTCACCAAGAATTAAAGGTGGTACATTAGCAAGAGAGAAAATGAAGCGATCGGTGGTTTCGTCTAGTTCAAATCATTGTTGGGTTTAAAGCAGCGGACCACGTCAGCAATGCCGCAATCAAACCATTGAATTCATTATGGTGAGAACGGCATCCGAGCCCTTCCTGGAGCCAGTCACAGAATCCTAGCATTGTGATAAGTCCACGCAATCCGATTCAACCTCAAATACATTGTGTAGTTTAGCACCACGTTTAGCTGCCACAACCACAAGCGGACAGATGTTGTAAGAGGACTATTTATTTAGGCTCTTCACTAACGTGAAGATTTAATCTTCAACCGATAAAACGTACCCCGATTCAATTCTTCATGGAGCGTGCAACTTAGCGAAACCAAACTGGATCCTGTATCAAACATTTGGTGTAGAATTGCATTTTTTGTAAATCCAATCATAACACAAACCAAGAGCCAGCAAGCTTTACTTGTAAAGGGCCAGACGGCAAATGTTGTGGGTTTCGTGGGCCACACGATCATCAGCTCTGCTGTTGTTGTCAACAAATGGGTGGTGTGGCTGTGGTTCAATAAAACTTTATTTACAAAACCAGACAGCAGGACAGAAAGAAGACCAGGTCAGGTCTCTATAAGCCAGAGAGAGAGGTGTGAGAAGGAACTAGACCTCCTGACACTTGATCTTGGATTTCTAGCCTCCAGAGCTGAGAAAATAAATTTTTGTTGTTTAAAACACAGACACACAAAACCGGAGAGTGGGCCAGATTTGGCCTGTAGGCTGTAGTTCACTGACTGCGGGTTTAAACATACTAGAAGGACACCTTATTGGGTAAATCAAACTTGTAAGGAGGTGTTATATTAAGAAGTCCTTTCTCCCCCCGTCCACTACCCCCAACACTTTTTTTAAAAAATCTAAATTGAATCTAGATGATTAGATTTGCTTTGAGCAAGGTAAGCCCATGCTGAGTGTCATTTCCACTGGAAAGAATCTTGAGCAGCTATTTTGCTTCGTCTCCTAACGCGAAATAAACCTGTGTCTAAATTTCCTCAGAAAGACGAGACTCTGAGGATTACCTAAGAACTACAAGAAAGAGAGATCCATAATTGCCTTAATAGTCCATATTCTCAAAATAAAATTGTGCCTGCTATCTAACCCCGATTTCTTGCTGCTACTTAAAAACCTTTTCCTTTCGGCCTCTCTTCCGCAGAGAGAATGAACATCCAGCTTGTCACTCCCTGTAATGTTACCCACCTCTGGACGATGATTCACGGTCTGCCGCAGATAATTAAGGTTCACTTGGCTATAGGTGGCCTGTCCCCTCGGGCAGCTCCTTAAAGCCACAGGCATTTTCACAGAGGCGGTGATGTCTTAGCATGGCATCCGTAATCTATTATGCGTCTTTCAGACAGCCTGTATCCCCACGATCCTTCCTTCCCTGCAACACTCCCACCAGGAAGAGCAAATATAAAAATGACGACGACGACGACGACAACACACACGCACACACACACACACACACACAGAAAAGATGGGGAAAGACTAAATGGTCATTGGACTGGTTAAAGTATGGATTGAAAATATCCATTATTTAGCCAACGCATTGGGCTTCTTCTGTAACACTCAGGTGGGGAGCCTGGAAAATACGATTGACCTCCGAGAGAGAACTGGCAAAATCCACATGGAAAGGCAAAAGGCCACCTGTGAGAGGAGCGTGACAGGATTGTCGCCGATGAGGCTCCCCTGACCTGGCAGGCATGGTTTCACTGTGAAACTTCAGGGCCCCAATTGCGGGAGAATCTTCCAAGGCTCCGGATAGGAGTCCCTGCCATGGGTTCAGGAAGTCAGACATTTCTACGAAACTTGCAAGTCAGTGTCTTAGTTCGGGCTGCTAAACAAAGTACCATAGACTGGGTGGCGTGGGCAACATTTATTTCCAACAGATCTGGAGGCTGGGAAGTCCAAGATAAGGTGCAGGCCGATTCAGGGTCTGGTGAGAGCCGGCCTCCTTGTTTGCAGACAGCTCTCTTCTCATTGTATGCTCACATGGCAGAGAGCAGAGAGAGGGAGCTCTCCAGAGCCTTTTGATTTTATGTACTTATTTTTTAAATGTTTATGTATTTATTTTGAGAGAGAGAGAGAGAGAGAGAGAGAGAGAGAGAGAGAGAGAGAATCCCAAGCAGGCTCCACGCTGTCTGCACCGAGATGGGGGGCCCGAACTCATGAACCGTAGGATCATGACCTGAGCAGAAATCAAGAGTCCGGGGCTTAACCGATTGAGCCACCCAGGTGCCCCCAGGGTGTGGGGGAGGCTGTCTTTTTATAAGGGCACTAATCCCATCATGACCTAATCACTTCTCAAAGGACCCACTTCCTAATACCATCACACTGGGGGTTAGGGTTTCAACAGACGAATTTGGCGGGGACACAAGCAGTCCATAGCACTCAGTTTGATTAGGGCGCCTGGGTGGCTCAGTCGGTTAAGCGTCCGACTTCGGCTCAAGTCACGATCTCGCGGTCTGTGAGTTCGAGCCCTGCGTCGGGCTCTGTGCTGACGGCTCGGAGCCTGGAGCCTGCCTCGGGTTCTGCGTCTCCCTCTCTCTCTGCCCCTCCCCTGCTCGCACTCTGTCTCTCTCAAAAATAAACATTAAAAAAAATAGTATAATTACCATCAACTAAGCCCTCTGTCTCTTTCCACTGCTGTGGACATTCTTAATAAGTAAATACTCACTTCAAATTGGATTTGTTTCTGGCGTGCCTGGTGCTCTACCCACTAGACGCCAGTAACACACCCTGGTCGTGACAACCAAAAATGTCTCCAGATGTTGCCAAACAGCACCTGTGGGGCAAAGGCACCCCTGGTTGAGAGCCACCGTCCTAAAGGCTGATACGTGGAGATATTTATTCCAGGAAATGACACTGGCATCTCTTATTTCCAGAAAACAGGCGTATGTATACCCAGAGACTCCGTCCTTAGAAGATAATTTTCGGGGGCACCTGGGTGGCTCAGTCGGTTAAACCTCCGCCTCTTGCTCTGGGCTCAGGTCATGGTCTCGCGGTTTGTGAGTTCGAGCCCCACATCGGACTCTGCACCGGCAGCGTGGAGCCCGCTTGGGATTCTCTCTCTCCCTCTCTCTCTCTGTCTCCCCCACTTTCTCTCTCTCTCTCTCTGTTTCGAAACAATAAATAAAGAAACATGAAAAAAATTAACAAAATAATTTTATAAGGTTTTCAGGGGAGGTGTACTGGTATCTCTCATTTATGCTGAAATATTTTTAAAAATATGTGGGATCGAGCGGCAGATGGATAGACGTGATAAAATAAACATAATAAAATGTTAATTATAGAATCTAGGCGGTAGGTATACAAGTGTGCATCATAACATCCTTTAACTTTTCTGCATCTTTGAAAAATTATCCTAACATGTTGGGGGGAAAGATTTCATGCATATTTGACTGTCACAGCTAGAAAATCAGGAGGTCCGTTACGCTTTATTATCTTAAATAAAGATAAGAGGAACATATCTCACTGTCAGTACTAACAGGAATATTCTTTTCTCCTTCAAAACCCTGTTGTTAAAGCTAAGTAATTTAATCACATGAAAAACCTACTTTGTAGTCATGGGAAGTTCCAAAAAGTGAGCACTGACTATAGCTAAAAGATGACTCAGACTCGCTAATGTCCCATTTTTTTAATATAAAAAATTATTTTCATGTTTATTTTTGAGAGAGAGGTACTGAGTGTGGGCAGAGAGGGAGAGGGAGACACAGAATCCGAAGCAGGCTCCAGGCTCCGAGCTGTCAGCACAGAGCCCGACGCGGGGCTCAAACCCACGGACCGTGAGATCATGACCTGAGCCGAAGTCGGACGCTCAACCGACTGAGCCACCCAGGCGCCCCTCGTGGTCCCACTTTGTAACTGAAGAAAACAAGCCCAGGGGACAGTGAGCCCTGTGTTTCCCAAGAACTGCTTGACATGGGAGTCTTTTTCGAATCTTTAAGTTTCAAGGATTCTGTCATTATTACGAACATTTATTTAAAAATACTCTTAAACGCTAGTTTCCCCCTTGGAGTTTCACCACCTAATAAAAGGGGTGACACTGAAAATATTCAAGTTAAATCAGACATATCTCCTTTGGAAACACCCTTCCCACCCTTACTTATGGTAACTGTTACCTTTAAGCATTTCATTGGACCATAATTCAGACAATGTTTATTGAAACCATCGTCTGTCAGAAAACGTGCGTGTGGTGCTGACCCTCACAGCACTGTGGATTGTAGAGATTTACACGGTGTGAAACGGCTGTGCTGTTGGTGAGTCGTCTTAACGCTTTGGGAATCAGATGACTCCACGGCACAGCCCAGGGGTTTTGAGTTTAGTACTGTGTTTTAAACAGCAGACACGGGGGCGCCTAGGTGGCTCAGTTGGTGGAGACCGTTGATTTCGGCTCAGGTCATGATCTCACGGTCACGGGATCTAGCCGCCTGTCGGGCTCTGCGCTGGGCGTGGAGCCTGCTTGGGATTCTCTCTCCCTCTCTTTCTGCCCCTCCCCTGCTCACGCTCCCCCTCTCTTTCAAAAATAAATAAATAGCAGACACAGATTGAAGAATGCTCCAAATCATAACTCGTCAGAGAAAGGCAAGTTAAAACCACAGTACGGTACGACCATACCCCCCACTAGGATGTCTCAAGTTCAAACACCTGATGATTTGAGGTGCTAGCAAGGGTGAAGCACGACTGGAACGCTCATGCATCGCTGATAGGAATGGACAGTCGTGCAGCTACTTTGGAAAACGGTGTGGCAGTTGCTTACAGAGTCACGCATATAAGCTACCATATGACACAGAAATTTCACTCCTAGATATGTATTCAAGATAAATGAGACTCTAACTAAAGCACTGTACATAAATGTTCATGGCAGCCTTCACACATCGGCCGAAAACCTGAAATATTCCATATCTGTTAACAGGCAAACAGATAAATGGTGGGTATTTTCATACAGTGGAATACTACTCGAGCAAACTACTAAACGCACGACGTTGATTCACCTCAAAACGATGACGCTGAGAGGAGCCACACTTTTGAGAACTTTACCCTGGCACTTACAAGTTGTTCAGTCCTATCTAGCTACTCAGTTCTCATGATATATTTACTCACTGATGCAACAGAAGTAACGCTCCGTTTTACTACGAGCATGGATGGTCTAAGAGATAACTCTATAAGCATTACAACTGCGGAATTAGGTTTAGAACTGTAAGGAAGCTTTGAGGTCAGCCACGACCACTTCCCGAGCCTTTTCAGAAATTTCCCTAACGTGCACCAGAGTTCTGCTCTCTTCCCTGTGAAACCCAGAATGTTCCAAAACACGGAATTTTCATTGATTTGCAGTTCTTCCAGTTGTTTATCCCAAATACCAATTTTTATTTTATAGCATGATCCATGTAGACAGCGGATTTGCAGATTTACCTGAATATTTGCGGTTGCCTTTTATTTCTACTCCTGCAGCTTCCCACCTTTAGCAGTTCTTTAAGACTTGGTTTCCACCCCCCCACCTCACCATTTAGTCAGTTTATTCTCAAATTAATCTCAAATTAAGAGCACTTTCTTCGTCTTTTTCTTTTTTTTCCACTTCTCAGTCAATAAATGACTGATACTGACAGGGTTTTGCTTGTTTGGTTGTTTTCTGTTTTGTTTTGATATGTGTCTCCAGCTATAAAAATTCTGTTTCTACAGTCTTGTGTGCCTGGATTCTTCTCAATCTTTTCAGACTCGCCAGAAACCTTGCCATTCATGTGCCATTTTCCTGATATTTTACTGAATATTTATTTAATATTCCCACACAAAATATGTTTTCAAGCAACCCTGACTCAGGATAAGAGATTACAAATTAAATTACTATCCTCAGGCAACTTAGCACTGACTTTACTAGCCAGCTGATCTCATTCATTCACGTTTGGTCAATTTCTCTTCAAAAAAGAATCTACTATCAGAGTGAATCTATCTCAGCTTCATCCAAACTCCCAATCCACTGTTGCTTTATAGAGAACAAAAGTGCCTCTACTCCTCTCAATCTAAATGTTTGTCTATTTATTTTGAGAGAATGATGGGAGGGAGGGGCAGAGAGAGAGAGGGAGAGGGAGAATCCCAAGCAGGCTCTGTGCTGTCAGCACAGAGCCTGAGGTGGGGCTTGATCTCACGAACTGTGAGATCATGACCTGAGCCGAAAGCAAGAGTCAGACACTTAATGACTGAGCCACCCAGGCACCCTTACTCCTCTCAATCTAAAAATGAACAGGTGGGCACCTGGGTGGCTCAGCTGGTTAAGCATCTGACTTCGGCTCGTGTCATGATCTCGCAATCCTTGAGTTCAAGCCCCGCGTCGGGCTCTGTGCTGACAGCTCAGAGCCTGGAGCCTGCTTCGGATTCTGTGTCTCCCTCTCTCTCTCTCCCCTTCCCCTCCCCTCTCTCTCTCTCAAAACTAAACATTAAACGAATTTTTAATTAAGAATAAAGAACTAATAATAAAAATGAGCAGGTAATAATCTGTTTCTCTGGTTACCATAAACCAGAGACTCTCCAGTGTAGGAGAGGAACAAGTTTTCCTTGACCCTTTTAAGGTGCCTGGCTAGGTCTGAAAATTAAACCGACGAAGATAGATTAACAGGAGAAAAGCATACAAATTTACGTAACGTAAGTTTTACGTGACAAGGAGCCTTCATAAGGCAATGAAGACCCAAAGAAACAGACCTGAGTATTTGTATACGGGGATCGACAAAGGGCGGACAGTCATGGAGAGATACACAATAGGGTCAGAGGGTATGAGGTAAGTGTAGGAAACTGGAAACTTAGCAAGGCCAGTTAGCATTCTTCTCAGTTCCCTTTGTCTTTGGAGATAAGGCTGCTCCTTTCCTCTGGGTATAGAGTGGGTACCTCTCACATGGGGGTCTTATGACCTACTTGGGGGAGGGGTGGGGGTCAGAGTAACCTTCCTGCTTCTGCTGTTTTCTCAAACTCCTTCAACTCAAAATATTCAAGACACTAAGGTGTCACATTTTAGGGCAGCATGTGCCGAACCCAGTCACCAGTCTTTGTTAAAAATAAAGGCATTCATTGGAAAAGATGAATAGTTTTCCCACTGTTGGCTGTAACACATTATCGCGCTTCCTCAATTTAAACAGCAAACGGGAGGCTCTAGTTCAGCTTTAGTTTAATTTTCTAAGAATATAGTAGGGGCGCCTGGGTGGCTCAGTCGGTTGAGCGTCGGACTTCGGCTCAGGTCATGATCTCGCGGTCTGTGAGTTCGAGCCCCGCGTCGGGCCCTGTGCTGACGGCTCGGAGCCTGGAGCCTGCTTTGGATTCTGTGTCTCCCTCTCTCTGCCCCTTCCCTGCTCATGCTCTGTCTCTCTCTGTCTCTCAAAAATTAAAAAACGTTAAAAAAAAACTAAAAAAAAGAACATAGTCGACATGCATGATTCAAAAACCAAAATAAAAGTCTGGATATTGAGAAGTCACACTCCCAATGAGATTCCTTTAACCCCACTTCCTCCTCCACCCCATGTAGATAACCATTTTGACTTATTTCATATCTATCTTCCCCTTTTCCTAAGGAAATACACCCAAACCCACATGCATATACTTCATATAGCCCCACCTCTTGCTTTCAGAAAAGATAGCATTCACTACTCTCCCCTGCCTTTCTCATTTAATAATAAAGCCTCTTGATTTTGTATTTCAGTACATAAAGCATTTTTATAGCTAAATAGTATTCCACCATGTGAACATACAGATCTTCCTCAGCTTACGATGGGGTTACATCCCAATAAACATCGTAAGTTGAAAATACGGCAAGTCAAAAATGCAGCTAGGGGCGCCTGGGTGGCTCCGACAGTTAAGCATCCAACTTCAGCTCAGGTCATGATCGCACGGTTCCTGAGATCAAGCCCCGCATCAGGCTCTGCACTGACAGCACGGAGCCTGCTTGGGAGTCTCTCTCTCCCTTTCTCTCTGCCCCTCCCCGCCCCTTTCTCAATAAATAAACCTTAAAGAAGAAAAATGCATTTAATACATCTAACCTACTGAACATCATAGCTTAGCCTAGCCTGCCTTTAACATGCTCAGAACACTTACATCAGCCTCCAGTTGAGCAAAATCATCTAACACAAAGCCTATTTTATATCGCCAGTCCAGGAGGAGATCAAAATTCAAAATTCAAAGTACAGTTTCTACTAAACGCATACTGCTTTCGCCACATCTTTAAGTGGAAAACTCGTATGTCGCACCATCCTAAGTCGGGGACTGTCTATATCATGATTTATTAAATTTGGTCACTAATTAATGGACACGTGGGTTGTTTCCACGCTTCTGCTGTTATAAACAATGTTGTGATAAATAACTTGATACATACGTCAAGAAAATTTAACTGTGATTATCTTGTCTCTGGGAAATAATATTATGAGTTTGTTTTCATTCTCCTCTTCTCCATTTCTACATTTACGATTGACACATATTATTTTCATCAGGAAAAATAAGAAATGCTCTTATTTTTATAGGACGTATTTTGAAGCATCTAACTCTTTTTGCAAACAAAAGTTTGTAGCTAGACTTCTTTTTTTTTAAATTTTTTTTTAATGTTTATTTATTTTTGAGACAGACAGAGCATGAACGGGGGAGGGTCAGAGAGAGAGGGAGACAGAATCGGAAGCAGGCTCCAGGCTCTGAGCTGTCAGCACAGAGCCCGTCGTGGGGCTCGAACTCACGGACCGTGAGATCATGACCCGAGCCGAAGTCGGACGCTCAACCGACTGAGCCACCCAGGTGCCCCTGTAGCTAGACTTCTTAGAGATGCCGAAAGTCGGCAGCTTATGGCATATCCTGGTGTATACAGCAAATTTAAAACAGTGGATCTAGTTGATCTAAAAGTGGTTTTATAGGCGTTCGCTACTTCTCAAACAGCACATCCCTACAGCCATAGCTTTCCCCCGCAAAATCCAAAAATAAGTACCACCACTAAGCACAACGAGAGACCGCTATCGACAATGCAGGACAAAGGAAACTGCAGAATGGTTTGCCTTGATCTCATGTCACCTCATGACATTTTGTGGTGCTTATGATCTCCCCTAACCTTAGTATCCTTTCTGCTTGCCCATGACACAAAATCATCCTCAAGCTAGTTAACACCTTCCTTTCTTCCTCCCAAAAAACAGTACACTTAGGCTCATCACTGGCTCTTCCTTTTTTTTTTTTTCCTGTTCACTTGTTTCTAGAAGTAGGCGAAACAAACCAAAAGCAGCGCTGGGGATGAACGAAACCAACATACGCCTGTCATTCCAAAGCAGACATTGACATTGCGAAATCATTTCTTTTGGTTCTGTTTTTATTTTTATTTTTAAATGTTTGTTTTTTGAGAGAGAGAGAGAGAGAGACACACAATGTGAGCAGGAAGGGCAGAGAGAGAAGAAGTCACAGAATCTGAGGCAGGCTCCAGGTTCTGAGCTGTCAGCACAGAGCCTGATGTGGGGCTCGAACTCAAGAACCATGAGATCATGACCTGAGCTAAAGTCAGACGCTCTACCAACTGAGCCACCCAGGCGCCCCATGGTTCTGTTTTTAAATATGACTTTATACTTCATAATTACCTTTTGTTTTCCAATATGCAGATTTTAATGGATTGTGACCCAGTAATAGACTTCATTTTCCTGCAGTCGAGTTTCATTTACAGAAAACATGGCAAAGTTTTCCTGGGCTTAACAACCAAAAGAAACAGAGAGAATGTTGTTTTATTTCTGAATTATACCTCTGTGAAAATTCCTAATTCGAGAAGTCTCTTTTTCTTGGATGCTTCCACATCTTTAACTTTTCACTTGTTTTATGTTGAAATGATTTTTAGTTACACTGAAATACTGACCCACTCAATATTTACTGAAAACCAACAGGGTTAGATGGCATCCTTTTTCTTTTTAATTTCTAATGTTTATTTATCTTTGAGAGTGAGACAGAGACAGAGACAGAGTGCGAGCAGGGGAGAGGCAGAGAGAGAGGGAGACACAGAATCTGAAACAGGCTCCAGGCTCTGAGCTGTCAGCACAGAGCCCGACGCAGGGCTCGAACTCACGGACCGCGAGATCATGACCTGAGCCGAAGTCGGACGCTCGGCCGACTGAGCCACCCAGGCGCCCCTGTTAGATGGCATTCTTAAAAGAGAAAAGTTCAGGTAAGGATTTGGATGAAACTAGAACGACTCTTCACCAAGTAGAGGGATGAGACACATATTTTATGATAAAAATGGATCAGAGAATACTACTCAGCTATAAAAGGGCATGAAAAATGGATCAGAGAGTACTACTCAGCCATGAAAAGGAGTGAAATTCTGATACCCGTTACAACAGGGCTAGATCTTGAAAAAATTTTGCTTAATAACACAAGGCAGAAATAGAAAGACAAATGTTGTGTGGTTCCACTTATCTGAGGTACTTAGAATAAGCAAATTCATAGAGATGGAAAGGAGAACAAAGGTTGCCAGGGGCTGGGGAAGTGGCGAAGGGGCAGTTATTACTTACTGGGTACAGAGTTTATGTCGGGGATGATGAAAAGGTTTGGGGCAGAGACAGGGGTGATGCGTCCACAAGACTGTGGACGTATTTAATGCCTCTGAACTGTACAGCTACCAATGGTTAGGATGATAAATGTTATGTCAGGTGTATTTTTACCACGAGAGAAACAAAATGAATTTAAAGGAAGTGGGCAAGGCAGAAAAAAAATGGATCGGGACTTCTGGTCCCATGGGAAAGACTGAACACACATGTAATACTCCATCCCATAATGCCCAAATTCCACTGGTATGACACAAATCATACTTTTGTTGTTGTTATTGTTTTTATGTTTGTTTGTTTGTTTTAATGTTTGTTTATTTATTCTGAGAGAGAGAAAGAGAGCCAGCGGGGGAGGGGCAGAGAGAGAGAGAGAGAGAGAGAGAGAGAGAGAATCTCAAGCAGGCTCCATGCTGTGAGATCATGACCTGAGATCATGACCTGAGCTGAAATCAAGAGCCAGATGTTCAACCGGCTGAGCCACCCAGGTGTCCCCAAATCATGCTTTTTAAAAAAAAAAAAAAAAAGAAAGAAATAACAATTCTAGGCATAAACGTAACAAGAAGGGCTCAACACTTACATGAGGGAAATTACCAAACTCAAAGACCAAAAAGAGACTTGACACGACGGAAAAATACCTTAGCTTGGGAGAGGCAGACCTAACATCATAAAGGACATCCATTCATTTCAGGTCAGTATGTATAGTTAATACAATCACAATACGATCGTCCAATTTTTGTTCCCTGGGGTTGATTATAAAGTTCTTGAGGGAGGACAAACAACCAAGAATAGCCAGGAAACACCTGAAAAAGATAGACAATCATGAGGGCTTGCCCTATCACATATTAAAATGTTATATAACCCAACGTAGAAAGTAAATATCTAAGCGTTCATACTGATAGAGATAAGGGAATGGGGAAGAGACAAGTGTCTTGTGCATTATTTCATCTCATTTATGTACTTCCTTGACCTCCAAGAAGTAGAGCCTAAGTCCCCACTCTTCCTATGTGGGCTGCACATAGTGACTTCCTTCCAAAGAGGGCAATATGGAAAACAAGGAAAAATGACATTAGGGCAAAACTAAGATCTGAAGGAAGTATGCACGTTAGTTACCAATAATGTATCAGCATTGGTTCATTCATTTTAATAAATGTGCCATGCTAACGTAGGATGTTAATAACAGGGGAAAGGGTGTAGGGGATGTCAGAACTCTACAATCTTCTCAGGTTTGTTTTTTGTACATCTAAAGCTGTCCTTGAAAATAGTCTACTAAAGGGGCGCCTGGGTGGCTCAGGCGGTTGAGCGTCCGGCTTTGGCTCAGGTCATGATCTCACAGTTTGTGGGTTCGAGCCCCGCATCGGGCTCTGTGCTGATGGCTCAGGGCCTGGAGCCTGCTTCGAATTCTGTGTTTTCCTCTCTCTCTGCTCCTCCCCCGCTCATGCTCTGTCTTTCGCCCTCTCCTTCAAAAATAAATAAAAACATTAAAAAAAAATTTTTTTAAAAGAAAATAGTCTACTAAAAAGAAGGCTGCCTGAAATGCTTCTGTAGATGTAACCTTGTGGCCTTTGCCATAGGTGAACTGGAGAATATACCTACAAGTGGCATTGCTGGGTCACAGAACGCAGTATCACTAGATGTCAAATTGACCTTGAGACGCTCATACCAATTTTCACCTCCACTATCACGGTATGAAAAATCGAATTCCACCCTCCTTTCCCAGGAATACATGCACCCTCAATGATTTTTATTATTTTCAGACTCTTCCTTAATTTTCTGAAAATTTGCTGGGCAGGAACGTGACGTGGACATGATTCATGTCCTTTTATGTCGACCCGGTTCCTACATACTGAGTTGCCTATTTTACATTTTAATTTGTAGTTCTTTGTATATTGTAGAATATTTGGATGTTCTATATGTGTCAAATGTGTTTTCACATCCTTGATTTTAAACATTTGTGATGTCTTTTATGCCACCAAAGTTTTTAATGACACTACTTTTAAATATAGTCAAATTTATCATTTTTTTCCCCTTACGGTATATACATTCCATTGCTGCTTTGAAAAATTCAGCCTATTGAAATAACAAAGCATTCTCCTCTATTTCCATCTGAAAAAAAAAAAATGCTTGTCTTTTTTTTTAAGACTTTATCTTATTTTTCAGGTAATGTCTACACCCAACGTGGGGCTTGAACTCACAACCCCGAGATCAAGAATCACACGTTCTACCAGCTGAGCCAGCCAACTGCCCCAATGACTCCAGTTTTGTTTTTTTTTTAACTTATTAAAAAGCTTCAGAAACTTAAAGTGGGGCATTGGCAGGTGAGCAGAATATCCAGAAATAGGTCCACCTGCATATGAAAAGATAGCATATGATAAAGGTGGCATCTCAGTACAATGAGGGGAAAATGGTATGGGGTGGGGGGGCGTCTGGGTGGCTCAGTCAGTTAAGTGTCTGGCTCAGGTTATGATCTCAAGGTTTGTGAGTTCGAGCCCCGCGTCGGGCTCTGTGCTGACAGCTCAGAGCCTGGAGCCTGCTTTGGATTCTGTGTCTCCCTCTCTCTCCGCCCCTCCCTGCTCACGCCTTGTCTCTCTCTCTCTCTCTTTCAGAGAAAAATAAATAAGCATTTTTTTTAAAATTAAAAATGTTGTGGGGTGGGGGGGCACCTGGGTGGCTCAGTCGGTTAAGCATCTGACTTCAGCTCAGATCATGGAAGTTTGAGCCCGGCATCGGGCTCACTGTTATCAGCAGGGAACCCTCTTAGGATCCTCTGTCTCCCTCTCTCTGCCCCTCCCCTGTTTGCTCTCTCTCTCTCTCTCAAAAATACTAAATAAACATTAAAAAATAATAAAAATGGTATTGGGATAACTTCTTAGGTATGTAGAAAAAGATAAAACAGAGTGTGATAAATTCCAAATACAGCGGAGATTTAAAGGTAGAAAAATGTAAACCATACATGCCCAGAAGAAATCATAGGTAAATTCTTCTATACTCAGTGCAAAACACCTTCCTATCTAGGAATCCAAATCCGGAAACTAGGGGAAATATATCGCTAAATCTGACCCCGTAAAATTTGAAAAACCAGAAAACAAAACAAAAAACAAAAAACAACAACAAAGAAAACTCCGTGCCCCCCAAACACCATAAACCATGGAAAAAGACAAATGGCAAATCGGGAAAAAATACTTGCAACTCGTATTGCAGATAAAGGTTTAATTTGCTTTGAGTATGTGTTTAAAAATAGAAGAATAACAGGCCACGTGCCTCCTAGGAAAATGAGAAAGAGAAATGAACACACATTTCCCGAAAAAGAAATGCAAATGGTCCTTAAGCATGAAGCAACGTTCAACCTGCTTGATAAGAAAAAGATGCAAATTAAGTTTCACAAGGATACCATTTCTCACCCAGCAGAACAACAGACTGGCCAGAGCCCCTGGCACAAAGTTGAACAGAAGCTGTTAAAATCAACTTCCGCTCTCATTCCTAATCCCCATACTTCACCATTAAGTATGATGTATACTTTTTGTAGAAAGTTCCCCTCTTAGTTTCTCAATCTTAATCAGATTGAGAAAGTTCCCCTCTTAGTTTGTTGAGAGTCTACGTTTTTTTATGATAAATAATTGTTTAATTTCATGAAATGCTTTTTCTGCATCTGATGAAACGTGTTCCCCCCGCCCCTTTGTTCTGTTAAGGAGGCAAAATACGTTGATTTTCAAATGTTAACCCTATTTTGCATTCCTGAAATGTATCCCACTCGGTCATGATATACTGTCTTTTCTTACACATTGCTGGATGTGATCTGCAATATTTTTTCCTAGGGGTTTGGGGTTTATAATTCTGGGAATATCCGGAGTGCCTGGGTGGCTCTGTGGGTTTAGCGTCCGACTCCAGCTCAGGCCATGATCTCAGGGTTTGTGAGTTTGAGCCCCACATCGGGCTCTGTGCTGACAGCTCAGGAGCCTGCTTCGGATTCTGTGTCTCCCTCTCTCTCTGCTCCTCCCCTGCTCATGCTCTGTCTCTGTCTCAGAAATAAATAAACATTAAAAAAAAAAGTTTATAATCCTGGGAATATCAGCTTTTAATTTTCCTCTTGTAATGTCCTTGTCACCTTTTGGTATTTAAGTTATGATGCCCTCATGAAATAAGTTTGGTGGTGTTTCTGTTGCTTCTATTCTTTGGAAAAGTTTGAGTAAGACAGTGTTTATTTATTTATTTATTTATTTATTTATTTATTTTTTAAGCTAATCTCTATACCCAACGTCAGGCTCGAACTCACAGCCCTAAGATCAAGAGCTCCACCGACTGAGCCAATCAGGCCCCCCGTCCTTTTCAAATTTATTAAATGGTGGCATTTCTTTAAATGTTTGAAAGAACTCACCATCAAAGCCATCTGGGCCTGGAGTTTTCATTATGGCCAGCTTTAAACTGCAGATTCAGTTTCTTTAACAGATACAACAATCTTCAGCTTTTATTCAGATTCTTTATACCTTCTTGCATAAATTTTGGTAAATTGTGTTTTTTGAAAGCTTCATTCATTTCATGCAAATTTTCACATACTGCCTTTCCTGTAACTAACTGTAACTGAGCATAACCAAACAGCCGATGAGGAAATGTTCGGGTTTTTTAATTCTTTTTTTTAAATGTTTATTGATTTTTGAAAGAGAGAACGCGAGCGGGGGAGAGGCAGAGAAAGGGAGACACAGAATCCGAAGCAGGCTCCAGGCTCCCCAGCTGTTGGCACAGCCCGACGCGGGGCTCGAACTCAAGAGGCCGGAGATCGTGACCTGAGTCGAAGTTGGATGCTCCACGGACTGAGCCACCCAGGTGCCCCTGAATGTTCTCTGTTTTAGAAAGAATTCCAGTTTGTAAATTACTTGTTCAAAAATCAACAGTTAATGTAGACCGTCACTATTTTTTTTTTACTCTTTTTTTAAGTAGGCTTCACGCCTGGCACAGAGCCCAACGCAGGGTTCAAACTCACGTAAGATCAAGACCCGCGCTGCGATCAAGAGTTGGCTGCTCGACTGACTGAGCCACAAGCATGTCACTATTTTGTAACCCCAAATGAAATCATGGATCTAGGCAGTCATTATTAATGGCTGCTCAAACTATTAAGTGATAAGCTGATGGGAAGGTATGTAATGGTTGATTTAGGCTGACCCTACTTGAACCCAGCGATCAATTCTAGTGCTCCCCAAAGAGAAATAACCGGAAATTATGTGTTGCCTCTTGTGATGGAACACAAAATACACACCACCACCTATAAAGTGTTCTTGGCTCTCCCCCTAAGCCAAATCAAACTCGAATCTGATTATGTCTTTATTTAGCTATAGGTGGACAAGTAACACGGGGGCCAAAAGAACAAAGCGAACTGAAACCACAAGGAGGCAATCAGCAACAATAAAAATATAGGAAGTTCTAGGAAAATGCCCTGGTTTCTGTAACAAATAAACTATAAGAAAAAAAAAAAAAGGAGCTGGGGTGGATACATGGACAGAATTAACACATTTGACAGGAACCAGGCACAACGTTTGGACCTCGTTTACGGATTTGAACAAACCAACCGTGGGGCGCCTGGGTGGCTCAGTCGGTTGAGCGTCCGACTCTTGACCTCGCCTCAGGTCATGATCTCCCGGTTCGTGGGTTCCAGCCCCACATCGGGCTCTGTGCTCACACTGCAGAGCCTGCTTGGGATTCTGTCTCCCTCCCTCTCCGTCCCTTCCCTGCTTGCTCTCTATCTCTCTCTCAAATAAAAACTTGAAAGAAAGAAAGAAAGAAACCAACCGTAATAAAAAGAAAAAAAACCTTAAGCTCATTGGGAAAATTTGAATACTGAGAGGATATTTCATACTATTATGGAATCGTGGTTAAGTTTTTTGGTGCCATAACAGTAATGATTGTTTTGTTTTAAGGGTCTTTATCTTTTAGAGATGTGTAAGAAGTATTTACTGGTGAAATGATATATCTGGGATGTATTTCAAAATAATTGCGGGGGAAAGGGTGATTAAAGGGTAGTGGGAGAGTGTAGCTGAAGTAAGACTGGCCACGTGTTGATAAATGTGGAAGCTGAGTGATGGGTATATGGGATTTTGTTATATTATTTCCTCTACTTTTATATGTATTTAGAAATGTCCATAAGAAAGTTTTTAAAAACCCTCACAGTACAGGAAAACAAAGGTGCCATTCACAGACCAAAAATGTGAAATGTGAAACATTTGAAAGCAGATGGGATCAGAAGAGAAGTCAGAAGACAGGAAACCACAGATTAAGTCATCAGAAGGGTTCTTGCCAAAGCAGCCTCGAGAAAAGGGGGTGGGGAAGTATGCCCTCCCAGAGTTATATAGTTTCAAAACTTACTGGCATGAGTTGGAACAATTAGGATGCTGTCTCTCCATTTGACCCTTCCCTGGCCCCTGCACCTGAATAGAACTGCTGGTAGGAGAAGTCCAAGAATGTTCTCTAAAGAAACTAGCCCTAGGGGCACCTGGGTGGCTCAGTCGGTTAAGAGGCCGACTTTGGCTCAGGTCATGATCACGCAGTCCGTGAGTTCAAGCCCCGCGTTGGGCTCTGTGCTGACAGCTCAGAGCCTGGAGCCTGCTTCAGATTCTGTGTCTCCCTCTCTCTGACCCTCCCCCGTTCATGCTCTGTCTCTCTCTGTCTCAAAAATGAAATGAACGTTAAAAAAAATTTTTTTTAAATAAATAAAATAAAGAAACTGGCCCTAATGAGGTCAGGAAAAGCTGACAAAGTAAAATTGGCACTATGACAAGGACAGGGACTAGAAAGTGCACTTGCCTACTATTCTCTGCCCCCCACCTACCTACAAGGAAGGTCTCCCGCAGCTGCGACCTGGCCTCTTGAAGAGCTACAAAGTAAATCCCCTCCAGCTATCGATATCAATCAGAGCAATCCTTGTATTCATAAATACAAACTGAAAGCCAAGAGTTGCCAGATCCTTGAGGAAAAACCAACCCCCTCAATGGGAAAGTAAAATACAAAAAGTGAAATACTGAGGGAAGCAAAAAGAATATGAAAACAGGGAGGGGGGCAAAATGTAAGAGGCTCTTAAATATGGAGAACACACAGAGGGTTGCTGGAGGGGCTGTGGGAGGGCGGAGGGGCTAAATGGGAAGGGGCATGAAGGAATCTCCTCCTGGAATCATTGTGGCACTCTATGCCAACTAACCTGGATGTAAATTTAAAAAATAAATTAAAAAAACAAAGTGAAATACCAACAGATTGCAATGAAAAAGAAGCTACCAGGGATACAAAAAGGAGGCTTAGAAAATAAGCGAATGAACATTAGTGACTAACCTAAATCTTTTAATGAACAGGCTGAATGATAAATCAAGCCTGAAAGACCACATTGGTGGGCTGGAAGTAAAATGAAGGAACCGCCCTAGAATACGAAGCAAAAAATAAACAGAAAGTATTAAAAAGTTACCAAGGAAAAATCTAGAGGCTCCAGTGTCTAACTAATCCGGGTTCAGAAGTGGAGGATGGACAGCATGTCAGGGAAGAAATAATCGAAATTATTATTAAAATACGATTTGCTAAACACACTGATCGGGGTATGTCAAAGGGGACACAAGGAGCTAACAGAAAAAGCTCCCAATGGTCAAAACGGGAACAATCAGAACAAAATAGTGTTGGATTACAGCCCAAAGCATAAAATAAACCTCCTTGAGTCCTTACTGATATAAATGATCTGAGTACAGGGGCGCCTGGGTGGCTCAGTCGGTTGAGCGGCCGACTTCGGCTCAGGTCATGATCTCACGGTCCGTGAGTTCGAGCCCCGCGTCGGGCTCTGTGCTGACAGCTCAGAGCCTGGAGCCCGTTTCGGATTCTGTGTCTCCCTCTCTCTCTGACCCTCCCCCGTTCATGCTCTGTCTCTCTCTGTCTCAAAAATAAATAAACGTTAAAAAAAAATTTTTAAAAAATAAAAAATAAAAAAAAAAATAAATGATCTGAGTACATTAATAAATGGGGGAGAAAACCCTCACCTCCTGTGCAGAATATTAAATAATTTATGTAGCTATGCCACACTAAAGAGGGGTTAAATGATCTGAGTACATTAATAAATGGGGGAGAAAACCCTCACCTCCTGTGCAGAATATTAAATAATTTATGTAGCTATGCCACACTAAAGAGGGGTTAAATGATCTGAGTACATTAATAAATGGGGGAGAAAACCCTCACCTCCTGTGCAGAATATTAAATAATTTATGTAGCTATGCCACACTAAAGAGGGGTATCATCATTCCTCACTCCGTAAGTGTGGGGCTGCCTTTCGCACAGTGCTACAATGGGGGCGCCTGGGTGGAGCCTGCTTAGGGTTCTCTCTCTCCCTCTCACTGCCCTCCCCCTCTCGTGCTCGCTCTCTCTCTCTCTCTCTCTCTCTCTCTCAAAATAAATAAACTTAAGACAGTGCAGACACCCAACCAACAGCCAGGTGATCAGGGCCGACATCAGCAGTGGTAAGTCATGTCAGTTTTTCTTTTTCTTTTTTTAAGTTTATTTATTTTTTGAGAGAGAGAGAGAGAGACAGCGCCAGCTGGGGAGGGGCAGAGAGAGAGGGAAAGGAACCCAAGCAGGCTCCACGCTGTCAGCGTAGAGCCCGATGCGGGGCTCCATCTCACGAACCATGAGATCGCGACCCGAGCCGAGATCAAGAGCGGGACACTTAACCGACGGAGCCACCCAGGCGCCCCGAAGTCATGCTGATAGTATGAAACCTTGATGTGATGGAAATGGCACTTCACCTCTATCATCTCCTTCCTCAAAGCCCAGAACTCCAGTCCAATCGTGAACACACATCAGAAGAAGTTCGATACAGGAGCACTCGGCAATATACCTGACCACTACCCTTCAAAAACTGTCATCAAAAACAAGGTGAGTCTGAAAAGCTGTCACACCAAGAGGAGCTTAAGGAGACATGACAAAACTAAATGTCATGTGCTATATATCCTGGATCAGATCCTGGAAAAAAAATACATAACCGAAAAGGGATATTAGGTACAAATGAAATGGGAATAAAGCATAGACTGCAGTGAATAATAAGGTGTCAGCATCGGTACATTAATTGTAACAAACGTACCACAGTCGTGGGGAAAACGGTGGTGGTCTGGGGGAGATACATGGGAACAAGGTACTAGCTGCTCAATTTTTCGGTGAATCTAAAACTATTCTAAAAAGTCAAGTCTATTTATTTTATTTTATTTTTTAAAAAATTTTAAAAATGTTTATTTATTTTTGAGACAGAGAGAGACAGTTCAGAGCATGAACAGGGGAGGGTCAGAGAGAGAGGGAGACACAGATTCCGAAACAGGCTCCAGGCTCTGAACCATCAGCACAGAGCCCGACGTGGGGCTTGAACTCATGGACCGTGAGATCATGACCTGAGCCGGAGTCGAACGCTTAACCGGCTGAGCCACCCAGGCGCCCCAAGTCAAGTCTATTTAAAAAGTACAATTTGCTTAAACAAAAGACACGAATCTTCAGAATGAAAGGACCTAGAGAATGCTGGTGTAAGGAGAGATAAACATTGTTCCCTTTTCATGATTCTGAATCCCTCCCTGTCTTATTTACTGAGTACTTATTTGGGGGCCCTCAATCTCACAGTCTAGGGAGTGAGTTTAAACCCCTCCTCCTGGCCTTGGTTTTTAAACGTTCCAGGTGTATCATCTCTGTAATGACAACACACAGCAAAAGGACACGGACATGGATTTTTACAGCTAATTCAGCTTTTTTTTTTTTTTTTTTTTTTGGGGGACAGAGAGAGACAGAACATGAACGGGGGAGGGGCAGAGAGAGAGGGAGACACAGAATCGGAAACAGGCTCCAGGCTCCGAGCCATCAGCCCAGAGCCTGACGCGGGGCTCGAACTCACGGACCGCGAGATCGTGACCTGGCTGAAGTCGGACGCTTAACCGACTGCGCCACCCAGGCGCCCCTAATTCAGCTTTTTTAAACTCACATTTAGAGACACATTTACGAAATTTCCAAATTCTGAGGCAAAAGAAAAAAAAAACTACAAAGCTTTCAAAGAAAAGAAAAAGAAAAGGTGACTCAGAAAGGTTCCAAAGCCGACTAACATCATGCAACATCACATAGAATACAATGGAGCAGTGTCTTCAAAATTCTAAAAGTATTGTCAATCTTAAATTATATGAGAACAAAAGATATTTTAAGCGTACAAGAGCTCAGAAAGTTTGCCTCCCACACCTGTAGGAATTACTCAAGAGAATAGTTCAGCCAAAAATTTAGTAATCCAAGAAAGAATGCAGGAGATACAAGAAACAGTAGGTGCTGGGGCACCTGGGTGGCTCAGTCGGTTGAGCATCTGACTTCGGTTCAGGTCATGATCCCCCAGTTCATGGGTTCGAGCCCCACGTCGGGCTCTGTGCGGACAGCTCAGAGCCTGGAGCCTGCTTTGGATTCTGTGCCTCCCTCTCTCTCCCAAAAATAAACGTTAAAAAAAAATTTTTTTTAAAAAGAAACACCAGGTGCTGAGTCTCAGATTGGGGTGGGGGTGGGACGATTTGAAAGAAAATGAAAAGGGGATTTATTACATCTTGAGGCTTGGAGACTTCTCTACTGAACGGTGACATTTTAGAAACATTTCTTTCCTTTTCGGTGGCTCTAATCCCTCTGCTTGAATCTACGTGGCATGATATTTCTATAAAATCGCATTGTGAATTCTGTTCATTTTTCCTTTTGAAGTGTGATTACTGATATATTCGGGTTGACTTTTACCATCTTGTTTTATGCTTCCTGTTTACTTTGTTTCTTCTGTGCTTCTTTCTTCTTCCTCTCCTGCCTTCGGACTGCATTGCTGATTGGTGTGCTTGAAATGTGATTTGTTCACGACTCACAGCCATGCATTTAGGGATTGCTCTTAAAATTTCAATATGCCTGCCCACTCAACATGTGAGGTCAATCAATAGGTTCTGGAACAAGACAAGAACTTGACATTATTGGCCGTCCACCCCCAAGCAGACATTGACTGTTGTTTTACACGCGCAATGCTTCCTTAGATTTACCCACTGTAGTGAAGATTGTCAGTGTCTCGCCTAGACCCCTTTTCAAAAAAAAATTCTTTCGATGTTTATTTACTTATGAGAGAGAGAGAGAGTGGGAGAGGGGCAGAGAGAGAGGGAGACACCGAATCCGAAGCAGGCTCCAGGCTCTGAGCTGTCAGTGCAGGGCCCGCCGCGGGGCTCGAACCCACGAACCGCGAGATCGTGACCTGAGCCGAAGTCGGACGCCCAACCGACTGAGCCGCCCAGGCGCCCCTCACCTAGACCCCTTTAATTGAGGCAGTATACGTATTGCCCAGCTGGCGTATTAACTGCTGATGGCTGCACCATTCTTGAGAGGATGGTTCTGAGGAAGACAGTGCATCCCAGGCTGGGAGGTTACCATCCCAACCCCTAAGGACAGGCTGTAACCAGTACCTGGCCTATATGGGGATACAAAAAGCCAGCTCTTGGAGCACCTGGGAGGCTCAGTCGGTTAAACATCCGACTCTCGATTTCGGCTCAGGTCAGGATCTCACAGTGCATGAGATTGAGGCCCACATCGGGCTCTGCACGGACAGCACAGGGCCTGCTTGGGATTCTCTCTCTCTCCCTCTCCCTCTGCCCTTCCCCTGCATTGTAAATAGATAAACAGAAAATAACCAAAAGTTAAAAAAAAAAAAAAAAGCCAGCTCCCTTGCCACAACAGAGGACAAGTCTGTGGTGCCCGTATTAGTTTTCTATTGCTGCTATAACAAACGATCACACACATAGTGTCTGGAACAACACAAATTTATTCCCTTACAGGTGTGAAAGTAAAAAATCTAACATGGGTTTCGCTGAACTAAAATCAAGGTGTCAGCAGGGCCGTGTGTTCCTTGTTAGAGGCAGTAGGGGAGAATGTGTGTTCTTGCCTTGTCCAGCTTCAAGAGGCCACCAGTATTCTTTGGCTCACGGCCCCCTTCCTCCCTCTTCAAAACCACAGCACAGCGCCAGTCTGATCATTCGTTCATAGTCACATCTCTTTCTCTCTTTCTTTGCCTCCCTCCTATCTTAAGGACTCTTGTGATTACATTGGGCCCAGGATACTCCAGAATAATCTCTTTGAGACTAGTGGATTAGCGACTCTGATCACATCTGCAACCTTCATTCCCCTTTGCCACATAACCTAACGTACTCACAGGTTCAGAGGATTAGGACGCGAATGTCTTTGGGAGGCCATTATTCTGCCAGCCACAGCACCCTTCGAGCTCCAGAGCAATTCGCAGGTTCAGGCTAAGGCTAGATTCCAGCTGGAGCCATACAAAGGGACTTATAGGAGGCTGTGTCCTTATTCAACAGTCAACACTATTTGTCGTAACAATGTAGAAAACTTTATAGAAATTTGATAAGTCGCTACCACAAGGATGTAAAAAGGAAGGTGTTACAGAACTAAATCCACATCTAGGACTTCTAGGAAGTCCAAGTCAAGTCATTTATCATAATACAAAGTCTAAGAAATGTGGTTGTAGTAAAAACCAAAACAAACAACCAATAGAGTGGACACCTTCTCTGGGGAAAGAAGCACCAAGTTGGAAAAGGGTAGATCAGAGACGTGCTCCTTGTTTTAATTTTTTTTTTTTAATGTTTATTTATTTTTGAGACAGAGAGAGACAGAGCATGAGCAGGGGAGGGGCAGAGAGAGAGGGAGACACAGAATCTGAAACGGGCTCCAGGCTCTGAGCTGTCAGCACAGAGCCCGACGTGGGGCTCGAACTCACGGACCGTGAGATCATGACCTGAGCCGAAGTCGGCCGCTTAACCGACTGAGCCACCCAGGCGCCCCGTGCTCCTTGTTTTAGAAAGCTGATTTGTAGATAAACACTGTTTGACTATGCACAATATTTTGACGAAACAACTTAAAAAATTAACTCAGTAAGTGAGGCAAAGAAGTTCAAGAGAGTCCCTTAAACTAGCAAGAACCTAAAAAAAAAAAAAAAAAAGAGAAAAGAGAAAGAAAAGAAGTAACTTATTAAATTCCTATTCCTAGTTCTAAAAAAAACTTTTGCTAACTATAAATTAACACGTACTCACCGTAAGGACTTAAGGTGATGTAGAAATGTTGAAAATACAACGTGAAAATCCTATATATACACCACCACTCTCAGAGATCGCCTCTATGAACATCCATGTGCATATTTATGCTCCCAGGTAGTTTTTCAAAAAAGTTGGGATCACACTGTTTGTGACCTGATTATATCACTAACATATGGATCTTGCCAGGTCAATTGATACAGCTCTACATTCCTCTTAGTAATTGCACAGAATTCTGTCATTTGAATGTGCCATTAAAAGTAATGACAATTTAACAAAACTCAGGAGGCCAGACAGGAGGGAAGAGATAAGTTCATTTTCCTCATCTTTAGTGACAAGGAGTTAGCTAATATTATTCAAGTTGGTAAATAAGGGTAGAAAAAGTATGATATTTAAAGTAATAAAGGCATCTACTAGAAGGACAAAATATATTAGCCATCAAAAAAAACAAAGTGCATATACACAAAATTCCTTAAGTTTCAGAGTGGGCATTCAATATATACTAGCCAAACTTGGACAATAAAAATAAGTATAAATATAGTAAAAAGTATATAAAAAAGACTTTTAATAACGGTTGTCTCATAAAAGGGGATGAGGTTGGGCACTTATATCTGTCACCATAAATGTACCCACTATTTTAAAAAGATATTCATGATATGGAACGGAAAATAGCTATTTATAAAACAGTACATAAACTACACTCAACTTTTATACAAAATACATACAATGTGTTCACGCACAGGTAGAAAAGACTCCAAAGGCCATGTACCAAAATATGGACAATAGTTATGTCTAAGTACATCATATTATAAACATTCTCTCTATATATACATGCACATGTATATATGTGCATGTATATATACATATACACATGTGTGTGCGTGTGTGTATGTGTGTGTATATATATATATACATACATATATATATACATACATATATATATACATATATATATATATATATATATATATATATATAATTTTCTTTTTGTTTAAGTAGGCTTCATGCCCAGTGCAGAGCCCAATGCCCAATGCTGGGCTTGAACTCACAACCTGAGCTGAGATCAAGAGTCAGACACTTAACTGACTGAGCCACCCAGGTGCCCCTCTATATATTCTTTATGCTGATGTAATTTTCTCTCATGAGCATATTTCATTTATATTGTATTTGAAATAAGAAAACACATTCAAAGTCGTCTTTTTGTGTGAGAGGGGGTGGGGAGCATTGGAAGAAAATAAACTAAAAACCAGTCGAAATGTCCTTAAATATCTTCCAAAGCCTAGGCCACAAAATACCTATATCCCACACGCTCGAGTTTAAACAAATTTTGCAAATAGTCTTTATGCCCTCAAACATTTAAAAAAAAAAATCCCCATTTTACACAAAGGCAGGCTATAGGCTTTTCATTCTAGCTAAGCCCCACCAAGTCATTTCTGATGGAGCCTCTGATTTACTGGACTGCCACCCAGAAAAAGTTTCCTATGGGTTAACACCAACCCTCTGGCACAGTAACGGGCTTTCCACACACTCAGTAGCCCATTCCCAACATTAAATGAATACCTCCCTTGAGCAAAGCATTACACAGCACGCGTCAACAAGTTAGAGATGAACACAGAGGCCTGCCTCAAGTAGCCTACAACCTTATGGGGAGACGGTGCAGATATGAGGCAGAGAGTAAGGGGCACTAACACAGAAAAGACAGTGTGGAGAGCCCAGATGGGATTTCACTTTGGTCTGTAAATGTTTTCAAACACATCAACAGATACTTGGAAAGGTAGGGGAGAGAATGAAGGGCCATCTTTTTTCAGGTTTCATTCATGGTTGGACTCTGAAAGTAGTTATCCTTACCTCTCCCTAAGTAGATAGCCCTATCCTTATTGGCCACTAATCATATGCCACGTTCTCCAATATTATTATAGAACTTCTATAGGGGAATATCTTAGTCTCTATTTGAAGGCAGGCATTTTTGTGCCCCCACCTTCCTAGTGTAGCATGCACAGAGCAGACACGGCAAATTTTCCAAAATGAACAAATTGAGCCAACTCTCAGAGCTCCCCACAGTAGGCTGCCTCATTGTATCAGGTGAAAACATCACACGGATATGGCACACAGAAGTACAGCCAATATTCTACCTGATGTAGCAGATTTTCCCCTTTAATTCCACAGCAGTGGAAGGCTTGGCAAGGGCAAAAGAGAGAAAAGCTCAAGGACAAAACAAGTATTTATAAGCGAAATCACTTCATATTAAGAAAGACTGGGGTGCCCGGGTGGTGCAGTTAAGCGTCAGGCTTTAAAAAAAATTTTTTTTAATGTTTATTTTGAGAGAGAGAGAGAGAGAGAGAGAGAGAACATAAGCAGGGGGAGGGGCAGAGAGAGAGGGAGACACAGAAGCCGAAGCAGGTTCCAGGCTCTGAGCTGTCAGGACAGAGCCCCACGACGTGAGGCTCGAACTCACGAATAAACGTTGGACTCTTGATCTCGGCTCGGGTCACGATCTCACGGTTCGTGAGATCGAGCCCGGCTGCGGGCCCTGTGCTGACAGCATGGAGCCTGCTTGGGATTCTCTCCCTCCCTCTCTCTGACTCTCCCCTACCTGTGCGTGCGTGTGCACGCACATCCTCTCTCTCGGAAGAAATACATAAACTTTCCAATCTGAAGCCCCCAATACAGGCTGCTCTGCTGTTTTTCCAATTCCAACATAGGGTTCTATGAACAAAAGAATTAACACAGAAAGCTCTTCTGGGCAAAGGAGCCTCTGACAGAGTGTGATCGGGCTCAGAGAAACAAGTCAACTCATCTAGTGCTCAACACGATGCTACCAAAACCTGAAAGTCTTAGCACTTACGTCTCAGATTAGATCAGAGAAAATTCTCTTTCAGTTCCGATTTCATAGTGACGCAGAAAATCAATGTTCTTCAAATAGTAAATTTACTTATTTAAAATAAGTAATTTAAAGTGATTTGTACCTCTTGGTGGAAGAAGGGGCCAAAATAATAATTAGGATTTTTAGAAATGATAAAGGAGGTTCACTCAAGGTTAATAAAATGAATCAGGGACCCAACTACATGCTCCCTCAAAACAATTAGCTCTGCCTGGGCCGCCAGGATAAATAAATTAATTGAAAAAGCTTATATACAAGACATTTTTAGAACTACAGACATAAAAAAAAAAAAAAAAAAAGGAGAAAGAGCTTCAGACATGACTATTTCCTTAGAAGAGCCTTCCTTGAAACTGTTTATTATAACTACTATAGAAGCAAAGTAAGAGTCGCAGAAAACCACCACCTAAAAACTGGTATTAAATCTGTTTAATATCTTTAATAATTCTAGCACTTCTACATCCTTCCACGGAAGGGCTTTACAGTTTTTTCCGTTTACTGCAAACGTATCTTTAAAAAGAAAAAAGCCAAGCTTGATGTTGAAGCTACGATACAGAGTTTTAATTACTGGCACTACACCACAAAGCAAAATGAGTACCATCTTACTTAAACGAAGTGAGGGCATTGCACTGGGGCATCTATCCGACACGTTGTTTTTTCTCGAGCGGTCTGCATCCAAGGCCGGTATTTTATAGGCTAATTTAAAAACAAATGCAAATTTTCAAAAAATAAACGAAAGCCATGTTTTGCTCAGGAATACTACCATACGCATGCCATAGGGGTTGTTTTCACAGCCGATGCTGGTCTGCCAAACATCAATGGCCAAACACTAAGTCTTGAGTCTGGCAGTGTCCACCCAGTTGTTTCTTGCTGCCCTGGACAATCTGATGGCGTCTCGTGTTGACAGACCACCCGTGGCCACCGTTCTCTTCTTAAAGGTGACTCCGCTGTGCTAGAACATTCATCTCCTTAGGATGCAAGGCCTAGCAAAAAGCCTCCCACAAATCCGCTGGATATCACAATGTTCTGTTTGATAAATTCTGTTGCCTGAAACAGAAGTTTAAACAAAAAAAAGACTCTTAATTGTGCTACGACGTGGACGAACCTTGAAAACGCTGCGCTAAGTGCAACAGACGGAAAAGGCAAAACGTTGTGTGATTCTGCTCAACGTGAATACTGGAATTCATCATGACAGGAAGTAGGACAGAGGCTACTAAGGGCTGGGGAGAGGGGTTCATTGTGAGAATTATTGCTTAATGCTTAGAGTTTCTGTTTGGGACGATGAAAAAGTTCTACATGTGGATTGTGGTAATGTTTGCACAGAAGTGTGAATGTACTTAATGCTACTAGAATACATATACGTATATATATATATATATTTCTTTAAGTAGGCTCCGTGCTGGGCGTGGAAACCAAAGCGGGACTTGAACTCGTGGCCTATATATATAGGTATATTAAAACGGTCAATTTTATATTATGTATCTTTTGCCACAATAAGAAAAAGAAAAAACATGACGCAAATTAAAAATTTAAAAAGCCACTCTTAACCACTGAATTTGGTGCCAAGTAACGTTTTCACGGCTGTTTTCCCCAATCCAATAAATATTTGGCAAAAACGCTTCTACACCTACTGCTGCAGGTGCCAACCACCACACAAGATGCCAGGACTGTCCATTACAATCTGAAGGAGCACAGAGTCCTGGCCAGACACAGTAAGCTTCTTGGCTACCGAGATAATAGGTATATCAGCAGCAAAAATCTCACAGGGAACAAGCTATAGGGCAGACATAAATGAATGCAAGTTATTAGCACAGATTTAATAAATGCCCACAGCAGGCACAAAGATTTTTATTAACAGTCCACTTAGCCAGCAAGGAAAAAGGTACAAGGATCAAAAAAATATCACCCTGATAAAATGTTTAACCCAAATAAAACCAGGAAAGAGCAATAGACAAAGCCAGACTGTGGGATATTCTGCCTAGATGCTTCAAAAATGTCAGTGTCATGAAGGACGGGGGGGGGGACCCCCACAGATAAGGGGACCGTTGAAGACCAAAGGAGACTTCAGAGACACGACAACCAAATGCAATATGCAATTCTTGACTGGCGGAAAAATGTATAAAAGAGATTTTTGTGGAAAAATTTTAACATGGACTGCATACTTGGAAATATTACTTCATCCTGTTAAATAGGGTAATTGTAGAAGAGAACATCTATCTCTTAGAAGATATATGCTGAAGATTTGAGTGAAAAGTAATCATGTAGTAAATGATTATGCAAAAAAAAAAGTGTAAATCACACATACACACTCACAGAGCTAAAGCAAATGTCGTAAAACGATTTGGTAAATAGGTGAAGGGTATGTGTCCTTCAACAAGGGGTATTTGAAAAGTCCTTCAACTCTTCAACTGGTCTGAAAGTTTTCAAAATAAAAAGTTGGAGGTATTAAGAGACCAGAACAAAAACGAAGGCAAGGAGTATTCAATTCAATTCTAAACAGACTAGAAGACGACAGAATACACATAAAAACATTAATAAAACTATTACTAAAATACACACACTTTCAAAATATCCCACCTCGTGAAAAAAAAAAAACCAGGTAGTTTTAGTTGTACCAAACCTTGCCTACACATGTACACATTTGTAAAACCGGAGGAAAACTTCTGGAAGAGTCATGTTATCAGTTTTTATATGCAGATCAAAGTAGGTAGGAGATGGGCAGGAAAAACTATGTTAACTACTACAAAAACAAAAACAAAAACAGATTGATTTTTTTTTTTTTCCAGTCACCTCTACATCCAACGTGGGGCTGGAACTCATGACCCGGACGATCAAGAGCCACATGCTTCTCCAACTGAACCAGCGAGGCGCCCTAATGATGACTGACTGAAATGGTGGCTTGATCCCAACAGTTTTACCTAACACTCCAAACATGACCAAAAACACCAACTTTTTAAAAGGCAATCACCAGTCACATTTTCTGCTAAGCGAAACCCGTAAAGAAAAAAAAAAAAAGGAGCCAAAAATGTACATCATCTTACTTCTTCGATTATATTGTTGATTTCAGGTGCTGCCTTGTTTGCTCGTTTCTTAATCTGTCTTTTCGCTTTGTTTACATCTTTTTCAACTCTCTTCCAGTCAATCTGCACATAGCCACTGTGACTGGCAATCTGCAAAAATATAATCAAAACGGTTAATTGTAAACCAACCAGGCTGTTGACAAATCTCTTACACAGGAATATATGGACATTTAGATTTCAAGAAATCTATGAGGCTTATAGGTAAGATATCACAATTTACTCATTTAATAAACACTGAGTGCCTACCCTGTGCCAAGCATTGTAACTATAGCCAAGAAGAAGAGAGACATAAGTAAGTCCCCACGCTCAAAGAGCTCTGGGTCCACAAGGGAAAAAAGATATTGAGCATAATTAATTATTTAGATGTGATGAACACTACGTTAAGAAACATATACTACATGATGGGAAAAGATTCCACAATCTTTTTATTGTGGAATAAACTATATTATAACTGTACTATAATTCTATCATAACTTTTAGAATTTGAGAATTAGCTAAAAAGACACAGAAACTATCTAAATTATACAGCTAATAAAACAGTACCTTTTAATTAAATAGATGTTTAGTTATAAGGGATCAGAAGCCAATCAGTTATTAGGTCACTAAAGAAATCTAAAGTAGCTTGATAAAGGGTCTTTACTAACTCTGACTAAGAATACTTTCTGGTAATCGCTTTTGAAAGCGGAATACAAAAGAAATATGCTCTATACAGGTTTCATGCCATAATTCCTTTTAATAAAACCATAGCTAAATGCATATTAACTATAAGAAAACCCCAAATGTGGTACTATGGAGACACTACAAATAATCTGAACCATAACATAGTGTGTAAGCCAGTACCATAAATTAGTCTCTTCAAATAATAAAATCAAAATATATTGGGGCGCCTGGGTGGCTCAGTCGGTTGAGCGTCCGACTTCAGCTCAGGTCACGATCTCGCGGCCCGTGAGTTCGAGCCCCGCGTCGGGCTCTGGGCTGATGGCTCAGAGCCTGGAGCCTGCTTCCGATTCTGTGTCTCCCTCTCTCTCTGCCCCTCCCCCGTTCATGCTCTGTCTCTCTCTGTCTCAAAAATAAATAAAACATTAAAAAAAATTTTTTTTTAATAAAAAAATAAATAAAAAAATATAAAGAATCACAAGAGCAGTAAACAATTAAGCCAGGTATACCATTATAAATCACTTCTATCAAGCTTATGCTTTCTTTGTAATCTTGTAAGGCATCACTTGACTTTGAACCATAAATAAAATATTTCAAATAACAAAAGTATGTGATTGTATATAAGTAGACTGCATGGGAATCTTAAGTTCCATTTTCACTGTGAATGACTCCATAGAAGAATTTCTTCATCTGCATTTCTTCCTGTATCGATTCACCTATTATCACTTCAAACTCCAGCCTCAGCAAAAGAGTGGTGATCAAATCAAATGGCAAGTGCGAGCTTTTCCTGGCAGCACCTGACACAGCAATTTGGGTCACAGGCAAGGAGGTGATGGTGAGCCCTAGGGACCCTCCCGTACATAGCAACTATAAACCCTGGTTAAAATACAAGCACTACAGAATTAGCAAAAGCAAGCAGACCTCAAAGGGAGTTGAAACTTGCAGGAAAGCAACAATGTAAGGTCAGTTGCCCATTTTTCTGGTTTTATCCTGAGGGCAGGATGCACGTGCAGGGTGGCTAAACCTTTAACAGAAAACATGCCACCTTTCCGGCCCAAAGAACCAGATGACAGAGTCTACGACAATAACAACTGCCAGAAATGAGAGCGCTAGATAAGGGGAGTCCCAAATTCGACGTGTACACTCTACCCAAGTCCCGAACCACACATTCATAAGGCAGAGCCGTGCAATCTGGCCAAGGCTAACAGGACTGAATGGAGATTTGAGCTGCTACCCACCTCAGGTGAAACAGTCTGCCATTTGAGTCCAACCAAGTCAACTTTCTGCCAAAAGCGAAATATCAATACTCTTCAGAGGAATAAAACAGAATCCAGAGTTTCCAGAGCATAACATTCCCAATACCCAGGATAAACTCCACAAACTTTCTTGATATAGGATAAAATAAGAAAATATGGCCTAGTCTCAAAAGAAAATTAACAGATGCCAACCTTAAGATGAACCAGATACTTGAATTATCAGGACTTTAAACCAGCTATTAGAACGATGCTCAATGAGGTAAAGGAAACTGTGCTTGTAATCAATGAAAAGATAAGGAATCTCACCAGAGATACAGAAAATCTAAAAAGAGCCAAATGAAAATTCTAGAATTGGAAAATACAATATCTGAACTAAATTTATTGGCAAGGCTTGATGGCGGAAAAGTAGATGACAAAACATAGAGTCAGTGTACGTGAAGCTAGATCACTAGAAATTCCACAATTTGAAAGACTGAATAAGGAAATGAACAAACACTAGGACATTATCAAAAAGCCTAATATGCACATAATCACGGTCATAATCTCTCCCTATCTCTCTCTGTCCCTCCCTGCTCTACTCTCTCTCTCTCCCCCCTCTCAAAAGTAAATAAACATTTAAAAAAGAAAGAAAGAAGAGAAAAGAAAAGAAAAGAAAAGAAAAGAATGGTCAAAACCTTCCCAAACATGGTTAAACACATAAATTTACAGATTCAGGCTCAGTGACCTCCAGGTAATGATCTAACACAATTATGAAATAACAATACTCAGATGATGCATGGGTTGGAGGGGGGGCACAGAGGAACATAAAGCAGGCAAGTGTGTGAGACTGGGGGGAGGGGAACGGTGGGCAAGGAAAGTTCAATAAATGATAAATTCTCATATTCTATAACAGGAAGCCACTAGTCAATACCTCAAACTGAAAGATCAAGAAATATTCAATTAACTTGTTTAGGAAAAAGGAAATAAGTACCTTAAGCATCGGCTAAGAGTTCAAGGAGTTGCCTCAAGGGAGGGAAAAATGGGGAAGGTAGGTAGTGAGGGAGGTAGGGAATTACTCTAACCTATAATGAGTCTTGTACGTGTATTTGACCCTTTCAATTAGGGGCACATAAACAACTACAAAAAAATAAAAACTAAGTTTAAAAGATCTGCATACCACTGTCTATTTTAAGATGGCACTGTGATAAATAACTGGAGAACACTGAACACTGAGCTACTAGAAAAGCTTTAAGTTCTAAGTCAACAAATTTCTTTTTCTTAAGGTTTCTTTCTTTTTGAGAGAGAGCTTGTGTGTGCACGAGGGAGGGGTGGGGTGGGGTGCCGAGGATCTAAAGTGTGCTCCATGCTGAGAGCAGCCAGCCCGACGTGGGGCTCGAACTCACGAACCATGAGATCATGACCTGAGCCCAAGTCGGACGCTCAACTGACTGAGCCACTCAGGTGCCCCTAAATATAAGTAAAGGTAATGGAAACATGAAAGCAGGCCTGAAGAACAATGGGCAATTAGGCTAAAAGTCATGTGTTACTCTGATTTCCTCTTTCAGTTTCTTCCTACTGAGCTTTCAAGGTGAGTCATATTTGTGGGAAAAGCTGGTTTGATGCAGACAGGTCCCACAGTCTTCCGCTTAGTGACTTCAAAGACTATGTCGATTAGGCACAGAGCCGTAGAAGGCAGCAATGGCAACATGTGAACCTGAAGGGAGTCTATTGAGGGGACTGAAACAGACTTCTGAAAAACTGACAGAGTGGACTGACATGTATTAATTCTCTTTATTCTGTGAACATTTTAGGAAAACTCTGCTTCAATTCGGTACCCTTTTCCCTTACACAGAAAAGACAACTGAGTTTTCAAAATAGCTGTCGAGTTAAATGTGTCTTGATTCTATATAAACACAAGTCAAAGTCAGCTTAAGTACAATTGTCTTCTGCACCGAGGCTGGCATATTCATCCAAAGGCCTAAGTTTCGATATTAACCATATTCCTTTTTACCTCTTACCACAATAGGCAAGTACTCCTAATAATGCCACTGATAGAAAGAAAATATATTTTTTTAAAAGCTGTTTAGAAAAATAACACACACACACACGCGTACATAGCTGTTTAGTAAACAACTCAAAATCTATGCTTAACACATACGAATTCAGTCCCTTTGCACTTCAGGCAATGACACTGGTTATTACATGATCAATGGCTTTGGTACTGAAGTCAGATGTTGGTTGCCATGAACATCTATCATTTTAAAAATCTGGTACGACAGTCCTCTATATCTTTAAAATTATTGCTAACATTCATTCCCAGAGATTTTCAGTTTGGGGATTTACTATATTTGATCTTGAGGGAATGGTATTTTTGGAAAAATATATGCCAAACAGACATGAATGCCAGACAATATCCTGATAAACATCCTCTAACTGCAAGGCATTTTTAAACCTTATGCTTAGAGGAACATGAACAAAAACTAAAATTTCAAATCCCCCTGCCTCAGAAATAGGATTACGGATGATTTTTTAAACCCTATTTTCCACTTTCTAGATTATTATGGTTTCCCAGTTTTAAAAAACAAGATAGAAATTGCTAACAGCAATTTCCTCTGGGAAGGAAAATTGCATGGCTGGAAAATGGGGAAAAGAAAGAGACCTTCTAAATTTTATCTGTCTGATTTTTAAATATACGTTTAAAACGGTCAAGATGAGGTTATATTATGGATGAAATGTTTATTTTGTTTCAAGGGAAATCTGGTACGTCATAAAAAAAAATGAGGCACCTCGAACTTTGACAGTTGTCTTTTTAACTGGGATCTCTTTAGCTGGGATCAAACCATGGTTACGGAATGCAGACGTATTTAAATTGGTGTTTTTCATGACAGATGTCAGCTTTCAAAACTCATTTTAGTTCTTCCATAAACTGGTACCTAAAAGAAAAACCCCTCCACCCTCTATTAAAATGGACAGGAATGAAATGGCTGACCTTGACTTTCGCAGTCCCCGAGGGCTACATATGTAAGCAGAGGCAAAGACTGAGGCTTAGACATACCTGAAGAAGAAGAAAGCCACCGCCTACAGCGGTCGCTGCAAGCTTTCCGACCTTCTGGAACAAAAATCCCGCACACCTTGAATGAAAGAAATGACAAAAGATGAGAACAACCAGTGAGGTACTAAACTCTCTCCCTCTTCTCTTTTTCATTGCTTTCCTAATAAAATCTTAATGTCTTTCCATTTCTTTTGATCATATCCCTTACCGGCTCAGAACCCCTCAGTGTTTCCCTCGTTATATAGGCAAGTCAATAGTGCACAATCTAGCACGCCTGGCTGGCTCAGTCGGTAGAGCACGCGACCCCTGATCTCAGGGTCGTGAGTTCGAGCCCCACGTTGGGCCTAGAGCTTACTTAAAAAGAAAAAAGCGTACGATCTAAATTGTGATATGCTTCAAAATCAGGGATGGAGAGAAGAGGAGGGGAATTTAGAGGAAAAAAGATTGGCTACTGAAACAATGTTGAGTGCCCAAGGGCCTCATTGTGCTCTCCCTTCTACATTTGTAGAATTTGAAATTCCCCATAAGAAAAGTGATTTTGTTTGTTTGTTTGTTATAATGCAGTCAAGACATTCCATACACTTGGCCAACCCCCACTCTACCCAACCCTTCTGCGCCAATACTATTAGTTTCCAAACAGGTTATCACCATTGCTCAAGCTATTCATCTCCCTGCTTCTAGGGGTTTCTGCCTAGCTCTGCTCATCTAAAGCTTTTCCACCCTTTAAGGTCCCACTTAAGTTCCACCTTCAGGACTACAGTTAAGCCCATATTTCTCACAGCTGCTTAACTTTTTTTAAAATGCTTACTTATTTTTTAGAGAGAGAGAGAAAGAGAGACAGAGTGCGAGAAGGGGAGGAGCAGAGAGGGAGACACAGAATCCAAAGCCGGCACCAGGCTCTGAGCTGCCAGCACAGAGCCCCATGTGGGGCGTGAACTCACAAACCATGAGATCATGACCTGAGCCGAAGTCGGACGCTTAACCGACTGAGCCACCCAGGCGCCCCTCTCATGGCTTCTTTACCTCCATCTATACCGATGTCTATTCATCTCTAGATTAAACCTATTTTGTCCCATCTATCCTGTAAGAATGTCAGTCCATACTTCTTTTCTGATTAATTCTCCCCTGTGGTGAGCTCATATTCCCTCAGTATTCCAGATCCATACTGTTGTAAAAGAAGCCCAGATTTCTAACTCTAGCCTTCTGAACTGGGTTGAAGAGCGCCCTCTCCCCCCAAGCCCGAGTTCACGTCCTTCCCAGAATCTCAGAACGTGACCTTCTTTGGATTAAGGGTCACTGAGGATGTAATTCGTTAGGATGAGGCCACGCTGCAATACAGTGGGTCCAAAATGCAGTATGACTTGATCCAACATGTCACAGAGACACGCAGAGGGAACACAGCCATGTGATGGTGCAGCCAGAGATCGGAGTGCTATGTCTACAAGCCCAGGAATGCCGGGGGCGGCTGGCAACCAGCAACAGCTAGGAGAGAAGCTAGGAGATTTTTCCCTCTGAGCCTCCAAGAAGGAACCGACTCAGCTCACACCTTTCAGACTTCCAGCCTCCAGACCTGTGAAAGAATACATTTCTTGGATTTCTAAGCCACCTAGTCCCGGTACTTTGATACAATAGCTCTAGGAAACTAACATGCCGTCATAAATGGACATTTTACATTTCCAGGGGCTTCTCTGGCACACAGAACCACATATTCGAACGTCCCAAGGCAAAAATCCTCTCTCCAACCAAATCCACTGTTGCTAAGGTTCCCCATCTGTAAGCGACAGCGCCGTTCTCTAGGTTTCCCCCCTCGTGGTCATCTCAGACTCTGGCTTCTTCATCACCTTCGGGGGGCCAGCTGATTGCCATTTCTATATACTCTATCTCCAGATCATTTGACTGTCTTCCTTCCATTCTCAAGGACATCACTGCCTTGCTTCCAGACCACACTAAGCGTGGGCCCTCTGGCTAGTTTTCACACCTCCCATCTCTCCTAGCAGACACCCACCCTGGTATTTCTTCTCATCATCCAAAACCTCTACCTGCCTACACTTGCATGTAATCTCCTTAGCCTCCCAGGCCACGTCCTGAACTGGTCTGAAACGTGAACTGCTTAGATTAATGCTTATTAACCATTCCTCCTTCATGCATGCCACAATAGTACGGCAGTTCTACACCTTAAGAAGAATCGCCAAAATGTACTATGCTGGATCCAAAGTCATTGCAACAAACCACCTGTGTAATATTAGAGTCCTACGAAACAGCTCCTGGGCCAACACTGCCTATAATCCAGACATACGTATTACTACGAAGACCATGCCCCTCAGTAGGGGAGTTAGCAACACAGGCTCTGATAAAGGAGTAGAGGAGGCAAGCAGCAGCCAAGTCACAACTGCGTCCCAGGGACCGTGTCCCACAAGCACGTCTACCCTTTGCTAGATGGCATGAGCCACTAAAATAAAGCTACTAACTCCCCCTGCTCTGTCTCTAGGATATCCAAGCAAACTTCTGCCAATTATGGGGCTTCTCACCGAGTCTGGCCTACGAGGAGAAAGCACACAATGATGTGATAATTCTATCGCTCCATTATTTTTTAGTCTCCTTTAAGACGGGGCTTTAGGCCCAGACTCACATGAACCAATCACCCAAGGGCACCACACGGTGAGCTCAGCTGAGCAGAGGACCAGACTCTCCATTATCAGGGGTCGAGGTCCAAACCATCTGCGGAGAATCAATTGAATAACCAGGGCCCTGACCAGGCATCTCTCTCCTAATTGCAGGTCTTTTCGTTAGCAGCATTAATAAGTACACATGAATAAATACTGCAACTCTGCACCATGGAATCTTCACCATGCAGGTTTCTACCATGAAACGGCATTTACAAAACGGCACAAAGAAATGTAATACTTATCAAGTTTAAATAGGGAAATTTTTAATGTAAGATAAACTTAACTTAGAATCGAAGAAAACGATGATTACTCACAAACTAAGCATCCCCCGCCAACTACAAAAATTGTCTACGGTCGTGAACATTTTCAAAATAAAGGGTCATGCTTGTTCGACCCTTGTCATCTGGCTAATCTTTTATTCCAAGACGAATAAACTTGATCTATAGTAGCAATTATGTAAGCATGAAGTCTAGAACATTCACTGGGTAGTTAGGTTAATGCTTATTAACTGCTCCTCCTTAATGCATTCCACAATATTATTACTGAGTAAGCAATCAGTCCTGTAATTCCAGCAAAGACCAGGTTTAATTCCAACTCTTCTTCAAAGTATTATAATAATCCAAATTAGCCCAGTGAACATCCACAGAACCATCGGTATCATAATCAATAATTTGCACTGAGAATTTTCCAGGCTGACAGTCCTGGAGACCAGTCCCACTGCGGGAGTCCTCACAGGTTTTTCCAGTTGTTAGCCTTGAACAAGTCAAAATTATTTACATGTAATTAACCCTCCTATGTTTCTTCCGTTTTAGCCACTGTCCCTGAATCCGATGCACTCTACATCTGCTACATCTGAGGAGGTGGAAAAGTACATAAAGGATCAAAGGGCGGGACAGGAGGGAACAGCGGCACAAGTGGTGGGCATGGGGCAGCAGATCACCAAAACCACACACTGAGGCTCCTGAGTGTGTCCATCACACCCATCACATCACAGAGAAAAGCCTCAAGGCAGCGCTCTTCCGGGATTAGCAGTGTAAAGCCACTGAACGTGCACAGTAACTGGCCTGTTTACAAAAGGGCAGCAGTGCGGCTGCCCACGAAACTTAATGAAAAAGATGTTGTTCTCACCAGCCAGTCACCCCACCCATTACAATCTGGGTGGCCACTGAGTACTTTTCAACCATAGGTCCGGAACTGTGGCCAAACACTCGATTCCACCAATGGTGTCTTCTTGCATAGTCAGTTAAATCCAACACTTCGTAAGACTCGTCATCGCTTTCATACTCTTCAAAATACAAAATGGGAAAGAAAGAAATTTAGAGGCGACCAAAAGTCAGAAACGTCCCGTAGCTTTTTTTTTTTTTTTTTTTTTTTAGCTGTTATAACTCACTGCCAGGTTTGGCCGGCAGCTAAAAATGCCCAGATGGAAACATTAGTTTGTTACATCCAATCCCTTTCCAAAGAGCCTGGCATCTCCTTTCCAAAGGCCCAGGGACCGGCCTAGGGGCCCGAACCGGAGCCACGTCGGAGTTACACAGAAGTGAGGGGTCGCCCCCCTCCCGCCCCCACCAATGGCAGTAAGGTCAGGTCAGAGTTTCACAGCATGAAGGGTCACCCCCAAATCTCAGTAGGGTCAGGACCAGAGCTAGATCCAGTTTCATCAGTGGGAGGAATGGGGGTGGGGGTGGGGGTGGGGGGCAGGGGGGTCCTCCCCTGGCCGAACCGGTTAGGGGCCCAGCAGGATGAAATCACTTCAGTCAAGGCCAAAGCAGCACGTTTGAAGATGGACATGAAGGACCAGAGGTGAAGGTAGGGCAGGAGGCGGGGCTGTGTTAGGGACAGGGGTCGCTCTCCGCTGTGAGGGGAGGGAGTCTAGTTCAACAGGGGTGCCTCCAAAAACCAGAGCCCCAGGAGCCCTGGGGCAGGGGCAAGAAGAGGCGCCCCCGGGAGCAAGGTCGAGAGCTGTGAGCCGCGTCTTAAGCTACTACTCCGGGCCCCGGCCGCTCACCTTGGGGAGGGGGGTTCCGGGTCGCCATGATACCGCCGGCGGCCAGCTCTGAAGGTGGTCCCCACCCGCCCGCCTGCCTCTCCCCACTACTTTAAGAGACGTTCTAGGCCCAGGTGAAAGTCTATGGTCCCTTTTTTCCTCCTCCCCCTCCGGGCGCGTTGTCCGGTCCCCGCCCCTCCTCTCAGCGCTGGGTCTTCCGCGCAAGCGCAAGGCTCAGCGGTGGGTGGGTTGAGGGAGGGAGGCTAGCCGCCGCGCGAGGGCTTGTGGGAGTTGTAGTGCGTTGCCCGTCGCAACCCTGGCTTCCCACCCCACCCCCACCCCTCCTAGAATTTCAGTAACTAAATTCCTGGGTCTTGTTTTAAAGAGCCCCAGGGCTGGAGGAGAGGCGGCCTCGCCGGACGGCGTAAAGCGCCGTCCAGCTTGGCGTTCTCAACACTGCACGAGAATGCGAGCGCCTGAGAAAAAAAAAAAGGCTTTTAAAAGGAGATAAGAGAAACCCTGTTTCAAACCCCACTTTTGTGAGGAGGCAAGGGCACATCAACAGATGGAAAATTTTTCTAACGTGCTGCTGCTGGGAACTGGAACCTGTTTATCCGCTCCCTGTCCACATGTTTCCTGCCAGGAACCCAAGGGAAGTAGAGGAAGGGCCTAGGGATTGACCTGACACGATATTCAAGAGGACATAGTTTTACAGCATCATTTTTATTGCTTAAATCTGAGAGAGGAAGGAGGTCAAGCTCTTCCCCCAGGAGCCCCACCAGATTCAGTAGAATGAAACACCGTGTTGATTACCAAGCAGCTAACTCAGGTTCACATAAACCAGTCCCTAAACTTGTTTTGAATTTGCATTGCACCTGCTGTACAATTAAAAAAAAAAAAAAAAAAAAAGCCCTCCTCTTATTCGCTTTAATGGGAAAGCAAGGAATTCTGGGTATAGGTCGTGTAGGAGCCCGGGGCCGACTGCCCCCAAATATACTGCAATGGCATATCGACTATTTTGAATTGAAGCTCCCCGGATAACAACGGTGAAAGGATGCTCAGACCTTCCACTGTCCCCCTGAAAACAGGAAACAAATCTCCCATGTGAAAACTACCTTCCCTGTACTGAGAACTAAAAAGACATACTTATCACCAGAGATAGGAACTTTAAAACCGAGAAAGCTGTAGAAACAAACCTTATTTTTCCCCCCCTAATCTACTAGCTCAGCCTGAATTCTGCTTAGAATT
This sequence comes from Panthera tigris, assembly GCF_018350195.1. Lineage (NCBI taxonomy): Eukaryota > Metazoa > Chordata > Mammalia > Carnivora > Felidae > Panthera > Panthera tigris. Next base: position 38,793,651 of record NC_056677.1, read on the forward strand.
CGTTACTAACTAAAGCTCCCAAATATCTATTTTCCTTATCCTGTCAATTCCTCATGAAATTATTGTCTTTGTCTAAAATGTATCAAAACTGCCTACCTTGGTCATTTCTTGAGGGTCTCAATTCCGTTATTGGACCTCTGTGCACACATAATAAAACTGTTTGTTTGGGTTTTTTCCCTCCTGTTCACCTGTCTCATAGGAATTTAATTCTTAAACCAGCTGGAAGCAGCCTAGGGGGAAAGAAGGAAATTTCTCCCTCCCATACGGTTGCATTACTTAAAATATTGACTTGCATAATTGCACTTAGCTTTTCAAACCCTGGTGCTTCATTTTTTCTTTAAAGGAAAATGAGCCCTTTTTTTTTTAAAGTTCATTTATTTATTTTGAGAAAGAGAGAGGAGGGCAGGAAGGGCAGAGAGAGAAGGAGAGAGAGAGAATCCCAAGCAGGCTCCGCACTGACAGGGGCTCGAACTCACAAACCATAAGATCTTAAAATGAAGATGCCTAACCGACTGAGCCACCCAGGTGTCCCCAAATGCTGGTGCTTTAAATGCAAAGGTTGGTTCTCTAAAGTTCCTCAGCCTGTGGCCCCCCAAATTCAATTGTAAGACTGGCTGAAGACTTTAGCCTTCAAAGACGGTTACTTTGTGCAAGATTCCACTTTTCCAAAACAAAACAGCTTTAAGGCTTTCTTTCTTCAGAGGTCCTCTCTGAAATATTTTTCCAAAAGTTAACACATCCGAGTTCATACCTCCTTCCCTCCCTTGCTCCCTTTCTGTAGCCCAATCTCTCCTAATGAGGTGCTAACAAATGGAGACATAGCAAATGAGAGGCCCCTGAAAGAAGAGAATGGAGAGAAGAGAAAGGAAAATTAAAAATTGGAAGAGCAAAATGGAAGGTTGACTGGGCCAGTGATGTCCAAGGGACACTTTCCCATAGTTCTAGCAACATCTGCCAACTACGGAAAGAAGCCATTTTCCTGTTAAGGCACTGTGGTATTTAGAATCAGATGTTTATGGGGCGCCTGCGCGGCTCAGTCGGTCAAGGGTCTGACTTTCACTCAGGTCATGATCTCACGGTTTGTGAGTTCAAGCCTTGCGTCTGATTCTGCACTGACAGCTTGGAGCCTGCTTCAGATTCTGTGTCTCTGACTCTCCTCTGCTCTCTCTCTGTCTCTCAAAAATAAATAAACATTAAAAAAAATAGAATCAAATGGTTATGGAGAAATTAAGGAGAAAACGGAAACAAAACACTGCCCTTAAAATGCCAAACAGTAGGGGTGCCTGGGTGGTTCAGTGGGTTGAACGTCTGACTCTTGACTTCGGCTCAGGTCCTGATCTCACAGTTAGTGGGTTCAAGCCTCGCATCAAGTTTGGAATTTCCATCTCCCTCTCTCCCTGCCCCTCCCCCGCCCCCAAATAAATAAATAAACTTTAAAAAAAGATGCCAAAGAGTCGACCTTTGTATCCAAAATATCTAAAATATATCTGCAGGTAAATTAAAAGGCTATCATTTCTCCAAAGGCCTTGAGGGCTGCGAAGGAACTTTTTAATGTGCTTCCCTTCCTTCTTGCTTGTAGAAGATATTTTTCTAGTGTGAGTTTTTTTCTTGCCCCTGGTGAAAAAGCTGTCATTTTGTTGGTCAATGACAAATGGTTTAATGTGTGAGTTGTATACACAGACTTTTTAAAGGCACTATGATCCTCTTGATGGGCTCAAGGGGGTGGTTTTTTCCTTTTTTATTCCCGTTTTAAAGAGTGTATTATTTTATTTTATTTTTTTTAGTCTGCCCTAATAAACATTTTCATCGTGGACACTGATATCCTATCTACAACTATACCAAAACATAGTTCGGGTAGTTCCCAGCCTTTCAATGTAGTGTGTTCCAAAAGTGCATTAGCAATTTATTTGAAATTGAGAACATTTTCTTTTTTGAAAAAATGTATTTACTTATTTTGAGAGACAGAGAGAGAGCGAGCAGGCAAGGGGCAGAGAGACGGGGAGACAGAGAATCCCAAGCAAGCTCCCCATGTGGTGCTCAAAGCCATGAATCGTGAGATCGTGACCAGAGCTGAAATCAAGACTCAGACGCTTAACGAACCGAGCTATCCAGGCGCCCCAAGAACATTTTCTATTTAATCCATAATTAAGCCATAATGAAACCATTCCTTCCTGATCTCCACATTTCTTCATTGTCTTTGGAAACCTCATTTATTAAAAACAATGTAGTCAGAATTGAGAAAAACAAAAAGCAGACGAAACAACCAACAGAAAAATAGTTAGCATTCCCTGGGCAATCTAATCTCCCCCATTGGCTGCAATGGTCACTCGCTACTCGATAGCTGCATTCCTTTAATCACATTTTCTTAATATTTACTTTTGAGAGAGACAGAGCACGAGCAGCGGAGGGGCAGAGAGAGACAGGGAGACACAGAATCCAAAGCAGGCTCCAGGCTCTGAACTGTCAGTGCGGAGGCTGCTTGGGATTCTCTCTCTTCCTGTCTCTTTGCCCCTCTCCTGCTCATTCTCTCTCTCAAAATAAGTAAGTAAACTTGAAAAATAAAATAAAATAAAAAATAAAAATCTAAAAATCTGGCACCTGACTGGCTCAGTCCTTACAGAATGTGACTCTTGATCTCAGGGTCGTGAGTTTGAGCCCCATGTTGGACCTAGAGCTTACTTTAAAAAAAAAGGTAAAGTAAAATTAAAACGTAAAACTTAGGGCGCCTGGATTGGCTCAGTCAGTTAAGTGTCTGACTTCGGCTCAGGTTTGACTTCTCACGGTTCGTGGGTTCAAGCCCCGCGTCGGGCTCTGTGCTGACAGCTCAGAGCCTGGAGCCTGCTTCAGATTCTGTGTCTCCCCCTCTCTCTGCCCCTCCCCTGCTTAACCTCTGTCTCTCTCTCCCTCTCAAAAATGGATAAACATTAAAAAAAATGTTTTTTTTTAAATGTAAACATCCTTCTTAGCTCATAGATTCTACCAAAACAGAGCTTGGGGCAAATCTGTCCTGACACCATAGTTTGCTGACCTTTGGCATACTGGACTCTTCACATTTTGGACCCAAGTTACCTCTCTGGCCTCCGGCTGCTACTTACTCCAAGTTTCTTCCTCTTCTACGTCCACTGAACTTGTTTTCTGAATACACATTGCTTTTTCCAACCTGCTGGGCTGGATCCATGTGCTTTCTGTCTCTGAAAGCGATGGCTCCCTTTTCTACCAGGCAACAGACAGACATACTTTAAGATACATCTAAAAAGTAACTTACACACAGTTTTTTTCTCCACGTCCCCCAAAGACCTCCCTCCCTTCCTTATGATCCCTGGGTTGAATTTGAAGCAAATAGTTTAGCATTTTGATTACACATTTTTTAATTTTTTTTAACGTTTTTTATTTATTTATTTATTTATTTTTTATTTTTTTTTTTTAACGTTTATTTATTTTTTTTTGAGACAGAGAGAGACAGAGCATGAACGGGGGAGGGGCAGAGAGAGAGGGAGACAGAGAATCGGAAGCAGGCTCCAGGCTCTGAGCCATCAGCCCAGAGCCCGACGTGGGGCTCGAACTCACAGACCGCGAGATCGTGACCTGAGCTGAAGTCGGACGCTTCACCGACTGAGCCACCCAGGCACCCCTTGATTATACATTTTGAATGAACTTTGAGGTCAGCAAGATCCTGGGTCAGATGTCCGCTCTGTCCTTCCTAACTTCATCTTTGGCAAACGTTTTCAGCCTTCCTGAGCTTCAGGTTCCTCCTCTAAAAAAAATGAGAGAGATTATTTATTATGAAATTATTATGAAAATAAGATGATAAAATCAAGCGTGTAGAGAGCTTGCTGCGTGGCACAGAATGAGTATTTATTTTTTTAAAGTTTATATATGGAGGGGGCGCCTGGGTGGCTCAGTCGGTTGGGTGTCCGACTTCAGCTCAGGTCATGATCTCACCGTCCGTGAGTTCAAGCCCTGTGTCAGGCTCTGTGCTGACAGCTCAGAGCCGGGAGCCTGCTTCAGATTCTGTGTCTCCCTCTCTCTCTCTCTCTCTGTCCGTCCTCTGCTCGTGCTCTCTGTCTCTCTCTCTCTCAAAAATAAATAAACATTAAAAAATGTTAAAGTTTATGTATTTATTTTGAGAGAGAGGGAGAGAGAGCAGGAAAGGGCAGAGAGAGAGAGAGGGAGAGAGAGAATCCCAAGCAGGCTCCCCTGCTGTCAGGACAGAGCCAGACTTGGGGCTCGATCCCACGAACTTCGAGATCATGACCTGAGTTAAAATCAAGAGTCAGATGCTTAACTGACTGAGCCACCCAGGCACTCCTCATTTTTTTTTTTAAGAGAACATTTTTATTTATATATATATATTTTTTTTTTTTTTTGAGAGAGAGAGAGAGAAAAAGAGAAAGAGAGTGAGCGGAGGAGGGGCAGAGAGACAGAGGGAGAGAGAGAATTTTTTTTAATGTTTATTTTTGAGAGAGAGAGAGACAGAGTGGGAGTGGGGAAGGAGCAGAGAGAGAGGGAGACACAGAATCCGAGACAGGCTCCAGGCTCCAAGGTGTTAGCACAGAGCCCAAAGCAGGGCTCGAACCCACAAACTGCGAGATCATGACCTGCACCAAAATCAAGAGTCGGACGTTTGACCGACTGAGTGACCCAGGTACCCTCTACGTTGAATGTTCATTAAAGGTTAGCTTTTATTAATCAGTCATTTATCATTCACTAAATATTTATTCGGGACTTACAAAGGGCTAGGTGATGTGCTAGGCATTGTCAGTGATAGTTCAATCAACAAGATGGGTAAGATTTTGGTCTTCGTGGACTTAACAACAAGAAGGTAAAACAGCTGCACACAAATTGTAATCAGTGTAAGCAAAGAAATACAAAGGGCACCAAGCCTGACATTATATAATCAACAATCTACTGGGAGGATAACGAATTAAATCCCAAATTTAACTTAGACATGCCTTCTACGCTTTTTGGTCTTTCCTTAACTACAAAGTAAGTATTAGGTCTCTAAACTTTCTTCCGACTCCCAACGGTATACGTAATATCCCATAGACAATTCTGGTTTTCTCCACATTCCTACCCAAACTGTCCATATTAGCGAGACTTTTAGCGCTACAAGGTACCTTCCTAATGTTCCTGTTGGGGACTGAATTGGGTCCTCAAATTCATATGTTGAAATCCTAACCCCCAATGTGACTATATTTGGAGATCGGGCTTTTAAGGATGCAACTAGGTTAAATGAGATCCTGAGGGCAGGGCCCTCATTCGATAGGACTGGTGTCCGTATAAGAAGGGAAAAGCACTCATCTCCCAAATCAGGAAAAGAGCTTTCACCAGAAGCCACGCCTGACACCACCTTGATCTTGGACTTCCAGCCTCTAGAACCGTGAGAAAATAAATGTCCATCGTGTACATCACCCAGTCTCTGGCATTTTCTTATGGCAGGCTGGGCAGACTAATACCGTTCCTCAGCCACTACCCACTCCGTGGGTCTTGGGATCCCAAAGAACTTACCAGAAGTTCGAGTGACAGAAGTCCCATTCAGACTGGTTTGGCCTTGAAATCGAGACCCAAGTGGAGAGGACTCAGAAGCCAGCACTTCAGCCCCTAGCTTTGAAATTTAACCTTGAAGTCCAAGCGGTATTGGTCGGTGAAGCAGCCTTCCCGTGTGCAACTCAATTGAAGAGCTTTGCAGCTCTCTCCCGGAGCTTTCTCAGCTCTTCTTCCTGTTCAACGGCAAGGCTAACCCATTACAAGTGACCCTTGAGCAACACAGGTTTGAACGGTGTGGGTCCACTTACACACGGATATTTCTTCTGATACATACAGTACAGTAGTGGGAATGTATTTTCTCTTCCTTGTGCTTTTCTTACTAATATTTTCTTTTCTCCAGCTTGCTTAATGGTAAGAATACAGCCCAGGGGCGCCTCGGTGGCTCAGTCGGTTAAGTGTCCAACTTGGGCTCAGGTCATGATCTCACGGTTCCTGAGTTTGAGCCCCGCGTCGGGCTGTCTGCTGTCAGCGCAGAGCCTGCTTCGGATCCTCTGTCCCCCCCCCCGCCCCTCCCCTGCTCGTGCTCTCTCTCGTTCTCTCTCTCTCAAAAATAAATAAACATTAAAAAAAAATACATTATGTGGTACGCACAGCATATAACATCTGTGTTAATCAACTGTGTCTGTTATCAGTAAGGCTTCTGGTCAACAGTAGGCTATCAGTAGTTAAGTTTGGGGGGAGTCAAGTTATACACAGATTTTCGACTGTGTTTGGGGGGGGGTTGTCTCCTAACCTTTCTGCTAATTTGACTTCAAGGCTATTACTGTTTGTTTTAAGCCACTAGGCCTTGATCGGTATCACCCTCACCCTTTATCCAACCCTATAGATGCCCATCATTTGAATCTGCAGAAGTATTTTTTGCAGGGTGGGTCGGACACTTGTAGTCCTTAACACCCAGAAGACGCCTGGGCCATGATGCAAATAAATCTAATCCTCCGAAGAGTCGATCAGCATTCCAAGAGGGAGACAACTTGTGCAAAATTTATTCTGTAAGTGGTATCGTTTTGCCTCGATCCCAACACAATGGAACCCACTCACCCCACATTTGCGGGACTTAAAATGCTCTCGCGTGACGTTTCAGAGGCCTGATAACCAGTTGCTCATGAGCGAAGGATGCTGAAGTGGATATTGCACACACAAGCGTGTCAGAGGGTGAACAGGTACAAATTTTAGCAACGTGTGTTCAGTCTTAAAGATGCTCATGTCCTTTGCCTCAATAATCCCGCTTAATCATCCAAAAATCAGTGCCAAAGACTGCATAAAGAGCTCGTGTGCTTAAAGATATTCATTACATGGCTGTCGCTTTGTTTTGTTTTGTTTGCATAGTGAAAAGGAATAGAAACAATAGAGGAAAATGGAAAGCGTCCAACAGTCAATGAATAGTTATGGAAATTAAGGAATGTTATGTTTAAAAAGACTGTAATAACAGGAAAGTGCTTCAGTGAAGAAAAAAATTGCATGCCAAATTGTATTTATGCCTTTATTGCAAGTGATTTATTCAATTTCTGCTAAAAATGCATAGACTTGATAAACCAGAATGGATTACATTACAGACTCGATTCTGGCCCTTTGGCGTTTATCCCTGTTAGGCTGAACTAGTTTATAAGGCAGTGGTACTGGGCGGAAAAAATAAGCAAAGATAGCCAGGAAAACTCTAAAAAGGAAGAGCAGTGAGACAGGACGAGCCTGATCACATATGCAAATATAATTTTTTAAAAAGGTACCAATTAAAACAGTTGTGAGACTGGTGTATGAACAGACAAAGGGACCAGAATCGAAAGTCCAGAAATAAAAACAATACATACCAGATTGAGAATATGATAAAGGTGGACTCCCAAATCAGGTAAATATGACCTTTATTTAAAAAACTGTTGTTGCGGGGCGCCTGGGTAGCTCAGTCGGTTAAGCGTCCAAGTCTTGATCTCAGCTCAGGTCATGATGTCAGGGTCGTGAGTTCACGCCCTGCGTTGGGCTCCACGCTGGGTGTAGAGCCTACTTAAAAACAACAACAACAAATAACACTATTGCTGAAACAACGAAGGCTGGTATCTGACATGTGGAAAAAGATACAGCTGGATACATACCTTACAACATGTACTGGATGAACTCCAAATGGCTCAAATATCTAGATGTAGACATTGAAATAATAAAAAAACAACCGGAGAAGTCATGGGGAAGTTCATTTTTAACTTTGCAGCCTTTTGTGAATGATTCAGAAGATTCATAAATTTGACTCCATAAAGATGAAAACTTACACATAAAAAATAAGCACAGTCAGGGGCTCCTGGGTGACTCAGTCGGTTAAGTGTCCGACTTCGGCTCGGGTCATGATCTCACAGTTCGTGGGTTCGAGCCCCGAGTTGGGCTCTGTGCTGACAGCTCAGAGCCCGGAGCCTGCTTCCAATTCTGTGTCTCCCTCTCTCTCTCTCTCTCTGCCCCTCCCCCTACTGTTGACAGAGCCTGACGCGGGGCTCGATCTCACAACCGTGAGAGCATGACGTGAGCCAAAAGCAAGAATCGGACACTGAAGCGACTTTACCACCCAGGCGCCCCTCAGAGCCCCATATCTCCGTGCGGCTAAATGATATTTCCTTGGATACCTGGGTTGTTTCCACCTTTTGCGATGCTGCCTTGAACCTTGGTGTAGCAGCTTCTGTTCTAGCTCCTGCTCAGAATGCTGCCTCGTGTGTGACAACCTTCGGTTACGTACATACGTACATTTGCTTGTGGCTTGTACCTGTATACAGAGACACTGGAAGAATACGTATGAAACTGTAGGGTAGCAAAAATCATTTTCTCTCTGTCCTTCTGAGTTCCTGGCTGAGACTCCCTGTAATAAAAGACAGATGAGCAGGAGAAAAACAAACAGAAGTTTAATAAGATGGACACCTCCTGTATACATGGGAGAGTCCCAGGAAAACACGAGTACTACCCCAAATGGCCCAAACCATCGCCTTAAATACCAAATAAACAAAATAAAGATGCTAGGGAGTGGGGCGGTCCAGTAAAGGAGGTTACCCGGAAAACCCCAGTAAACAAGGGTAAGGTTGTTACGCAGATTTAAGTCCCTGCCTTTTCCATTGAGCTTGTTGTGATTTAGTCATCCTTTTCTTCCTGGTACAGAGAGGGAGACACCCCTTACGAATGGAGATTTCCTTTATACATGTGAATTTCCCTTAAAAAAGGGTAAAATCCTGGGGCACCTGGGTGGCTCAGTCGGTTAGGCTTCGACTCAGATTTCAGCTCAGGTCATGATCTCATGGTTCATGAGTTCAAGCCCCGTATGTGGCTTTGCCCTCTCTCTCTCTCTCTCTCTCTCTCTCTCTCTCTCTCTCTCTCTCCCCCCTCCACCGCTCTCTCTGCCTCTCTCAAAATAAATCAATAAACTTAAAAGGAAAAAAAAAAGGGTAAAATCCACTCTGTTTTCAGAGATTCTCCTGTGTATACACCCCCTCAAAAATAATCAGCTCAAAAGAATCTGTGTGCCAAGTGGGATATTTTGGGGGAGCCTATTCTCCTCCTCTTCGTTCCCGTCTTTGAATCTTCTCCATGAAGTCTCACAGTCCAGAAGCTGAGTTCATACATCATTCCATATCTCAGTGATCCAGTCTCCTAGTCCTGACAATAAGTCAAAGAGTTGTTTCAGGAGGTACATTAATCAGCAGCATTTCGGGGCGCCTGGGTGGCTCAGGCGAGATGGTGACTTGACCCAAAGACAGACAGACGCTCAACCGACTGAGCCACCCAGGTGCCCCCAGGTTGTTTTTCCAAAAAAGTTTATTGGCTCTCTAAAATCAACCTTAGGAGTGTGCCTGGCTGGCTCAGTCAGGAGAGCCTGAGACTCTTGATCTTGGCGTTGTGAGTTTGAGTCCCAGTTGGGTGTGGAGATCACGTAAAAAGAAAATCTTTGGAAAAAAGCGTTAGTGCCTTAAAGCTGTCTGCTCATATCTGAGTCTCTGCACATCATTCTCAAATACAGCATTCAAGTCACAGTCGTGGTAATGTCACCCGTGTTTCCGATTGTGTCCTGTTACAAGGAGAACATGTTCTTATTGAACTTATGCAAAGGAGTATATTGTCATGAAACTAAGAATACTCGATAAGAATTTCATAATTCGAGAGGAGTGAGGCAGGGAGAAAAAGATAAATATGTCGGTTCTGTTTACAAAGTCATAACTTACCAAGTTGCTGCAAGTCATAGGTAGCTTAAGAGAGGTTTCCTCAAATCTGGACAAACAAAACCTCAAATAATGAGCAGTGGTACAAACAAAAAGTCATAAAAATTATAATCATCCCCATCTGTTCACTCAGCTCCGTATAATTGATTCCTGTTGATCTCAGCAATTTTATGAATCCATCAGTGCTTTCATCAGAGTTCTGTGAATTCTCACCTAGGTCAACAGTGTGATCTGAAAGTTATCAGAAACCTGTACTTGGCAGAGTTCTTTCCAAGGAATCTTTTTGAAGATGAAGCACTTTTACAGAAGCATCAGAGTAAAAACAGTAACTATCTGTAAATAACAAAAGCCTTAACAGTGGCTATGGTGAAAGATCTAATGAGAGTTCATTATCATGCAACTGACAAGAAAGTTTGGTCTTTTCTCTAACATACAACATTTTAAGATACTAGCTAGAATTGTGGGGCCCCTGGGTGGCTCAGTCAGTTAAGCATCCAACTCTTGATTTCGGCTCATGGTTTGTGAGTTCGAGCCCCACATTCGGGCTCTCTGCTGACAGTGCGGAGCCTGCTTGGGATTGTCTCTCTGTATTTCTCTCTCTCTCTTTCAAAATAAATTAAAAAACTTAAAAAAAAAAAAAACCTAGAAATGCAACATGACATGATACAGGGACTCACTAGATTTTTAGGAATTTCATACAATTTCTAGAAACGACTACATTAAGAACATCATAATGCTTTTTATGTAACTTAACATAACAAATAAGCATAATTAGTTTAATATCTCCCTTTTTATAAAGCAGGAGCACAAATTCTTTTGCCATATCCCAGGAACCCTCTGGAAAATCCCAAAGTCAAGGTCAAAACACTTCACTTAGAATTTGATTTGGGGAAATTTGTCAAAAACATCAAAAGGCTAGGTCATTTGACTAAAAAGGATCACAGATCATTATGAAACAATGCTTAGTTATCTACTGAGCCAAAGTGACAATAAAACAATTTCAAAGGCAAAATAGAAGGTAACATAGTTTTGAAAAAAAACTTAGTTCGTTGAGTATTAAGAAGACTCAGTTTTCTTAAGTAATCAAAGACCCAAAGATAAAGGCATCATGAAGTACAGGAAATTATTTTGCTTTCTAGGCAGGTTACCTAAAAGGTAAAGAAAAACCCTTAGCAATCTCTTACCAAGAGCAGACCGATAGTCCAAGAAAACTTGACTTCACAAGATTCTCTCTCTGTCAATTCCCAAATTTCTATATCTATTTAGTTTGTCCTTTATTCTCCTCTTTCTCATTCTGAAATAGTCATTCTACTTTAGGACAAAATTACTTTCTTTTCTCTGAATAAAAATGTATCTCCATTCCTATTACCTTTTCTTACCAAAAACACATCTACTTCCCTTATATACACAGTTGTTTCTCTTATATTTCTAGTAGGTTTCTTTAAGAGTTTTTTTTTTAATGTTTATTCATTTTTAAGAAAGAAAGCATGAGTGCAGGAGGGGCAGAGAGAGAAGGACAGAGGATCTAAAGCAGGCTCTGCACGAACAGCACAGAGCCCGATGCAAGGCTTGAACTCACACACCATGAGATCATGACCTAAGCTGAAGTTGGCTGCTCAACCGACTGAGCCACCCAGGTGCCCCAAGATTCATCATTTAACTTAACTTAATACAACTTCAAGGTTTCAAATTACCTAAAAGATTTAGAAGCTATTTTTAAAAAAAATTTCTTGATGTTTATTTATTTTTGAGAGAGACAGAGACAGAGTGTGAGCAGGGAGGGGCAGAGAGAAAGGGAGACAGAATCCGAAGCAGGCTCCAATAAAAGTTGTATGGCTGCATTATATTAAATGCTGATAGCTCTGAAGGCATGCCTCTTTTAATTAAACCAACAACCTTAAACTAGCTTTTATTTGCTGACGACTATCCCTGATCACGCGAACTTGAAAAAAAAAAACATTTGGGTTAGTTTCTATATTTTTGAGAGTTTTAGGAGTATTTAATTTATAGAAGTGGTTCTTTTTCTTTAAGCCAATTTAATAGAGCTCTTTCCAAATTGATTTCGGCAATGACATCCAGAGGTAGAAAAATCACATGTCTATAACATACAGATGGATGCAAACAGAGATCTTACAGCTTTCATTTAAAAACGTTAGCCATGGGGCGCCTGGGTGGCTCAGTCGGTTAAGCGGCCGACTTCGGCTCAGGTCATGATCTCACGTCCGTGAGTTCGAGCCCCGTGTCGGGCTCTGTGCTGACAGCTCGGAGCCTGGAGCCTGTTTCGGATTCTGTGACTCCCTCTCTCTCTGATCCTCCCCTGTTCATGCTCTGTGTCTCTCTCTGTCTCAAAAATAAACATTAAAAAAATAAAAAATGTTAGCCATGAGGGGCTCCTGGATGGCTCAGTCGGTTGAGCATCCCACTATGGCTCGGGTCATGATCTCACGGTTCGCGGGTTCGAGCCCCGCGTGGGGCTCTGTGCTGACATCTCGGAGCCTGGAGCCTGCTTTGGATTCTGTGTCTCCCTCTCTCTCTGAACTGCCCCCCACCCCCACACACACTTGTGCTCTGTCTCTCTCAAAAAAAAAAAAAAAAGGTAAAAAAATTAAAAACAAATAAATAAAAATATTAGGCATGAGACAGGTATGATAATACAGCAGTCACTCATTCATACAACGACAGTTGGATCCAAATTGTGTTTCTGACAGATGGAATAAATGAAGGCTACCCGAGGTGGCTAAAGTTTTTTACTAACAATTATTAGTAAAAGAAGACTTTGAAGGGTTTTCATTCCCTACTTTCTGAGTAGACTTTTTTTTTTTTTGTCCTTCTGTTAAGAATTATCGCCCTGAAATTTGCATTTCAGAGGAATGATTCTGGGTTCCTAGAAAAGACCAGGTAAACCTTTATATCTCCAAGGCACAGAGAAAGGACACAAGTTTCCCCTCAAAGGACTTTTGTTTCTAAGTTCAGATTCTTTTTTTTACAATATCCACAGGCCTTCTGAAATGAATAGGGGAGGCTTGGGGATTGGTAAAACGGATAGATGAGCTTTGAATTACCTCTAGAGTTGCCCTCTTGTTCTTGTAGAGACTCCATTTGTAAGACAAGGACATTGTTTTTAATTCCTCAAAGAATTGGCTTGCAACCTGAATGTTATGAAGGGGCTGATCCAAATACATTATCTTCAATTTGCGCCTTTACATCAACGAGAAGATTTGCAACCAAGATGGGAATCAAAAGATTACTATCTCAGGGGAGAAGGCCTCAAAAGAAACTCATATCAAACCCTGAATATCAGCTTCCAATACAGCCAACTTCTGACCAAAACTACTTTATAAAAAACAAATTTATTTTGTTAGAGAGAGAAAGAAAGAAAGAGAGAGAAAGAGAATCTCAAGCAGGTTCCATGCTCAGCTGCGGAGCCCGATTTGGGGCTCGATCCCACGACCCTGGGATCATGACCCGAGTTGAAATCAAGAGGTAGATAGATGTTCAACCAGCTCAGTCACCCGGGCGCCCCTGACCAGAACTACTTAAAAAAATAAAAAATCCTTTCAAATATTTTATCAGATTTCAGCTGGGACAAATAGTAGATATCTCTAGTGGTATTAAACAGCCTTCCCCCTCGCCCACCCCCCTTTTGCTTTTAAACCTAAGTCATACCTATCAAATGTCCCAAAACCAAAATCAATAAGCCTTTTATGGTTTACCCATGGATGCAAGAGGGGTCCCCAAAAAGGGTGCAGAAGATACTACCCTCCGAAAGAAATACTCGGATAACTCCCCTGAGAGCTGGCAACGGGTGGTAAAATGCTACCTGCAAATAGGGCACATCCCGTGTAACTTGTCTGGCCATATGTTTGGTGCCCCCAACCTTACAGTTTAAAACCAAAAACATCCATGCCCTGGGCAGTAGAAAGCCACGCTAAGTTCTCAGAACAGAGGACGAGCTAAACAGGAAAGCAATAACTATCCCTGGGAGGGAAAGGATCCGTAACCAATGGGTACCTCCAAACCAAACTTTAATCAGGGTCACAGTCTAAAGAACTAAGAACTAAGTCTTAGAAACGTTTCTCTCTTATGAATCTGAATTTGGAAAGGGAAGGACAATGTGAAATGTTTCCCTTTCTCTCCAGATTGGGTACTACAGACAGAGACCTGACTTTGGTAAGAACTCTTAACCTTCACTGGCTTTTGCCGGTTTTCCAGAGTTCTTCAGGCTCTGGAGCAGGTAGGGTATCTCAGCAGGACCCATCTGGATCGCCAAAACTGTATGGGGGGAGGAATAATTTTTCTCTAGCCTTCTAGGTTCTTGAGTGAGACCCACCCTCCCCCCATAATAAAATGATGCAGGCTGACTGGATCCGAGGACCCAGAGGGTCCTTGGCTTCGTGAAGGATGGAAAGCAAACCCAAACTGAGAGGAAGTGAGAGCAGAGTTTATTGAAAACGGACAGAGGGAGCATAGATACAGTCAGAGCATGTCTGGAAGAGGAGAGGACAGGCGAGGAAAGGAGGGGAGGGCAGGGGAGGGGAGGGGAAAGGGAAGAGACAGGAAGGGAGCCCTCTCTTCGCTTGGGGCCTGACATTTTTATTGAGTATGGTGGTCTGGCCTGCGTGTCTTCTCAGTAATGCAGAAACAAAGAAGAGTGTTCAGGTGTCCCCCATAAGTCCCTTATGCCCTGGAACCAGAGGTCTTGATGAGAGGTCTTTGCAAAAAGGTCCCCACCCAATCACTCCTTAGATGACATCTATTGCGCTGGGAGACTCCAAAGAAATCATTAAATCCTCAACCTTTACGACCTTTACGAGAACATTCGTTATTCGTTCTATAAGGTGTTTGTAAGGTGGGGGGGGGGGGTAGGAAGCAGGAAAAAGAGCGACTAAAGCAGTTTTTCACGGGGTCCCTTTGGCTTCCCTGTTTCAAAAAGAGAGCTTAATAAGAGAAAAACAAGCAGAAGTTTAATAACATGTATACCTCCTGTATGCATGGAAGAGACCCAGGAAAGCAGTAATACTTCCCCAAATGGCCCAAACCATGACTTTAAATACCACCTTCAGCAAAAGCCAAAAGCCAGATGTGAGCTGGGGAGGCCAGTCATGCAGGATTATCAAGAAACACACAGTTAACAAGGGTGAGTTTGTCGTGCAGATTTAAGTTAGGTGCCTTTCCCCACAGAGTTTCTTGTGGTCTAAGTGTCACCTTTCCTTCCTGGTATGGGGGGGGGGGGGAGACATTCTTACAAATGGAGATTTCCTTTACAGATGTACGTTTCCCGTGTGAAAGGGCAAATTTTACTCTGTTTTCAGAGAGTCCCCTGAGTGTGCAGCTTCTCAAAAATGATCCTTATGCCAAAGAGGCGTGTTCCAAAATAATTCTTGAACACCGATGAAAGTGGCTGAGGCTGAGGAAGGAACAGAGCGGGTAGATTCGGGGATTAAGACTTCGCATTCCGGGGGCACCTGGGTGGTTCATCTGGGACAGCGTCCGACTCCTGATTTCGGCTCAGGTCACGATCTCAGGGCTGTGGGATCGAGCCCTGCATCGGGCTCTGCGCTGACAGCGCGGAGCCTGCTTGGGATTCTCTCTCCGGCTCCTTCCGCCCCTCCCCCACTCATGCGCTCTGTTTCTCTCTCTCTCAAAATAAAGAAATAAAACATTAAAGAAAAAAGGATTTCTTCTTCAGCATACCTTTTTATGTTATTTTTATTTTCGACCCTCTTAAATGTATTGCCTAAGCAAATAATCCAAACCTTGTGACATTCTTAAGTTCCTGACAGCAAGGGACGCATCAATAAGGTAGAAACCTACATATGGGAGGGTGGAGGCACAAAGTAGACATGAGTAGCAACTGACCCACTCCCCAGTTAATGAGCTATTTCTGCAAGTTCAGCTCGGGTGAAGAATAATTTAGCTACTTCATTTATCCATTCAACAATGTGTATTAAGTTTTTCCTTTATGCAAAGGACAGGAATGTCAAATGATACTGATGATTTTTTACCTCTGATGTGTATTTGAAAATAATGATTCCTTTTTATTAACGTTTACTTATTGATTTTTGAGAGAGAGAGATGGACAGTGCGTGTATGCACGCATGTGTGAGTGGAGGAGGGGCAGAGAGAGAGGGAGAGAGAGAATTCCAAGCAGGCTCCGTGTCATCAGCACAGAGCCCTACTCGGGGCTCGAACCCACCAACCATGAGATCATGACCCGAGCCGAAATCAAGAGTCAGGTCCTTAACAGACTGAGCCACCCAGGTGCCCCAAAATAAAGATTCTTGTAAACAGCACCAGCATTGTTAAAAGTATTATCGTGCTCTTTTTCAAGTTGTAGTATTCTGGGCTAGAAAATAAAACAACCTTCATAGGAAGAGAACAGTGATTGAAGAGAGCCGATTGCCCAAGGAAACAAATGAAATACAAAACAAAGCTGAATTTCTCTGGTTCTGTCAGGAGTAGATATCATTGCTGGAGAAATGAAATTTGCACTGCCTCATACCTTCTTCCAAAACGTAGAGATCTAATGGCCCAGGCCCAGAAAACGTTCCTGTAACCAGTAAACCCCAGAGGAAGAGAGAAATCATTCATTTTTCCAAGAAAGACACTGAAGGAATAACACAAGGTTAGTAATTGTCACTCAATAATTTGAAAAAAGGGGAAAAAAAACCCCAGTACTGAGATCAATAAACCCATTACTAATTAAAAGTATACAGAAAACACAATTGTTTAGGTGAGTCAGAGATGGTGAGGGAAATAACCCTCCATCAGATACAAATGCTTAGAGTCACAGACAAAATTCACTGCAGCATCTGGCTTATCAGGACTATCCAAAGTTTGTTCGTGGTTCCCAGGAAAACTCCTTCTGTGGCTTTATCTTTTCCGGCTAGTTTTTCTACAACTCAACACACATGGTCAGTGCAGTCAGCCCTGAGTTATGTCAGGACACGGGAAGGCCGCCAACGGCCCCATCCCCCAATGTATATCTTCCTACCCATACGCAGATTTCACAATTACATTTCTCACTCCAGAATATCTAGCACATTCTGACAGTTCGTGGAACGGTGACAATTGAGGCTGCTTTGAGAGTAGATTTCTGTAGGAAAATATTTTTTAATGTTTATTTTTTTGAGAGAGAGAGAGAGAGAGTGCACAAGCATGGGAGGGGCAGAGAGAGAGGGAGACACAGAATCCAAACCAGGCTCCAGGCTCCGATGGGTTCGGGGGTCAAACCCATGAACAATGAGATCATGACCTGAGCCGAAGTCGGATGCTTAACCAACTGAGCCACCCAGGTGCCCAGGGAGTGGATTTCTTGCAAAACTTTTGAGACCCTATATTCAATGGAGAAACCTCCAGAACATCCAGCCACTAAACACAAACATACAAGACAAAACAAATAAAAAAGACTAGTCTTTCCTGCCCTCTGCTGTGCCATAATCACCTGGGGGTATCTCCAGGGCCAGGTGCTAAATGAGATGTTGCCCCACTCAGGCAGGCGGCCAACTCACTTTTTCTGGATTCAAACCCTTTCCCAAATTGGTGTGTGTGTGTGTGTGTGTGTGTGTGTGTGTGTGTGTGTGTGTGTTTCAGCCATCGTCACTGGCAATTAGAAGGACAAATCTTAAGAAGGAAGTTTGCCCAAAGACTGATAGAACCTCAGGTCTTTTTCACTTATACATGCATCCGAACATTTCACAAACGGAGGTGGGGGGAGAGGAGGTGGGAGGAGGAGGGAGGTGAGCTGTGCAGGTTTATTCTCACAGTTGAAGAAGTCATCTTGGAGAAAACGTTGATCCCTCCATTCTACAAGGTGCAATTAGCAGAGTTCATATCCACCCTCTCATATTCAATTATTCTAGCACTGGATGAATTTTAAAAACCATTGCAAGCATTAAAAAAAGTCTGACTTAGTGCAATTATGTTTTACTTTCATTTAAGAGAGTAGTCAGCAGCTTGGCTTTTTTTTTTTTTTTTAAAGTAAGCTCTTTGCCCCACGTGGGGCTTGAACTCATGACCCCGAGATCAAGCATTGCCTACCAGCCAGGCGCCCCAAGCAGCTTGTTTTGAACAGATATTCTACTTTAGTGGAGGGGCAGCTTTATAATAAAATGAGAAAGATAAACATATTCATCCACTGATTTAAAAAAGCAATTTGAAAGTTGTTTTAAAGCCACTCTGAAGCAACGTATGGCATTTGAATAACCAGGTGACGTAACTGTATGGGATTTTTATCTTATCTATGATTTTGTCTATTTTTCCAAATTTTCTATGACATAACTTCAAAAAGAATTTTTTTTTTCAGTAGGCTCCACACTGACTCCGAGATCAAGAGCCAGATGCTTAACCGATTCAGCCACCCAGGCACCCCTTAAAACATTTTTTAAGCCAAATTTTACATGCCTATAATTTAATAGTGATTGCTGCAGAGAACAGCAGTCCCCCAAGTCCACAAGCCCGTATCTTCAGAGGCAAAAAGTGTCTTTTTTAAAAAAATGTAATTTAATGGGGGGGCGGGGGTTGGTGCCTGGGTGGCTCAGTCGGTTAAGCGTTCAGCTCTTGGTTTCAGCTCAGGTCATGATGTCACAGTTCCTGAGATCGAGCCCCGCGTCAGGCTTCGCACTGACAATACAGAGTCTGCTGGGGATTCTCTCTCTCCCTCTCTCTTCGCCCCTCCCCCCCCCCAATAAATAAATAAATAAATATTTAAAAAATGTAATTTAATTGTTAAAAATCTTTTTAATTGCAGTGTAGTCGATGCACAATGTTCCGTTAGTTCCAGGTGTACAACATAGTGATTCAACACGTCTGTACCTCGTGTTACGCTCGCTCCACAATATAGCTGCCATCTGTCACCCTCCTGCTGAGGCCATGTTTTATGTATGACTGGTATACCGAAAAATGATGTTCTTTGTTTTACGAGTTAAAGAACAAAAAAATTCACACTGGCCACTTTGGAAATGTAATGACCTCATCTGGACACTGTGTTACTCGAAGACGGGGAATTTGAGAGATTTTTGG
Source organism: Panthera tigris (assembly GCF_018350195.1). Classification (NCBI taxonomy): domain Eukaryota; kingdom Metazoa; phylum Chordata; class Mammalia; order Carnivora; family Felidae; genus Panthera; species Panthera tigris. The sequence continues at coordinate 38,812,397 of NC_056677.1, forward strand.
CTGGCCAGCCATCTAGCACATTGCTGGCACTCCGTAAGTAGTTGTAGAATGATTAAACGCAGGCCCTCAAGTGCCAAGTTCAGTCTGTTCAAGACCTTGAGTAGTTGACTGAGGTACGCTATGTGAACAAGCCATTTGAAGTCATCAAAATGGTCTTTAGTAACGTTATCAGTGTGTCAAAGACCTTTTTTCGGGTAATCACATTCATTGTTTCCCAAACTGCCGTGACCACCTTTCCCCTCACCAGGGAACACACTTCAGTACAAAAAAGCAGGCTTCTGATTTTCGATTACTGCTCATTTCTTCACACAGGATGCTGGGGGGGGGGGGGGGGGAGAAAAACACGATTTAATTACATGCGGAGCTCTCGCGTTTCTTGCAACACACAACGTCAGGTGGTTCGCTCGTTTCCCGGGGATTATTTTCTGGAAATACAGCAGGGTGTGAACCGGCGTCAAGTTGAACCCGCTCCAGGTACACCTCTCACTTTGCCAGGCTACGTCGTGGCTCATCAAATAACCACGAGCAAACAAAAACAGCCCTCCTCCTATAGCATGACTTCTCAGTTATAACCCACACAATCTGCCAGCCAGCCCTTCCTTTTCGTATATGTGCGACACATTTGCTAAGCGCTGAGTCATACTTGCAAAATATCAACCTAGTGCGTGATATATATATATATATATATATATATATATATATGCCAATAGCAGATCTGCTTTTTCTTTGAGCATAATATATAGCATCAATTTTGAGTTTGCATTTCCAAGCTTTCAGAACTCATGTGATTTATGTTTGTGTTGGCCATGAGGGCAACTTTGAATCGTGCCTCTTCAGGTTTCTCTCTTCTCTGTCTTTAGGTATAAGATTGCTAATTTACATAACGGGAAGCCTTGTCCCGTGCTTGTTTTGAATACAAACAATAAATTTACCAGGGAGGCCGGTCTGTTTGATTTGAAAATGCCAGAATTGTCAAGGCCTTTGTCCCACTCTTTAACAAAATTCCGTAACTGACTACGCCCTGGGGGTGGGGGGTGGGGGTGGGGTGAAACAGATGAGTCCCACGTCATCCCATTTTCTGCTATTTTTCATTATGCTCTCGATTCAAACTTTTCTTTTTCATTTGTTTGTCAGAAATCATCACTAGTGGGTTCACTTGTATGAGCATTTCCAGATTCACGGGAAAAATTAAACTGGAGCCTGTTGATTATGGCATTATTATAAGTTGGAGCATTTATATCACCATTTTCATCACTATTTTTCAATGAACCACTTGTGAGTCACTGACCCATTTATGTCAATTGTGCATGCAACATAACAACACAACAGTAACCACGAAAAAATGCAAATTTAACCCACGTGCTCAATAGCCCGGAAACAATGTGAGATAATATTAGCCAAGGCCAAGAACATTGTTAACTTTATGTTGGCAATGATGAAGCAGCTAAAATGGGGCTTGCAGAAGATGTTTAGCCAGAGATACTCAGCTTCACGAACTGAGGGGAAGCATGCGTGCAGCCAAGGCTGAGGGGTAGAAGGCGTGCTTTGCCTACACCACTGGTTGATGGGGGAATGGGCACATTATGAGCACGTTAAAAGGACTCGGACCCTTTGGCTACCTGCTCTTTGGGTTAAGGTTTGGACTCTCGGTTTCGGCTCAGGTCAAGATCCCAGGGTGTGGGATCGAGCCCTGCCTCGGGCTCCGTGTTGAGCATGGATCCCACTTAAGATATTCTCTCTCTCTCTCTCTCTCTCTCTCTCTCTCTCTCCCTCTGTCCCTCTCCCGTGCTTGCACTCTCTCTGTGTCTGGGGGGGGGGAGAGGGGGGAAAGGCAATGCTCATTAAAAAAAAGAGACCTTTGTGGAAATGATAATTAATCGTGTATTTCAAATTTGACAAAAGTGGATGGATGAAATGGTCTCATTGCTTTCTCTTCCGAAGCCGACACGCCATCCATAGGCGCGCGACAGTACCCCCCAAGCTCTTGTTCTCCGGGGATCTTCAGGGGCCCACAGTGCACACTTTAGAAGCATTGTACTATCGTGTTTTCATTGGTACTTTTCTCATTTTGCTTTTCTTCTTCTTCTTCTTCTTCTTCTTCTTCTTCTTCTTCTTCTTCTTTTCTTTTTCTGCCTAAGGTCGACAATACAGATCATAGAAAAGATGCCTGGGAGACGGTGGAGAAAGTTTTGGAAGGCCCTCTTTGAGGGAAAGGAGGAAATTAGGGGACAGCATGTCAAGGTGAGGCAGGGAAACTGAAGGGACCCCATGAAAAAAACGCTGCCTTTGCCTTTGTTCCTTTTCCTGCTTCTGTCCTTGCCAGGACCCGCGTCCCTCGCCTTACGCACGTCTTAATGTATGTCCTCCTTGTAAAGGTCGAGGAGCTAACGATGTCTTTGGACACTTCTGCGTCACCATTGACTCCAAACGCCTTGCCAGCAAGACCGCTGGCTCCAGGGCATACGTGACTCACGGAGGACACTTGAGCACTTGTCCTTGTTCAACCACTTCGCGATGCCTGAGAGGACACGTCCGCCAGACCACTGTCCCGAATAAAAACTCCAGGCCCCCAAGCAAAGAAAAGACTCATTCTGCTTTCCCCTTCTGACTCTTTTGGACACTGATCTGTATCCACTCTCTCGACATCTTTAGTCAGCTCTGCTCTCACTTCCCGTTGGCTTGTGCTTGATTTCCATCCCGCATGGGGCCAAGGATCCTCTTGGCTGGCCTTGCGGGAACCCTCGGGTTCCTCAGACCTGGCCTGCCTGCACCAAAGGGACTATGGAGCGGAGTTGCAGAAAGAAAGCTTGTGGCGGGCTCCCGTGCCCTCCCCTTTCCCGTAGTCACAAGCCGTAGCGGAACCTCAGAGTTAGTTCAGTTTCATCTCCTTTTACAGATGAAGACCCTGAGTTCCAGTGGGGTTTGTTTTAATTTTTAAGTTTTGTTTTTTTAATTTTAAGTTTTGTTATTTCTTTACTTATTTGAGAGAGAGCGTGCACGTGCGGGGCATGGGCGAGCAGGGGAGGGGCAGAGGGAGAGAGGATCTTCTTTTTTTTTTTTTTTTTTTTGTAGATATTTATGTCTTTTCAGAAGAGCGCAAGTGGGCAAGGAGCAGACGGGGGGCGGGGGGGGGGGGACAGAGGATCCAAAGTGGGCTCTGAGCTGACGGGCTGACAGCAGCGAGCCCGACGTTGGGCTCGAACTCACCAACTGTGAGATCGTGACCTGAGCCAAAGTCAAGACGCTCAGCGGACTGAGCCACCCAGGTGCCCCAGGAGAGAGAATCTTAAGCAGGCTCCATGCCCGGTGCAGAGCCTGACATAGGGCTCGATCTCACGAGTGTGAGATCATGACCTGAGCCGAAACCAAGAGTCGGAAGCTTAACCTACTGAGCCACCCAGGCGCCGCAAAGTGGATTCTTTAAAGTCCTAATGTAAATATGGTATGTTTTTACATTAGTGGCCCTGAATGAATCACACTTCCTGGTATCTGGGCCCTAGTAGCCAGTCCCCTCTTACATTTACTCTACATCTGACCGTGTGACTTGCTTTGACAACTGGACATCAGCAGATGTGACCCAAGCAGAGGCTTAGGAAGTCTTAGTGCATGGGGCTTGCTCTCTTGGAACCCTGACACCCCCGGGCTGAATCACGTAGAGGTCGGTTTTAGACAATAAGCTTGACCAATGGAAAGCTGAGCAAGGCAGAAGGGGCCCAGAGGCCACCAGTCAGAACGCAAACAGCGACCCACCTGGAAGTAGCCATAGGCCCTAACTGGCCAATTACAACAGTTCCTAAGATTACCAGAAAGGGCAAAATTCCGTACATCCCCATACTCCCTCACTCCGCCCTATAGCTGTGGCCCCTCGCCACCACCTTGTGGCAGATAGTCTCTCCTTTGTTTACCTTTGTTCTGCCTTGGGGGAATTCTTCCACTACTCAAACCACCAGCCCCCACCAATTGGGACACCCCATATTTGGTGCCTCCCCCATCTGATCGGAGCCCCCCCCACCACAAATCACCAAGCCGTGGAAAAGTCCCAATGAAAGGCCTCATGGGGGGAAGCCCAGGGGCCCCAGTCCACAGCCTGTATCAAGGGCCCAACGTGTAAAGGACGCCATCTTGGATATTTACAGCCCCAGGTGAGCCTCGAACAGAACAACGGGTCAGCCAACCCACTGAATGAGAAGAGATGCTAAATCATTGCTGTCTCAATCTACTAAATGTTGGGTGATTTGCTTCCCATCAATAGGTAACTGATACAGTGAATCACTGCCATAGCAAAGACAAGACCCAACGCCACTTCAGGGAGCACAGACTTTGAATTCAGACAACCCTGGGTTCCACCAGAATTTCTTTTAACTTGCCTAGCCATATGACCTTGGGTAAGGTCCTGAAATTTTCTCAGCCTCAGATTTGTCTCCCATAAAATGGGAATAATCATAGCTGCCTCATGGCGCAGTCTGGAGCATCTAAAGAGTTTGCCGGCTCACGTGTGCAGCGGAGGAAAAACAAAAGCACCTCAGGGATGAGTGACGCAAAGGGATAGTTAGAACATGGGCTTCCATCGCATTGTAACAAAGAACAAAAAAATTTGTAGACAAGTGACGAGACAGAGGAAGAGAGTTTTAAGGCTCCCAGGGCTGCAAACTGTGGGATGGTAAATAGATGGGAGAAACCAATAGAGGATAAAGATCCTTCCTGGCAGGTTTGTTATGTAGATTCCTCTCAGCGCAGTCTCTGGGCTGATAAGTCTCCATTGCAGGTAATTAATTAGAGTCTGAGCCTGCTTTTAGGCAAATGGGGAGCAGGGCAGAGACCTTGTTTTTTGGCATCTGTTATTTCTCAATTGTCTCCGGTTCAAAAGAATCCTTATGCCCAAGCGGCGTATTTTCAGGGAGGTGTATTCTTTTATTTCATCTTATTATTATTATATTTTATTTTATTTTTTAATTTCCATCCAAGTTAGCATACAGTGCAGTAATAATTTCAGGAGTAGATTCCTTCATGCCCCTCACCCATTGAGCCCGTCCCCCCTCCCGCAACCCAGGGAGGCGTATTCTGATCCCCTACACATGTACAGTGTACATGAACAGTGCCTGGCACATAGTAAGCATCTGATTCCTATCTGTGAATATTATTAGTATTAAAGTATTTTTTATTGATAATCACCATCAGAAGGTACATGGCACACAAATAATCCTCGATAAATACTTGGTAGCTGTCAGTACTTGTCTTCTGAACTTTTATGGTACCTTTCTTCTTTCATATATATAAAATTTTATTTGTAAGTGGGGCTCCATGCCCAACATGGGGCTTGAACTCACGACCCTGAGATCAAGAGTCCCACGTTCTACTGAGCCAGCCGGGCACCCCAGCATTCTTGTTTCTATCTCTCCTGCAGCTGTTATTATGTTGCCATTATGTATACACATCCTCTGCTTGCTAGATTATAAAGTTCTTCAGGGTGTAGGCTCTCCATATTGATGTGTTAAGTGACTACATGTTTGTAAAACATTATACCTTCTGGGGTGCCTGGGTGGCTCAGTCGGTTAAGCATCCGACTTCAGCTCAGGTCATGATCTCACCGTTTGTGAGTTCAAACCCCCGGTTGGGTTCTGTGCTGACAGCTCTGAGCCTGGAGCCTGCTTTGGATTCTGCGTCTCCTTCTCTCTGTCTATCCTTCCCTCCTCTTCTCTTTCTGCCCCTCCTTCCTGTTCCTCCCCTCCTTATGCTCTGTCTCTCTCAAAAATAAATATTTTTAAAAACCCATGACAGTTTCTGTGATGAAAGACTATTAGACCGTGAGAAAATATTATCTTTAACAGCAACCTTCCCTATGAGAGAGAATATAGTAGGTGCTGGCCTTCCTATAATGCAATACAAACTACTGTACTTAGTTAAGTAGATGTCCATTGACACTAACAGCAGGCCCATCCAATAGATTCCTTCCTTTATCAGAGAATTAGAAACTTATTAAAGAATTATTTCCCCTTCTGGCAGCGGAGCCATATGCTAATTATTTATAATGTGGTTTGATGCTTTCTCTATTTCTCTGTCTAATCCAATTTATAATAAATACCTCAAATATGGCGGCATGCCACTTGTGATCTCCGGGTTGTGAGTTCGAGCCCCACGTTGAGTGGAACGATTACTTAAAAATAAAATCTTTAAAAAAAAAAATACTTCAAATTCAAATATGCATAGGCAAAAATTTGTTTCTCTTATCTCCAAAAAAATTATATTAACCTACTAATGAGGAAAAGTCGAAAAACAATAGAATTTTAAATCAGAACCGACATTGCGTGTCACTTTGTTTTGCTTTTAACGCAAGGAAGATGTTTGGTGTTTTCCAGAAACGCAGACTGCCTAGTGACAACAGATGTAATAAACAACAGAACATACAAAGGTCCATTCTGTCACCGTGAATTTAAGCTTGTAACCAAATTAAAAGAATATTGTATCTGGCTCCTGAGAAGGCAATAGTAACACTTTGCTTATTAGGATCAAGAATTTCATTCCTACCCAAAGGAAAAATGAAATTAAGACTCCGGTACAGTGACACCATTCATATAAAATGGATTCTACACTTTATGCCAACGCATGTATAAATGCACACATAGCTATAACCACAACCACAAAGAGCAGCTGCGAGACTGGGGAGTCCAGAGCTTGGAAGGAATTATAAAAACCCATCCAAAATAAAGGTTGCTCTACGGGGCTCACCTACTGAAAGATGGCTTCAGTTAACAATACAGCAACAAAAAACAAAACAAAACAAAACAGACATGGCCCCTGCCCTGGGGGGATTAGAGGCTGCAAAATGCAAGCAGCGATGTCTCACGTGTTATTAATGAACTATGTCAGAAAATTAAATGAGACCATCTACCACTGTAAAAGATCACTTCCTACACAGCAGTGGCTCATCATGTAAGACTGCTTTTTTTTTTTTTTTTTTAACGAACCTATATAAAAGGTTTATATTTTCTATTAGACACACTCCTCCTTTTCCATTTTTATGAGATTTGATTACGTGGCTGCCGTTCAATTCCCTTCTTGTGTGTGTTTGTTTGTTTGTTTGTTTGTTTTAAGTAAAAGAAGTCAGTCTTTGCGGATAAAGGTTAACGTCTATGTTTCTCACCCAGTCATGGCTCATAGGTTCTAGGATGTGCCATTCTGGGATGGGCCCCCATGCACCCCGCATCCTGTGGATGCCTCTGCCCTTAAGAGTAGGTGGGACCTGTGATCTGCGTCCTCACTCATAGCAAATGGCAGACAGGATAGGTTGACACTCGTGTGGTTCCACTATGTTATAGAACTCTACCTTGCCAGCCGACTCTCTCCCCAAGTCTTTCTCTCCCACTGCTGGCTTTGAAGAAGGAAGCGGCCGCGAATCCTACAGCACCAAGGAATTAAATGTTCCAGCACCATGTGAGCGTGGAAAGGAAAGCTTCCATAGCCAACGCTCCAGTTAAGACCCTTGTCCACACCTTCACTGTAGCTTGTAAGACCCGGAACAGAGGACCCAGCTCAGCCATGCCCAGACTCCTGACCCACGGACACCGCGAGATAATAAACGGAGATCGTTTTAAGCCACGAAGTCTGTGGGCATAACGGTATGTAGCAATAAATAACACACCTGCCTAATCTTGTCTTCTGCCACTCCAGGTGGAAGCCCCAGGAGGAATTTGGGATATGTCCTTGTCCCCACGTTTAAATAACTTGCCCACGTATATACGTTCCCGGCGTACGATGTATGCTATTTGCTACAGACTGAATGTGCCCCCTTCCGCTATGTGAAGACACAGCCAGAGAGCATCCGCGAACCAGGAAGTGGGTTCTCACCAGACGCCAAACCTACTGGTACGGTGATCGGGGACTCCCCCGCTTCCGGAACCTTAAGAAAAAAAATTTTCTGGTTCGTAACCTACCCAGCCTACGATATCGACAGCCCAAGTAGACTAAGACCTGATTGTTTTATGAATTGTTAGATTTACATAAATGGTACCACCCTGTACGCAGCATGCAACAGGCATTTTTCTCTCAATATTGTATTTTTCAGATACACCTGTACACTTCATCGTACAAGTACACTTTACTCATCCGTCCATTCTATTATTGATGGGCATTTACTTGGGGTATGTCTCTCTTCTCGACTTTGCATTCAGTGATGTCGGTTGCCCAGAATCAGCCACAGTTTATCTACACCAGAGAAATCGGCAAATGCTAGAAAACAGGACTTGAGGGAAGAGTTTCTTTAGGTTATAGTCCTAGAAGTCAAATTTTTGAATCTTAGGACACTGACATTTTTTTGATATTTATTTATTTATTTATTTACTTATTTATTTATTTTTTTTAGAGAGAACACGTGGGGGAGGGGCAGAGGGAGAGGGAGAGAGAGAATCCCAGGCAGGCTCTGTGCTCAACGCTCAGCGCGTAGGGCACAGAGCCCTACCTGGGGCTCGATCTCACCACAGTGAGATCCTGACCTGAGCCGAAATCAAGAGCTGGACGCTTAACTGACTGAGCCGCCCCCGGGCAGCCCAGGAGATTGACATTTTAAATTTTACTCTATGCTGTTCAAGTGGCCCGGAATAAGTTTGTACCAGGTTCCTCTCCCACCACCAGTGCGGAAGTTCATTTTTTTTCCAAATTCTCACCGACACTGGGTACTTATTTTTGTCCAACTGGTGGGCTTGAAATGGTATCATTGTTTGGTTGTTGTTTGTTGTTAACAGCCTTATTGGGATATAATTGAAATGTGATAGATTGCATATGTTTTGTGCACAAATTGATACGTTTTAATATGAATATCTGCCACCAACCCATCAGTATAGCGTGACAAGCAATAATCCACAAATCTATCATCCCTGGAAGTTTTCTGGTGCTCTTTTGTTATCTACCATTTCTCACCCCCTGTCCTAAGCTGCACCCGATCATTGATCTGCTTAATATCACTATAAATTATTTTGCATTTTCTAGAATTTCTATAAGTGGAATTATACACTATGTACTTTTTTTTTTTTTTTTTGTCTAGCTTCTTTCAACTCCGCATAGTAATTACAAGTCTCATTCACGTTGTTGGTTGCAGTTCATTTACTTTTATTGCCAACTAATAGTCCATTGTATGGATATATACTACAATTTCTTTATCTGTATATGTATTCATGGATAGTTGGGTTGTCACTAGCTTTTGGCTTTTAGAAATAAAGCTTCTATGTACAAGGCTTCATGTGGACATAGCTTTCATTTCTCTTGGGTAAATGCCCAAAAGTGATGTGACTGAATCATACAGTAGGCCTAGATTTAATTTTGTAAGAAATTACCAAACTGTTTTGCAAAGTATAATTCAACATTGCCCCCCCCCCCCGCCCCCCAGCCATGTAGGAGAATTATAGTTGTTTCTCATACTTGTCAATACTTAGTATGGTCAGCTTTCCTTCCTTCCTTCCTCCTTCCCTTCCTTCCTTCCTCCCTTCTTTCCTTCCTTCCTTCCTTCCTTCCTTCCTTCTTGCCTTCCTTCCTTTACATTTTAGACATCATAATATGTGTATAGTGATTTCATTTTTCTAATGACTAATGATTTTGTACATCTTTTCGTGTGTTTCTTTGCCGTCTGTATATCTTCTTATTTGTTTATTTATTTTGAGGGTGAAGGGCAGAGAGACAGAATCCCAAGCAGGCTCCACGCTGCGCATGGGGCTTGACAAGGGGCTCGGTCCCACGATCCATGAGATCATGACCTGAGCCGAAATCAAGAGTTGGATGTTTGACCAACTGAGCCACCCAGGTGCCCCGAAAGACTTTTCTTATTTATGTAACTTTAAAAGATAATTAACTGTTTAAAGCAAAAATAAAAACAACATGTTGTGGGGCTTATAACATGGAAAAGGAAGCTATGTGACAACAATAACACAAAGGCGTGTGCAGGAGGAATAAAGGTATAATGTAAGGTTCTAATACTATATGTGAAGTAATACACTGAAGGTATTGAAGGGAGGCTGTGATAAGTTGAATGAGGTTTCCAATTTTAGCTAATATAAGAAATGTACAACCTTGTGTATTTCCCCTTGTAGCTATGAATGAAGACCTCTTAGGTTTCTATCAATGAAGGGAAATGACTAAGTGGTTGTACTCACGGTTTTATTTGCCTATTATATCATGACCTTACTTGATGTTGTCGCACTGTGTAACTCTCATCAACTTCATGGTTATAAATATAATGTTTTATTTTATTTTACATATTAAGCATCTTTTTATACCCTTTCATATATTTATTGATCGCTCAGGTTTCCTCATCGGTGAAAGGGCTTTTGCTCTTTTTTATTTTTATTTTCCTTGGATTTATAGGAATTCTTTATGTATCTGTATACTGATCTTCAGTCAGTGATATAGATGGTAAATAGCTTTTTCTTAGTCTTTGAGTTTTTTCCCTTTCGTTTATGGGTCCTTTTGTTTTTAATTTTTTTTAATGTTTATCTATTTTTTGAGAGAGAAAGAAAGACGTAGCACGAGCAGGGGAGGGGCAGAGAGAGGGGGGAGACATAGACTCCAAAGCAGATTCCAGGCTCTGGGCTGTCAGCACAGAGCCTGATGCGGGGCTCAAACTCACAGACCGTGAGATCATGACCTGAGCCGAAGTCGGACGCTTAACTGACTGAGCCACCCAGGCACCCCTTATGGGCCCTTTTAAATAGATTTCTAAACATTTTAATGCAGTCAAATTTATCGATCTTTTCTTTGATGGTTTTTATTTGTTTTCATGTCTTGCTGAAGATACCCTACATTTTCTTTTGAAAGTTTAAAGGTTTTCTTCTCACATTTAACCCTCTAATTCACCTGGAACTCCTTCGTTTATCAGTTTTTTTATTTCCAGTCACCCCAAGATCAGGCCAGCCTTTCACTGTTGATTTCTAATGTTATCTCTGCTATATATCAAATTTCCATAGTTGTTTGGGTCTGTTCCTAAAATTTCCACTATGTTCAATCTATCTATAAACTATGAGTACACTGGTTTATTTTACTATAGCTTTGTAATAAGCCTTACTATTTAGTAAGGCAAACCTATTTCCTTATTCTTCAGGAGATTTGGGGTATTATATAACATTTCTTCGTATTGCAGACAGAATCATTTATTCTTTTTTTTTTTTTTTTGCCTTTAAAAATTTTTTTTAATTTAAATTTTAGTTAACATACAGTGCAATATTGGTTTCGGGAGTAGAATTCAGTGATTCATCACTTACATACAACCCCCAGTGCTCATCATAACAAGTGCCCTCTTTAATACCCATCACCCATCTAGCCCATCCCCCACCCACCTCCCTCCATCCACTCTCAGTTTATTCTCTATCCTTAAGAGTCTCTTGTGGTTTGTTTCCTTCTTTCCTCTGTTTTCCCACTTCCCATACGTCCGTCTGTTTTGTTTCTTAAATTCCACATATGAGTGAAATCATATGATATTTATCTTTCTCTGATTGACTTATTTCGCTTGGCATAATACATTCTAGCTCCATCCATGTCATTGCAAATGGCAAGATTTCATTCTTTTTGATGGCTGAGTAATATTCTATTTTGTGTATGTGTGTGTGTGTGTGTGCGCGTGTGTATACCACATCTTCTTTATCCATTCATCAGTCAGTGGACATTTGGGCTCTCGCCATACTTTGGCTATTGTCGATAATGTTGCTATAAACATTGGGGTGCATGTAGCTTTTCGAATCTATATTTTTGTATCCTTTGGGTAAATACCTAATACTGCAACTGCTGGATTGTAGGGTAGTTCTATTTTTAGTTTGATTTATTCTTTTTATTGTAACTTTTTAAAATAGTCAATGAGCACTACTTTGCTTAAAAAGCAACAATCCGTCTTCAGCACACTTAGAAAAATGTCTAAATTTCTTATCCTGACCCACAAGGCCCTCTGTCATCTGTCCCAAGTAACTGCCATCTTGTACCTCTATGTGTTCATATGAGTTTTAGAATTGGATTGTCAAATTCCAAGAAAATTCATATTTCGTTTTTGTTTGCCATTGTATCGCATTTGTAGATCTCACCTATGCTGTAATGCCATAGGTTGTAAGACACATCATTATTTTATGTGCCACTAGGAAAGAAAAATTGCTGTCCATTAAGCTACTATATAATTTTTTTTATCACTTAGGCTTCTTATTTTATACTTACTGCTAAAGGTCCTTTAGACTTATTTAGATATATGTTATTATCATATATTTTTTCTTGTGTGTCCATTAAAATGAAAACATAAGTGAAATGAATTGGTTGAGATGTCCCGAAAACTTGTTGACATTCGGAGTCTGACTTTTCCAAATCACTGTGTTTTTCCACATAATAATAGCCTCTGTGCCACGAAGGACATTGGTAATGCAGCATTTCTTATAAGAATAGTCCATTTGCTGCTGTCTCTGAAATGTTCCCAGCCACAGTACCGAAACATAATTCAGCTTCTGCTACTTGTGAGTATCTTATTTTCCTAGGTCCTTGACTGTTCCTTGCAAGAAAATATGCAATTTCAGTCATTCTTCTCATAAAAGAGATTTGCTTCCTTGATATCAAATTTATGCCCTCTGCTCTGTCTCTGTGCCTTTCTGCACACACAATAAATTCTCATTTTAATGCTAAATCATAAAATTACCATTTTAAGACATTTTAAACAGTCATTAAACTCAACACACGTGGTCCAGAAATGCACATAACTCAATTGAAGTGATAAGAATGTGAACAGCGATGGCCAAAACTTTGCCTATGTTTAAGCAATGACAGCTATATCACAATCTATCCCGGGGGACAAGATGTAAGAAACCATTGGTTGTAAGACATATCCCAATCTTAGAGATGCTTTTAAAAAGTATGTTTATGAGAGGAGCCAAGATGGCGGAACAGCATGGAAGCTTTTTGTGTGTCTCGCGTCCATGAAAAAGTATGCTTATAATGGACGACCAATGGTATTTATAGTAGAACTGTTATCTTAAAAAACTGGAGTTATAGAATTCTTGAATAATGAGTGAAGATTTAACATGCATTTCCTTTTTTGTGTTTTAATAATGTTTAGGGTTTTTCCTTATAATTTTTTTCTATTATAAATGTTATATTTTATATAACTGCATTGTATAATTGACTAATGCATTTAGGGATGTTACTATTGTTTTACACATGGGTCTTGTATTCAGCAATGCTACTGAGCTTTCGTACTAATTCTATGGCTTTCCTTCGATTTTTATGTCTACACAAATCATGCTGTCTACTAACAACAGTACTAGGTCTTTCCTTTGGCAATCTATGCTTCGTAATCACTCCCCTTTTCTTATTTCATTGGTTAAGATACTGTCAAAAAATAAAATTCAACTGAGTAAACTTGAAGGTCTGATGGGCTTTATTCAGCGATTCGGGAATAGAGATGCTCCCAGGGGTTGTACAAAATAGAAGGTTTTTATAGGAAGGAGATTGGGGCAAGAAGTTATTAGCAAAAAAATCAGAAAGGATTGTTTCCAGCCCGATCTTCCTGTTTTGTGAGGGAAGGGACCACAGGGCTTTTAATCGTGCAGATGACCTCCCCAGTGTCAATCAGGAAATTTCAGATTGGCTCTTATAGGGTCACATTCCTAGGAGAAGTTGCAAGTGTTATCAAGTCTTGGTTTGCTGTTGTGGGGGACAAACAACTTCAATTTGGGCTTGTTTTTTTTCTTTTTTAACAACACTAATACGATTTGGAATAGATATAGTTATAGAAGGCATACTTCTTTTGTTTAAAAAGTTAATGCTGCTTAAATTTTACCATTAAACAGGAAGTTTGCTCCAGGTTTTTTCCAGTTAAAGCCATTCCCTTATAATCTCCATTTGCTGTAAATTTTAATCCTGAATTAGTGTTGAATTTTATCATGTGCCTTTTCTGTCTACTGACACGTACATATAGTTATTGTAATCCACTCTGTTAATGTGGTGAAGGCTGTGATAAAATTTTCCGATTGAAAAACATCCTTGCATTCCTGACATGAACCGTACCTATGTTATTTTTTAGGCAAAGTTGCAGTTAAATTGCCATTATTTTATTTAGAATTTCTGAATTCACAATCAGATGTAAGATTAGTCTATAGTTTTTCTTTTTTTTTTTTAATGTTTGTTTTTGAGGGAGAGAGAGAGAGACTGAGCGTGAGCAGGGGAGGAACAAAGAGAGAGGGAGACACGGAATCTGAAGCAGGTTCCAGGGTGAGCTGTCAGCACAGAGCTGGATGTGGGGCTCAAACTCAGGAATGGAACTGTGAAATCATGACCTGAGCCCAAGTCTATCGCTTAACCGACTGACCCACCCAGGTGCCCCTATGGTTTTTCTTATACCTCACAAAATAGATTAGGTAACTCTCTTTTTCTATTCTCTGATACGGCGTGCATGAAATGAATTTTAGGGAATTCATAAAACTGACCTGTAAAACGATCTTAAACTGAAACTTTGGTGGAAGCAGATATATTTTATTACCAACCGAATTACTGTTCATGCTTGGTAAGTAGTCTGCTTGTTTTCTATTTCTTCTAGAATCACCTTTGGACATATATGTATGCCTTTTTTTAGCCCCCCCCCCCCATTTTTTACCCATTTTATATGTTTTTAATTACCCATTTTATATGTTCTTTAACTTATTGACAAAAAATTGTTAACAGTATTATCTTGTTATTTTAAAATGTTTACAGTCACTTCATAATTACTGTCCTTCCTAATTTTCTTTCATTCTTTTTTTCCTCCACTAGTCTTGCCAAAGATTTGTCTTTTATTAATTTGGGAAGAAAATTTTCCATAAGTGTTCTGTATGAAAATACTGTCTTTCCACGCCCCAGAATCAATTTTGCTATTTTCAGTATCTTTATTGATTGTTTCCTAATTTAAAAAGTAATGCCTGAAAAAAATAAAATTAAATAAAAAGTAATACCTGCTCTACATTAAAAAATTTCACAAGTAATTGATGTGTTGCATGTAGCAAGTGACCTATTTGCTTATTTATTATTAGCTTTAAAATATGATCTTACAGGGGCGCCTGGCTGGCTCAGTCAGTGGAACATCCAACTCTTGATCTGGGGGTCGTAAGTTCGAGCCCCACGTTGAGTGTAGAGATTACTTAAAAAAATAATAAGTAAAATAAAGTATGATCTTACGGCACATACTGTCTTATTACTTGCTATTATCTTGTGTGATATCTACTTTTCCAAACAAAGGCATCTTACTTGGAGCCAGGAAATTATTAACCTTAATGACAGCAACGTAAACCTAAACAGAATTAATGAACTTGTTCTTATTTTGGCTACAGACGTGAACCTCCTATCTGCCATATACACTACATTCAGGATGAATCTTGCGTGTAAAAATGTGACTCTGCTGTTCTCAGCTTGCAGGCATGTATCTGAAAAGCAAAACCAACCCAACCCATCTTTTTTCTCCGATTGGCTTAATACCAGTTCACATTTCACCCTTAAATATCTTGGCTTTGAATGTAATCAACGTCGTTTTTAATGCACGCCTCCTCTTTGTTTTCTTTCTTTTTTTAATCTTTGAAATATTTGGGTTTCTGTTTTTTGGTTTTAGAGCCCCAGGATACTCTCCATGGACATCTGTCTTAACCTTCTCCAGAGCAAGGATTTCAGCTCTTCCTATTTGTGACTTTCAAGCCTCAGGCACATGCCTGGACCAGGACACCGCGACCCGGACAGCACCGTGACAGACAACGGCATTACTGATCGCCACCACTCGTTGAGCATGTGTCCTATTCTAGGCATCCCGCCACACGTTTTGTGTGCAGTCTCCAAATTCGTTGAGCCAATAATGACTTAAAAAAAATCAAGCTCTCTTGAAGCGAAAGTACGATGGGGTATCACCTCTTAGAGTGGACGGGATCGTAAAGACAAGAGATAACGGATTGGTGAGGTTGTGGAGAAGAGGGAACACTTGGGCAGCCACTAGGGAAAATAGTATGAAGGTTCTCCAAAACATTAAAAATACAGATACAAATATGATCCAGCAGGCACCTGGGTGGCTCAGTCGGTTGAGTGTCCGACTTCGGCTCCGGTCATAATCTCCTGGTTCGTGAGTTGGAGCCCCACGTGGGGCTCCACGCTGACGGCTGGGAGCCTGCTTGGGATCGTCTCTTCCCCTCTCTCTGTCTCTGCCCCTCCTCCCACTTGCACTCTCTCGCTTTCAGAATGAATAAACTTAAAAAAAATATATATATATCTATATCTATCTATCTATCTATCTATATATATGATCCAGCGATTCTACTTCTGGGTGGGCATTATTACCCATAATAATTAAAAGCAGGGTCTTGAAAAAGGATTTGAGGGCGCCCGGGTGGCTCAGTCGGTTAATCGTCTGGCTCTTGGTCAAGATCTCACAATTGGTGAGTCAGAGCCCCCCACTGGGCTCTGTGCTGACAGCGCATTGCCTGCTTGGGATTCTCTCTCTTTCCCTCTCTCTCGGCTCCTCCCCTGCTCGTGCTCTCTCTCTCAAAATAAATAAATAAATGTTAAAAAAAAAAAAAGAAAAAGTCGTTGCCCACTTGTGTTCACAATAGGCAGGAGGTGGAACCAACCAAGTGTCCACTGATACATGAATGGATAAAGGCAAAATTTGGAGGTTTCAAAATTCAGCATTTACTTTCAAATGGTGATAGGGTAAAAAAGGAGTGAATCAGATCATGTAATATCTTCAAGTATCTTGGATGGTGATTTTTTTTTTTTTAACTGAGGTATAATTGACATGTAACATTATATGCTTATTCGGCGTGCAACATAATGGTGAGATATTTGTATGTACTGCAAAATGATCACCACAGTTAGTCTACTTAACATCCAGGGTGATGGTTTAGAAAGGAAAATCCAGGGATGCTTGGGTGGCTCAGTTGGTTAAGCGTCCGACTTTGGATTTCGGCTCAGGTCATGATCTCACGGTTCATGAGTTCAAGCCCCGCATTGGGCTCTGCACCCACAGCGTGGAGCCTGCTTGGGATTCTCTCTCTTTCTCTCTCTCTCTCTCTGCACCTCCCCGTGCACGCTCTCTCTCTTTCTCAAAAATAAAAATAAAATAAAATAAAATAAAGCAGTTGGCATAGAATGTGTGAGCTGTGTTGAGGAAATCAAAATATGTTCCTCTACCAAGACCTCAGTCTCATTGAGTTTATATTAACTTCTCCCCATGGACTGCAAAAATATTCTTGCTTTCTCCTTCCCTCGATGAACTTTTTAAAATCATTTTTCTCTTCCTGCCCTAAGGGTCCCTGTAGCTAGACTTTTCTGAACAGTTTTAACCATAGTGGAAGAGAGAAAGGAGCAAATTCAGGGGCACCTGGCAGGCTCAGTCAGTCAAGTGTCTGTTCAGCTCAGGTCATGATCTCACGGTTCCTGAGTTCGAGCCCCACATCCAGCTCCCTGCTGTCAGCACAGAGCCTGCTTTGGATCCTCTGTCCCCCTCTTGCTCTGTACCTACCCCGCTCTCACTTGTGCACTCTCTCTCAAAAATAAAGGAACCCTAAACAAAAACAAAAAAGGAACAAATTCATATGGAATTGTAGTGGGTTGACTAATGTTCACCCAGGGATAAGGGATATCAAGCCCTGATCCCTGAAATATGTCGATGTGACTTCATTTGGAAAAAGGATCTTTGCAGATGTGACTCTATGAAGGATCTTGAAACGAGGCGATAGCCCTGGATTATCAGGGTGGACCCTCAACGCCATCACCTATGCGTCCTCATAAGTGAGAACCGACGGGAGACGACCCAGCCATGGAGCAGAAGGTGACGTGAACGGGAAAACAGAGGTTGGGGCGATGTGATCACAAACCCAGGAAGGCTGGCACCCACCAGGAGCTGGAAGAAGCAAAGAACAGATTCTTCCCTGGAGCCTCCCAAGGGAACACAGCTCTGCCAACTTTCAGACTTCTGCTCTCAAAAACTGTGGGAAAACAAATTTCTGCTGTTGCCACCAGCTTTGTTACCACAGTCTTGAAAAACTGATAAAGCTATTGTCAGAGAGCAAGAATGTTCTGTCCCCTTCAAGGTCCTTCTAACTGGACTAAGAATCAAATTCGTGTGAGGCAGGTAAGCAGGAGAAAAAAAATCACATTATTGTTTATTTACTTATTTTTTTGAGAGAGAAAGAGGTAGAGAGTGAGCAGAGAGAGAGAGGGGGACGGAAGACAAAGCAGGCTTCACGCCGGCAGCACAGAGCCCCTTGCGGGGCTCGAACCCATGAACCTGAGCCGAAACCAAGAGTCGGACGCTGAACTGGCTGAGCCACCCAGGCGCCCCGGAGAAAATCAAATTTAATAGCGTATGTGGGGGCGGGGGGGGGGGGACCCATACAGACATAGACATTCCAAAGACAGGCAAAATGAGGTATGTAGTTCATCCTAAGCTGAGGAGAAGGGGATAGGGGTCTGGGTCGCCAAGGGAAAGAATGCAACCTTCGAGAAAGAGAAAAATGAAAAGGAGTAAATGGTAAACGCGTGCTTGCCGGGCCACTGACAAACAATGGGGCCAGGAGATGACTTTGATCACAGCTAGTGCATATCACAAATGTAGTTATCAGTGGTGATAGCGCTCTTCCTGGGGCAGGCCCTCTGCCTAAATTTTTTTGAGAGAGTTGAGGGGGGAGGTAAAGAGCTTTTCCCGAATCTGCCGGGTTTTGATGGCTTTTTAAAAAAAAAAAAAAATTTTTTTTATGTTTTATATTTGAGAGAGAGAGAGAGAGAGAGAGCACGAGTAGGGGAGGGGCAGAGAGAGAGAGAGAGAGAGGGAGACACAGAATCCGAAGCAGGCTCCAGGCTCCGAGCTGTCAGCACAGAGCCCGATGCCGGGGCTCGAACTCACGAGCCGCGAGATCGTGACCCGAGCCGAAGTGGGATGCTCAACCGACTGGGCCACCCAGGCGCCCCAGAAAAAAGCTCTTTAAGGAAAACACACTATGGCTTTGAATCCATTGGTATCCACAAACCAAAGACATGGGTGAGTAATGAAGACGGTTCTTCAGACTGCAGGCTACATGCATGTTCTCGGGGCCCGTGGAACTAGCTTTCAGTCCTGAAGTATTGAGTCCATTAAAGCCAGCCCATGTGGCCTCTGGCCTCACCTTATTGTTCTGGAATAGGATCCCCAACTTAGGCAAGAGCCCTACCCCTTCACAGATCGCAGGAGGTCAGAGATGAATGAGGCCTAGGGTTGCCCAATTTAGCAAATAAACATACAGGACACCCGGTTAAATTTGAATTTCAGGGGCGCCTCGGTTGGTTAAGCGTCCAGCTCTTGGTTTTGGCTCAAGTCATGATCTCACGGTTTCTGAGTTCGGGCCCCATATCGGGCCCCACCACTGGCAGTGCAGAGCCTGCTGGGGATTCTCTCTCTCTCTCTCTCTCTCTCTCTGCTGCTCACTTTCTCTTAAGATAAATAAACTTAAACAAGGTTTTTTGACCTTCAGATAAACAGTAATTTATTGTGTGTCCAATGCAATATTTGAAACATGTTTATGCTAAAAATAATTTATCTGAAATTCAAGTTGAGCAGGATGTTCTCGCAGGCAGCCTAGCAACCCTAATCAGGAACAACCTCTGCTCTCGCAGACCTCACACTCTGGCTGGGAGATAAAAATAAATGCGCTAATTACTGAGTCTCCAGTAGGGTATCATCCAAATAATCAGGGCCAATGGCGCCAGACCGAGTCACTGCGGAATCTATTTAGGATTGCAGTGATTAAGAAGGTGGCATCGTCTTCTTGTTGCAGAAGGAATCTCAGAATTGAGATTCCGGAAAGGGAAAAGGAAAATGGGTGAAGATCGGACAGGCGCAACACGTGGCTTTCCAGCAGTGGTGAGAATCGTTGTAGGGAAAAGGAGCAGGAGGGGAGGCCGGTACTCCTCCGGGCCAGGAAGTGAAAGGAATCGAACCCGCGGACTCTCAGCAAAGAACTTCCCAGGGGATCATCACTTCCCCCCAGTGTGGAGGGGGCGGGGGTAGGGGAAATAGCGATCAGAAATCTTGCACCTTAGTTTCCACTTGGTATGGAGATTCTGCCTTGGAGACGAAGAGCCTTGTCTGGGCTCTACACGTGTGGGTTTGGAAGTAGGCAAGGTTGAAGGGGGCTGGGCCTAGATGCTTCTATCGTTAAACAGGGAGCCTGGAGCCCCTCATCTGAGTCCCCACACTTAGGGGAAATAAATGAGGGCAGGGTCGCATGAGGCTGTAAGTCTGCTGTGCAAGCGTGTGCGGCCGACAGACTATGAGACCCAAGGGCTTCTCATCCACTGTAAGCAGAAAGCTATGTGTCGCCACCTTACTCCCTTAGATCACAAAAAGTGTATTTAGCCGAAGATGAGTTAGTAAGCTATGACTCTTGACTGAGTATGGAGAATGGCGTCATGGGGCTTCCTTCATCAAAAAAAGCAGAGTGGGGGCGCCTGGGTGGCTCAGTTGGTTGAATGTCCAGACTTTGGCTCAGGTCACCATCTCATGGTTCGTGAGTTCGAGGCCCGCATCGGGCTTTCTGCTACCAGCCCAGAGCTGGTCCCCCCAGCCCAGAGCTCTGTCCCCCCTCCCTCTGCCCCTCCTCTGCTCACACACACACTCTCTCTCTCTCTCTCTCAAAAATGAACATTTTTTTTTTTTTAAAAGGACTTAAACAAAAAAAGCAGAGGGTTCTGGAGGGGAGGCTGATAATTCTTCAGTGCCAGGCTAAGTGTGCTTATGTTCGTCCTCCTTCAATAAAAAGTACTGAGTCTCTTTGAAGACCAGCCCAAAGTTCCAAGCTTATAATTTATGGTAATATTGAGTCAACTCCTGAATGCCATACATCATTGTCAGATTATGGTTTCTCACTTCGGCACCTACATTGTCTGGATGCCCATCCAGCCAGATGCATATAAATCTTCATTTCCCATTGGGACGATCCCAGGAACATTCAGCACTAATGTATCATTTGTTCATGTCTTCTGCTAAAATTTGTTTAAGATGAGTAGGTGTTTTGAGCTGTCGTTATGGTAGCCATATGTGGGAGTGTTTTTATTCCCTCAAGAGTTCAGAAAAGGGCATATCCCAAGAAGTTCTAATTGTACATCCAAGTACAATATAAAATCAAAACAGTATGTGAAACCCTAGCCAGGCCAAATATCTATTTTATTCCACCTATTTCCAACATTAAGTTCAGGGCTGAAAAGCAAAGCAAACACCACAAAGCAGAAACTAACTTTATTATACAGCCAGACGTTGTATAACCTGGTGCCTGAGAAAACGATTTTCAGCATAATAATCAATCTGTAAGTCTGATCAAACTGTAGTCTCTACTAGGCTAGCAGTCGGACTCCAAAATCACATGATTTCCCTTCCGTGCAGCCAAAAAATAGAAGTCAGTCTTTGCACTGAGAAGTGTTTACTGCCCTTTGATTTCGTAACTGGTTTTATCTTTGAAGCTGCTTGTAAACGTGCATAACAATTTCCCCCAAAGTAAAGGCTCCATTTAAACACAAGATATTAAAAAGCATTTTCCTCCTGACATTGGAGAACTTATGTTTTTCAAAATTAGAGGCCCGTCCCTTTGAGGAATTTTCCAACCAGATTTTTCTCTGATTCTTCCTGTAGTTCTTCCCTTTCAAAACATTTATCCTTTACCCTTTCAAAAGAAATGATGCATCTGCTGTTTTGAAAATATTTCAAGGTCTTCGTAGGAATACACATATTCTGCTCTCAAATCTTGAAATGACTGGAGTTCTGGGATACGTACTGGAGTTGCTTTCTTCCGAAGATTGCGAACGCTTGAATTTCCTCAACTTTTAGAGGTTTTCAGTTCTCACAGTCCTGGGTTTCTGCACATTATATTCTCCCTCTCAAAGTATCCCATTGTGATGTTGCCCCGTCGGGGTCAGGGGTGAGAAGTATCTTCCATATTGAATTCTTGCCTTAAGAACTTTGAAACACCGAGGCTAAGGTTCCTCGGGCCTGATTAAAAGCCCAGAAGGCGTGGGGTGGAGACAGAGGTCTTTACGATAGGGTGTCGTCCATCGGTGTGCTTTTTCTGCCATTCCTGTCCTGAAAAAGATGAAAGTCTAAAGCTCCAATCACGATGCCTGCTTGTGGATCTAATTTAGAGGGATTAAAGTTTTCCCAAGGAGCTTGCTCAAGAATAAGCAGATCTGTGTCTTTGGGACATGTGCTGCTTCTTAGTGTCCCTTGCGTGGCTTCCCAATGGGTTTATTTAACTAATTCCCTATTGGTGGACGTGTGGGTTGCTCCTAAACTTTTGTTTGTTCGAACAATGCGCGATAAATAATCGGGTGCGTAGGTTATTTCAAATCTGTCGGGTGTAATTCACAACTGATTCCTCGAGGTGGGATTGCCGGGGCAATTTGTAAATGCATTTGCATTTTTAGCAGATATTCCGATATATATATATGCATATATATTTTTTAACACTGTAAGCCTCACATAAAAATCTTGGGTATGATATCTGTGTAAGTGTTCTCCCCCTCCCCCCGCCCCCACATAGTGATGCTAGAGCACTCTGGCTACTCAGGGATATGACGGTGTCACCTCTGGGAAGGACAGGCAGGTATGACCCCCAGGGTGATGTAGACAACATCTGTTTCACTCCTCTTCCGTTACTCTTCCTCTGTCCGCATCTGGTATGGACTGAGTGTTTGTGTTGCCCTAAAGTTCATATACTGAAACCAAATCCCCAATGTGACGGTGTTCGGAGGTGGGGACTTTGGGTGGAGCCCTCATGAATGGGATTGGTGCCCTTATAAAATTTTTCTTAATCTTTATTTATTTTTGAAAGAGAGAGAGAGAGAGGGACAGAGTGCGAGCGGGGGAGGGACAGAGAGAGAGGGAGACAGAATCCCAAGCAGGCTCCAGGCTCTGAGCTGTCAGCACAGAGCCCCACGCCGGGCTCGAACCCACAAACCGCAAGGTCATAACCTGAGCTGAAAGTCGGAGGCTTAACCAACTGAGCCGCCCAGGCGCCCCTCAGTGAGCGCCCTTATGAAAGAGAACCCACACAGGATACAATGAGAAAATATCTGCCCCCTGGAAGAGAGCTCTCATCAGAACCTAAGCATTATGGCGTCCTGATTTTGGACATCCAGCCTCCAGAACTATGAGAAATACATTTCTGTTGCTTATAAGCCCCTAGTTGATGGTCCCTTGGAAGTTTCCCAACACCTGCCTCCCAGGGAACCCTGGCGATGGCCCATCTATCCCTGTCCTCTCCCTGGTATCTTAGAACGACCCTCCAATCCTCAAAAAGCATCTCTCGCTTCCCTCACTGAAGCCCTGTTTGAAGATCTAGAAATAATCCACCACATCGTCC
Organism: Panthera tigris; assembly: GCF_018350195.1. NCBI lineage: Eukaryota > Metazoa > Chordata > Mammalia > Carnivora > Felidae > Panthera > Panthera tigris. The sequence continues at coordinate 38,835,745 of NC_056677.1, forward strand.
ATTAGCGAATGGGGATTTCAGTTCAACACTGAAGGATCAACCATGGTGGTTGACAAGTCACTGCTCTGTAGGGAGCCTTTGCTTACCCTCCATCACTCCCCTTGATGACAAGATGCTGAGGGCTTCCCTCCCAGTCTTCTCGAACCACGCACCCAGATAAAAGATGCGTCACTTGCTTTGTACTCTTCACTCATACTGAGAAAAACCCTAGAATGTCAAGCCCGATAATAGAAATATGGCCCGGTGCCTGGTGGAAGGTGATCTCCGTGCTCATTTTTGAATAAATGAACCATAATCCCACAAGAAGACTATTCTTCAGTGAGTTGACCTTATGAAGAGTTTAGATTGGATGACTGGTTAATCAGGAAGTGGATAAATTCATTCCCTTTTCTTTGCTGTCTCCCCTTCCTCCCAACTCCACTGGCAAAGGAAGTCCTGAGACAAAGTCGATAGGGCTTCTCTAGGGTACACTCCCATGGATCTAGCAAACTATTACACTTAGAAGTGGCCAGCTTGGGGCAACTGGGTGGCTCGGTCGGTTGAGCATGCAACTCTTGGTTTAGGCTCAGGTCGTGATCTCGTAGTTCGCGGGTTCAAGTCTCGCATTGGGCTCCGTGCTGACGGTGTGGAGGCTGCTTGGGATTCTCTCTCCCTTTCTCTCTGCCCCTCCACCATTCGTGCTCTCCTTCTAAATGAATAAATAAACTTAAAAAAAAGAAAGAAGTGGCCAGCTTGATAAGACACCCTTGTATTGGCTCTCTGTCCTTCTCTTAATTCCCACAATGAGGTAACAGCATGTATGACCTCTGTCTCTGACTCTGCTTTTTGGGGAGATCGAGCTAAGATATGTAAAGAAAAAGGAGTGATAGGAGCCATAGTAAACCGGAATCTCTGATTCTAACTGAGAAGGGCTCACAGGAAGAAAGAAGTCAGACATTGGTAAGCAATGACTCAGAGAAGGCTGTAGTTTGGGAAGGCTCCTTAAACCAAGACCCTCAACAATCCTCATGTGTTAAAAACAGAAGGAAAAATCCTTTTGCATAGTAAATAGCCATGGACATAGTCAGAAGAAATAAAAATAACAACAGAAAAAATATTTTCAAATTATATATTGCAAAAGCTGTTAACAATTAAGAAGAAAAAAATCTCAGTAGAAAAATAAGTAAAAGACATGATGAGAAGGCTCACAGAAAAAGAAAAGAATCCCAAACATATAAAAAAATGTTCAACTTCACTCATAATAAGAGAAATATACGTTTCAACTATACTGAAGTACCATCTCTTGTTTATCAGATTTGCAAAAATTCACGATTGAAAATGCACTCTGTTGGGGCGCCTGGGTGGCTCAGTCAGTTAAGCATGATCCTGTGCTTTGTGAGTTCGAGCCCCGTGTCAGACTGTGCTGACAGCTCAGAGCTTGGAGCCTGCTTCGGATTCTGTGTCTCTGTCTCTCTCTGCCACCCCCCCCCCCCCCCCCCGCTCATGTTCTGTCTCTCTCGCTCTCTTTCAAAAATAAATGAACATTAAAAAATTAAACACAAAAAAAGAGAAAATGCACCCTGTTGATGACCTTGTGGGGAAATAGGCAGTCTTATTCATTGCTGGTGGGAATACAAAATGTTACAATCCCTATGAAGGGAATTTGGCAATATCTAGCAAAAAAATGCAAATTTATGTACAGTTTGACCCAGCAATCTCACTTCTAAGAATCAAATGTAAATTACAGCTAAACAGATTTGAAATAGCATATGCACAAGGTTATTTGCTGAGCATTATTTGAAAAGACAAAAGTTTGGGAGTAATCCCAAAATATCCATCAATACGCCATTGTACAGCCATACAAGGGATACTAGGCAGTCATTACAAAAAGAGGAAGAAGAAGAAGAAGAAGAAGAAGAAGAAGAAGAAGAAAGAAAAATAGAGGAAAAGAAAGAAACAGAAGGAGCAGGATCTCTGTATGAATTTACCATGACTACCTTAACAAATTATGACAAATTTAGTGGCTTAAAGCAACAGAAATGTATTCTGTCACAGTTCTGGAGGTCAGAAGTCCAAGATCAAGGTGTTGGCAGGGTTGGTTCCTTCTGAAGGCTCTGAGGAAGAATCCATTCCATGCCTCTCTCCCAACTTCTGGTGACTACTAACAATCCTTGACATTCCTTGGCTTGTGGCCGAATTACTCCAATCTTTGCCTTCACGTGGCCTCCTTCTCCATATCTCAAGTCTCCCTCTCCTTTCTCTTAGAAGGACGTCAGTCATTGGATTTAGGGCCCACCCTAGTGCAAGGTGATCTCATCTTGAGACGTTTACCATACATCTCCAAGACCCTTATTCCTAGTAAGGACACATTCTGAGGTTCCAGGTAGACATATCTTATGGGGGATGCAATTCAACCCACTACAACCTCCATGTAATGATACGGGTTAATTTCCAGAATATATCATCAAGTTAAAAAAAAAAAAAACAAAAACAACAAGTTGCCGGGGCACTGGGTGGCTCTGTTGGTTAAGCATCTGGCTTCAGCTTAGGTCATGATCTCACAGTTTGTGAGTTCGAGCCCCTCGTCGGGCTCTGCACTGATAGTTCAGAGCTTGGAGCCTGCTTTCGATTGTGTGTGTGTGTCTCTCTCTCTGCCCCTCCCCGGCTTGTGTTTTCTCTCTCCCTCTCTCTCTCTCAAAAATAAATAAACATTAAAAACAAAACAAGATGCAGAACACTGTTTACAGTGTGCTGTATTTCGTGTGAGGAGGAAAAATAACACACATACACACGAATGTATATAGACGTGCATATATTTTCCAACATAACGCAATATAATAATAAACCAGAAACTGATCAAAATGGTTAACTTTAGGGGTGGAGAAGGAGGTGAGAAGACAGGGATAGAAGGAAGACTTCTGAGTATATATTTTTTATGTATATATAGCTTTGGGTTTGAAACACCTAAATTTCTATCTATTCAAGAATAAAATTAGGGGCGCCTGGGTGGCTCAGTCGGTTAGGCGGCCGACTTCGGCTCAGGTCATGATCTCGCGGTCCGTGAGTTCGAGCCCCGCGTCGGGCTCTGTGCTGACCGCTCAGAGCCTGGAGCCTGTTTCAGATTCTGTGTCTCCCTCTCTCTGACCCTTCCCTGTTCATGCTCTGTCTCTCCGTGTCTCAAAAATAAATAAAACGTTAAAAAAAAAAAAAGAATAAAATTAAATATTTTGAAAACCCTAAAATTGAAAACATATGGAAACAAATGAACCTAACTATGCAGCAGGTAATATTACTACACTGAAAAAATTACTTGGTGTAATATCCTTCTAAGACAAAGAGAACTGCAATAAATCTTTAACTTGACCCCACGGTTTGTTAGTAGTGATGTAAGTATTATTGTTTGAAAACCATTTTATGTACACAGTAAGATGGAGCAAATAAATAATTATGTTACTCGCATCAGGAACTGAGATTTTTTAGTGTAAGAGAAAAGAGATCCACGTGAAAATATTTACAGTTTACATTTTTTCCCAGCTTTATTGAGATACGATTAACATACAACATCGTGTGACTTTCATCAGCAGCCTTCAAGCATTGCCAACAATAGTCACTGTGCTCGGCGCGCCCGGCTGGCTCAGTAGGTGGCAACTCTTGATCTCCGGGTTGCGAGTTCGAGCCCCACGTGGGGTGTAGAGTTACTTCAAATTGAAATCTTAAAACAAACAAAAAAACCCAATAGTCACTGTGCTGTATATTAGATGCTCAGAACTTTTTCATTTTCTAACTGGAAGATCGCACGCTTTGACCACTGTTCCTCTCTTTCCCCCACTCCCTAGCCCCTGGTAACTACCACTTAACTCCCTGTTTCTATGAGTTTGTGTTTTTTTCTGTTTGTGTTTGTTTGTTTTTTTAGATTCTACATATTAGTGAGATCATACAGTATCTGTCTTTCTCTGTCTGACTTATTTCACCTAGCATAATACCCTTAAGTTTCATCCATATTATTGAAATTTGCAAGGTTTCCTTCTTTTTTATGGTCAAATGACCTTCTTGTGTGTGTGTGTGTGTATGTGTGTGTGTGTGTGTATCTTTCTTTATCCATTCACCAATGGATGAAATACTTAGGTTGTTTCTATGTCTTGACTACCGTGAACAACACTGCAATCAACATGGGGTGGCAGATATCTTTCAAGATAGTGATTTTATTTCCCTTGGATTTATACCCAGAAGTGGGACTGCTGGGTCATATGGTAGTTTTAGTTTTAATCTGTGGTGGAATCTCAATATTGCTTTCTGTCGTGGCTTGATTTTACATTTCAGTTAGAAATATCAATTTAAGGGGCACCTGGGTCGTCCAGTTGGTTAAGTGTCCAACTTCATCTCAAGTCACGATCTCATGGTTTGTGGGTTCAAGCATCACATGGGGCTCTGCTCTGGCAGTGTGGACCCTGCTTGAGATTCTCTCTCTGTCTCTCTCTCTCTCTCTCTTTCGCTCCCTCTGCCTCTCCCCCGCTTGTGCTTTCTTCTCTCAAAATGAATAAACTTAAAAAAAAAAAAAGAAATATCAATTTAACACAACCTCAGGAAATCAATGAAAGCAAAAGCTGGTTCTTTGAAAAGATCAATAAAATTGAATTTTTCCATTTTATCTATGTTAAAACATTTCTTGGCACAGAACTGTTTATTGTATCCCTTTACTAGCCTTTTAATGTCTGTAGAATCTCTAGCGATAAACCTTCCTTCATTCCTGATATCAGTATTTTGTGTCTTTTCTCTTTTTTTCTTGATCGGTCTGGTGCATTTTTTTTTTTTTTTTTTTTTTTTTTTTTGGTGCCAGAAGCAAGATGCTCAAAGAATAATGGAGACACGTGGAAACGATAAAGGAACTAGATTGAAGAAGTTTCCATTGATTAAGCTGGACGCAATTTAAGAATAAGGAATGGACATCACTGAAAAAAATATATATAGGGAAAAAACACACACCAAAAAAACTCCAAACTAAGCAAAGTCTTCTTTTGCAGCCCTACAGGTGATTATTATACATACTCTTAACTCTGAAAATTGGTAATTAAAGGGGAAAATCTAAGCACGTGTTTTACCCTTTCAGTAGAAGTTGTATTTCATGGGTAATAAAAATAGTCCCAACTGTAAGGGAAAGCCCCTTATTTAAAAAAAATTTTTTTTAACATTTATTTATTTTTGAGACAGAGAGAGACAGAGCATGAGCAGGGGAGGGTCAGAGACAGAGGGAGACACAGAATCCGAAACAGGCTCCAGGCTCTGAGTGGTCAGCACAGAGCCCGTCGCGGGGCTCGAACTCACGGACCGCGAGATCGTGACCTGAGCTGAAGTCGGACGCTTAACTGACTGAGCCACCCAGGTGCCCCTATTAAAAAAAAAAAAAAATGTTAATTTATTTATTTTGAGAGAGAGAGAGAGCACGTACAAGCAGGGGAGGGGCAGAGAGAGAGGGAGAGACAGAACAGAATCCCAAGCAGGCTCCATGCTGTTAGTGCAGAGCCCGATGCAGGCCTCAAACCCACGAACCATGAGATCATGACCTGAGCTGAGATCAAGAGTTGGACGCCCAACCGACTGAGCCCCCCAGGCGCCCTGGAGAGCTCTTCATTTTTGCAGAATGTTTGGCAATACATGGAGAAGAAATGATAAAATTAGAACGATCACCATTTTGCTATCCTCACTGAAATAAATTGACACCAAAATCATCAATGAATACCGAAACCCTTCTTCACCAAATGAATGCCAAAACCATCATATCTCCATTGCCTCATGGAAAACTGGATATGCCCAAGGCATCGTAGAAAACTTGCTAGTTGAAAAATAGAAAAAAGAAACGTTAGTTTTATAATGGAGAGATCTGGAATGTAGGGAAAAATTATGAAAGGCTGTGCTGTACGGGTTATCTGGGCCTTTCCTTGTCTTTGAGCTCTTTTATTACAACTCTTTAAGATGTAGGGATATGAGAATGATACGAATAATTCTTACCTGTAGAAACAGAAACTGGTAGAGACGCAGATGATTACTGCCCTATGGATATTGACCATCTTAAGCCAATTCATTTCCACATTTATTCAGCCTGTGTATGTGTCAGCATTTTAGATTTTCCTTCGAATCACTTATAGCGTCTTACTGATTTCCTCATTAATTAGGGGGTTTGAGCATCCTGAGTTTGTCGTTTTCAAAAATTGTCCTAACAAGCAGACACCGTCTTCGTTCAGTGGACAAAGTTAACATCGTTAATAATGGACGCTTAAAAAAACGGGCCTTCAGATGTGATATATACGAAGCACACACCATCGCCTGCATTCTTGAAAAGAATGCTTAACCTGAATCTAGTCAAATCTTTCTATTTAACTTCGTCTTGGCAGATTCACTGTGGGAAGAGAAACAGTTTAAATGATACGAAAGGGAAATAGAATCTACAAAGTCAGAATGTGAGACATAGAAAATATTTGATCATTCTCATTCGAAAGTCAATGTCATGAAATAAAACAAAGGTCTAAATTAAAAAAAAAAAAAGACTGAACCAACATAATTACGCAAGACAATGATCTTTGATTGGATTTTGACTCTAAAAAATAGTGAGAAAAGGCAATCTTTAAGCAATGGGGGGCATTGGTAAAATAAATAGGTATTAGTTTATTTATTTATTTTTGAGAGAGAGAGAGAGAGAGAGAAAGACAGAGTGTGAGAGGCGGAGGGGCAGAGAGAGAGAGAGGGAGACACAGAATCCGAAACAGGCTCCAGGCTCTGAGCTATCAGCACAGAGCCCACGTGGGGCTTGAACCGGTGAACCGTGAGATCAGGACCTGAGCCAAAGTTGGACGCTTAGCCAACTGAGCCACCCGGGAGCCCCTACATTTTTTTTATTTTTAAAACGATTTTTTTTTAAAGTTTACTTATTTATTTTGAGAGAGAGAACGTGAACAGGGGAGGGGCAGAGAAAGAGGGAGAAAGAATCCCAAGCAGCCTCCACGCTGCTGCTCCACTCAGGGCTCGAACTCAGGAACCATGAGGTCATGACGTGAGCCTAAATCAAGAGTCGGACACTTAACTGACTGAGCCACCCAGGCGCCACACTAATTATTGTTCATTTTCTTAAGTTTATAATACTAGGGTTGTTTCATAGGAGGATGTGACTTATTTGGAGATAAATGCTAGAGTTCTTAGGAGCGAAGTATCATGATATCCATACTTTAAAATAGTTCAGAAATAAAGCAAACAGGGCAAAAGGCTAACAAGTGTTAAAACCGGTTAGTATGAATAAGACTGTTCAATTTCCTATTGATAGGGAAAAATCTGTTATGGGATGGCCGCCAGGACTGATAGGGAAATTCCAGACCCTGCCTGAAGACTCCCCTACCAGATTCTTCTTCCCACCCTGGTTGCCACCACCAAATCACCACTAGTGAGGAATGCGGAAGTAACAGACTATAAATCGTCCCCTGCACGTATGCTCGGGACTCAGACCTCTGGAGAATGATCTCCTCTGAGCCCACCAGTGTAAAATAAACCTCCAGCCTCCCAAGAGCTCCGAGTGCCGCTTGGTTCTCCTGCCGGGTGGTCCAGGCCAGTTTCCGTAACACTGTTCTTTCTATTTTGCGATTGCAGGGTCGAAAAAATAACTTTCATTCTACTCTTCTAGGGTCTTGGCTGAGACACTTAGCCCCCTATTTGCGATAAAAGACCGGTTAACGGGAGAAAAACAAACAGACCTTTCATGACATGAGTACCAGCTGGATACATGGGAGAGACCCAGGAAAACTGAGTTGCCACCCTAAATACCATCTCCAGGGACAGACAAAAGAAGATGCGGGCCCGCCCAAGGAGCCAGTTATGGGGGGTGACCAGGAAAAGGACAAGTAAACAAGGGTCTGGTTATCATGCAGATTTAAGTCACTGCCTTCTCCACCGATGAGAGCTGCTAGAGATTCAGTCATCCTCCTCTTCCTGGTAAGCAAGGGAGACACCTTTACAAATGGAGATTTCCCTTAAAAACGTAAGTGTATCTTCCAGGAGAGTTACTTCTACTAGGTTTTCAGAGCTTTTCCTATGTCTGCTGTTTCTTAAGAATAATCAGCTCAGGGGGCGCCTGGGTGGCTCAGTCGGTTAAACATCTGACTCTTGATTTCAGCTCAGGTTGTGATCTCATGGTTCCATGAGATGGATCCCCGAGTCGGGCTCTGCATTGACAGCGTGGAGCCTGCTTGGGATTCTCTCTCTCCCTTCTCTCTGCCCCTTCCCAGTGCACGTGCTCTCTCTCTCTCTCAAAATAAATTAATAAACATTAAAAAATTGTTAAAAAAATAACCAGCTCAAGATAATCCTTATACCAAGGAAGCGTATTTTGAGGTGACAAATTGCCCTCCCCTTCATTGTATGCTTGAAATGCATCATGATAAAAATGAGAATAAAAGAAATCCTTATGTAGGGAGGCACCATGGACATCTCACTGAAAACAATGAGTTGGGAAGGCAACTTCATTCACGTTTGCTTTCCTTTTTGTCATTCATCCTTCATAATATCCCAGTTTCATCATGGTACTTTAACGAAATTAACAGTGCTCAATTCATAATGGTATAATTGTTTGTGGGCCATTAGTAACTTTCATTAGTAACTTTCATTAGTAACTTTCAAGGGATAATCCCATCTAACAGGAACCCGGTGACACCAGTGGTAATAGTGGGTGGTCTATTAATCGTGAGTACCAAGCAATTAATTAAAATAGTCTATTAAATTAGATAAGACGTGCGTGTATAAAAAGGCTCAAATGGGCTGCTCCCCAGATTCATATAAGCCATCTAGGTCTCAGGGCATGAGGATTTGGACTCCTGGGGCATAATTCAACCCCGTAATTTTACGAGTGAGAAATACAGGCAAAGGAGATCAAGTCTTCGAGCTTGTGGCAGGGTTGAGATAAGAAACGAAATATGGCAAATTCTTGGATCGAGAGTAACTTGTTCGGCGAGTGTTCGGCAAGGCGAGCAAACGTTTCTAATAAATTTTGACTTGATAAACGAGCGATGTCTTGCCATATGACTAGTACGTGATGCCAAATGTCACGTGATCACAGCTGAGCCAATGGTTTTTGAAATTCGCTTTGATATACGAGCGCTTTGGATTACAAGTATGTTTCTGAAATGAATTATGTTCTCAGACCAAGGCTTCACGGTATACTGATTCTCAGGGTATTGTGCTTATTATTCCTCTCGCTACCCAATGGTCGTCAACAGGTGGGCCCATCTGAGGGACACTTGGATAGGTGTCATAGATGGGAGTGATCTGGTTGACAGAATGACTTGGGGTTGCTAATGGCATTTAGTAACTAGAGGCTATGGAGGCTAAAAGTGCTACAATTTTAAAGAGTGTCTAACACAACAAAGATCTGTCCCACTCAGTTGCCACTAGTGCACCCCCCCACCACACACACACATGCGTGCGCGCGCACACGCGCACACACACTGAGAAATTACTACCCGAATACAACTTAATGCCAACTTGGCTGATTACATGCACAATGTAATACCAAAGAAAATTCAGAATAGGCAAGAAAAAAATTATTTTTAGCCATTAATATTTTTAAGAATCAAATTTCGTTCTTACCAATACTTGTTTCGTGTTTTGGTTAAACTTTACCTGAATTTTCCAGTCAAATATCAAATGGAAGAAGTGTGATGCTCCAGAGTGTGTTGGGGAGATCTTGAGATTAAAACCATGTCACATAAAACTTACGTTGATGTCAACTGTGAGCAAAACTAGAAAAACTTAATTTACTAAGGAACAAAAACTTCTCCCTCCAATAGAACAAACAAACACAAACAGAATAGGGGCGCCTGGGTGGCTCGGTCGGTTGAGTGTCTGACTCTTGATTTGGGCTCATCTCATGATCCCAGGGTCGTGGGTTCGAGCCCCGCCTTGGGCTCTGCCCTGAGCACGGAGGCTGCTCTAGATACTCTTTCTCCCTCTGTCCTTCTCCCCCACTCGCTTGCGCTCTTTCTCTCTCTCTCTCTCTCCCCCTACCCCTTCCTTGCTCATTCGCACGTGCATACCCGCTTTCTATCTAAAATTTAAAAAAAATCCAAAAAAATCCAAACAAACAAAATAAAATAGACCCGACTAATGAACCCACTTGACTTGAAATTGAATCTCCTTTTGTTTTCTAGGCTCAGTGAACTGGAGGGAAAAAAGAATCACAATCTGCTCAAAACAATCCAACATTTCAAACTATTCAAGATCATACAAATGAACAATAGTATGTGTCGAAGAGCTGTGGTTAAGAGGAACTATTGACTGTCTTGTATATCACAGGCCTTTTGTACTCTTTTTATTATTATTATTATTTAAAACTTTTAAACGTTTATTTATTTTTGAAAGCCAGAGAGAGATAGAGCTCGAGCGGGGGAGGAGCAGAGAGCGAGGGAGACACAGAATCTGAAGCAGGCTCCGGGCTCCGTGCTGTCAGCACAGAGCCCGACTCTGGGCTTGAACCTATGAACCGTGAGATCATGACCTGAGCTAAAGCTGGATGCCTGACTGAGCCACCCAGGTGCCCCTGGCCTTTTGTACTCTTAAAAGGAATATAGCTACCCATATTTTGCACTTACCTTAACAATTAGTGTTCAGCAGATAGGCTTTATTTTAGAGGCAAGAACATAGAAGCAGAGAACACACAACATGTTCCGGAATACACTTGGTGGTCCCAAAATGGTATGATACATCCATTAATATAAGTCTTAACCGAGTACCTGCTGTCTCTGGGACTGTGGTATGTACTAGAAATAAAATATCTTCATTTCAGTAATACATTGTACAGAGTCTCATGGTATCGTGGACAAAATGTAGAAATATGGATGGCATTCAAGAATTTGGCAAATTTGTGATTGATTAAATAATGATACCAAAAAGGTTAAAAAAATTTTTTTTAATGTTTGTTTATTTTTGAGACAGAGAGCGAGACAGGGAGACTGTGAGTGCGGGAGGGGCAGAGAGAGAGGGAGACACAGAATCCGAAGCAGGCTCCAGGCTCTGAGCTGTCAGCACAGAACCTGACACGGGGCTTGAACTCACGAATCACGAGATCATGACCTGAGCCGAAGTCAGATTCTTAACCGACTGAGCCACCCAGGTGCCCCAAAGGTTCTGGTTTTAATTAATGGATCAACATCAACCAGGGTGGAAATCTAGCTAGCTTACGCAGTCTCTTCATCAATCTCTTTAGCATGTTTACTAACAATTTAAGTGAAGGTACAAAGACTTGTTTTTAAATCATAGGGTTAACAAGAATTAAGTTCAGAAGGATAGTATTCTTGGTGTAAGGACACAGAGAGAATTCTACAGGCTGGAATAACGTGCCTGATAAGCAGGATGAAATTTAAGAGGGGTAAATTCAATGTACATTTCCATATTTGGTTCAAAGAATTTGATTATACACGTTCAGAATGGAGAAGACAAGGCAGTTTGGGGATAGAATTAGGGATAACTATCTCCGTAAAAGGATGACCTGAGCTAACACTTTGATGTGGCTCTTAAAAACCAGCTCATAACTGAGCCCTGTTTAAAAGAAGCAAAGTATCAAGACCACTGATTTGCAACCCCTTCTATCCCAACACACCAGCAGCTAAGACAACCAGGAAACCAGGGCCAGATCTTTATCTCAAACAATACAATACATCATAATGAGGTGGAGGAAATGAAGGCAGGCCCATTTTATTTTATTTTACTTTATTGTTTATTATTTTTTTCAACGTTTATTTATTATTTTTTTTTTTTAATTTTTTTTCAACGTTTTTTATTTATTTTTGGGACAGAGAGAGACAGAGCATGAACGGGGGAGGGGCAGAGAGAGAGGGAGACACAGAATCGGAAACAGGCTCCAGGCTCCGAGCCATCAGCCCAGAGCCTGACGCGGTGCTCGAACTCACAGACCGCGAGATCGTGACCTGGCTGAAGTCGGACGCTTAACCGACTGCGCCACCCAGGCGCCCCTCAACGTTTATTTATTATTGAGAGACAGAGAGACACAGAGCATGAGCTGGGGAGGGGCAGACAGAGGGAGACACAGAATCCGAAGCAGGCTCCGAGCCGTCAGCACAGAGCCCGACTCAGGGCTCAAACTCACGAACCACGAGATCCTGACCTGAGCCAAAGCCGGAAGCTCAACTGACTGAGCCACCCAGGCGCCCCTAGGCAGGCCCATTTTAAAGACTGATCCTTGAACTCACTCTTCCTCACTCTGGTCTACATCCAGGTGGGTAATTGTCCCATGATTCTCCAGTTTGCTACATTTTAGGAAGAATGTTGACAACCGAAGTAAGTTCTGAACAGGGAAATTAGGAGAGTGAGGCAATTGGATATTCATAAAATGAAAACTGGAAGGAAAAAAAAAACCCTAGAGAACTGGAAAGAAATGTTTAGCTTAAAAAAAGGAAAAAGACTTGAGAAGATTTATAAAACTGCGTATCATGGCAGATCATAGCCTAAGCCCTGGGCGCCAGGAGACCTGGGCTGAAATCCAGTTCTACTGGTCCCTTGATACGTGATTGAATAGAGTATTTAAAGAATTTAAAGAATTTACCCAATTAGAGGTAAAAGGTGTTAGCTGCCGCCTGAGTGGAATCACAGATTTCTAACTATCCAAATCAGGTGGCTAAAATGTCATAGTGACACATATGGCACTGGAGGGTCCCCTGAGCCAAGTGACTATAAAAGGGGGAGTTCCCTTTGTACTCAGTGGCTAAGGTAGACTTATTCAGGAGGCATGAAGCTCGTTTTTTCTTTCCTTTTCTTTCTTTTCTTTTCTTTTTTAATTTACATCCAAGTTAGCATCTAGTACAACCATGATTTCAGAAGTAGATTCCTTAGGGCCCCTGACCCATTTAGCCCATCCCCCCCCCCACACCCCCTCCAGCAACCCTCAGTTTGTTCTCCATATTTATGAGTCGCTTCTGTTTTGCCCCCCTCCCTGTTTTCATGTTATTTTTGTTTCCTTCCCTTATGTTCATCTGTTTTGTCTCTTAAAGTCCTCATATGAGTGAAGTCATAGGATTTTTGTCTTTCTCTGACTAATTTCACTCAGCATAATACCCTCCAGTTCCATCCACGTAGTTGTGAATGGCAAGATTTCACTCTTTTTGACTGCCGAGTAATACTCCATTGTCTATATATACCACATCTTCTTTACCCATTCATCCATCGATGGACATTTAGGCTCTTTCCATACTTTGGCTATTGTTGATAGTGTTGCTATAAACATGGGGGTGCACATGCCCCTTCAAAACAGCATCCCCTTGGATAAATACCTAGTAGTGACATTGCTGGGTCATAGGGTACTTCTATTTTTAACTTTTTGAGGAACCTCCACCCTGTTTTCCAGAGTGGCTGCACCAGCTTGCATTCCCACCAGCAGTGCAAAAGAGATCCTCTTTCTCCACATCCTCGCCAACATCTGTCGTTGCCTGAGTTGTTAATGCTAGCCATTCTGACAGGTGTGAGGCGGTATCTCAGTGTGGTTTTGATGTGTATTTCCCTGCTGATGAGTGATGTGGAGCATCTTTTCATGTGTCGGTTGGCCATCTGGATGTCTTCCTTGGAGAAGTGTCTATTCATGTCTTTTGCCCCTTTCTTCACTGGATTATTTGTTTTCTGGGTGTTGAGTTTGATAAATTCTTTATAGATTTTCGATACTAAGTATTCTTACCTAGATTTTCGATACTAAGTATTCTAACCCTTTATCCGATACGTCGTTTGCAAATATCTTCTCCCATTCTGTCAGTTGCCTTTTAGTTTTGCTGATTGTTTCCTTCGCTGTGCAGAAGCTTTTTATTTTGATGAGGTCCCAATAGTTCATTTTTGGGCATGAAGCTCTTAAATCCTGTGTCTTGGTCTTGAATCTCCAACTAATGAGCAAACAGACCCTGGTGGCCAAAGCCACCTTCTAACTTTTGCTCAATCCACCAGATACGCTCACCAGATATGGCCGTCCTTATTTGAGTGACTTTTTAACTCTGGGAAGAATTTAGAATGCTACAATAACCCTCATCGCAGGAATGCTTTTGTGTGAATTAAAAGTAATCTCTTTGTAATGTTTAAGAGGATCTGCCATTTTAGGAAATCTGTCAGATTGGATTAGCCTTGAGCCATTGATTTTGACTCCTAGTGTCAGATAGAAAAGTATGAGAATTTCACTAAGTGTATTAATAGTATTGAAATATTTAAGAAAACTCAAGATTCAACAAACTTACAGGCTTAATTTATTATCTTCACCAGAGTCATCCAACCACCTCACAGGGTTTTATTTGTTAGGATTATACTTACTTCTGGTCAGGCAGGTGAAGGGCTTGAAAAGTTCAAGTATATTAAATGTATGAGTAGAGTTTAAAAAGGGGAATTAAATACATTTATAAATGAGATTAATTGTTTAAAGCGAATCTAATTTGTTTGAATTGTGTTGACTATTAATCAGAGAACAAATGAAAGTAATTGCCCTTATTTTATACGGCAATTACGAGATTTATTAATAGCATAACTAACAATATTCACAAATTGAACTTAACGCTTCAAAAAAGAAAACCTAAATATGTAAGTTTAAAAATTGAACGTTGTTATGAAAGTCATCTAAATGTAGACAGTCCAAGAGTCCTCCTAGGTCATTAACAAGCTTAGACTGACATGTGTATCACCTTGGAACGGGCTTCACTAGCCTCGTCTGTAAGATTCCGAGACTTTTGATGAAGATTAACCGAGATAACGTGTCTAAATCACTTAGCCTGGTATCTACCAGAAAGTTTCACGTGGCAGGTCAGTCTGTCTACAGAAATCCTCAAAAACATGGATTTGAACATGTGGGGCCTCAGGGCGCCTGGGTGGTTCAGTCGGTTAAGTGGGGACTCTTGATTTCGGCTCAGGTCATGATCTCAGGGTGAGTGGGATCGGCCCCACCTTGGGCTCTGCGCTGACAGCACGGAGCCTGCCTGGGATTCCGTCTCCCTTTCTCTCTCTCTCTCTCTCTTTCTGCCCCTCCCCTGCTCCCGCACATGCACGCCCGCTCTTGCTCTCTCTCAATAAATAAATAAACATTTTTTTAAAAATCCTAAATAAATACGTTGGGTCCAGTGTCAGATGAAAGACGAAGCAAATGCATTCTGTAATGCTCTGGAGATCGGAGAATGGAGCTGGTGGTGCCACGCAGATGAAGAATAATACAGGTCTGCAGATTCGGGGCCCTTCCCCGTGTGTCAGGGACTCCGCTGAATGTTATTTCATTTACTCGTTACAATATACCGGCATCACGAGGGTTTGATCAGAGAAGCAGGAGTAGTGTGAGGAATGTAAGAGATTTACTCGAGGGATTAGACTGCAGGAAGTTGTGGGAGTCGTATAGTTTATGCACAGCTCTCGCTTCTGTGTTCTGGCGTCTGGCCAGCAGGTGGGAAGGGAGGGGAGGGCGGATAGACATGAGGTGGGTGCGAGCGTGAAGGAGCTGAAACCTACATCTGCCTCTCATCAGAACGCATCCTGGTCATATTGGCCTTACCCAGAAACCTACATTGGCCTCTCACCGTCTCTAAGACGCGGGTGACCCGCAGAGATGCAGCCACACTTTGCCACTGGACTTCACACAGAGTTGGCCCAAGATTCCGAGAAGCTGAAGACAGAAGATCTGGCAGGGGAACCGCAACAGCACCAGCCCTTACATGCTCCTTCTTGCCTCACTCTGCTCTCCAATTTCTCTTTCAAAAAATTGTTTTAAGTTCATTTATTTTGAGTGCGGGCAGGCGCGCGAGAGAGCGCAGGCACAAGCGTGGGAGGGGCAGAGAGAAGGAGAGACAGAATCCCAAGCAGGCTTGGCACCCGTCAGCACAGAGCCCGATGTAGGGCTCGAACTCACAAACCCGTGAGATCATGACCTGAGCCAAGATCAAGAGTCAGATGCTTAACCGACTGCGCCACCCAGGCGCCCCTCCAATTTCTCTTGTAGGCAACCCTAACCCAGAACCAACTAAGGAAAGAGATCTGGTGATCTCAGTTCCAACTTGGCAAAACTGAGATAATTCTAAGCTACCACCATCCTGTTATCCCTATTTTACAGAGAAACAAACTGGCTTAGAAAGGTAAAGAACTTGGGCAAAGGCACACAGAGGGTGAGAAAACTGAAATGTGAACAAAGGTGGTCTGACTCTGAACCTGGGATCTTCACCAGTGCCTAATGTCTGAAAGATAGACAAAAGCCAGTTTGGGCTCAATAAAACGATGGCCTGGGGACACCTGGGTGGCTCAGCGGGTTGAGTTGCTCAACTCAGTGGGTTGGTTTCAGCTCAGGTCATGATCCCATGGTGGTGGGATCGAGCTCTGTGTCGGGCTCCATGCTGAGGGAGGAGCCTGCTTAGGATTCTCTCTCTCTCTCTCTCTCTCTCTCTCTCTCTCTGCCCCTCCTCTGCTCACTGCCCCCCCACCAAAGACCTGTTTAGCAGTATGAGTTGGCCCACATTGGAACAAGATACCTTGGGAAGCAGAGGGTTCCCTGTCTTAGGTGATGCTCTAACACGGGCTGGGTGGCCACCCATCAGAGACATTACACAAGAGGGTGTTCACTGGGAGGGAGAATGAACTGAGTGGTTACTAAAAGCACTTTCAACTCCAAGATTCTATGTTTCTAGAACATAAAGTTCAGAGCAAGGGTCCAAACTCACAAGGTATAAGGTGTAAGAACAGAAGAGATGGAGAAGAAGGCAGAAGCAGTCAAGGGTGGGTAGGCAAGAAACTTAGCCAAGCTCTGCCCAACAGTGCCAAAATCCACTGCAAGAAAAATAAACATTACGGTCAACCCAAGAGCTTTTTCACATACAGGATGTCACATAATCAACTATATAGTGGTGATTTTCCCCCCATAGATGGATTCAGTTTTCCTGAATTGATAAGCTGTTTTTGTCGTTGTAGAGACATGATCTTTAAAAGTCTTTTGAAAGGACTGCAAATTCAGGCACGCTATGCATAAACTCTTTAAAATAAACGTTTAATCAATTTAGGGCATGACAAAAAGTTTGAAGCAAATATCCAAATATTTCAAAGAACTGCTTAGAAGAGAATTTTCACATTGGAAGTTCTGCCAATATAAACACATAATAACGAACCTTATGTTCTTGGTAACAGATGTATCCTGATGACATCTTTCCAAAGCAGATATTATAATAATTTTCTTTTTCTCCCCTCAAATTCCATCCAAGCTGGTTAATCCGCTACACAAATTGGAGGTCATGGAAAAATCTATACAAAGATGTGAGAGGAGGTTGACTTCTCACCAAGAAAAGTCGCAAATCAGTGAAGTTAATGGATTAACGTTGAAAAGCTCCAAGCCGATAGATAGAAACCCCATGAGAAATGTTATTGTGGTATATGGATATCTGTCGTCACCCTTCTCCTCCTCCTGACCTGAATGGAGTACAGCAGTGGCCGCCATTGTTCTCTGGCTTCCAGTGGGGAGCCAATGAGTAGCACCAGAACATTAGAAGGAGGAAGCAGAGTGAAGTTACGATACTTATTCTCCTGGCGCTCTCCTTGCAGGGTCGCCTTAAGTTAACTGGGTCCCTTGACAGAAGATTGTGTCTTTCTCAAGGTGTCTCTTTATAACACTCTCTGTCTCTGTCTGTCTGTCTCTTTCTCATCCTCATCTCATCAGGCCTGTAAGTGGTAAAGTCTCACCACTGTTAATAGTCTCAGAGTACCGCAGTCTGTATTCTGGTCTCTCTACTCCCTGTCCCACACCTTTGTCAACAATTGGCTTAGTCAACCCTCCCCAAATTATCTTAAAAAAATTTTTTTAATGTTTATTTTTGAAGGAGGGAGAGACAGAGCGTGAGTGGGGGAGGGGCAGAGAGAGAGGGAGACACAGAATCCAAAGCAGGCTCCAGACCCTGAGCCATCAGCACAGATCCCGATGCAGGGCTCGAACCCACGAACTGTAAGATCACGGCCTGGGCCAAAGTCGAACGTTTAACCGACTGAGCCACCCAGGCGCCCCCAAAATTACCTTAATTAGAGGATACTTTTGTTTCCTGCTGGGACCCTACTTGATCCTACAGAGAATAATAAAAATGCTAAATAAGTATTAAATTTCAACTTCAATTCTATGTCCACCATTTTCAGAAGGTTAGGGCATGGTTTTTGCATTGTCGCCGCTGAAAATTATGATTATGAACAAGATGACTACACCCAGAGCTTGGTGTTGTTGCTATTACAGATTCTGGAGCCAGAAGGCCTGGCTTAAATCTCAGCTCTGACGCTTACTAGTTGGGTGAGTTTAGGCGAATCCTCTAACCAAGTGACTCTCAACCCAGGGCCAGTTTTGCCCCTCAGGTGACATTTGGCAATGTCTGGAGACACTTTGGTTGTCACAACTGAGGACAGGGGTTGTTCCTGGCACTTAGTCATGAGTAGATGCCAGAGACACTGCTGGACATCCTACAGTGCACAACATAGCCCCCTCATCACAAAAAATTACCTGGCCCCAAATAGTGCTGAAGTTCAGAAACCCTGTGTGACTTCGTTTCCTATTCTGGAAGGTGGAATTAATACTAGCATAAATTTCATTGGATGGCCTGAGGGGTCAATGAGCCTGTACATGTAAAACCCTTAGAACAGTGTCTGAAACATAGTATACGCTCAGTAAAATGTGGGCTGGCACATTCACATCATCTTCATCATTGTTGTGAGACTCTTTGGGAGCTCAGAGCATGAAAATAACTTGCTCCAAGGCAAACAATTACCAATTCGTGACAAAAGACGACTAATGCCACTTAAAGTGCTACCAAAGCAGAGATTTTTGCCTGGTTTTATTCTGCTGGCTCCTCAGCACCTGTGTCTAGCACATATTTTATTTGCGGACTATATTCAATATGGCACCGATTTGTTCATGACTAAGGTAATGAATGTAGTGCATCCAATAGAATTCCTAGCAGACCATAATGGCTGTCCTAGTGGATTTCATGACAATATATCTTTTGAGCTTGGAAACAAGAACCAGGGAGGGGTCTCCTTTCGCATTCTTGCTTCAAATCTTTCTAATTTTATTCACGAACCGCTTAACAACTCAAGGCCGAGAAGAAACGCACGGATAAGTTATACGATTTCTAAAATTACAGGATGCATATTTACGTTATCCACGTATTTTAAAAAGGTGTTGACTTCGAGTTATTTTAAGCAGCAATGTTTATGTCTTTCTTTTGGCTCGCTTCCGTCCAACAAAAGGATTTGAGTTGGATTGCCATTTCAAAAAATTAAGCAAGATGATCAGGGGAAAGGGAAAATGAGAGTAGAAAACAAGAGGTGAAGCAAGGAGTTAGGCTAGGATCCCCTAAAATGCCGTGTAAGAGCCTGTCTACTTGCTAGAGGGCCACGGATTTGGCAGATAAAGGCCAAGAGTGATATGTGCTCCATCACATGTGTCACAGGGACATACGGTAAAAAACTGAGAAAAGAACAATTATTCTTACTAATGAAACATAAGAGAAAGTTTTCCCTATACAGAGGACACTGAAATGAAATTAATCTCTTCAGTTGTATCTTGTTAGGAAAGTCTACCATCCACGGTGCTATTCTTCATAAGGTCCTGCAGTATAGACCAAAGGTGTGGTACTGAAGCACCATCCAAGAAAATCAACTCTACAAAAGGCTAAAATAACACAGTTCAGGCGTAAATCTCTCCTGTAGCCTTCTCCAGTCCTGGTCGAAGAGACTACTTCAAGGAATGGTCGGATAGGATGCCCTGAGGGCTGTCCTCCTTAAGCTGGGGGGTGGGGAGGAGGGCAGTGGGGGGAGGATCATAGCTGGTGGGATGATCTTGGTGACCAAAAAACAGAGACACGTGTTCTTTCGTGGTTGGCTCATTAGGTGATAGAGCTGACAGCAGGTGGTAGAAATCAGGGGGCTTAATGATAAAAATATATTTCACATTTATGAAATATTTCCTTCTGCCAGGCATTGTTCCAAGGGCAAGAAATATAAGCCATTCAATCCTCACCGTGGCCCCATTAATGGAGTACTATGGTTAAGTTTCCCATTTGACAGATAAGGAGACCAAAGAGTTAAGGTAAGTACTCGTCCAGTGTTCTCGAGCTCCCGAGTGACACGGCAAAGAATTGGACAGGGCTGCCTATATCATGTGTGTCTATATCATGTCTATATCATGTCTATATCATGTGTGTCAGAAGAAGGACCCACCCTCACTTCACCGAGTGATTAGGTCTCAAAGCATTGCCACTGGATTTAGTCCCCCCTCGGTCCTTCACTCAGTTTTTCATTTCAGTGCAATTGTTGTGTATCTTTACACAATGGTCCCTGCCTCCAAGAGGCAGAAGGTGACCCTCAGCAAGTTCAGAGACCACAGGATCTCCAAGCCTAAATGTCACATGCGTGTCCTGGGAATTGGTGTCCAGGAAACTGGAGAAGGAACATGGGTGAGAGATACTGTATTAGGGGGCTCCAGGTAGCAGGTGGGGCTCCAGAAGGGCTGAAAGAGAAGGAAAGAAGGATAGAGGAAAAGGAAAGAGGAGCAGAGAGGACCACCATGTTTGGGCCACGGAATGTTTGGACGAAGGCTACCAAAACCGTCAGCCACGTGCTGAGGGCTTTACACATATTAACGTAGTAACGTTCACCATCAGCGCACACGAAGGAGAGACTATTACTCCTCCCCTTTTGTATGCAGAAACGAAGCACAGACAGATCAAGCAATTTCGACCAAGGTCACACAGCTAATAAGAGGCATTCTGTCTCCAGAGACAGTGCCCCTAATATCTATGCCGTACCGCTCTCCAGAAGGGAACTTCCCTACAACAGAGCAGGCAGAGATAGTGGGGGAGAGGTAAGGAAAAGCCAGGCAGCGGAGAGGCCAGATTAAGGAGTTGCTAGATACTGTGCTGTAAGGGCAGAAAGTCAAGAGTCAGGAGAGCCTTCGAGTTCCCCAATGTGACTTCCCTGCAGCGAAACCATTGCTGCATGACAAACCATCCCTAAAACCAGTGGCTTAAAACAGCCACCATTCATGTGCTCATAGTTCTGCGGTTCAGCTGAGATGGGCAGAGACTGATTGCTCTGCTCTGTGCAATGTCACCCGCAGTCAGTTGTATGGCTACATTGAGCTGGGAGCCGGGCTGGAGCTGGAAAATCAAAGATGGCCTCACCCACGTGTCAGGCACCTCAGCCTGGGTGGCAGGAGTGAATGGACACCCGAGTCCTCCATTTGACTTCTCCCTCTCTCTCTCTCTCCCCATGTGATCGCTCATCATTCCGAAGTCTAACTCAAGTTTGTCTACGTTAGAAAGTTCTCCACCTAAAGGCTTGCAAGCGGGTGAGAGCTGAAGCTGCCACGTCTCGTGAGGCCTAGGTGTGGAACTTCCACCCCATCCTTTTCTTTTTTTAGGTTTATCTATTGAGTTTGAGAGAGGGAGAGAGAGTGAGCACGAGTGGGAGACGGTCAGACAGAGAGGGAGAGAGAATCCCAACCAGACGCCACACTGACAGCACAGAGCCTGACGTGGGACTCGATCCCGTGAACTGTGAGATCATGACCTGAGCCTAAATCAAGAGTCGGACGCTTAACCAACTGAGCCACCCAGGCGCCCTGCTTCTGCCGTATTCCATCGGCCAAAGCAAATCCCAAGGTCAGCCCGTTTTCAAAGGGAGAGAAATAGACCTCGCTTCTTGATGGGAGGTGCAACATACAGGGATAGGAGAAATTGTTGACAGCCATCTTTGGATACAATCTGCTTCAGGTGCCATCATGGACACCAGGGGCCTGTTTGTTGTTGTTGTGGTGGTGGTGGTGGTTCTCCTACTCCCTAATGCTGTGTCATGAATGGCATTCTCTCCATGGATCCCCAAATTCATTGAGGGATATCGTATCAACATGCCCTGTGCACTTACTCTCATCCAAAAGACTTCTGAGCCAAGGAGAGAGCATACCTAGGCTGTCCCCAGGGGAAGTCATGTCAGATGTTGCAGTTGTGTGTTGTGAGGACCCCGGTTTTGCTCTAGGGCACTGGTCGGCAGACTCCAGCCTTCTGGCAAAATCCTGCCACCCGTGCTCAATCATTTATGTATCGTCTACGGCTACCGTAGCACTAAAACAGCAGAATTGAGTAGTCGAAACAGAGACTGCACGGCCCCTAACACCTAAGACATGTACCGCCTGGCCCCTTCACCGAAGTTGGCCGACCGCGGCACCGAGGATAATATTCCGTAATGGCACTCTTTCTCATAGGTGATTTTGTTTCCAGAAATTACCTTGACCCCAAGGTTCACGCTTTAACTAGCAGAAATAGACATTCCTTGGGCCAGCCTATATAATTCCTTAAAGAGGCAAGGGAATGTAAAGCTTTCAGTAGTAGAATTTTATTTTCTTTTGTTTTATTTTTTCAGGAATAGAATTTTAAAGCGTAAACCTACATGATTGCTTTCAAGTCGCACCAATTTATGTCTTGGGCACTTCTAGAACCTACCTGTCCTCAATCCCTTGCCGGCACAACTCTCCACACAAAACTCAACCTGTTCCCAGGGGAACTCATTCAATAAGCAAATTGCATTGCCTCAGTGGGTAATCAGTGTACCTATTCGCAATCAAGAGACCCCAACAGAGCTCTTAAACTCTGTTAAACTAGCCGTACTTGAACTTTCTGAAAAACTCAAGATAATTATGGAATCCTGCCTTTTTTGCCCTCACTTGATTGTATACATGAAGGATTCATTTTTAACACCTAATTTTTAAAGGACATTACACAGTGCGAAATTGTGTTGTTGTGTGAGAAATTATTTTGACCACGTTTTCAAATGCAAAATAAAACAAAAAGATGAAATTTAACATCCTGTTTCCCTGGAACTCTGAAAGTTCTGCTCCCAAGCCAATCAAGAATATATTTTTGAAATGTGATGCTTAAAAAGTTTTCAAACTCACATACCCACTGACCCAGCAATTTCAGTTCCCAGATTGTATCCCAAGTTCATGACATGGTTCAAGGTTAATCATTGCAGAATTATTTGTAATACCAGGGACTCTTAAATGAATAAGGGACTGGCTCAAAAGCAGTCATAGACAATACATAAACAAATAAGCATAGCTGTGTTCTGACAATTTATTTAGACGCAGGACTCGAACTCTCAAACTGTGAGATCATGACCTAAGCCGAGATCAAGAGTCAGACACTTAACCGACTGTGCCACCCTGGTGCCCCACCATGTGAAGGATTAAAAGGAATAAGGAAGATCTTGGGAATCTTTACAGAGGACAAATTCCAAGATTATTGCTTAGTGAAAAGAAGAAAAAGCAAAGTGCAGAATAGTATGTATAATATTTTATCATTCGTTAAAAAAAAAAAAAGTGGGAGGGAGAAAACTGATATAATTTGTTTGTATATGCATTAAATACCTCTGGGAGGACACCCGTAAGAAATTAATAATACTGTTTGTCTCCAAGGCTGATAGTCAGTCAGCGTCCGGCCAGAGAAACCACTCTAGGGATTTCATTCAGAGTGTATTTAATACAAGAATTTGGTTACACAGGTAATGGAAGAATTAAGATGTCAAATAGGAGACTATGAGGTAACCCAGAGGTTATTAAGAGCAAGAAATGTCTACCACCCTTAGGGCTGAAAAGATACAGGGAGGAGGTGGTGTTACCAGAATCTGAAAGCTGGACCAATGGGCAGCAGGAGAATGGTGGTGGGGAATGCTCAGGGGTACCTGGGACACAGAGGATAAGCTGACTCGGGGGGGGCCGGAACCAAGGAGGAGTTGAAACAACTGCAGGAAGTCCTACTCGAGCATGAGGGGAGAAAGAAACACCCTGGCTCTGCCCTCCTCACAACCCCCGGTCTTTACCAGTGGCCGCCATGCCCCTATTGCCTGAAGCTACAGAAACCACCATGCAAGGGAGCCTGGGAAATTCCGTTTCCTGTAGCACAGAGCAGTGCAGACAGAGGACAGTGAGTGGATTTGTGAAGAAGCCGGCAAACAACTGGTTCAGAAGGAAACGTGTTGACCTGGGAGATAGCTGTGACAGGAAGACTTTTTTTTATCTTATCTTATCTATCTTATCTATCTTATCTTATCTTGTCTTATCTCTTGAAAATTAAAACAATTTTTTAAGTGTTTTATTTATTTTTGAGAGAGAGAGTTGGGGGGAGGGGCAGAGAGAGAGGGCGACAGAGGATCCGAAGAGGGCTGTGCTGACAGCGGAGAACCCAGTGCAGGGCTTGAACTCAGGAACTGTGAGATCATGACCCGAGCAGGAGACCGATGCTTAACCCACTGGGCGGCTCAGGCACCCCAACGAGTTCTATTTTTTTAGTTTAAAAAGTTTTTCGGGGCGCCTGGGTGGTTCAGTCGGTTAAGCGTCCGACATCAGCTCAGGTCATGGTCTCACGGTTCGTGGGTTCGAGCCCCGCGTCGGGCTCTGTGCTGACAGCTCGGAGCCCGGAGCCTGCTTCGGATTCTGTGTCTCCCTCTCTCTCTGCCCCTCCCCTGCTCACTCTCTGTCTCTCAAGCCATAAATAAATATTTAAAAAAATTTTTAAAACAGAAAAAGAAAGTTTATGTTTAAATTAACCATTCTCTTTATGGTGAAAGGACTTTTTTTTTTAAGTTTATTTATTTTGAGAGAGAGAGTGTGTGTGAGAGAGTGGGGGAGGGGCAGAGAGAGAGGGAGATAGATAGAATCCCAAACAGGCTCCACACTGTCAGCCCAGAGCCCGATGTGGGGCCCAAAATCACACCGCAGGATCATGATTTGAGCTGATGTCGGTGGCTCCCATGGTGGGAGTACTTATACCCAGAAAAGTGGGGCTCTTTTCCATGGCATCTGATGACCCAAGTGACTTCTCTGGAACAGACAGCCACAGCAGCTACCACCCTCCCCCAACAAACTCAGGGCCACGAGGAAGTTTCTAGCATCTTTCCTAGGCAGGCCTTTGGTCATAATACTATACGGGAAAAAACCCACCAATAAACAAAGCATTTCAGAGTTATTTAATAAAAGCCACACTTACTGAGCCTTGTTGCACAACCCTGAAAACGGGAAACACGAAGAAAAAAAGGCATATTTTAATAAAGACATTGCGACACTGACGTCAGAATCCTCATCTCGAGAGTGAAGAAAACAAGACCATGAAACCAGCTTAGTGAAAACAGATTTTCCTGATTTCTATTTCTCCCCTACTGTGTGAACATTCACCAGCTTGTTTATTCTCTAACCCTCCACCTTCTGTAGGTGGACATTTCCTCCCTTATTTTGATTGGAGCGAACAGATGAGAATGAATTACATTAAGCTGTTGGTTGAGTCAAAGTTTTTTAAGGACTCTTCACAGTTCCGAAACAGCCATGTGAAAAATGAAAAATGAAATCAAAGGTTTTCTTCTACTGAGTGCTGAACATTCTAATGATGAATATTTTCCAAAGGACAGATAGCAAAATGGTGCCTACAGCATGATTTCCAATTTAGGGAGAAAAAAAAATACACGTACGTATGCCGAAGAAAGTTTTTCCAGGTGATGAATGGAAATTTCCAGATGGGTGGAACAAAGAGATCTACAGACAAAAGTGATCTGAGGGGCGCCTGGGTGGCTCGGGTGTTTGAGCGTCTGACTTTGGTTCAGGTCTCGATCTCGAGGTTCGTGAGTTCGAGCCCCGTGTCGGGCTCTGTGCTGACAGCTCAGGGCCTGGAGCCTGCTTCAGATTCTGTGTCTCCCTCTCGAGGGGTCCCTGATTTAACCAGCCCAAGGGCCACCTATCTTTGTTTTTCTTGTAAATCAGAAAGTAAAATTTTCCGGATGGTTTAAGCCAGCTCTAATTGTGTTTTCTGCTACATGCGAATCTTACCTGATATGATCTCCACTTTACATGCTGTTATTGTCCAGTATCTTTGTTCCATTAATTTTTAATGCGCCTTTAATTAACTCTCATTAAAAACATGTAGCGATTTCTTCTTCAGCTTTACTGATACACGTACCAATTTCTCTGTTCACATGCTTCTTCCATTTGAATTCTTGTTGCTTCCTTCAAATATCTTTCCCCCTCATGAAAATCTTTTGCTTCTTTTTCTTTTTTTTAGCAATGATTTATTTGTTCGTGGTGACTCTGTCTACGTCTGTGTCTTTCGAGGTGTTTCTTTAACCCTCTTGTTTGAATGATGGCTTAGCTGCAAAATAAATTCCTTTGACTGGCACGAGGCAAGGAATTGAAATTGCTGCCTTCTACGGAAATCCCGGGCCTTGAAGGGATCAACCATTAGTAAAAGGTGGGAAAGGGAAGAAAGACCCAGCTGCTGGCCTAAGTTGACAATGAAAAGTCCTGCTTGCTTGCTCTTTTGCCTGCTTGCTTGCTTGCTTTGTCTGGCCTCTAGGTAGGAAAAAAAAAAAAAAAAGTCTCCCTTGAAAAATGCATAACCATGTGCTTCATGGGTTTGGAACCCCTAAAATGGAAAGTTAATATCAAAACTCTTCCCAGTCTGTATTGCCTGGCGGAAAGAAATGCAAAAGTACTCGGGAGGTCTGCATCCCACGTCTGAGATGCACAGGATCGCACAGCCAGAGCTCCACGGACATTCAGCTTCAAATGACAAAACATAAGATTTCACTGTGAGTAAAAGTGGCCACCCGGACAGCAGGTTTCTGTCGCCAAGGTACTTCAGGTATCAGAACAACCGAACGCAAAGGATAAAGCAAGTATGTTTTAAAAACGATGAAAGACCTAAAGCGAACGCTATAATCCATGAGAGCAAGTCAGTGTTTAAAAAATAAGGGGCAGATTTTGAACCAAGTGACTCTATTCGACATGTATGAATTATGCAGCATATATAAGAGAGGTTATGAGATCTCAAGGATGGAATTAGATAGTCAAGTATGTCTCTAACAGGAAGTCCCCAAGGAAAGAACAGAAAGATTGTGGGGATGCTGGTGCAATGGAGAATCGATATTTTAAGACATACTGGCTGACAATTTTTTCCGTGTTCATTAAAGTCATAAATCTTGCCAGGCAAGAAAAATAAAAACAAACCCAAAATGCTGAAGTTAAGTAGCCGATCTTAAAAGCCATTAGCCGGTAATGATGAAGCACCTTACCAAAAACGAAGCCAACACTTAGGCTGAGAAGAGTTATTGCGACAGCAATGTGAGAGTCCAGAAGGCAATGGAATAACATGTTCACGGGGCTCGGAGGTGGTAGCTTTCAGGTTGGAATTCAATATCCACCTAAGCCATCAGTTAATCAAGACATTTTCAGGCAAAGACTGACAGATCTACAAACAGATCATTGCTGTGAAAAAGGAAGCAAAAAAAAAAAAAAAAAAAAAAAAAGGCTATCAGAGATTAAGAAGGACATTTCCCAGTGAGAAAGGGGTCGATTCGTCAAGAAGACGTACACCCTAAATGCGTATGCACCCAACAGCAGAGCTCCAAAGTAGAAGAGGCAGAGTCTGAGGAAACGAAAAAGGAACGTACAAGCCCACAGTTATTATTCAAGATTTCAACACTCTTCTCTCAATAATTAATGGATCAAACAGACAGAAAATCAGTAAGGCTATGGAAGACTTAAATGCCATCAACCAACCCGACATAATTGACACTTATGAAACATTCGCACCCAACGGCAACCGAATACGCATCCTTTTCAAGCGTCCGTGCAAGAGTGAGCAACGCAGATGATATGCTATGTCATAAAAAAAAAAAAGCCTCAATAAATGGATTGAAATCATACAGCATGTGTCCTCTGATCACAAGGGAATCAATTTAGAAACCACTAATAGAAAGATAAATGAAAAACTTTACCCAAATATGTGGCCATGAGACAACCTGTTTTTAAGAAACTCATGGGTCAAAGAAGCAATCAACAGGAAATTCAAAATGAATGAAAATAAAAATAAAGCATCTAATTTGTGGGATGCCGCTAAAGCATTGCTTATAGAGAGACCTCTCGGTATAAATGCTTATTTTAGAGAAAAAAAAGATCTTAAAAACAATTATCTAAGCTTCTACTGTAAGAAGCTAGAAAAATGAGAGTAAACTAAATCCAATGAAATGAAAAGAAAGGGAGTGATAAAGATAAGAACAGAGATCGCTACCGATAAACAACTGGAAATTGCAATGTTAAAAAATTTCAACTTAAAAATAGCAACAAACAAATATTTAACAAAACGCACAAAACCTCTATGTGAAAATGATAAAACGTGGTTGTAAGAGATTAAAGAAGACATAAGTAAATGAAGAGAGATACAATGATTATGGTGTGGAACATTATTTCTTTTTAAGTTTATCTATTTATTTTGAGAGAGAGCATGCATGCACATGTGAGAGAAAGAGAGACAGACAGAGAGAGGCAGAGCCAGAGGGAGAGAGAGAGGATCCCAAGCAGGCTCAGCACTGTCCGCGCAGAGCCAGAAGCGGGGCTTGAACTCGCAAACTGCCAGATCGTGACCTGAGCCGAAATCAAGAGTCAGACGCCCAAGCGACTGAGCCACCCAGGCGCCCCTGGCTTGGAACATTCAATACTATTAAGATATAAATTCTCCCCAAATGGATCCATTGATTCAAGGCCATCTCAAGAAAAATCCTAGCAGACTCTTTATTTTTATTTAATTAATTTAATTAATTTTTTAATATATGAAATTTATTGTCAAATTGGTTTCCGTACAGCACCCAGTGCTCATCCCAAAAGATGCCCTCTTCAATGCCCATCACCTACCCTCCCCTCCCTCCCACCCCCCATCAACCCTCAGTTTGTTCTCAGTTTTGAAGAGTCTCTTATGCTTTGGCTCTCTCCCTCTCTAACCTCTTTTTTTTTTTTTCCTTCCCCTCCCCCATGGGTTTCTGTTAAGTTTCTCAGGATCCACATAAGAGTGAAACCATATGGTATCTGTCTTTCTCTGTATGGCTTATTTCACTTAGCATCACACTCTCCAGTTCCATCCACGTGGCTACAAAGGGCCATATTTCATTCTTTCTCATTGCCAGGTAGTACTCCATTGTGTATATAAACCACAATTTCTTTATCCATTCATCAGTTGATGGACATTTAAGCTCTTTCCACAATTTGGCTATTGTTGAGAGTGCCTAGCAGACTCTTTAATAGAAACTGATAAACAATTATAAAACGTATATGGAAATGCAGAAGAACCAAGAATATCCAAAGCAATTTTGGAAAAGAACAAACTTGAAAGTCTTATGGGACTTATGATAAAGTTACAGTCATCAAAACAGTGTGATATTGGCGTGAGGACAGACCTACAAATTAATGGAATGGAAGAAGGAGTCCAGAAATAAACCCACACATATGCGGTCAAAAAAAAAGAAAAAAAAAAAGCTGACCAAGTAATGCTAGAACAACGAGGTACGCATAATTTTAAAAACGGAACTCAGTGCTCACCAGATAAATAAAAATTAACTAGACGATGGGTCTAAATGTGAAAATTAAACTATAAAACATAGAGGAGACCATAGGGGAACATTTGTGTACCTTGGGGCAGAAAGGATGCCTTAGCACAAAAAGCACTAGCCAAGAAAGGAAACACTGATAGATTGGACTTCATCAAAATGAACGGCTGCTATTTGAAGCACACCTTTAAAAAACTAAAAAGGCAAGAAAAACACAAGGCAAGCCACATACTAGAGGAAATACATACGTCCGACAAAAACTTGCATCCACAACACATACAGAACTCTCACAACTCAAAAAAATTTTTTTAAGAAAGAAAGCATGCACAGGGGTAAGGGATAGAGGGAGGGAGGGAGGAAGAGAGAGAGAGAGAGAGAGAGAGAGAGAGAGAGAGAGAATCTTAAGCAGGCTCCAAGCTCAGCATGGCCTCATCCAAAATCAAGAGTCAGGACACTCAACTGACTGAGCCACCCAAACACCCCTCTTAAAACTCAATTATAAAAACAAACCACATTTAAAAATGGGCAAAATCTTTGACCAGAGCAAAAACTGCACTCCTAGGCATTTGTACAAAAGCACCCCCATGCAATGCCTTATACGGTGGCTCTATTTAAAATTGCCAAATGGTGAAAACAACTCAACCACCCATTAACAGGGAAAGAGATAAACAAATTGTGTTATACCCATGCTATAGAATACTACTCAGCAACGAGAAGGATGCAAAAGTATACATGAATCTCAGAAGTCTTAGGCTGAGCGACTATTGCCAGACACAAGAGAGTACAATTCTGTGGGCTTCCATTTATATAAACTTCTAGAACTGTCAAATCTAATCTCCGCTGACAGAAAACAGTCAATAAATAAATTAATGGTTGCCTGAAAGGGCCAAAGGGGGATTAATACAAAGAGGCAGGAGGGAACTTTTACGGCGGATGGGAATATTCTATACCCTAATTGTGCGGGGGATTGCCGGTTACACAGGGGGAATCAGTAACAGTTGTCAAAACTCATCAAACTGTACACGTAAAATGGGTCCATGTTACCATCAATAGACTCTTCCGCAAAACTGATTTTTTGAAAAAAAACCAAAGCATTTCTGGTGGGTCTGTCATCTGTCGACTTGGCCAAGCTGAACTGCATTTTTCGCTCTTCCCCTTCCTGGATGTTTCCGGTTAGAGTGGCCCACGGGAGAGATTCTCGGGTGACATTTGGAGGGTGGGAGTGAAACAGCAGGGGCCCCAGTCCATCCTCAGAGTCTCCAGCTGGCGCTTCTGGGTTGCCACTTATGCTTGTTCTCCCCCGGTTTACATCCGCTTACTGACTGCTGGCCCCGGGGGACCTGAATTTTCAGCATGAGAAGTGAAGACAGCAACCTTACAGGGACTGGGCGCCCGCTGCTGCAAATGCACGAAGGTCAAATCCCTGGAACAAGCCCCTCCGTGTATATATCTTCCTTCCTCGTAGTTCTGTTCTCTAACTGGACCTTGACCGATGAAGCCCCTTCAGGAAGGCAATGTCTTCAGCCCCCATTTCATGGTTATTGGGTATAAGGTGTTCCAAAGGAAAAAAAAAAAACAACATAGGTGTAGTACCATTATATATCTATATTATAGAAGAAGGAAAACAAATGAGGTATCCCAAAGCTGGTTACTACAAGAATCATTATTTATTTCATTTTTACGTTAAGTCTTTCCGCCGCAAAATGCATGGAATTGGCTAACAAAAAGAGATAAGTGTAATACTGGGGAAAAGACGTGAGAAAAAAAGGGGACACCACAACTCTGCCAACAACTCTGACAACAACTCTGCTACAGTTACGGGGATGGGTGAAGGGGATCTGAGCTCCCTGATAACGAAGACCCAGAGGGAAAGAAAACAAAAAGATTTGACTAAATATATTTTTTAATTGTTTTAACATTTATTTATTTTTGAGAGAGAGAGACAGAGTGTGAGCAGGGGAGGGGCAGCGAGAGAGGGAGACACAGAATCCGAAACAGGCTCCAGGCTCTGAGCGGTCAGCACAGAGCCCGACGTGGGGCTCGAACTCACGGACCGCGAGATCGTGACCTGAGCCGAAGTCTGATGCTTAACCGACTGAGTCACCCAGGAGCCCCGACCAAATATTTTTTTAAGTTTATTTGAGAGAGAGAGAGAGAGAGAGAGAGAGAGAAAGAAAGAGAGAGAGCACACTAGTGAGTGTGAGTTGGGGGAGGGCAGAGAGAGAGGGAAAGACAGCATCCCAATCCCATGCGGGGCTCAGACTCATGAACCATGAGATCATGGCCCGAACTGAAATCAAGAGTCAGATGTTTAATCGACTGAGCCACCCGGGGGCCCCAATTTGGCTAAATATTTTAATCTACTCATATTAGAATAATGAAATACCCAAAACTCTTTGGTTTCCTCCACTGGTCACATGGTCATAGCTGGTGTTTATAATTACCTTCTTCCCCCACCCATTCCTCATTCCCTTTGCCCTCAGCAATCACCTCAGCTGGTCGTGGTTCTCTCGCTGGTGGGACTTTTCTGACTCCTGGGCAAGGGGTGTATATTGAGCTCTGTAACAAAGAGCGGTAGCCACCAAGGTCGAAGATAACAAGAATTGACACAGGTTCCAGTGTCCTCATGGGCTCCAGCTCCTGCCTTCGGGTTTAATCTTGTCCTTGATCTTGCTTCACCTGACATCCATCTTTCCTTTGCTCACCATCTGCCCCTGAATTTCAAGCTCCAGCATCAGTTGGGAGGACAGCATCTTTAGAGCTTCCGTGGTTGTGTAAGGGCAGATCCCTGCAACGAATATCTAGCTCCTAGAGTTCTGCTCCTCTGATTGAACCCTGTTAGGTGAAAAAAGCGATCCCCGTTATCACTCCTTTATTTAATACATATCAGCGATTCTTGCCAGCGACCTAAGAAGAATAATTAAAATGTCAGAAGCGTAAAACTGTTGGCATTTGCAGATGACATGATTATCTTTTTAGGATTGACAGTGAGAACAAACGAGATGGTGTGACAAAGTTGTTAGGTGCAAATTCAAATACAAAACCAATGGCTTTCTTCTATACCAGCATCAAAAAATTATAAAATGTCGTTTTAAAAAATGTAACGTTAAAGATAACAACAGGAGCTAAGGTCCTTTGAAATAAATATGACCAAAAAAAAAATCATAGGACACTCATAAAAATTATATACTTGCAACGAAAGACGTAAAAGATGTCAATAAATGGGGAGCCCCTGGATAGCTCAGTCAGTTAAGCATTTCACTCTTGATTTCAGCTCAGATCACGATCTCACAGTTTAGTGAGTTCGAGCCCCACGTCCGGCTCTGTGGTGACAGCTCAGAGCCTGCTTGAGATTCTTCCTCTCTCTGTGCCCCTCCCCTGCTTGCACGTTCTCTGTCTCTCTCAAAATAAATAAATAAACTTACCAAAAAAGATGTCAACAAATGGGAAGATATACCATATTTGTAGATGGGAATTCTCATAAAGAGAATAACATCATCAAAACAAAGTATTCTCAGATTGGTCTACAAATCCAATGTGATTGTAATCAAAATCTCAACAGGATCTTCCAGGGTTCCCGAGTGGCTCGGTTGGTTGAGTGTCAGACTCTTGATTTCAGCTCAGGTCATGATCTCATCGTCTGTGAGTTCCAGCCCCATGTTGGGCTCTGCACCGACAGCACGGAGCTGTCTCTGCCCCTCCCTCACTCTTGAGCACATGCATTCTCTCTCTCTCAAAATAAATAAATAAACTTAAAAAAAAAATCTCAACAAGATCTTTCACGGCCCTTGACAATCTCAACTTAAAATTCCTAAGAAAGGTAGAGAACCAAGAGGAGCCAAGATAATCTTTAAGAGGAGAAGGGAAATTTTTTAAGTTTTCACCTTTTAAATATGCATACCAAAATTCTTATGAATGAAATAATGTGACATCTGGAACTTGCTTTAAAATAACCCAGGAAGCAAGAAGAGAAATTGGTAGGGAGTGGGGGGAAGGCTGGGGAGCAGGTTAGGTATAAATCAAACAAGACTGGCCAGGAGTTGATAATTCTTAAAACTGGGTGACGCATATATGGGGGGTTATTACACTATTTTGTCTAGTCAGCCATATATTTGAAATTCTCCACTTAGAAAGTTTTAAAAAGAGAGAGGGAAAAAGAGATGTTACTTAAAAACAAAGTCAAGGGGCGGTTGGCTGGTTCAGTCGGACCATGAGACTCTTGATCTTGAGGCTGGAAGTTTGAGCCCCATGTTGGGTGTAAAGATTACCTCAATAAATTTTTAAAAACCTTAAAATAAGTAAATAAAAACGAAGTCAAGACGTATATTGGGGGAGTGATTTTGTAACATATAATTAACAAAGAGTTGGTAACCTCAACATATAAAGAACACCGCTACATCAATAAGAAAATGACAATCGACTCATTACGAAACTAGCCGAGGGTTTTGACTAGGCAACTCACAGAGGAAGAAAAATGTAAATTAAATATCATTTTATGACGAAATATTTTACACACAGTGGATCGGCCAAAACTTAAAAGATATGAAAAGTCTGAGAACATGAAGCGATGGTGAGGCTCTGAAGTTATAAAAGAGTTCAGAAGAGTAATTTGGAGAGCGGGTTGACCGTACATAACAAAGTTGATTATGTGTCTACCCAAACAGCCCAGGAGTCCACATATCCCCCATGCCCCCTTGCACAACACTATAATTATAGAAAACAATGGAAATAAATTTCACTTGCATCAATTTAGGAATCGATAAATAGCCAACAACAGTAATTTTTCAGCAGACTCCTTTATGTATGAGAATGATGAACACCAACTTTAGGCTGCTGGTGCTTTTTTCAGAAGAGAAGGAAGGTCGGGGCTCCTGGGTGGCTCGATCGGTTAAGCTCTGACTCTTGGTTTCAGCTCAGGTCATGATCTCATGGTTCATGGGATGGAGCCCCGCATGGGCTGTCAGCGCAGAGCCTGCTTGGAATTCTCTGTCTCTGTCCCTCAAAAATAAATAAATTAACGTGTTTTTTTTTTTAAGGAAGAGAAAGAAGGTAAGGGAAAGGATAAAGTCTTAGCTAAAGCAGAATCATTTCATTTCATTTCATTTCATTTCATGAGTATATAGTCATCAAGGCCAATGCTAATGTCTGTTGTTTTGTGGTAAAGGTTCTATAACTATTCATTATTCTCTGCCTTTGTGTATGTTTTTCATGTTCTGTAATAAAATATTTTAAAACCACCCTTTTGTCTGGTTTCCCACAAAAGTAACTATTTTTGGCATAGCTTAAAAAGGACTAAAAACACACATCGGCTAAAACCCTTAAACACTGTTAAATATTCCCTTAAAATTATTCCTTTAGGAAAATAAAGCTTTGGGCTATATTTGCTTTATCTTCATCTAAACATTTACCCTGGCACGTATAAGAGCCTAGGGCCTCACGAACGTGTGATTGTAACACACTCTGCAGAGTTTCAGGCCTTGATTTGGCCTCTCCTTCAACATCCAAATGGGTGAGGAGTTTCCCAACAAAGAGACCACAAACAAAAGTAAGGAGGGGGCCGTTGGACTCTGGATTTTGGCTCAGGTCTTGATCTCACCGTTCCTGAGACCGAGCTGTTAACCCGGAGCCTCCTCGGGAGTCTCTCTCTGCCCCTCCCCTGCTCGCGTGCACGTGCACGTGCTCTATAAATAAATAAATAAATAAATAAATAAATAAGCTTTAAAAAATTGAACATAGGGGAGCCTGGGTGTGCTCATGGGTGGAAGGAATTGGTATCTAAAATCAAAAGAGAAACGAATAATCCATCAATTCTCTCTCTCTCTCTCTCTCCCTCCCTCTCTCTCCACCCCCCTCCAAAGAAATAAATAAACATTTAAAAAAATGTATGGAGAGGGAAACATCTGGGGTAGTGTGGAGGGCGACCCGGGTGTGGAAGCTTCTAATTTCCTAGGGAAAATCCATTTTAGTATTGCCATGGCCAGCAGTTCTAAGACAGTGCTGTTATTGTAATATTAATTTTGAGCACTGTCTCACTTTTACATTCATTTAAGAAAGGACTCATTCGAATGGCTAGCACCCACTTGAAAACACCCACAGAGACTCCTGGAGCCCCAATACTGGGTCTGAAGAGTCCTAGGGGTAGGGATCCTCCTTACGGCTTCCCTGGCTGGGAAAAGTGTTTCTCCCCTCCGCCCACACTCGTACGCAGACGACCAAAGCAAACTTTGTCTTTGCAATATCAAGATCAAGGAACAAATGGCTAGGCCTAGAGTCTTGGAGTCCTAGGAATAAGTAAGTCTCTGTTTCCATCAGCAGAGTTTCCCCCCAGAGCTGAAACTCCGTTACAGGCTTAGTGGGGTTGCCGTAAAACATAAAATACACCTAGGATTGGCAGGATAAGAAATATATCGTGGGCTTTTCCTTCTTCTTCAGAATTAAAGCTCTAAGCTAGACAGGGCGAAGACAAATACGACACGAGCTCTGAATTATTCTTTTTTATTTATACACTTCAGCAGTTTGTGGTTGCCTTATCTCCTGGAGGCTGAAACTAATGAGAGGCTGAATAATTTCATGTAAGTCAAGAAAATGGAAATTGGATATGTTTGGAGCAGTCATTACATAAAATATGGTTGTTTTTATTGCTTTTAACTTTTGTTCGGTAGACTATCTTGCTAATTTAATAAAAAAATTTATGAAGGTGAATGAGTAATGTTTGTAAGTTTCTTTAAGCTCCTTGGATGAAAGGTGCTATATACAATCAAAGTATACTGTGTTGCATTATTATTTTATTTTACAAGCTCTGCAGCATAAAAAGCTACAAATAAAATCTCTCAGTGGTTTCAGGAGGAGGCACATTATCTTCCTAGTCCTGGGAATAGATCTTCAGGCTTTTGTGAAAGTGGCAAGTTTTTCATGCTCAGAGGCAGATATTGACAGGTGAGTTCTTTGTTGGAGTTGTGTGGAGTGGTATGTGTGTGTGTGTGTGTGTGTGTGTGTGTGTGTACTCGGAAGGGAAATGTGTCGCACGCAGGGTGAGTCAGACATTTGATTAAATGTCAGTCTATGGTCAATATTTATTTCTGGTGCTATTGTGTATCGCCGTTTGGAAATTGGCATGTTGTTAAAAAAAAAAAAAGGCGATTGTTTTTGTGCTTATTTTCAGGGTCCAGAAGCTGAAAAGAAAACTCTGTGCCTTGTCATCTTGTGACATCACTGAAATGTATGTGTCCTTTATGAAATTCTCATATCATAATCCCAAGCTGTGTTTGGTGACTTAGAAAGTTCAATACAAATTGAATACCCTGACGGCATCCGGGAGGCAAATCACTGTTGCATCAAAAGTTAAATAACTACAACACACAATAGGCTATGTCGGAAGGCGCCAGAAGAGTAATATCCGAAGCAAAGGCTGTGTATTCAGAAGCAGAAGTGGAGAAGTCACCAAAGAATCAGGGATAAATGGGACGGCAGTCATCAGACAATGGGA
The DNA here is from genome assembly GCF_018350195.1 of Panthera tigris. Taxonomy (NCBI): domain Eukaryota; kingdom Metazoa; phylum Chordata; class Mammalia; order Carnivora; family Felidae; genus Panthera; species Panthera tigris. Next base: position 38,872,643 of record NC_056677.1, read on the forward strand.
CAGTGGAGCTTGATAACACATCGCATTGGAATAATATCATAAACAGTTCTCTATTTTCTCCCTCAATTATAATTATCCTCAATTATTTATTTCCATTAAGCTCTCTCCCTCTTCAGTTTTTGTCCTTCATTTAAGTCTCTAAATATGAATATGCATGCTGCCCAGGAGAGAGACACATGCGCACAAAAGAACAGGTGGTGACAAGCAATGTTGATCGCTACTGATCATGTTTAAAATATTTTATGTTATTTGACACTGGATTTTTTTCCCCCAACTCTTCTTCATTCAACAGGCTCGTGCCATTGTTAGCCACCCTGAAACCATTTATCTCATTCTTTCCATCTTAATAGCCTGGGTTTGCCGTCAGCCATCTTCACTGATTTAAAACAACATCAGGGGCGTCTGGTTGACTCAGTCCATTAAACGTCTGACTTCGGCTCAGGTCATTATATCACGGTCCGTAGGTTCGAGCCCCGCGTCAGGCTCTGTGCTGACAGCTCAGAGCCTGGAGCCTGTTTCAGATTCTGAGTCTCCCTCTCTCTCTGCCACTCCCCTGCTTGCATTCTCTCTCTCTCTCTCAAAAATAAATAGACATTAAAAAATTAAAATAAAAAACCAAACAAAATCAAACAGATGTAGAGAAATCAGAACCCTCGCATGCATTGCTGGTGGGAATGTACACGGTGCAGCCGCTTTGGGACCCCGTTGGGTGTTCCTCAAAATGTTAAACGCAGGGTTATCCCATGATCCAGCAACTCCACCCCTAGGTAGATACCCAAGAGAATTGGAAACAGGCATTCCAACCAAGACATGCACCCAAGTGTTCCAAGTGGTATTATTCATAATAGCCAAAACATGGAAACAGCCTGAATGTCCATCAACCGAAGAATGGATAAGTAAACTTTGGTCTATCCATCCTACAGAAAGCTATTCAGCCATAAAGAGAAATGAAGGATGAACACCAGCTCCCAACACGGATGAACTTTGAAAACGTTCTTCCGAGCGAAAGAAGCCAGCCACAAAGACCACGTATTGTAGGATCCCGCTTTTGTGAAGTGTCCAGGAAAGGGCAACGTACTGAGACAGAAAGCACATTCGTGGTTGCGGCCCGGGGATTTGGGAAGCATGGGGGTGAGTGCTACAAGGTTTCTTCGGGGTGATGAAAATATTGTAAAATTAAATTGTGGTAAATGGCTGCGTCTGTGAATATACTAAAAACCATTGACTTGTACACGTTAAAGTTGTTTTTTTTTTAAGGTTATTTATTTATTTTGAGAGAGAGAGAGCAAGTGAGCAGGGGAGGGGCAGAGAGAGAGAGAGAGAGAGAGAACGCCACACAGGCTCCATGCTGCCAGCACAGAGCCTGACATGAGATCATGACCTGAGCTGAAGTCAAGAGCCAGATGCTTAACGAACTGAGCCACCTGGGTGCCCCAACTTGTACACTTTAAGTGGGTGAATTGCCTGTTATGTGATTTATATCTCAATAAAGCCGTTTTACAAATCAAACATGGTAAGATTTTTTAAAATTATTCTTTAAAAAAAATTATTTAGGGACACCTGGGTGGCTCAGTCGGTTAAGTGACAGACTTCGGCTCAGGTCATGATCTTGAGGTTCATGAGTTCGAGCCCCGTGTCGGGCTCTGTGATGACAGCTCAGAGCCTGGAGCCTGCTTCGGATTCTGTGTCTCTCTTTCTCTCTCTCTGCCCCTCTCCACTTGTGTGCGCGCGCTCTCTCTCTCTGAAAAATAAATTAAAAATCCCAAGCAGGCTCTGAACTGTTAGCGCGGAGCCCAGCGCGGGGTTCGAACTCGCAAACCGTGAGATCATGACCTGAGCTGAAATCAAGAGCCAGACGCTTAACCGACTGAGCCACCCGGGCTTTGGTATTTTGGCTGCTGGTGGCCTTGCAGTGGCTGTTACTTTATGCACGTATCTTCCCCTATAATTTCTCTGGATCGCATCTTCTGATTTGAGACACTTCTGGAACTGTTTTTGGTAAAAACTATCCCAACGTTTGACTTCCCTTCTGCATTAAAATGGTTAAAAGGAAATAACTGTGGTTTTATAAATTCCTCTTTATGCTTGGAAACTGACATCGGTTTCTTACCAAATGTGGTGTCACGGAAATGACATCATTTTGACCACAGAAAATCCAATGTTTCTGATATAAGCTGGGAGTTGATTCTTTAAATGAGATAAGACCACAAAGCTATGTGTGCGTGTTCTTAAACAAACCGACCTGAATGTACACGTCTAAGAAGTTTGAGCTCTTTCCAGGTAGCGTCTTTATGGGGCTTTGCATTAACACCAAGATTGATGAGATCATGGCTCAAACATTTTTGAAACTCTTATTTTGTTAGGTTTGCCTCCAAAAAGCATGACATGTGATTTTTTAAAAACTATTCTGAATGGCAATGTATGTTTGTTCTTTAATGGTGATTTGATTTTTAGAAATAGTCAAAAGCAGCCCATGTTTGATAAGTAGATCAAAAGACCAATCTGGAAACTCTTTTAATGTCAGAAATGAAATATGACCCTAGGGCGGCGAAACTTTTCTTTCTCGGGCAACTCAAACCAAATCTGAAGGCACTTTAAAAATATGAGTTTCAAAAAATAATTTGAGTAGTGACAGCATTATTGGAATGAGCCTCTGGCTTCTCCCCAAACACAATGCCAGGGACTTTAACAGACATTATTCCAATAAACCCTTCCAATAGTTCTGCAGAGTAAAAACCATCCCTCTTTTACTGATAAGGAAACTGAACCACATGCCCAAGGAAACCCAGCTGTCCTGAGGCAGAACTGGTTCTCAAAATACCCACCCCCTGACTCTCCATGGGGTCAATTGAGTAATAAATGCTCTCAGTTTGTTTGTGGTTTTTTGTTTTTTTTTTTGAGATGGGGGGCAGGGGGAGTGGTGGTGGAGAATCTTAAGCAGACTCCTTGCTGAGCGTGGACTCGATCCCATGACCCCGAGCTCATGACCTGAGCTGAAATTGAAAGTCAGACGCTCAACCGACTAAGCCACCCAGGCGCCCCATCATCTTAGTTTTAAAAGTTAGCCACTTTGCTTTATTCTTGGAGTGGTTTACAGTTTGGATTTCTTAATTCTACCTGCTGTGTACATGTCCAGACTTAAATCAGGCCAAGTCTTTGTCAAAGTCCTGGGGCTTTCCCACCCTTTCAAGCCTTCTTTCTTCTCTCATTTCAGATTAAGTTTAGGCGTGCAAAATTTGAGTGCAGTACTTTTCTCCTGCATTAACACCAGGAACGTCTCATTTATACTGTGTCAAAATTATCACAGATTCAGAATCAGTGGAGTCCAAATTAATGAGGGCTTGCCACGTTTCCTCTCTGAGCCCCTTGGAAGGCCCCTGTGCCATGCATCATCCGATGTTGTGCTTTTCAGCTTATGAAATCAGCAGAGCTGGGGCGCCTGGGTGGCTCAGTCGGTTAGGCGTCCGACTTCGGCCCAGGTCATGATCTCACAGTTCGTGAGTTCAAGCCCCGCGTCGGGCTCTGTGCTGACAGCTCGGAACCTGGAGCCTGCTTCGGATTCTGTGTCTCCCTCTCTCTCCGGCCCTCCCCTGCTTGTGCGTGCTCTCTCTCTCTCTCTCAAAGATAAATAAACAACTAAAAGAAAAGAAAACAGAGCTTAATGGAGCAAGGCCAAAAGAGCGGTGTTAGGAGGATAATGTTAAGATCTGTAATGACATGAAAACCATGAATGTAACTAGGGGAACTGTCCGTCCGTGGAAAGAACGTATTAGCGTAAATGAATTAAGAGTTAGAAATTAATGAGGTCTATTAATTGAGTTGATTCCTGCAATCTGGTATAATTCAAATAGCATCTTCTTTTAAGTGGTCCATGGACACCACTAGAACCTTTGGAAAGCCGGTTTGACTTAAAAATAAGCTAACACTCAAAATCTTTCAGCAGGGCCACACTGAGGGCAACTTAACCACCACTTGGCTTTAGAGCTGTGGCTTCCCAGAATCAGTAAAAGTAATGATAATAGCTAACACTTACATCCTACTACCTCTGTGCCAAGTGCTGGTCTAAGATGACTCATGTTACTGGTGAAGAGCTCTAACACGTACGTTAAGTGATTTGTCCAGGGTCACACATCTAGTAAGTAGTGCAACCAGAATTTATTTATTTTTGAAATGTTTATTTAGTTTTGAGAGAGAGAGAGAGAGAGAGGGAGAGAGACAGCACGAGCCGGGGACGGGCAGGGAGAGGGGGACACAGAATCAGGAGCAGGCTCCGGGCTCCCAGCTGACAGAGCCGGCCGCGGGGCTCGAACTCATGGACCGTGAGATCATGACCCGAGCCAAAGTCATATACTTGGCCGACTGAGCCACCCAGGCACCCCCAGAATTTAAATGTATCCTAAAGCATTACACATAGCCTCTCTTTCTAGTGGGAAGCAGCTTGGCAGAGATGACAGGGTGGGCAGCTAAGGACAACCTCTCTCTTTTTTTTAATGTTTATTTATTTGAGACAGAGAGAGAGAAAGAGAGAGATCAATTGTGAGCGGGGGAGGGGCAGAGAGAGAAGGAGACACAGAATCCGAAGGAGGCTCCAGGCTCCGACTTCTCAGCAGGGAAGCTGATGCGGGGCTCGAACTCATGGACCTTGAGATCATGACCTGAGCAGAAGTCGGACAAAGTCAGATGCTTAACCAACTGAGACATCCAGGTGCCCCTCTTTTCTTTTTTTTTTTTTAAATCTTATTTATTTCTTTTGAGATAGAGATAAAGGGTGCAAGTTGGGGAGAGGGGCAGAGAGAGAGAGAGAGAGAGAGAGAGAGAGAATCCCAAGTAGGCGCCATGCTCAGTTCAGAGCCTGATGCAGAGCTCAGTCCCAGGACCGTGAGATCACAGCCTGAGCTGAAATCAAGAGTAGGATGCCCAACCTACTGAGCCACCCAGGCGCCCCATTCAATTCCTATGGAAAGAACTTCAAACACACTCAGCAAAGTTGCAAGAACAGTACAATGACATCCCGAACGCCCTTCACCCATATTCAGCAATGAACGTTTGCCACATTTGTTTTATTATTGTCTCCCTGTTTCTTTTTCTCTAATTTTTACTGAATCATTTGAGCGTGAGTTGCAGACATCATGCCCCTTTATCCCTAAATTCTTCAGTATGCATTTCCTAATAACAGGGACAGTCCCTTACGGGATCACAGCAAAATTATTCAAATCAGAAAATTTAATGTTAGCGTAATGTTGTAATCTGATATACAACCTGCATTCAAATTTTGCCGGTTGTCCAGTAAGGTTCGTTACGGCCTCTCTCCTCTTCTTTGGATTCCCTGAATCCAATTCAGGATCGCAGACTGCAATTAATTGTCACATCTCTTTAATCTCTTTTGATCTAGAACAGCTCCTTAGCCTATCTTCGGCTTTCATGACATCAATATTTCGGAACAGTACGCCCCAGTTATTTCCTAGAATGTCTTTCAATGAATATTATCTGAGGTGTCCTCATGGTTAGATTTGGGTGGCACATTTTTAGCAAAACTACTACATAGGCAGCGTTTATGTTTTAAATTCGTTTTCTAGAGGGTGGGTGATGGGTATTGAAGAGGGCATCTTATGGGATGAGCACTGGGTGTTGTATGGAAACCAACTTGACAATAAGTTTCATATATTAAAAAAAATAAATTCGTTTTCTAATTGAAATGAAGACAATATGTAATATAAATTTGAAGCTATCAGGGGAAGAATTATTTTCGAGGGTGGGAGAAGTTAGCTATTCTACCTCTATTTGAAGCTAATGTTATTTCGTTGTGGTATATTCATTGTGATCTAAAAGAATAGCATGCTTTAACAAGAGCATGCTGTAATTACTGTCATGCCGTAATTATGGGAAGGTTTTGGCTCAATGTAAAAAACTTTCTAAGTTTCAGAGCCACGGAAAGATGCTGTCAACTTTGTGAACTCCTTAGTGGTGAACAACCGTGCTGGGAAAGGCAGGTAGGTCATTTAGGCATCAGATCAGGACTGGGCTAGATGGCCAGTAAGGAGCTTTCTAACCCTGATATATGTTCCCAAAAGGCTGATATCTGCATTGGCTCTAGCTTTCTCATCCCAAGGCTATCACTCCTTCAATCAACCGGAGATTGTTTAGTATATCCAGTCTACCTACCGTATGAGAAGGTGCTCAATATCACTCAAAAGTAAAGCAATGTAAATTAAAACTGCTGAGACACCATTTTTTACCTAGGAAATTGGCCAAAATCTAAAGGTTTAAAAAGACGCTGTGTTGGTGAGGGTGTAGGGAAATAGGCAGTCCCATGTGTTACTGGTGAGAACACAGATTGGTATATGACCTCTTTGCAAGGTACTGTAGCAATGACTATCAAAATTATAAATTTATCTCTGAAAACTATAAAACACTGGTGAAAGAAGTTGAAGGTGACACAAAGAAATGGAAAGACTTTCCGTGCTCATGGACTGGAAGAACAAATATTGTTAAAATGTTTATACTACCCAAGGCGATCTACAGATTTAATGCGATCCCTGTCAAAATATCAACAGCATTTTTCACAGAGCTAGAACAATCCTAAAAATTTGTATGGAACCCAAAAGACCCCAAGTAGCCAAAGCAACCTTGAAAAGGAAAAACAAAGCTGGAGGCATCACAATTCTGGACTTCAAGTTATACTATAAAGCTGTAGTGATCAAGACAGTATGGTACTGACACAAAAAATAGACACATAGATCAATGGAACAGAATAGAAAACCCAGAAATTAACCCACACTTATATGGTCAATTAATCTTCGGCAAAACAGTAAAGAATATCCAATGGGAAAAAAGACGGTCTCTTCAACAAATGGTGTTGGGAAAACTGGACAGCGACATGCAGAAGAATGAATTGGACCACTTTCTTATACCATACACAAAAATAAACATAAAAATGGGTTAAAGACCTAAATGTGAGACCTGAAAGCATAAAAGTCCTAGAAGAGAACACAGGCGGTAACCTCTTTGACATCAGCCATAGCAACTTCTTTCTAGATATGTCTCCTGAGGCAAGGGAAACAAAAGCAAAAATAAACTGTTGGGACTACATCAAAATAAAAAGCTTCTGCCCAGCGAAGGAAACAATCAACAAAACTAAAAGGCAACCTGGGGAATGGGAGAAGATATTTGCCAATGACATATCTGATAAGGGATTAGCATCCAAAATATACAAAGAACTTACAAAACTCAACACCCAAAAAGTGAACAGCCCAATTAAAAAATGGGCAGAAGACATGAACAGACATTTCTCCAAAGAAGACATCCAGATGGCCAACAGACACATGAAAAGATGCTCAACATCACTCCTCATCAGGGAAATACAGACCTTTGAAACTACAGTGAGAGATGACTTCACACCTGTCAGAATGGCTAAAATCAACAATGCAAAAAACAGCAGGTGTTGGCGAGGATGCAGACAAAGGGGAACTTTCCCGCACTGTTGGTGGGAACGCAACCTGGTGCAGCCACTCTGGAGAACAGTATGGGGGTCCCTCAAAAAGTTAAAAATAGAACTACCTCACCATCCAGCAATTGCCCCACTAGGCATTTACCCAGATACAAAAATACTAATCCAAAGGGGTACCTGCACCCCGATGTGTACAGCAGCATTATCTACGGTAGTCAAATTATGGAAACAGCCCAAGTGTCCATCAACTGATGAATGGCAAAGAAGATGTGGTATACACACACACACACACACACACACACACACACTCACTCACACACAGCGGAATATTACTCAGGCGTCAAAAAGAATGAAATCTTGCCATCGGCAGTGATGTGGAGGGAGCTAGATAGAGTGTATTATGCTAAGTGAAATAAGTCAGCCGGAGAAAGATAAATACCGTGTGATTTCACTCACATGTGGGATTTAAGAAACAAACAAGCAAAGTGGAAAAAAAGAGGGAGAGAGACAGGCAAACCAAGAAACGGGCTCTTAGCTATAGAGCACAAAGGGATGGTTACCAGAGGGGCTGGATTAAATAGGTGATGGGGATTAAGAAGTGACCTCGCTGGGATGAGCACCGGGTGATGCATGGAAATGTTGAATCACAATATTGTACGCCTGAAACTAATATAACACTATTGGTCGTATGTTAACTAACTGGAATTTACATAAAAACCTTGAAGATATATAAATCTATTTGCCCTTCAATGAGCAATTAAACATTGAGGAATTTATTCTACAGATACCCTAGCATACTCGGAAAATGATACTAGCTCAAGAATACTCAGTGTGGCACCGTTTGTAGCCGCAAGAGATTGAAAACACAGCAATGCACACCAATAGAGAATTGGTGAAGTAAATGTGTACGTATCCGTCCAATGGAACACCATCTGGATGTCATAAGAAGGGTGGTAGGGGAGGGGCGCCTGGGTGGCTCAGTCAGTTAAGCGTCCGACTTCGGCTCAGGTCACGATCTCACAGTTCATGGGTTCGAGCCTCCCATGGGGCTCTCTGCTGTTGGCGCGAGCCCGCTTTGGACCCTCTGTCCCCCTCTGTCCCCACTCCTCCCCCACTAGCACGCACGCAGACACTGTCTCAAAAATAAACATTAGAAAATATATATAGAAAACAATAAATACAAATAGATACAAATAAATGAACAGGATGAACAGAAAATGGTAAAACAAACAGAAACAGAATCTGTTTCCATTCCTGTCCACCTGGAGTTAGGAATTCCAGAGGCAACTTTCTAGCATTTAGGACGTCTCTTCCCTTTAAACGTTGAGAACATGAGCCCCAGGTATCAAAAGGCATTTTCAGAAGTGAGTGAGGGAGAGGGAGAGATTGAGAGGAAGGGAGAGAGAGAGAGAGAGAGAGAGAGAGAGATTGAGAGGAAGGGAGAGAGAGAGAGAGAGAGAGAGAGAATAACTGTGTTTTCTTCCAGAAAACCAAATCCCCATGCATTTGCATAAGCATGGTATAGCCCCCCCGTGTTGGGGCTCTGGGTAAATCCCCTCGGATCTCTTTTACGTTGCCTGTGAACTCCCTCTCCTCCGACTTCTGTAGACTCTGCTCACCGCATTGGCCTGCACTTGTGACATTCATTGGAGCCCTGCCCTTGACCTGTGAAAGTCACTCTGCCCACTTGCAAAGAAAGCAAGAAATCCCCGGGTATTTACTTCCCCTGGGGGCAGCCTTAACCCGTGACTGACCAGGGCAGGAGTATGAAATCCTAGCTCCTTGCCTCTGGTCTGAGCAAACTTCGAGGTATAATTTACGTTCCAGAGTTCTTCACAAGATCAGACTAAGGCGGGGGCTTTGCTTGAAAGGCACACTCCCTTGGCTTCTTTCCCTTCCACACCCTACCTCTCGCACCCCCTTCCTGGGTTCTCGTGGGAGGACTTTCCTTCATAAATCATCCGTATAGGAATCCATGTCCCAGGATCCCTTTCTGGAGAACAAGGCCAAAAACAAATGGTTTATTAGACTTGGAATGGCTACAACACGACGCCAAGATTTGATTCTTCCCTAATACGTAGGTTTGAGAGATTGAGGTATCATCATTTTAAGTTCCAATCCCACCTCCCAAACATTGTGAATACTCCAGATTATACCTCATTATGCAATTATTTTACGATGCATAATCATTTCAATACCTTGCTTCTGCGAGCAAATGAGTTTTTACCACGCGCCTAATCATATTACCAATTTAGTTAATGTAGAAGTCCTGCCCCTAGGGTCTAGTATTTCAAAAGATCGTAAATGGAATTTACAATGTTTCAGGTAAACTAATACGGAGGTAACAGAAGAAAAAAAACACGCCCCTTTCATCTCGGGTGATCTAGCCTCCTGAAGCATGAGATTTGATTTGATTACCTCTATTATTATTTTTGCCTGCCTGCCTGCCTAAAGATGTCATTAAAGCTCAAAGTAGAGCACAGCTAATTTAACAACTGCATATTTTCATCTCTCCTCCTACGAACTTGTTTTCTCGAACAAAACACACCCTTGCTCTTAGAAAAGGACTAGTTTCCCCGGGGAAAATTTTCTGTAGCCATTTCTCCATAAATATCACTTTGGGGGAGGGTATCCGGGTGGCTCAGTCAGTTGGGCATCCGACTCCTGATTTCTACTCAGGTCATGATCTCCCGGCCCCTGAGTTCGAGCCCCGCATTGGGATCTGTGCTCACAGTGTGGAACCTGCTTCGGATCCTCTGTCTCCTCTCTCTCTGCCTTCCCCCTCCCCCCACCGTCTCTCTCTCAGGAAAAAAAAAAAGCATTTAAAAAGATATATCACTTTGGTACTTGGAACTTTCCCACAGGAAAGGGTTTCGATCAAATGTTTGATCATTTTAAGAAGCGTCCACAGTACAGCAAAGGTCAGAGAGAACATTCTTGCCCTTTACGGGCTTCCGGCCTGAGACAGAGGAATTAACATCTACATTAGAGATGAGCAAACTGTAGCCTACAGGTCACATCCAATCTACCTGTGTTGTTACCACTCTGTGAGCTCAGAATAACTTTCACATTTTCAGATCATCGAGGGGGAACAAGGAATATTGTTTTGTGACACACAAATTATGTGAGGTCTGGATTGCAGTGCTCATGAAGAAGGTTTTACCAGAACACGGACCCACTGACTCGTTTACATATGGTGGGTGGCTGCTTTCGGTTGAGGGCTTGTGGCAGGGACAGCTTTATCCCTGGAACCTGTAAATATGTGACCTTAGACGGCAAAGGGGACTTTTACAGACGCAGTTAAGGTTATGTCCCTGGAGATGAGGAGATTATCCTGGATTATCCAGGTAGGTCCAATCTAATCATATGACCCCTGGAAGGCCGAGAACCTTCTCCAGTTGGAGTCAGAGAGATGTGACAGAGAGATTCAAAGCAGAGGAAGGCTTTGATGTGCTGTTGCTGGTTTGAAGACGGGGTAGCCGACACGGCAAGGAAGGAGTTTGTCCGATAGCTGTCTGAGAGTTCAATTAGACTGGAAAGCTACCTCTTTCCCTGCAGTAAAGCAAAATTATAGTCTGCCATCATTCAGTTGGCACGACTAATAAATTAGATGTAACTGAGGGAAAAAAAAATGTGTGTTCTATCCGTTTATGGATAGTCACTGCTTTAAACACAGAATATTAACTTGTTTGCTGATTTATTATCCATCCTCTTCCACGGAAACACATTCTTCCTTGGTCCGGGACTTTGTCTTGTTCATTATTTCCATCCTAGAACCGTACCTGGCACAAATGAAGCGCTTGGAAACTATCGGTAGGATAGATGAAAACAGCCTACAGCCATTTGGATAAATGTAATAAAAGACTGTAGGATTTCTAAGTCGATTTCTAGTCAAGATATATGCAAATCCCCCTGAATAGGATAGTGAGGGTTTGGGGGAAGAGGAAGCTGGTAATAAAAGTTTGAAATAGAGGGGCGTCTGGGGGGCTCAGTCAGTTAAGCGTCTGACTTCGGCTCAGGTCATGATCTCACAGTTCGTGAGTTCGAGCCCCGCTTCAGGCTCTGTGCTGATGGCTCAGAGCTTGGAGCCTGTTTCGGATTCTGTGTTTCCCTCCCTCTCTCTCCCTCCCCAACTAGTGCTCTGTCTCTCTCTCTCTGTCTCTCAAAAATAAATAAATGTAAAAAAAATTTTTTTAAAGAAGTTTGAAGTAGAAATATGTAACATGGTCCCTGTTCTAGTCTCAGAACATTTAAGGTAGGGTGAGTTGTAACTGTATCTAAACTTCAGGGTGAAGATACACCTCTGAGCCGAAATCCCAACGTGTATGATCCAGACTGTTTTTCATAATAAAAATGGAAGCCAGTTTTTACAATCCCCTTTGCAGCAGCCAGCATGTATGAAGGCAGAAGTAATGATTAGAATGATTGATTTTAATTTAGCACAATTCTATCTTTAATAAATGAAAGCTTCTCTCTCCTAAATCTAAAATACCTTGGAGTGGTTGTCAAGACGAGAGAGCTAAGCTTTTGCAAAAATAAAAAAATAAAAAAAGAGAGAGAGAGTGCGGAGAGAATTGTGTTCTTATGGGGAATTCTGAAGAGTATTAAAATTGACTGATTCATTAGAAAAGTCTTTTGTGGGCTTCTTACAAGTTCTTCATTATTGCGGTCTTCCAAAAGAGCTTAAAGGGCTTTGGAATGCAAAATGAACAGTACATCTTGCTTTGATGCTTCCTAAATATCTAACTTTTTGAAAAGAGAGCAAGCAGATAAAAAAAAAATACATATTTTCAGCTTTCCCGATGATTTTAAATGGTATTCTGGATGGTTCTGAGACTTCAGCGATTTGTTTGTTGCTATTCCCTTTAGTCCCATAAAATCTTTATCTCATACACAAATATTTATATTAGCTTGTCCAAACAAGCTTTATTAACTCCTAACCTGCTCCAAGTCTACAATGCAATCCAACCCTTCTGGGATATTAGCACCCGTCGCAATCCCCTCGTTCTTTGGTGGGGCCATGGTGCAGCGTAAAACCACGCAAATGCCAAAAAAAAAAAAAAAAAGGATCTTCTTTTTCCTCATTGAGTTATTGCCATTGGGCCCAACTCCCCAGATATGTGATGCATTTAAGACTATCTCCTCTTAAAAAGGTTTCCATGTATATGCCCCCCAAATATTCATCCTCCATCTAGTAACTGTTAAGAAAAATTATACAAGAGTTAGAGACAAGGGAAAAAGGTAGGTGTCCCATCCTTTCAATATCAAATGGAGGAGAAGGCTCACCCAGGGATTCTCGAGGGGAATGTACCTTGTTTGCTTACGTTCTCATTGATTAAAAGTCAAAGACTTTGTGAAGTTACGGAAGAACGTAAAGCATTTTGTCCGGTAGAGATTCAAATAATTTCTGTCTCGTAGAAAAGATAACCGCAGGGGTTGTAGGGTTTTGTTTTGTTTTGTTTTGTTTTGTTGCCATGTAGGAAAGTTTCATATCTAACCTAGCTATTTTATCCTTTATTAAACTACCTGTCCGTACCGAGCTCCTGACATGCTCTTCAAGCCCGTCTGAATATCCTACTGGTTTCCACATTCATTAGTGAATTGAATAAAATCTTTGGCATATGTTCCTTTCATATATGCACAAGAGTCCTGATTTCATCTTTTTTGGAAATTGTATCTAAGTGCCAGTTAATACTTTGCACCTCCACCTACAGGCAAGTCGGTTCTGGACTACCCCTTATAAGAAGTCAGATCAGAGAGAACTTAAACAAAATGAAAAATTACTGAGGTAGGGAAAAAATACCTTCAATCTTTGAAGAGAAAAAAAAAAAAGTCAGTCACCATGGAAACCAACATGGTAATGCGTTTTATTCGGCCCTTGTTCTGTTCCCTTTACTGGGAAAAGGAAAAGATTGGGTTCAACAATCACTGGGACCCTTGAACTGATATACGGAGGGTACTTCATTTCCTTTTTGCTCGTTAAAAAAAAAACAAACGATCCCACAATTTCCTGAAGTATGACTCTTATCTTCTTGCCTATCCCCATTTTCAAAGGTCGCCTGAGTCATGTTTCAGGCTTGAGCAAGCATTTAGTTATTATCAGATTATTATCGCCAGTGTCAGTCAAGTGGGGATAAACCATGCCCCCTCCCCTCAAGGGAGTCACGGTCTCAGAGAAAGAGAGAGCGAGGGGGCGGGGGGGTGAGGGGTGGGCAAAGGAGCAGACTGGACCCAGGTCATTGAAAGACAGGAATAGTCTGGAAGAATCGGCTAAAATTTGTCTGCGACTAGGAGTACTTAAGTCTAAAGTGAAAAAAGAGGGTAAGAGATTCCATCTAAAGAAGAGTGCACCCTAAGGAGTAAAGACAGGCAGCTGAAGTCCAGCTGAATTTTCAGTTATTTTTTCCTAAGAAGTAAGTTACGAACCTATGGATTAGGTACCCTTCCTTTAGAAATTACATTAGAACCCTTAAGCCTTATACAGTTCACTCATTTAGTGAATATTTTCTTTCAAAAAATTTTTTTAAATGTATGTTTGTTTATTTATTTAGTTAATATAGCTTATTGTCAAGGTAGCTAACATACAGTGTAGACGGTGTGCTCTTGGCTTTGGGAGTGGTTTCCCGTGATTCATCGCTTACACACAACACCCGGTGCTCATCCCAACAAGTGCCTTCCTCAATACCCATCACCCATTTTCCCCTCTCCCCCGCCCTTCCTCCCCCTTCCACCCTCAGTTTGTTCTCTGTATTTAAAAGTCTCTCATGGTTTGCCTCCCTCTCTATAACTATTTTTTTCCTTTCCCTTCCCCCATGATCTTCTGCTAAGTTTCTCAACTTCCACATATGAGTGCAAACATATGATACTGTCTTTCTCTGACTTATTTCACTGAGCATAATACCCTCCATTTCAACCCACGTCGTTGCAAATGGCCAGATTTCATTCTTTCTCATCGCCGAGTAGCATTCCATGGTATATATAAGCCACATCTTCTTTATCCATTCATCCGTTGATGGACATTTGGGCTCTTTCCATAATTTGGCTATTGTTGAAAGCGCTGCTATAAACATTGGGGTGCATGTGCCCCTATGAATCAGCACTCCTGTATCCTTTGGATAAATTCCTCGTAATGCTATTGTTGGGCCATAGGGTAATTTTCTGAGAGGACCAAGTTTGTGTTATTTTTTCTTTTAAGTTTATTGTTTTTAGCAATCTCTCCACCAGACGTGGGGCTGGAACTCACCACCCTGAGATCAAGAATCTCATGCATTTCTGACTGAGTCAGCCAGGTGCTCCAAATCTGTGTTATTTTTAACTCTTCCAGTTGGTGAAGAACAATAACACACTCTTTTTTTAAAATTTTTTAAAAAGTTTGTTTTTTTTTTAATTTTTTTAATGTTTATTTATTTTTGAGACAGAGAGAGACAGAGCATGAACGGGGGAGGGGCAGAGAGAGGGAGACACAGAATCGGAAACAGGCTCCAGGCTCCGAGCTGTCGGCACAGAGCCTGACGCGGGGCTCCAACTCACGGACCGCGAGATCATGACCTGAGCCGAAGTCCGCTGCCCAACCGACTAAGCCACCCAGGCGCCCCAAAGTTTATTTGTTTTGAGAGAGAGAGAGAGAGAGTGTGTGTGTGCGCGAGCAAGGGAGGGGCAGAGAGAGAGAATCCCAAGCAGGCTCCAATCTGTCAGCGGAGCTTGAACCCATGCACTGAGAGACCATGACCTGAGCCACAACAAGATCATGACCAGAGCGGGGTGCTCCGACACACCCTTGAACAAAGTTGTCTTATGTGTTAAACCTTGGCCTTCTTTCCAATTGTGGAGGGTGGGCATGGCCAACCGAGCCTCAGGGGACCTACCAGTGGGACAGCAGCTTTGGAGAGGAGACAAGTGCCAAGTGTGTGACCTAAAAGGAACAGAGAGCCTGGGATCCAGTCTGGGGCGAGAAATGTCCCCTTGGGAGACATTTGACTTGAGAGTTTGCCTCTCTGCCATCTACACCCCTCAAGCTTCCCGCGAGTGACTTCCTCCTGCCTTGAGGTTCATTTGGACAAAACCGTTAGCTCATTTGTTCTGATGTAAAAGTATACAAGTTAGCGAATAAAGAAAGACAAAATAGAAATCACCCACGCCACGAGCATGCAGTATCTTGATAGAGGTCCTCCCATGTGTATTTTTTACGCACCTGACAACAGAAATGAATGGCTTCGAAATTCTGGAGGCTCGAAGGCCAAAATCAAAGTGCCAACAGGATTGGTTCTTTCTGAGGGCTGTGAGGGAGAATCTGTTCCGGAACGCTCTCTTTGGCTCGTAGATGGTTGGCTTATTTTCTGTTTGCACCCCGTTACCCACCTCTCAGTCTTGCTCTATGCCCAGAGGCTGACCTGTATGACCTGTATGCCCAGGCCTGTATGCTCTATGCCCAGAGGCTGACATCTTCCTCTGGTTTCCAGTTGGGTTGACCCAATAGAAGGCACCGGCTGAAGAACAGAGGTCAGAAGGAGGGAGAGATTTGGTATTTCTTTGCTCAACTTCTCCCCTCTCTGTCAGACCTGGGGATAGTTAGGGTTTCCCACTGGTCCTAGCGCCTAGAAACCTCAACTTCTCTTTTTGAGGAGTTAAGGAGTTGACCCAATCCATGCTTCTGTAAGTAGTCTGTTCGTTAAACACCACCACCAACCCCTGCCCCAGCTGAGGAGTCTAATACTTAGACATACAACGTATTTTATATAGTTGGCATGGTATTTGTTCAGACAAAATATCTAAACCTTTGGAAACTAGGCAAAGGGGAGGAGGGGTGTTCTCTCAGTGTCGTACTGCGAACATCGTGTAATAGAATTACTTAATTCTTTAAGAGAATGTATCTGTGTTTGACTTTACTATTTACGGTCACATTAAAGCCCAAACACTGTGAAGTTATATGTTAACTTGTAGATTATTTCTGTCTGGTACAAAAGATAGCTCCAAAGGTTATGGTTTTATAGTCTCATGAGTTATTTAAATCAGTTTTGTACCGAGTTCACTAAATGCTCTTTGAACCAGCTTTACGATCTCATGAACACCCTCACGAATAAATCAAATGTCTTAGATACACGTTTATTCTGTATTTCCATGAGTTTAAATTTTAATTTCTTAAAAAATTGTCTAACATTCATTTGTTTTTGAGAGAGGGAGCGACTGAGCGCGAGCAGGGGAGGGGCAGAGAGAGACACACACACACAGAATCCAAAGCAGGCTCCAGGCTCTGAGCTGTCGGCACAGAGCCCGGTGAGGGGCTTGAACTCACAAACTGTGAGATCATGACCTGAGCTGAAGTCGGACGCTCAACCGACTGAGCCACCCCAGGCTCTCCAACTGATGATCTTTACTTTTAACTGTAGTCCACATGTTGGCAAACGCCTGTGGGAAGAGGAATGGTATAAAGTTTGCACTGGGCTTCATCTCCCATATTTAAGATGGTCCTGCCCTCCCTTCTTTCCCTGTCCAACTTTCATCCCGTCTCACCCCCGTTACAGGCACCAGGGTGTCCTTGTGGGACTTCTAGTCAGTTTGGGGCATGGCCTGAGCACACTCCTTGCTAACAATAGCACCTGCCGAGCGGTGCGTCCTTACCATATACGCACGCGGTGCTAAGTGCCTGATACACATTATCGCTTTGGTGCTCATGTCAGCCAGGTCCGGTTATCATCTCCCTTTTCTCTGTGTGAGGAGGCTAAGCTGGGATTCGAACCCCGGGACTGACCAGAAGGCCCATGCTCTTAAGCACCAAGGTGGGAATTGACTGCATAGGTATTAAAGACCTGAATATATGTATATGTATATGTATATGTATATGTATATGTATATGTGTGTGTATATGTGTGTGTATATATATATATATATTATATTTATTTATTATTATTTCTTTTTCCTTAGAGGGGCAGGAGGGGCACAGAGAGAGGGAGAAAGAGAACCCCACAATCCTGGGATCAGGACCTGAGCTGAAATCAAGAGTTGGACGCTCAACCGACTGAGCCACCCAGGGGCCCCTCTTTTTTTTTTTTTTTAAACCCTTCAAAAATGTGAAAACCATCCTCTCATGGACCATACAAAAACAGACCACGAGCCAGATTTTGCCCAGAGGGTTTAGTTTATTGACTCCTGTTCCAGGTCACTGATTCTCCCTGCAGATTTGTCTAAACTGTTACCTCTAGCCACGGCTTTCTTTTCTTTCTTTTTTTTTTTTTAATGTTTATTTATTTTTCAGAGAGAGAGTGTGAGCAGGGGAGGGGCAGAGAGAGAGGGAGACACCGAACCTGAAGCAGGCTCCAGGCTCCAAGCTGTCAGCACAGAGCCCGATGCGGAGCTCAAACTCACAAACAGTGAGATCATGACCTGAGCTGAAGTCGGACGCTTAACTGACTGAGCCACCCAGGTGCCCCATAACCACTGCTTTCTTAATTCTGGTTATTGTAGTTCTTTAGTTCTATTGTATTTTTTAGTTTAGTTTAGAATTTTTATTTGTTTTAACAGTTGCCGGCTCTGTGCCTAATTCTTTTAAGTTTGTTTATTTTGAGAGACAGAGAAAGTAAGGTGAGGGGGCAGAGACAGAGAGGGAGAGAGAGAATCCAAAGCAGGCTGTGCATTGTCAGCACAGAGCCCTACGAGGGGCTTGAACCCATGAACCGTGAGATCATGACCTGAGCCAAAATCAAGAGATGCTTAACCGACTAAGCCATCCAGGCACCCTTCTGCCAAATTCTTAATTTTGTTTCTTTATCTCCTTGGGCATAAGAAGGATCATTATTCTAAAGTCTGTGTCTCATAATTCCAAAATCTGTAGCCAGTGTGAATCTGTCTCCGTTTTCTATCATTTCTGCTGGTTTTGATTTATGGCATCTTTCCTTATGTGTCTCATTGTTTCTTGCCAAACGCTGGACGTTGTATTTCAAAATTGTTCGTAGAAACAATTCGATGCGTGGATCTTCTCCTCCAAAGAAGATTTATGTTTACTTCAGGAAGGTATCTGGGCACATCAACAGCTTGAATGCCCAGAAGCACCAGCACGCTGAGATTTACTTAATCCAAGTCCGGTGATTAAGGTGATTCCAGGCTGAGCTATAGCTCTTGGGAGAATTTACTTCTGGTTATAGGATGTAGGCTTTTGGGGTAAAGACCCAAGTCTTCCCCTGTTTCCTTGACAGGTTCCTTTTTATTTTTCACCCACCTTCTCCTGTTGTCCTACGAAAGTCATCTGTGGGGGGCTAAATCCCTAGTCCACCATTCCAGAAGCAAGAATCCAGAGATAAATTCTCTATGCAAATGAATTTGGGCCTTACTATGGAAAGAGATAGTTAGGAAGAGGCTTATACGATCCTTCAAAAATTCCAAAGAAGATAGATCAAGCAAACAAACAAGCAAAAACCCACTAACACGTGCCCGCTAATTTGGTTTAAATTTCCTCTGCGGCATATTTCAATATATAATAATTGTTGAAATCTTTAATAAGTGAAAACACCTCTAGGCCATTATTAATTAGCTCTTATACTCCAAAATCAACAAAGGTTGACAATATTTTGATATTCTTGTTGAACAATTAAAGTTAAAAAAACACCTGAGAACATTTTTCTTGGTGAACTAATTTTGAACCGTAATTTTAACAGAAGGCTTCTTGAATTAAGAATAAAAAAGACTCCAAGTAAATAAAATGAAAAAAAAAAAAACCACCTCTATATGGAACATCACTTTCCTCTACTGAATAAAGGCTATTCATATATTCCCCATACTTGCTATGATGTCTGGGTGTTTTGCTTCATGAAGTCCTTGACTGGCATCCTGTTTTCTTTCTGTGCACAACTGAAGGGGGACATTCTAAGGATATAGCAAGACATAAAAAATGTTACTTTCTGGGGTGCCTGGGTGGTTCAGTTGGTTAAGCATCCCACTCCTGATCTCAGCTCAGGTCACGATGTCACAGTTCATGGCATCGAGCTCTGTGTTGGGCTCTTTGTGGTCAGCGTGGAGCCTGCCTGGGATTCTCTCTCCCTCTCTCTCCGCCCCTCCCTCACTCATGCACATGCGTGTTCTCTCTCTCTCTCTCTCTCAAATAGGTAACCATTTACAAAGAATAAAATAAAAAAATTTAGTTTTTTAAGAAGTTATTTTCTCTAATGTCACTGGGAGAGAAAACCCCAAAGCACTTACCTTCTAAGTCAGGGTGGGGTCTTGATTAGTGAGCAGTCTTAACCATATACGTCATGGATTTTCTTCTACTGGACATTCTTTCTACTGACCTATATTTGCCTTAATGGGCAGGAGTTTTCTAAAACGTGCCCTCTCCCTAGCATCCTGTGATATAGGTCTTACCATCTACCGTGTTACACACAGTGTCCTGCACCTAGGTAAAGGGGATTTGCAAAGATGTCACTCTGGTAGACAAGAGCCAGGGACCTGAAGCAGTGTTCTAAATATGTTTTCCTTATTTAGTATTACTCAGATTCTGTGTGTGTGTGTGTGTGTGTGTGTGTGTGTGTGTGTGTTTATTTTAAAGATACAGTTTACATACAGTAAGATTCAGTCTTTTGGGCGTACAGTTCTATGAATTTTGCCGAATGCGTACGGTTGTGAAATTATGACTAAAATTGATGTACTGGCGTCCCTTTGCCTCAAAGATACCCTCAGGCTCTGTTGTCATCAACCTGCCCCCTACTCCCAGCCCGTTGGCAACTAACTACTCATCTGTCTCCTGCTCCTATTTTTGCCTTTTCCAGATAGTCCTATAAATAGAATCATCGAGCATCCAGTGTCTGAGTTCCTTTTTTTTTTTTTACTGGAGAATGTCCTATGACAGTAATATACCCCCGTTTGTGTAAACATTCATCCATTGAGGGACATGCGGGTCGTTTCTAGTTTGTAGCAATCACGAATAAAGCCTAGGCGTATCAGCGACCAGGTGGCTGGGTGGACGTAAAATTTCCTTTCTCCATGGGAAACGGGTAGGGGTGTGATGCCTTAGTCTCATAGGAAGGATATGCTTAATCTTGCAAGGAACTGCCAAGCCGCTTTCCAGAGTAGCTGAATTATTCTGAATTGCACCCAGCAAATCATGAGAGTTCCAGTTGCCCCTCATTCTCACCAGCACTTGGCCTTGTCGTTATTACCAAACACGTTATCCGTGATAACAGGGATGTGGTGGTATGTCTAATGATCTTGAGCCTCTATTCATGTGCTTAGTGGCCTACTGGCTAGTGAATATCTTCTTTGGAAAAAAGCCTACTCAAATCCTTTCCCATTTCATGAAGTGGTCGTTTATCTTTTATTGCTTGGGGGTAAGAGTTCTTTGTATATTCTGCATGCAAGTCGTTTACCAGATAGATGATTTGCAAGTATTTTTTCCATCCTGTGGATTGTCTTTTCACTGCCTTTTGTTTTCTTTAAGATTTACTTATTGCTTAAAAAAAATTTTTTTTAAACGTTTATTAATTTTTTGAGAGACAGAGAGAGACAGAGCATGAGCGGGGGAGAGGCAGAGAAAGAGAGAGAGGGAGACACAGAATCCGAAGCAGATTCCAGGTTCTGAGCCGTGGGCACGGAGCCCGACGCGGGGCTCGAAATCACAAACCGTGAGATCATGACCTGAACCGGAGTCGGATGCTCAACTGACTGAGCCACCCAGGCGCCCCTTAAGTTTGTTTGTATTTATTTATTTATTTATTTATTTATTTATTTATGTAATCTCTATGCCCAACGCGGGGCTCAAACTCATGACCCCAAGATCAAGAGTCACCTGCTTCCCTGACTGAGCCAGCCAGGTGTCCTTATCTTAACATTTTCTTGATGATATTCTTTGAAGCATAAAAATGTTTAATGTTGATGTGATCCAATTTTTCCTTTTTTCTTTTGCTGCTTCTTCTTTTCGTGTCATATCTAGGAAACCATTGCCTAATCTAAGGTTATGAAGATTTATGTCTCTGGTTTTTTTCTACCAGTTTTATAGATTTAGCTCTTACATTATGGTCTTTGCTCCAACGATTGGTTATCATATGTTGAATTATCCTAGCAGTGTGAGATAAGTCCCACTTGGCCATGGTGTAGAATCCTTTTTTTTATGTTGCTAGATTCAGTTTGTTGGTACTTTTTAAAATAAAATTGTTTTAACGTTTATTTATTTCTGAGACAGAGAGAGACAAAGCATGAGTGGGGGAGGGGCAGAGAGAGAGGGAGACAGAGAATCAGAAGCAGGCTCTAGGCTCTGAGCTGTCCGCACAGAGCCCAACACGGGGCTCGAGCTCACAAACCATGAGATCATGACCTGAGACAAAGTTGGTTGCTCAACCGACTGAGCCACCCAGGCGCCCCAAGTTCGTTGGTACTTTTTGTTGAGGATTGTTGCACCTATGTTCATAAGGGATATTGGGTCTATAGTTTTCCCTTCTTGTGATGTCATCGTCTGGTTTTGGTGTCGGAGTGATCCTGGATTCATGGAATGATCTAGGAGGTGTTCCCTCCTTTTCTACTTTTTAGAAGAATTTGTGAAGGATTGGTGTTAAGTCTTCTTTAAATGTTTGGTAGAATTCACCCACGAAGCCATCTGGGGCTGAGATCTTCTTTGTGGAATTTTTTTTTTATGTTTACTTATTTTTGAGAGAGAGAGAGACACACACAGCACAAACGGGGGAGGGACAGAGAGAGGGAGACACAGAAGTCAAAGCAGGCTCCAGGTTCCGAGCTGTTCGTACAGAGCCCAAAATAGGCACCTTAAATAGACCTATAACAAGTAAAACAATTGAATTAGCAATCAAAAAACATTCCACAGGGGTGCCAGGGTGGCTCAGTCGGTTAAGCATCTGATTTTGGCTCAGGTCATGATCTCACGGTTCGTGGGTTCAAGACCCACGTCGGGGTCTGTGCTAACATTTGGGAGCCTGGAGCCTGCTTCGGATTCTGTGTCTCCCTCGCTCTCTGGCCCTCCCCCACTTGTGCTCTGTCTGTCTGTCTCTTTCTCTCTCTCAAAAATAAATAAACGTGAAAAAAAAATGTATAGGCCTATTCAGATTTTTTGTTTCTTCTGGTAGTTTCTATCTTTTCTAGGCATTGTGCATTTCATCTGGGTTGTCTAGTTTGTTGGCATATAATTATTTATAGCATTCCCTTATAACTCTTTTTTATTTCTGTAGTTAGTAGTGAAGCCCCTTCTTTTATTCCTTTTTAGTGATTTGAGCCTTTTGTTTTGGGGTCAGTCTAGTTAAAATTTTGTAGATTTTGTTGATCTTTAAAAATTTTTTTTTTTTAATTTCGGTTTTCTCGATTTTCTCTCTGTTTTCGTGCTATTTCATTCCCTTCATTTGTGCTATTTTACAGGTTGTATTTTAGGGCTCTGCCCTTAGGTTCACATATATTTATAATTGTTACATCTTCTTGACAGATTGATCTTTTATCATCATGAAATGTCTTCTTCGTTGCTAGTAAAAAATTTTGTCTTGAAGTTTATTTTGTCCGATATTGGTATTGCCACTCCAGCTCTTTTCTGGTTACTGTTTGTATGGTATATATTTTTTCATCCTCTTACTGTCAAGGTATTTGTGTCTTTGAGACTAGTGTGTGTCTCTTGGAGACACTATAGGGTCGGATCATATTTTCGTATCCATCTTGCCAATCTCTGCCTTTTGACTGGAGTGTTTCCAGGGAACTGCCACAACCAGTCAGGTAAAGGCAGTTCTTGGACGGGGCTTGGGGGAGCTCCAAACCTCTTTTGCCCTCTGTGGCTGCTAGGTTTCTAGTTTTCACAGTAACTTTTGTTGTGAGATTATTGGATTTCAAGGCTTCCAAGGAGATTGGAAGAGGAAGATGTTATGAGGCTAGTACCACAAAGCTCCCATTCTTACTGAGATTCCACTCTTTCATTTTTGTTAAGTTTATTGTATTTATTGAGAGAGAGAGAGAGAGAGCGTGCAAGAGGGGCAGAGAGAAAGGAGGAGGGAGAGAGAATCCCAAGCAGGCTCTGCACTGCCAGCACGGAGCCCAAGATGGGGTTTGAACCCACAAATCGTTGAGATCATGACCTGAGCCAAAATCAAGAGTCAGAGGCTAAACCGACTGAGCCACCCAGGCACCCCTCCACCCTTTTTCTTGAGTAAACATTCCTTGAATTGTTGCAAGCCTTTAGTTACTTTGCAGAGATCTGAAAAAGTTGATCTTGACTATGTTTGTGAGCATTCTTATTGTTCTTATTGGGGAGAACATTGAAGGACGTCTGTGTGCCAACATTCCTATAGATGTCACTCCTCCAAATCTGCTTTTATACCCAACTGTCTATGAAGGAAAATCTACCACGTGTTTATTTTTAATGGAATTAGAAAGCGCATATCTATATACTCTTCTGTGTTAGAAAAATAAAACTGAAAACACCTTAACAAGCAGGCATATTTAGAAGGTACAGAGAAATAAGGAACAGAGAATAAATATATAATTCAGAAAGATAAGGAGTAATTTGCAACGGTAGAGCAAAGCAATGCAAACTTTAATCCCATAGTCTGCACAATTCAACAAATTAATGCACCCAAGCTCCAAACTCCCTGAACATTTTCCTCTGGCACCTAGATCTTCCTAAGATACTATGTTAATTTTCTTTTCTTTCTTTTTAAAAAATTTTTTTAATGTTTATTTATTTTTGAGAGAGAGAGAGAGAGAGAGAGACACAGCACGAGTGGGGGAGGGGCAGAGAGCGAGGGAGACAGAATCCGAAGCAGGCTCCAGGCTCTGAGCTGTCAGCACGGAGCCTGCTACGGGGCTTGAACCCACGAACTGCGAGATCATGATCTGAGCTGAAGTCGGATGCTGGGCTGACTGAGCCACCTGGGCGCCCCGACTATATTAATTTTCTATTGCTGCCATAACAGATAACCATGAACCTAGTGGCCAAAAAGAATAGTACTTGTTAGCTCCCCATTCTGAACGTTAGAGGTCAAGGCAAGCTCAGCACCTTCTCTGTCTTGGGTCCCAGAAGGGCTGAAATGAAGGTGTTGGCCAGGCTGCATTTGTCTCTGGAGGCTCTGGACAATCTTCCTCTTCCCAGTCCGTTGAAATTGTTGGTGGAAGTCAATTCCTTGTGCTTGTAGGACTGCTGGCTGCCTTCCAGGGCTGCTTTCTGCCTCTAGAGACCGCCTGCCTTCCTTGGCTCATGGCCCCCTTTTGCGTATCTTTAAAGCCAGCATCAGTGTGTTGACTCCTTCTTGTGCATTGAGTCTGACTTCCTTTTTTGTCACCAACCAGAAAAAAACTCTGTGTAAAGAGACTTACATGGGGGCGCCTGGTTGGCTCAGTCGGTTAAGCGTCCAACTCTTGATTTTGGCTCGGGTCACGATCTCATGGTTCGTGAGTTCGAGCCCCGCATGGGCTCTGTGCTCACAGCACGGAGGCTGCTTGGGATTCTCTCTCTGCCCCTCCACTGCTTGCTCTCTATCTCTGTCTCTCAGAATAAATAAAAATAAACTTTAAATAAAAAAAAAAATACAGGATTCACATGATTAGAATTAGGCCCAGAAGGGTTAGTCTCCCTATTTTAGGGCCAATTGTGCTATGTAACATAACATAATTCGGGGGAGTGGTTTTATGGGACCCACAGGATCTGAGATTAGGGCATAGAACCTTGAGGGAAGCCGTACGTAGAATTCTGTCTCCTTACGTGAAAGCCAGTTTGTTTGCAAAATGGTTGGCCTGACCAGAAGTTGGCAGGCAAGGTAGATTCCTGCACAGAGAAAACTTTTCCCCCAATTTTGATTTTGGAAATTTGCAAGGATACAAAAAAACTGGAAAGAATAGTATAATGCACACATACGTATCTACCCACGAGGCCCATCAGCAAGGAGCCCGAGGCAGGGCTCGATCCCAGAACCCTGGGATGATGACCTGAGTCGAAGTCAAGAGTCAGACGCTCAACTGGCTAAGCCACCCAGGCGCCCCCAAATACATTTTATGTATCTGCTTTTTTTGAAAAACGATCCAACGTTTATGCAATGTGTCTGTCGTACCCCTTTTGTGTTCTTTAGCCTAGAACTATCTTGACATTTTTTAAATTTGCGTGCGTAGACTTTGAAGAGACCAGAAGTTGAGTGTTTTCTTGTGGTATCACCTGACTTGTTCTTTTAGCCCCTGTATGTCATGTGAAAGTTTGAAAGGAAATAGCGTTTCATAGGTTATGCTGTTTACTTCATGTTGTGTCGTACTGGGAGTGCGTAAGATCAGACTCCCGCGGTCGTAGGGCTGTTAAGTTTGATTCCTGAGTTAAAGTGACAACCACTAGATTTCTCCACTGCAAAGCGATGCATTTCCCTTTATGGCAAGCGAAGTGTTCATGAGGTGACACTTAGGCACCACGCAGCTGTCCTGTTCACCGATGGCCTGACACCTAATGGTTTTGCCATACATTTGTAATCCCTCCCTGAACGAACTGTGGCACTAAGGTTTGCCCCGTGGTGATTTTTCACTGCCAACATGCTTCTACGTTTATCGGTCGCAATTTTTCTGTAAAGAAGAGGCTTCTCTCTTTAATTAGAGTAGGGGAAATACTTACTTGTTCTAATTACAAATCGTCGGAGAAAAAGCTGGTGTCAAAGTCCTTTTCGATGGTGGCAAATGAGCAGTTTTTCTTTCTCTTTCTTTTCTTTGTTATTATCAATGTAAACTTAAGAATTTTGTTTTATTTGTGCATACTTGATTATGTTTGTTATCATCATCATTATCATTATTTAAAAAAAGGTTTTTACATGTGTATTTATTTTTGAGAGATAGAGAGAGACAGAGCTTGAGTCGGGGAGGGGCAGAGAGAGGGAGACCCAGAATCCGAAGCAGGCTCCAGGCTCTGAGCTGTCAGCAGAGAGTCTGATGCGGGGCTCCGAGATCACGACCTGAGCGGAAGCCAGGCGCTTAACCCACTGAGCCTCGCAGGCACCCCTCATTATCATTATTTGATACTCAAGTTGCCCAGTCAAAATGGCCAGTGGGAACCCTTCAATGTGACGCCAAGATTCTTTTGACCTGACTTAATCTTGGAGGTTCCTTTGGTTTTTGTCTTCCTTTCTGACACAATATGATTCGGGCTCGTTTTGAACTTTTCCTGCATAGATCTGGATTCAGCTCTCTCTGAGAAAGCCTTGACTGCATTTAGGGAGAACGCAATTCAGGAACCAACATAGGTGCTAAATGTTCTCATTGCTACTGGGGGCAGGGGCATGGATTCCAGACCAGGGGTCAGAAAACACAACAAACTCTGGCCCTCAAGCCACTGCTTGTTTTTGTAAATAAAGTTTTATTGGAACACTGCCATGCTCGTTTGTTTACGAATTGTCTGTGGCTGCTTTCACCCAATAACAGCGGAGTCAAATAGCTGAAACAAGATGACGTGGCCCGCAAAGCCTGAACTGTTTACCATCCAGCCATTGACAGGAAAAATGTGCCAACTCTGGTGTAAACATTTCGGGATTATATTTTGTAATAACATTCCATGTTTCTGGTTTTTTTTTTTAATTTTTTAAAATATTTATTTATTTTTGACAGACAGAGTGAGACAAAGTGAGAGTGGGAGAGGGGCAGAGACAGAGGGAGACACAGGATGCGAAGCGGGCTCCAGGCTCCGAGCTGTCAGCCCAGAGCCCGATGCGGGGCTCGAACCCACAGACCGTGAGATCGTGACCTGAGCCGAAGTTGGACGCTCAACCGACTGAGCCACCCAGGCGCCGCATCCATGTTTCTATTTTTAATTCATATTGGAACTCAAGTGTTTTTCCCAACTTCTTTGATGCTATATTTGTACCTCTACTTCCTTAACCAAAAGTGTTGATTTTTTAATAACATGGACATAGTTACATCTTTTGCTTTTCTCTATGATACAAAAAAAACAGCTTCAAAATCGCAGTGTCAATATTACTCCTAAAAACAAAATGACTAAGGAACACTTAGGATTTCTTTTTAGTTTTTTTGTACGCCATTAAAATACATTCCACCAAGAATGTACAGAGTACTGTGCACAAGTCACATAAAATAGTGCTTTTCTCTGCAGGTGATATTACTGATTCGATACGTTGTCACGTTTATTTGTTTCACTTTGTTTTTCATCTCGGAGCTTGCTTTACGTTCCTTTTTGTATTTGAAAATATGTGCAACGCAATCCTAATGGAGGACGTTACCAGGCTGATTAGAAACTAATAAATTAAGGCCATAAAATACAAGGAAGAATATAGGAAAATTGGCGATACCGTTAGCAAGCTCGAGAAAACTCCCCAACTCATTTTCTGCAGTTAACATGATCTTGATGCCTACAATGAAAACGAGAGTATAGGAAAAGCATAGGCTGATCGCCCTTGCAAAGGCTGGTACGCAAAGCCCTCACTACAAAAAGAAAATTAGCAGCCCGCACCCAGGAGGGTGCGTGCATGTGAGACAGGCACACCCGAAGGCAGTTTTAATCTGGAGGTTGAAACACCAGACTATGAAGCCAGGACGCCTACGTTTGAACCTCAGCGTCACTAATCACTATCTGTATAAACGTGGGCGAGTCATTTAACTTTTCGTGCCTTAGTGTCTTCATCTGCAAAATGGGGATGATGACGGTGCCTGCCTCACATGGTTGCTGTGAAGTGTCCCTTCGTATACGTAAGATGCTTCGCGTCGAGAGCATTATGTGTTAGCTGCTATTATTAAAGTTTATTTAGTTTGAGAGAGAGAGAGCATATATGAGTGGGGGAAGGGCAGAGAGAGAGGAAGAGAGAGAAACCCAAGCAGGCTCCAAGCTGTCAAGGCAGAGCCCGGCATGGGGCTCGAACCCACGAACTGGGAGATCGCGGCTTGAGCCGAAATCAAGAGTCAGACACTTAACTGACTGAGCTACCCGGGCGCCCCAGTTGCTGTTTTTGTTATTGAAAGACAGCTGGTCCACAGAGTGGTCGCGGCTCAGGGTTTCTACCCAGAGTTAGCCAAATGTGAGGTTAAGGGCACCAGCCGTATCTGGGGGACATGAGAATAGGTTAACAGCCTGACTCGAATAACATAAAAATGATGGGAACGTCCCTTGGAGGGCAGAGTGGGAGACCCCCTCCCCCGGCCCCAAATCTGCCTCACCCACTTCTAGGGCCAACAGTGATGAGACCAGGGGGCTGGGCAGGTGACACATGTCACCTGAATACCCCAGGCCGGTGCCCTGCGTCTAGAAGGCGACGCAGCATGGTGGTTAGGACGGGAGGTTCTGGCGTTAGGTTCTGTCACCTACTGCAAACTTCGTAATCTCTGTAAGCCTCAACTTGTCCATCTCTAAAACGCGAAGTGTTAGCCCCCTACGTTGTTGGGATTCTCTCTCTCCCTCTCTCTCTCTGTCCCTCCTCTGCCCGCGCTCTCCCTCTCCCTCCGTCTCTCCTTCTCAAAACAAATACACAAACATTAAAACAACAACAACAACAACAAAGAACGTTAGAACTGAAATGCTCCTCCAAGAGCTGCCCGCCCCCTCTCTTCCCTGAGTTCAGATGGCATCTGATCAGTTTAGTGCGCTCAGGGCCTGGGGGGCGGGGAGCAGGGAGTAAGGCTGGGCCTTTGGCTTGACATGCTCAGAAAAAGGAGATCTGATAAGGCTCCACGGACCCCCACCACAGCCTTTTTCCTCCTTCGGTCACACAGCAACGTTTCCTCCACATCACGCGGCTTGAGAGACCCCCACCAACAGGGCCTGCTTTTCGGTTTCCCACTCTTGATATCCGTGTCAGACCCTTCTGTACCGCAGTGGCCGGCTCAGAGGGGCCTCGCACGGCTTCCAGAATTCTCTGCATTTGGCAGGAGGCTTAGCAGCAGCTGATAGAAAGCCAACTGGAATCACTTTACGCAAAAGAGGATTTGTTGAAAGGACACCGTGGGTAGCTCCTGGAATCAAAGGATTTGCTACACAAACAGGGAGTCACAGAGGCAAAATCGGGACAGCCCCAGGGACCTCAAAGGTTGGAAAGAAGTTCCTCAAAACCAGCGTGCTCTGTCTTCATCTGGGACATGCTCTCAGATCAGCTTATGCCCAGAGGCTGCGACCAAGGCCCTGGAAGCTTCCAGACTCACATCTACTCAGTGTCACCACCCAATAGGAACGTGGTCTCCAGATGAACATATGGGAAGGGAGGGGGTGGAAAGAAAGAGAGAGAGAGAAACAAACCATAAGAGACTCTTTTAAAATAAATTTTTTTTTAACGTTTATTCATTTTTGGAGAGAGAGAGACAGAGCATGAGCAGGGGAGGAGCAGAGAGAGAGAGGGAGACACAGAATTGAACAGCTGGGCTGTCAGCACAGAGCCCGACACGGGGCTCGAACCCACGAACCATGAGATCATGACCTGAGCCGAAGTCAGACACTCAACTGGCTGAGTCGCCCAGGCGCCCCAAGAGACTCTTAAAGGTAGAGAACGACAACAACAAAAAGAAAACAATTAAAAAAAGAAAAAAGATAGAGAACAAACTGAGGCTTGATGGAGGGAGGTGGGCGGGGGATGGGCTCCTCACTTACGATGAGCCCTGGGATTGTAAGTGATGAATCACGGAGGGGAGCATGGCCACAAGAAATAGATAACTCTACAGCCTCATTAAAGACAAAAATCGAGGGGCGCCTGGGTGGCTCAGTCGATTAAGCGCCGGACTCTTGATTTCAGCTCAGGTCAGGATCTCACCATTGGTGAGATCGAGCCCCACGTCGGGCTCCATGCTGAGAGCCTGCTTGGGATTCTATGTCTCCTTCTCTCTCTCTGCCCCTCCCCATCCCACCCCCCCGTCTCTCTCCCTCTCTCTCTGTCACAAAATAAATAAATAAACATTAAAAAAAAAGACAAAGACAAAAAAAGACAAAAATCAAACCTATGAGACTCCATACAAATCCACATGACTTCCACAGTCATTCATAATGAAGCAAGTCCAGACTTAAACAACGTATGGGAAAATGTGCCCACATAACTGACTTTTCTAGCTAGGAGAACTTTATCTTCTAAGTGCTAAAGCATGTTTCTTTAGATCCTTTTCTACACTATGGCAGATACAACTTTTCCTGCTTTTATAAAAAGAGTGTCCCGAATGAAATTCAGCCCTGATAGGCTACCAAGTAACAGTTATCGATGATTTTTTTTAGTTTATTTATTTATTTTGAGAGAGAGAGAGAAAGAGAGAGAGAGACGAGGGGAGGGGCAGAGAGAGAGGGAGAAGGAGAATTCCAAATAGGCTCCGAACCGTCAGTGCTGAGTTCAACGTGGGGCTCGAACCCGTGAACCGTGAGATCATGATCTGAGCCAAAACCTAGATGCAGACACTTAACCGACTGAGCCACCCAGGCGCCCCAATAGTTATCAATTCTTGAATATCAATGAGGTTCTCCTGGACCACTGAGGCATGTAGAGCTATTTGCCTCTATGCCAAGGGCATCAGGCTATGTGTTTTGATTTCTGGTTTCATTTTTAAGTTTTTGGTCTCATGTGCTCAGATGCTCTTTCCCAAAGCTGTCACTGTGTCTGCCCCTACCACCTGTCACCCTTAAGCACTCCTCTCTTCTGTCACAACACAACGATCACACCTTTATGTCACGTTTATTCTCTTCGGGGTGCCATTTTCCTTAGCTCTTCTCACGTCCGTACCGTATTCCCTACACTCACAACACAACTGTGAACTTTTGAGCATGATGAACCATTTTTTTTAAATGTTTATTTATTTTTGAGAGAGAGAGAGGGAGTCAGAGGATCTGATGTGGGCTCTGTGCCGACAGCAGAGAGCCTGATGGGAGGCTCAAACTCCTGAACCGTGAGATCGTGACCTGAGCTGAAATCAGATGCTTAGCCAACTGAGCCATTCAGATGTCCCCATGATGAACCATTTTGATCCGTTTTTATTCCCTTTAACACTCAACAAGGTACCTTGCACATCTATGTTTGTTGAGGAGGGAGTGTATAAGTTAGTAAGTGAACGGTCATGAAAATGTATTATATGGAAACTTCAACATAAAAGATGTGAAGCCATAGGATGATCACCATCGTAAACATGAGGGATGTCTCTTCTAAGGAGCACAGACAAAGAAAAAATATAATAAAAGCACATAATCTTGTTTATGTATGCGATCAAGAAATATTTCGATATCGCCATCTATCCATTTTGATAAACATGTGCTTGGTGTATCTTAGTGGGCCTACATCAATATTTGCGTCATTATCAACAGAGAATAGACTGAATATTTTATGGCAATTTTACGACCATATCGTTTGAAAATCGCATAGATATTATGAGAGACTCATTGGTTTCATAAGCTAGATTTATGGAAGGCATTTCCAGTATCAGATGAAGAGGGGCCTCATCATACTTTTCTTGTAAATGACTTTTCATATTGCCAGTCGATTATTACGGTTCTGAGACACTGAACCCAGAAAACTCATTTTAGAGTCAGGAATACTTGATTCGTAAGATGTGAAGGGAATGGATGCCTTTACTTTGAATTATTGTCAAAACCAAAGATAGACTACCTGTTAGCTTTGGAGGGAAAAAGACTCAAAGGCCAATGAAATGAGACCGATTATTCATTCCGTGGGCAAAGAGCTGATTGTCCATGTAAATGAGCAAACCGTGGGGTCACGGCAGGGACAATGCCACTCGATCCATGAGGACAATACAGGATGGTTGGCTTTGTCGAAGTAATGGGGCAGATGGCATGCTGGCATGGCCTGGAGGGTGCGCTTCCATGAGCCTGGGTCAAAATGATGGCCCTTCTAGCTCAGTGCTAGTAGGGCCACATTGCTCCCATTCCCCTCTCCTGGAAGCAGCCTGCGGGCTTTCGGATTTTCCGTGCACAGAAACCATCCCACTCAACCACCATACGAACAGAAGGATCCCACCTGCTATAAGGGACAAATGTTTCGGCTCAAAGGTAAGCACAACCGGGAGGCAGCTGGCTGGCTCAGTCGGGTAAGATCTGACTTCAGCTCGGGTCATGATCTCATGGTTTGTGGGTTCAAGTCCCACGCCGGGCTCTGTGCTGACAGCTCGGAGCCTGGAGCCTCCTCTGGATTCTGGGTCTCCTTCTCTCTCTGCCTCTTCCCCTGCTCATGCTCTCTCTCTCTCTCTCTCTCAAATATAAATAGACATTAAAAAAATTTTTTTAAAAAGGTAAGCACCACCAGGAAGATCTGATGAGTTGATTTGAAAATCTGAATGATTTTAAACTTAAGAAAAAAGAAGGGGGGGGGCACCTGGGTGGCTCAGTCGGTTGAGCGTCCAATTTCGGCTCAGGTCATGTTCTCGCGATTCCTGAGTTCAAGCCCCCACATGGGGCTCGCTGCTGTCAGCACAGATCCCACTTTGGATCCTCTGTCCCCCCTCTCTCTGCCCCTCTCCACTCACTCTCTCTCTCTCTCTCTCTCTCAAAATAAATAAATAGAAAATCTGATTGACTTGAGTGTCTGTTCCACACCTAATCTGCATTGGCTTATGCCCTCCCAAAGGAAGAAACAAGGTTGGTTATGGTGGTGAATGAGGTGCACACTGCAGAACCATCAAAGTTCACTGGTATTCTAGAACTACTTCTTTCCCTCTCTGATGGGGTTTGAGGGTCCTCAGACACCTCACCTGCATCCCGTGAGCTTTCTTCTTGTTACAGCACGCTATCAGTCTTCTCATGGCTTGTCTGCTGATGCTTGCCAGTTACTTTACCTGGCACCCAGGTCCTTACTTGCTTTAAAAAAACTTTCTCTTAATGTTGACTTATTTATTTTTGCGGGGGGAGGACAGCAGGAGAGGGAGAGACAGAATCCCAAGCAGGCTCTGCCAATCTGCCAACGCAGAGCCTGATGAGGGGCTCGGTCTCATGAACCCTGAGATCGTGACATGAGCTGAGATCGAGTCAGATGCTTAACTGACTGAGCCACCCAGGCGTCCCAGGTCCTTACTTTCTTAAGTGTGCCTGCCCTGCGTCTTCTCCTGAAAGGTGGGGAGAAGGCCCGTGTCTCTTCAAGGTGTCTTTGTTTCCAGGCACAAGGCAGAGTCCAGCAACCCTACCCTCAGGCTCTTCTTGAATCCCTAGAGGCAGTGGTCCATCACCTCAGTCAGTCTCTCCATTTTTTCTTAGAAGCCCAGATCAAATCTTTGGGGCGGATCCGTCATGAGACAATGTATGGGCCACCGACAGTGAATGTCTTCTCCCTGGAACGTCCCTTGCCTCAGGCTGAACCCTGCCTCCCCTTCCCCCACTCAGAAGGAACTCCTAATCCGTCCATTGCTGACCGGGACGTTGGGGGTGCTTGGTAGACTCCAGTTTGGGGGGGGTCTCTTAGCCCTAGGGGGAGGGGGCCGATCTCAGGAACCACTGGCATGGAGAGGTAGACTGTACCCACTCAGAACAGACCATTCCAAGTGGCCAACTGGCACCAGCCGGGCAGGACGGCAGCAACGTGCGGGACAGTTGAGGACCCAAGGAGAAAGATCTCAGGGCCTGAGAAAGCAAGAAGGAACCCCATTCAAAATAGTCCATCTAGACATGTGGTTCTGAGGTGGCATAGATAAGATAATTGAGGGGCGCCTGGGCGGCTCCGTGGTTGAGTATCCCACTTTGGCTCAGGTCGTGATCTCCCGGCTTAGGACTCTGAGCCCCGTGTCGGGCTTTGCTGCTGTCAGCACAGATCCCGCTTCGGATCTTCTGTCTCCCCCTCTCTCTCTCTCAAAAATAAAATAAACATTAAAAAAAAAAAAAAAAAGCGGAGGTGAGAAAGTCACAAGTGTGCCTGGGAAGACTGTCATACACTTGGAGAAGGATGGGAGCCTGAGGACCAATAACACAAGCAGCAGGCAGATGGGGGCGATGACAGGCGTGGGCGAGGCAGCCCCCAGCTCAGGAACTGGTCTACACAGGCTCTTTCTTTGGGGCTCAGGTGATGCTGTTGAAGGGGCATGTCCTTGTTCAAGTTGCCCCCCAAAGCAGGCCTTGAGACAAGGACTTGGTTGCGGGGCGTTTATATGGAAGGTGGCCCCAGGAATAAGAGGGAGGCAGCGAGGAGACGGAGACAGGGAAGAAGAAAAATCTAAAGACACGGTGCCGTGTTGAGCTGGTGACCGCTGCGGACTCATTCCCGCTGGGAACCGCCGCCTGGATCCAGTAGACTGAGCCCCAGACTCGTCCTTCCAGAGGACAAGAGGCGAGACCTTTTTTTTTTTAATAAAAAATTTTTTTTAACATTTTATTTATTTTTGAGACAGGGAGAGACAGAGCATGAACGGGGGAGGGTCAGAGAGAGAGGGAGACACAGAATCTGAAACAGGCTCCAGGTTCCGAGCAGTCAGCACAGAGCCCGACGCGGGGCTCGAACTCACGGACCGTGAGATCGTGACCTGAGCCGAAACTTTGGACGCTTAACCGACTGAGCCACCCAGGCGCCCCGAGACCTCTTTTTTTTTTAATGAGAAATTTTTAAGTTTATTTATTTATTTTGAGAGAGACAAAGAGAGCGAGGGGGAGGGGAGGGGCAGGGAGAAAGAGAGAGAGAATCCCAAGCAGGCTCTGCACTGACGCGGGGCTGGAACTCGTGAACCGCGAGGTCAGGACCTGAGCCGAAATCAAGAGGCTGACTCAACCGCGTGGGCCACCCAGGCGCCCCATCGTGAGACCATCTATCCATGGACTCCAATCTCCCATTGGTTGGTGGGTGCCCCTGCGGCTTTACCTCCTCCAAATTTCTGGATGATTTATGGGTGGAGACAAGTTCACTAAAGCTTTGGTACAAAGCCTGTAGGCGGCCCTGGATGCCGAGGTGCATCCGGGCCAACTGCAGCTGAAGTCGGACGGGGCCAAGGGGGTGTGAGACAAAACACAAAAAGCATCTCCCATAGCTCCCTAACGCAGTCTTAGCAGGCAAAACACACCGAGCCCAGGAACGATTCGATCCCCTGAGCTCACAATGGTACAAGATCGACAGGGTCCCATTGGCTCTGCTGTTTGCCAATGGAGGGAGTGTCTTATCTTCCCCGAGGAGATTGTGACCCATATATCATCCTTCTTGGCCGCGGCGCCAGTGAGAGCTGCCTGGATCAGAAGGTGTCCGTTGGGCAATCTGGTCCCCAACTTACCACTTTTCTCTTGCTTACCTGCAAAGTTTGGGACGAATGCGGTTTTCCTTTGAAATTTGTAAAACCTTGTTATTCTTCTCATTGCTTAGCCTGTCTAAACTATAAATTCCTTGCCAACAGACATAGAGTGACATCTATCTTACTCATCACTGTATCTCCAGTGCCCAACACAGTGCCTGCCTACTACTTAGTAGGTTCTTATTAGGGGCGCCTGGGTGGCTCAGGCGGTTAAGCGTCCGCCTTCAGCTCAGGTCATGATCTCGCAGTCCGTTGGTTTCGAGCCCGCGTCGGGCTCTGTGCTGACAGCTCGGGGCCTGGAGCCTGCTTTGGATTCTGTGTCTCCCTCTCTCCCTGCCCCTCCCCTGCTCATGCTCTGTCTCCCTCTGTCTCAAAAATAAATAAAAACATTAAAAATCTTTTTTCCAAAAAAAACAAAAAAGATATGTTGGAGGGGAGGTCACCTGGGTGGCTCAGTCAGTTAAGCGTCTGACTCTTGATTGCAGCTCAGGTCGTGATCTCACAGGTTCATGGGATCGAGCCCAATGTCAGGCTCTGTGCTGATATCACAGAGCCTGCTTGGGATTCTCTCTCTCTCCCTCTCTCTCTGCCCCAACCCTGCTTGCACTCTTGCTCTCTCTCTCTCTCTCAAAATAAATAAAGAAACATTAAAAAAAAAAAGATGTTGGGGCTCTATCTATAGGCTGGTGCTCTGTCTCTGCCTCTCAAAAATCAATAAACGTTAAAAAAAAAAAAGATTCTCTCTCTCCCTCTGCCCCTCTCCCCTGCTTGCGCTCTCGTGCTCTCTCTCTCTCTCTCTCAAAAATAAGAAATGAAAATAAAAAGATTTTCTTTTTAAGTAATCTCTACACAGACATGGAGCTTGAATTCACCACCCCAAGATCAAGAGTCACGTGCTTCCCCTACTGAGCCAGCCTGGCGCCCCAACAGGCACAGCTAAGTTGATACATAAATCCAGGCCACCTCATTGAGGTCACATAGGCCACATGACTTCTGTCACCTAGTGCCCTGTGCTCACCATTCATTCCCCAGGTCATGAAGAGCTCCTCCTAACACCCAGCCTTCAATGGCGACACAGTAAATACTTCGTTACATGAATGAATCAAAATACCTCCAACGATTTTCCTGTTGTTGGACACCCTGGCTGCCTCCAATTTTCCACAAAGCGTTTTTTCTTTTCTCGTTTAAATGAAAGCACCCCGAGCAGCAGTATAGAGTCTGGACCACTTAGCCAACTATTGCGATGGCTCAGAATGAGATCCTGAATCCAGATGGAGGCAGAAGGAATAGAATGGAATAGACCAACACCAGATTTGCAAGGAAAAAGGCATTTGGGCCATTTGAGACAGACAGACGTCTGTTTTACTCACCACCCATAGCCTCCAAAATTTAGTTTTATGACACAGTCACGTAACCAAGTTCTAATTCTTTAGAACGCGCTGTGGTTTCTGGGTGATTCGGTCTTCTCCATTGTCCCGTTGAGCAAACGTGGACTCTCCATAATTCTGGGCACTTGCCATCAGTGATTTGCCCATTGCACTGCCCCTAGTGTAGACCGAGCTGAAGCCAGCCGACTCCTTGGGGGTCCTCTGCCCTGAGGAACAAGTAGCAGGTTGAATACCGCTGCTGGCAGCAAAGAGCTCCCCTTTCCAGCAGAATTGTTTGCATCACTAGTTAAAGAAAAGAAAATAATTATCTTAAAATTTTATGATTTTTCTCTACGGAAAGCCATCATTTTTACCAAGAGAGAATCTGAGTTTAGGTGTCTATGTTTCCCTGAAGAGAACACCTTCAGATCTAAGAGCTGAGAGTTGAGATTCTGGATTTTGGATATGGTTATTTGTTTTTGTTTTAAAGAAATTCTTCAGAGACAGCAAAGCCAAAGGTCTTCTTTTTGTTTGTTTGTTTGTTTTAAATAATACCAATGTTGGTTAGTTCAAACTCAGAAATGCTGATTCCTGATATTTTGGAGACAGATATAATCAAAGTAAACATATTTGCAAGAGCTCCACACGTGATAATCACCATTTCCCTACATTGGTTGGCTATGCAAGATTTTAAAATGTCTTAACACCTTGCCAAGCAAATAACATAAGCCTCATAGTGAATTCAGAAATCTGCTTTGCTCTCTTTCGGGTGCATGCTTCAGTCAAAACAGATTGCTTTTTTCGAGCATTCTAGAGTTTGGTTGCCATCGGATTCTCACTTAGCTCTTTAGCCTTGAGACCCTTCCTCAAAGTAGCAGCCGTTTGCTAAAAAGGCAAAACAATTCTTCCGGATGCCCAGTTGCATATTTTTCTATGTTAATTGCATTGCCTTCCTTTCAGGAGAATTTGAAAAAAAAAGTGGATTGTCCCTGCTTTCAGGTATCAGACGCAACATATCTAAAGAAATATCCAGGTTCGAGTCTACAGTTTCTCAAGGCACCGTCGGGTCGTTTCGGAAATAGATTTCCTAACCAGCAACGAAAGGAAACTCTGAGCTTTCCTTCTGCCGCAGTCAGAAGTCAGGGTCAAGGTCAGCTGTGAACTTCACAATGTCTCAAGTCCAAGATGGTCACAGCAAAGCAGAAAGTAGGAAGAAGATTGCTGAAGCTTAGAACCAGAGAGAGTGGGGAAAGGCCCCTTGATTAAAAAATAAGAAAGAGGATGGGGGCGCCTGGGTGGCTCAGTCGGTTGAGCGTCCGACTTCAGATTAGGTCATGATCTCGCGGTTCGTGAGTTCGAGCCCTGCGTCGGGCTCTGTGCTGACGGCTCAGAGCCTGGAGCCTGCTTCGGATTCTGTGTCTCCCTCTCTTTCTCTGCCCCCCTCGCTCACACTCTTTCTCTCTCTCTCAAAGGTAAATAAACATTAAGAAAAAAAAGAAATAATAAAGAGGATGTAAAAATCAGGGAAACATACTGTGTAATGAAAACTGAACACTTTGTTTTGGTCCACGAAGTAGACACACTGCTAAATTTGATGCAATATGAAATTTACCACCTGGGCCTACAGAGAAAGAACTGTGGCCCCAATGTCAGCAAATGTGGCCGTCTTCTTTTCCCTGCATCACTGTGACATGCGGTCCTCGCAAACCATGTCTCCGCAGAGACCCTTTAGAGTCTGAGTGGCACAAGCCTACGGGGGGAGCATAATCCCTGGTTCCTGTTGTTCCCTTCGCATCCGCCTCTCTGAGTTCCTTGACTCTTACCAGTCACAATGCTGCAAAGCAATGTGGCCCTCGTGGAAAGGACAACGACATGAAATTTAGGGGAAACTTGTTCCAGCCCTCCCTGTGCTAGAATCCGCAGGGTAGTCTCCAACACATCTCATCAGCTTCCTGGGCCTCAGTTTCCTCTTCAGTAAAATCAGGGACTTGGTCTAGATGAATCTATAACTCTTTATTTCTCTCCCATGTGGACATACTTCTGGATTTAGGACTCAGAGCTAATCACGCAAATGAGATTCTGAGCTCTCCAAAACAGCTCTCAGTTGGGTAAGAGAGAAGGACGGATATCTGCATCCAGCCCAAAGCGTATGCAATTCACCTGGCAATTCTCCCGTTCTGGGAATGGTCAGTTTTAATGGACCATCATGTGTCACCCACCTGTAGGGTGATCATCCTATTGTGCTTGAGCCCTGGCTGGGGGTCCAAAGCTAACCAAGCCCTCTTTAATCTAAACATCCTAATGATCCTTAAACATCAGGAACAAGAGGGGCGCCTGGGTGGCTCAGTCGATTCAGCGTCCGACTTCGGCTCAGGGCATGATCTCGCAGTTGGTGAGCTCAAGGCCCACATCGGGCTCGCTGCTGTCAGTCCCCAGGTGCTTTCAGATGTCCAAGCAGCTAGCGAGGCCCCCTTGGAAGTAGGCAAGAGAATCATGGCCTAAGGTGTTCCCTCCTGACCCTAGTAACTCATGATTCTCTAGCATCATCCTTATCATAAGTAGTTGGAAACATGGACCGGGGCCATCTCATAATAGAAGCTATCATTTACCAAAAGCTGACTCTGGGCCAAGCGCTTTGAGTGCTCAGTTTTCACAGAATTAAGATTAATTCTTAATTCTTAATTAATTCTTAATTAATTCTTAATAGTACTGCTCCAGTCACATAACACAGATGAGAAAACTGAGTCCCTCACGGTCCTAGTAACTTGCAATGTCGAGACTCCAATCTAGGACGCCTGATTCCAGAGTCCATACTTCAAAAAAATAGCAAAAGCAAGCAAACAAAAGACTTTTATTTTGACATAATTTCTAACTTCAAGTCGCAAGAGTAGAACAGAGAATTCCATATAGCCTGTACTCAGATTCTCCAACGGTTAGCATTTTACCACATTTTGCTTTATTTTTCTCTTTGTATGTGTATACATATGTTTATATGTGCGTGTAATAAACATGATATATACATCATGATATATATGATATATACATATATGATATCTATGATCGTCACTTTTTTCATTTTAGGGAGAGAGCGCACGCATGAGTGGGGGAGAGGGGCAAAAGGAGAGAGAGAGAGAGAGAGAGAGAGAGAGAGAGAGAGAGAGAATGTTAAGCAGGTTCCATGCTCAGTGTGGAGCCTGATGTGGAACTCGATCCCATAACCCTGAGCCAAAATCAGGAGTCGAACACTCAACCGACTGAGCCACCATGACACCATGTGCCCCTATAATCATCTTTGAACCGTTTGAGCAGATGGCACATATGAAGCTTCTTTACCCTTAAATACTTCTGCTTAACTTAAAAACAAGGGTATTCCCATATACACATGGCATAATTGTCACTAAACTGTCAATTAACATCGAAACGATACGATTAGCTCTTCGGATCTTATTCAGATTCTGCCATTCTTCCAGTTATGTCTGTGCTAGAGAAAAGCCTTAGGGTTCAACATCAAATCCTTGATCGCACATTGCATTCAGTTGTCGCATCACTTTAATGTCTCAACCTGGCACATTCTTCAGTCTTCCTTTGTCTTTCCTGCTCTTGGCGTGGTTGAACGGTGCACGCCAGTTATTGTAGGGAATAGCCCTCGGTTTGTTTTGTCTGATGTTTCCTTGTGTTTAGCTGCAGGTGATCCAGTTCTGGCAAGAAGCCTGCACGGATGACGTGGTGTCCTCCTCTGTGCATCCTATCCGGAGGCACCTGGTGTCGCTTGGCTCCATTACTGGCCATGTTAACGTTGATCACGTGGTTAAGGTGGTGCCTACCAGTCCATATTCCCCTTTGTAATGAGTCTCATGCAGACAGAGGCCACACGCGACGCCATATATAACTACGGCCAGGCAGCTGGCACTGTGGTAGCCATTGAAGATACAAAGAGCATTGAAGGAATTCCCCTCACAGAGAGCTTACAATATTATTGGGAAGAGAAGTGTGTGACGCCTTACTTCGGCATCCATCCACGAATTGCTCTGTGAGCCCCACGGACAATTAGAGTAGAAATGACTTCTGGGGTTTAAGGGCTCATTGAGGAAGAGAGGTTGGGAAGTTGCTCCAGCAAGGGAATCAGAAGGGAGGACGGCTCTGGCCGTCACCAGGAGGTGGGAAGGGTCAGGTTTACGAGGCGCTGATCGAGGAGGGCCAGAACAGGGTGCCATTTTCTTACCCGGGAGGACCCCGGCAGCCAGTCTGGAGGGCTGCTTGCAGGGCAGATCAGCTAGGTCAACAAAAGATGGGATTCAAGGCCTCCTGGGAGTCAGACGGGGCGGTCCAATGGATGGGTAGGGTGGCGGATCAGAGAAGCTCTGAAAAATCTGGCCGAATAACTCCCTTGCTTCCGGCTCCCATTTAACCAGGTCTTAACAGCACATATATTTTGACATCCAGTGTAAAGCCAAGGACATTCGGCCAGAGCAGAGGATTCCTCTGTGGAGGAATCATGTGAGCTAAGGTAGGAGGGGATAGATGGGGATTGATTGGGAGACATTTGGGGGCGCCATTCAGGAATCATTTGCACCGCCTTAGCATACGGATTCTATTCTGCGTACACACGAGGAAGCAATGGAATAAGAGGTTAAAATTCTGTCTCTCATTTCACTGGCTATTCCTAATCTCAAAATAGAATCTTTTCAGAATACCATTTGCACCCACTCCCGTAGTAAGAGCAGGACCTGGCACTTCTCTGAAGTGCCCTTCGCCTCTAATCTGGCTCGGAATTAAAGTGCCTTAATTAAATGGAGACCTCATTATATTCTCTTGTAACCTGCAGCCCAATCATAACACAGTGATTTACCTTGAACTATTATTGCACATATTTCCACCCACGTATTATTATATGTCACTGTACTTTAATTATGTTTCAATGAATATAATTCCATATCCTCCAACACTTAAATAATATTCACTTGAAATATAACTGCGCGCCTGTAATTCTCCATAAGCGCGAGGGCTTCCATTGCAAATGATAAAAATTACTACGGCTCTGAAGGCTGAAACAAGCTAAACCATTCCTGAAAGAAATCAGTCGCCATTTTAATAGAATTTTAAAACATTGAAATTGGTCACTAATTTATTTTTTCAAAAACACACTTTAAGAGGGTGATTTTTGTAGCGTTAACAACAACAACAACAACAAAATCTTTGGAAGGAAGCAGCAATTCCCTGGAGACTCGTATTGCTTACTAACCATTTCACCAGGGACTTTGCTCCCATAGGGAATTGATCTAAAAAAAAAAATAGAACTTTGTACTGATTTTATATATATATACGTATATATATATGTATATATATATATATACATATATATATACATATATATGTAATTATATATTATATATATATGTAATTATATATTATATATATTATATATATATGTAATTACATATAATTACATATATATAATAATTATATATATATACATATATATATACATATATATATATATATAATTATTACCCAGGAAAAAGAGTGACATTAATGCTTGTATTCTTTCCCGTGTTCAGTCTTAGAAAACCATAGTTGAGGGGCGCCTGGGTGGCTCAGTCGGTTAAGCGGCCGACTTCGGCTCAGGTCATGATCTCGCGGTCTGTGAGTTCAAGCCCTGCGTCGGGCTCTGTGCTGACAGCTCAGAGCCTGGAGCCTGTTTCGGATTCTGTGTCTCCCTCTCTCTGACCCTCCCCCGTTCATGCTCTGTCTCTCTGTCTCAAAAATAAATAAACGTTAAAAAAAAAAAAAGAAAGAAAGAAAACCATAGTTGAAAACCCTTATTTCTGCCAGGATATTTCTCAGAAGCTACTTCGTCTTTGGAGATTTTTTTTGCATTGCGTTTTACTTACTACTATAGCTACAACAGCTATATATATGCTTTATGTATTTATTTATTTCAAACATATGGCCAGTGTGGACTGAAAAGTAATCATTTGTGATAAATTAACTCACGACCTCATGCCATGGGATGACCCTCCCAAAGAACTAGACGAATGGTCATCTGTCCTTCCTTTCTAGTCCCCGGTTTAAAAATATGGTGTGGCGGGGCGCCTGGGTGGCTCAGTTGGCTGAGTGTCTGACTTCAGCTCAGGTCATGATCTCACGGCTCATGGGTTCGTGCCCCACATATGGCTCTGTGCTGACAGCTCAGAGCCTGGAGCCTGCTTCGGATTCTGAGTCTCCCTCTCTCTCTGCCCCTCCCCCCACTCATGCTTGCTCGCTCTCTCTCTCTCTCAAAAATAAGTAAACATTAAAAAAAAATACGGTGTGGGGGCCCCTGGGTGGCTCAGTCAGTTAACTGTCCGATTTGGGCTCAGTTTATGATCTCATGGTTCATGAATTCGAGCCCTGTGTTGGGCTCTATGCCGACAGCTCAGGGCCTAGAGTCTGCTTCAGGTTCTGTGTGTGTGTCTCTCTCTGCCCCCTCCCAAGTCTCTCTCTCTCAAAAATAAATATTTTTTAAAAATTTAAAAATAAAAATAAGAAGTAAATAAAAAATAAAATTACAGTGTGTTGGGGCTCCTGGGTAACTCAGCTGGTTGAGCGTCTGACTCTTGGTTTCAGCTCAGTTCATGAGCCCGGGGTTGTGGGATCGAGCCCCATATTGGGCTCTGTGCTAAGCATGGAGCCTGCTTAAGATTCTCTCTTTCCCTCTGCCCCCGCTTGTGTTCTCTCTCTCTCAAATGAATAATTAAATAATTACATCAAATAAAAATACAGCGTTTGAGCTATAGACTTCAGCAATAGGTTTTAAAGAGGAGAGAGAACTAAAACAGAATATACATTTTGACCATCTCTGGTAAGGAGTAAACACAGAGTTTACTTAAGTTTTTTAAACCTTCAGGCTAGGTAAACCCTTCAAGTTCAATTTTGGTCCCCCATTGTGAACTATTCCAAACTCATTGTCCAGGAAGAGTGCTCTGCCATTATCACTGTTGGAGAGAATCAATATTATTAAAATAATAATTCTTCCTGAAAAAATTTGTCTGCAATGTTGGCCACTCAACAAGTCCAGGGAACAAATGAAGCCATTATATAAATTGGTTATTAAAGTCTTATCTCAAAAGGAGGGACATGAGAAAGTGCCAAAAGGATGCCAAACGGGACGGTGATATAGGAAGTAGAGATTGAATGTTTTCCTTTTTACTCTTTGGACTGAACCAGAAATTGTCGATCTCTTGTTCCCTCATGGGTGCATTTGGCATGATAATGACTAAATGAACTCAATCAAATACTCTAAAATGTAATGCATGCTGTATTTAAAAAGAAATTGGGCTTCATCAAAATTTAAAATGATTGTGCCTCTGAAGGACACCATCAGAAGGTGAAAAGACAAAACACCAGATGGGAGAAAATATTTCCAAATAGTATATCTGATAAGAGACTTGTATCTAGATTATATAAAGAACTCTTTTTTTAATGTTTATTTTTGAGAGAGAGAGAGAGAGTAGGGGAGGGGGGAAAGAGAGAGAATCCCAAGCAGGCTTCGTGCTGTTAACGCACAGCCTGACGCAGGGCTCAAACTCACGATCGATGAGATCATGACCTGAGCCAAAATCAAGAGTTGGACGCTTAACTGACTGAACCACCCAGGCGCCCTTATATAAAGAACTCTATACTTCAATAATAAAAAGGCAAAACCATTTTAAAAAAAAAATGGGCAAAAGACCTGAACAGACATTTCTCCAAGGGAGACATACAAATGGCCAATAAGCACAAGAAGAGATGCTAGTCATTATTAGTCATCGGGGAGATCCAAATCAAAACCACAGACAGATACCATTTCACACTTATGAGGATGGTCATAATCAAAAAGTCAGTTAATAACAAGTGTTGACAAGGATGTGGAGAAATGGGAGCCTTCATACGTTCATGGTTGGATTATAAAGTGATTTAGCTGCTTTGTAAACAATTTGGCGGTTTCTCCAAATGTTAGACGTAGAGTTTCCATAGGAACCAAAAAATGTCACTCCCAGGTATGTGCTAGGTGAAATGAAAATGCACGTCCACACAA
Organism: Panthera tigris; assembly: GCF_018350195.1. NCBI lineage: Eukaryota > Metazoa > Chordata > Mammalia > Carnivora > Felidae > Panthera > Panthera tigris. Next base: position 38,917,626 of record NC_056677.1, read on the forward strand.
AAACTTGTACACAAACGCAGCATTATTCATAATAGGTAAACACAACCCAAATGTTCATCAACTGATGAATGGATACACAAAAGTGGTAAATCCATACAATGGAATATTGTTCGGCCATGTAAAGGAATGGGGTACTGACACCTGCTACAACATGGACCAATCTGAAATGTTTATGCCAAATGAGAGAAGACGGTCACAACAAAACCACAGATTATACGACTTCATTTATATGAAATATGCACAATAGGCAATCCTATAGAGACAGAGAGTAGGTAAGTGGTTTCTTAGGGTTGGGCAATTGGATGGGGGGGGGCGGTGACAGCTAAAGGGTGTAGGATTTCTTTTCGAGGTGATGACAATGTTCTAAAATCGGTTATAGCGGTGGACGCACTTATCTGTGAATATACTAAAAACCATCCCATTGTATGCTTTATATTTATTTATTTATTTATTTGTGTCAAGGTTTATTTGTTTTTGAAAGAGAGAGACAGACAGAGCATGAGCAGGGGAGGAGCAGAGAGAGAGAGGGCGACACAAAATCCGAAGCAGGCCCCAGGCTCCGAGCTGTCAGCACAGAGCCTGAGGCGGGGCTCGAACCCACGGACTGCGAGATCATGAACCTGAGCGAAAGTCAGATGCCCAACCGACTGAGCCACCCAGGCGCCCCTACTTATTTATTTTTTAAGTAAGCTCTACAGCCAAAGTGGGGCTTCAACTCATACCCCTGCGATCAAGAGTTGCACGTTTTACCCACTGAGGGAGCCGGGCGCCCCTGAATTGCACACTTTAAATGGGTGAATCGTAGAGTAAGAGAACTGTAACTCAATGAAGCTGCTAAGCAAATCAATGGCGAATGTGACGGTACTTCAGGAGAATTGGATGATCTGAGTAACACGGAAATTCTGTTCGTCGTAGTAAGCGGCAACACACAGAAACTATGAAATTAATTGGTCTGAGTGTGCCCCGAGAACACGAATTCATTAATTCATTTAATTATGTATGTGTTCAGCAAACTTTCGTCGAACTTGTAATTTTCTTTACGGCACTTGCTTTGACGTCCGACTCCGCCCCAGGTCACGATCTCACGGTTCATGAGTTCGAGCCCCCCATTTGGGCTGGCTGCTGTCCACGCCGAGCCCGCTTCGGATCCTCTGTCTCCCTGTCTCTCTGCTTCTCTCTCTCTCTCAAAAGTAAATAAATAAATAAATTCATACACACACACACACACACACACACACACATATATATATATATATATATATTTTAAAAGCACTTGCTTCTGGTGATGGGAACACACAAACAGGATTCATGATAATCCTTCTAGCAGGGTGACCAGACATATAAAAAACCTCCATGGCGTCCAATAGGATGACCTCAGAATTTGTTAATGAGGCCAGATAAAAGTCACACTCTGAGTGAAAATCACCATAAGAGAAATGAGCTCAGCCATTTCTAGGAGCCCCCCCTGCCTGACAGATGTTTTATAAATGTGCTTCCGACAGTGATACTTGGAAACCACCAGGGTCAGATGCACTAAACAGGACCGGGTCTGTAAGGCTTGGGGACTCATGTCCCTCGGCCAGGCTGACTTCTCTGCCGTCATCAGGAAACCGTGTCCCTGAGAATTAGTCTCCGTACACTCTCCGCGCCCCTGGCTTTGGTGTCTGATCTGCTCAGGGGCTTTCTCTTGTCTTCCTGCCTGTTGTCATTTCTTATCTTTCAGCCTCACTACCGGCTTTGGTCACGCTTGCAACACCCCTTCTGTCTGTCCAAGAAGGCTTCAGCGTCTAAGGCGGATCTTTCAGGATCTTGCTCCCGCCCCCAGCCCGGGTCCTGTCTCAACACTAACAGTACCTCCTAGTCTTGCCTAGGTACCCAGTGCGTAAGGAAGAGTGAGGAAGCATCCGCCGGAAGGCCTTTCTGGAATGTGAGTTAACCTGCTTATTTGTTTTGTCCGGTGAACCATGTGCCGAGAGAAAGGGGATATTCTGGGTGAAAAGTAGCAACAGAGACAAACCTGTCTGTGGATCTTCAGGATGGACAAGAGGTGAGCTCTCCTTCTGACTCTCGGGCCCATGTAGCTTTATGACACCAGCGAGTTTAACCATCTGATCTGTTTGTCTGATTCCCATGCTCACCCAATATTCACTCAGTGGTGGAATAATCACTTGGCCTCCCGGGGTACCCGTTTCTGCAAGGAAAAAGATGTGCTGACCAGCTCACGTGGGCAGTCCTCTTTGCTTGATCTTCTATTTCTGAGGATAATTTAATAAATTGCTATTGGGGTCTCCAGGAAGCAAGCAGTCTCCTGAATCTAATCGTCTCTGGGTTGCATGTTGAACTCCAGCGTCCCAGCCTCCAAAGTGAATCCCATTCCCCGTGAGGCCCCTTTGGAGAGAGTCACCCGCCTCCCTTTCTCAAGTTCTATTAAATGCAACCACTATTCTTCAATGCGAGACATAGTCTAGAAGAATTAGAAACCAAATGCCAGAAAGGCATGGTCTCAGAGGGACTGATACGTCTTGGGCGGAAGGGAAGTAGGAGTCGAAGAAGACCAGGCAGAGGAAATATTCGAACCTTCAAAAAACATTTTATTTGGTGTCATACTTTGAGGGAGGGTCGTTTTTCTAATTCTACAAAGTAACGAGTGCGTGTTTCATGCCGGACATTCGAAAAATACGGAAAAGAGTAAATAGGAGAAAACGCAAAAGGTGATTAAAATGTAGACAAGCTGAAGAAGTCAGAAAGTCGCTTCTACAAGACACTCTTTCCTGAAGTTTTAGAATCAATTTTTCTGAAAAAAAAAAAAAATTTTTTTTTCCCACCGGGGCCACACACGGTCACTCAATGCCAGTCCAAAAACTCACTGACATATCAGAGTGGGCTGAATTCAGCTAGAGGCAAAAACCCAAAGTTTAGCTTTGGGGGATTCACATCCAAGTTTAGACCTTTTATCTTAGTTTTTCTCGATGTTTAGCCTGGAGACCCCACCTGCATCAGAACCATCTGGAACAACTGGTGTGAAAATGCAGAATGAGAATCTCAGGGCGTGGGGCCAATAATCTGCATTTTAACACACTCCTTAGGTTATTCTTGGGGTTTTTTTTTTTGATGTTTATTTATTTATTTTGGGAGAGAGAGAGAGAGAGAGAGAGAGAGAGAGTGTGTGTGTGTGTGTGTGTGTGAGCAGCAGAAGGGTAGGAAAAGAGGGAGAGAGAGAATCCCGGGCAGGCCCCATGCTGTCGGCACAGAGCTCGGACACGAGGCTCTACTCACAAACTGTGAGATCATGACCTTAGTCAAAATCAAGAGTTGGATGCTTAGCCGATCAAGCCATCCAGGCGCCCCTACCTAAGTTATTCTTATCTGTACCGGAGTTTCGGAACCACTTAAAAAAAATTTTTTTTTAACGTTTATTTATTTTTGAGACAGAGAGAAAGACAGAGCATGAATGGGGGAGGCGCAGAGAGAGAGGGAGACACAGAATCAGAAGCAGGCTCCAGGCTCTGAGCCATCAGCCCAGAGCCCGACGCGGGGCTCGAACTCACGGACCGCGAGATCGTGACCTGAGCTGAAGTCAGACGCTCAACCGACTGAGCCACCCAGGCGCCCCCGGAGCCACTTTTAAGAAGCTTTTTGGAGTGATAAAAATGGTGGCTTGGAGATGTGAACGTGGGTACTTTAAAACACGTCTGGGGGCACCCGGCTGGCTCATTCATGGGGCATGTGGCTCTTGATCTAAGGGTTGTGAGTTCCAGCCCCACATGGGGTGTAGAGATCACTTAAATAAGTAAGTAAACTTAAAAACACATGTGAGGGAATTGGAACCCTCGTGCACTGCTGGTGGGAATGTAAAATAGTCCAACACTCCGGGAAACGATATGCTAAACGAAAGGGAGTGTATACACACAATGGAATGTTAGTCGGCCTTGAAAAGTGAAATTGTGTCACGTTGCAACACGTTACAGACCTTGAAGATTCGATGCCAAGTGAAATAAGCCTGTCACAAAAGGGCAAATACCTTAAGATTCCACCTCAGTGGGGTACCCAGACCAGTCAAATTCACAGAGGCGTTTTTTACAAATGGAAGGTTTGGAACGACCCTGCGTCAGTCAAGTCCATGGGCGCCGCTTTTCCAACAGCATTTGCTCACTTTGTGTCTCTGTGTCCTAATTTCATGTTATGTATATTTTACCCCAATTAAACACACATGGCCACGCATGCATGGGCGTGCACACACATCTAACACCAGGGATTCCTTTGCTGTGTCTGCAGTGACAATCCAAAAGGCTCTCACCAGGGGCAACCACAAAAATGTGGGCCAAGTTCAAGCCCAAATGCAGAAGGTTATAACCATCACGCAAAATATCCAGCCTTACCAGAAGACAAGGGCTTCTGATTTGCTTCTGGGTGTGATTCAAAGTGCCCATTTGGTGGGCTGCGGATCCAGATCTGGTGAGTGAAAAGTCACCAGTGTCCCTGATTGGCCCAGCAGGATGAGGATTACAGCCCTGAGCTCATAGCGGAAACAAAAGCCAACAAAATAATGCTCTTTTTTTCCCTGGGGTTTGAAAACGTTAGTTAACGGCTACATAAGGCTGTAATTACTTATGTCTCCTCCTAAAAAGCCCTTGATTTAGAAAGCCTATGTTGTTCTCAGGGCAGCGTTGGTTGCTGCCAATCTATATTTTCCCTCTTCTTTACTGTTGGAAAACTGACCAATTTTACTACATAAAAGGGGCAGATTCAAGTGGTTTGCAAGCTATTTAGAGCAATTTTTTTGACAAGTACAGGCTGCTTTTGCAAAAAGATTTGGAAGGCAGTCATTGGCGAATTCCTAAACTCAATCAACCATAATACAATCTCACTAATATGATTTCTTAAACATATTTGAATTATGGATTTCCTTTTTTTTTTTTTTTTGAGAGAGAGAGAGAGAGAGGGTGCAAGTGAGCGAGGGACAGAGAGAAAGAGAGAGAGAGAAGTAGGGCTCACCCAAAGCAGGGCTTGAACTCACGAACCATGAGATCATGACCTGAGCAAATTCAGATGCTTAGCAACTGAGCCACCCAGGTGCCCCCTGAATTATGGTTTTCTAAAACTTGAGACTGATTTTTTCTCCAATGCAGACATCACGGCAGACCTCCTTGAATAAAGTGATAGGAAGCTGCCCTTATTTTCAAGTTCAAGCATCCCTCCAAATGTGTTGAGCCACATTCCCCTTCTGTCTGCTGATCTGCCTGCGACCCTGGGCAGACCAACTCCCTGAGGCTTTTGTAACAAGACATGCTCTTGCTACATTGTTAACTGTTCAGAGCATGAACAATGGAAATGAACTGCATGGTACAAGCCAGGGAGGACTTTTTTTTTTTTTTTTATACATGGAAAATGACCGAAAGGAAGCACACCAAAATTTTAACAGTGCTTATCTCTAGGTTTGAGGCTTATTAGTGAGGTTTATTTACGTGCATATGTAAACTTAATTTTTTTCTGTATTTTCTAAATGTTCTACAATAAGTATATAATTCTTCTTCTTCTTCTTCTTTTTTTTTTTTTTTGAGAGATAGTGAGACAGAGTGCGAGCGGGGGAGGAGCAGAGAGAGAGGGAGACACAGAATCCGAAGCAGGCTCCAGGCTCTGAGCTGTCAGCACAGAGCCCGATGTGGGGCTCGAACCCATGAACCCCGAGATCATGCCCTATGCCAAAGCGGGATGCTCAACCGACTGAGCCACCCAGATGCCCCTGACTTTTATTTTAATGTTTATTTATTTTTGAGAGAGAGAGAGAGAGAGAGAGAGAGAGACAGAGCATGAGCAGGGGAGGGGCAGAGAGAGAGGGAGACACAGAATCCGAAGCAGGCTCCAGGCTCTGAGCTGTCAGCACAGAGCCCAACATAGGGCTCAAACTCACAAACGGTGAGATCATGACCTGAGCCAAAGTTGGGCATTTAACCGACTGAGTCACCCAGGCGCCCGAGAGTTACATTCTTTTTTTTTTTTAATTTTTTAAACATTTATTTATTATTGAGAGACAGAGACAGGCAGATCATGAGCATGGGAGGGGCAGAGAGAGGGGGAGACACAGACTCCGAAGCAGCCTCCAGGCTCTGAGCTGTCAGCACAGAGCCCGACGTGGGGCCCGAACTCACCAACCGCTAGATCACGACCTGAGCCGAAGTCGGACGCTTACCCGACTGAGCCACCCAGGCGCCCTAAACGGGTTTTGTTTTAAGGCACAAATCATGGTAATCTGTTATGGCAACAGTGGAAATGAATATGTGGCCTGAAATGAAAATCTATCCTCGAGAAGTAAGAGCCATTTTAAAGCTTAGTTATCAGGTTAAATATAGAACTTTCTATAACCCAGGAATATTGTCATATGAATTATGATAACATCATAATTAGTTCAGAAAACTTCAAAACAAAATAATTATTGCATTGCTGCAGACCAGCTGGGATGGTGCTCAATGCCATGTGAATTCCCTACTTACTGTTAGAATTATTCCTTCAGAGGGTTGTGGATGCTTTGCATTTAACATTAATCATATTCAAAGAAGAAAAGAAGAGGGGCGCCTGGGTGTCTCAGTCGACTGAGCGTCCGACTCTTGGTTTCGGCTCAGGTCATGATCTCACGGCTTCGTGGGTTCGAGCCCCGCTTCCAGCTCTGCGCTGGCAGCTAGAGCCTGCTTGGGATTCTCTCTCTCTCTCTCTCTCTCTCCTTCTCTCTCTGCCTTTCCCCCAGTCGCACTCTCTCTGTCCCTCTCAAAATAAATAAATAAACTTAAAAAAAAGAAGAAGAAGAAAAGATCGGTTGTCTTGCAAAAGTTAATACAGATTCTAATTCAAGGATTCTACATATGGTCATCTTTGTAGGTGGAAGGGGTGAGACTTTGTAAAGTTCTTTTAAAATCATTTTGCTAGGACGTCCCGAAACACAGAGAAGCTTAAGATTCCGATCTCATTATCCAAGGTGGCAGTGTTCCTACTCTCCATTCCGGCAAAGTTAGAGCCTGTTGAAATGCAGTTCAAGCCAGGCAGAAATTAAGAGACAGAGTTGTTAAGAGGGTTCCCAGAAATGAGAAAGCAACCACAGACCTGCAGGCAGCCCATTTCAGGGATCAATACATTGACTGTGTCTATCTTTTTAAATCACTATATTCTGCTCCAGGCTTTGATGTAGTCAGAGAAAAAAAAAACAAAAACACAAGGAAATACATCAGGGACACCCTAATGATGTGCAACGTGGGCTGTGGACACCCTGAGCCACGGAGCTGTTTTTGTTATTACTAATAATTGCTTATCATCATTGGATGATTGCCTGATGTGCGTGAGGTCATCTGGGGAATACCAATTTGTTCAGCACTGATAGATAGCATATTCCTCAGCTCTGTGTAGTTTTTAAGACGCGCCATGTGTCGGCATTTTGGTGAAACTCACGTTTGCTTTGGCTTTTAAGATTTCTTGGGTAGACGTTAAGAAAGGTGCATTCAGTTGCTTTGTTTAAATGTTTATTGAAAAATACAAATGTCTGTTAGCCCGTGGGCCATGTTAGAACAAGCATAGAACATATAGGTGCCGTTGAAATAGACCTACATTTATATTCTCTGCAACTCAAAGCGTACCCAATGAGAACAAGGCTGGGCACGAAGTTGGAACACATTAAATACGTTGCTTACTTAAAGTGTTCAGACAAATAATCATATAATACAATTTTGTGTGAATGAACGAAAAGTCTTATTAAGATTGTGTGCAACAGCCAAACCTGTGATCAGATTTCCAAATTTTATTTGGAATAATAGAGTTACCTTTATTGTTTTTGTACCAGATTTGTGACTTTGTACTACTTTCAGTCTCTGCTACTACCTTTAGCCAGTGTGAAATACGGAAGGAGCAGCCTCAAAAACATCTTATTTTATTTATTCATTTATTTATTTATTTTAGAGAGAAAGAGCAAGAGTGGGGGTGAGCGAGGCCGAGGGAGAGACAGAGACAGAATCTTACGCAGGCTCCAGACTCAGCGAGGAGCCTGATGGGGGCGGCTCGATCCCACGACCCTGGGATCATGACCTGAGCGGAAATCAAGAGTTGACGCTCAACTGCCTGAGCCACCCAGGGGCCCCCAAAACATCGTGTTTTAAAGGAAAAATAGTACTTTTACTGTGGAGAAGCATGGAGGCTACTTTATTTGTCAAGTAATTCAAGTTAGCATCATCAACAGTGCAACAAACTGACCTCCCGATCTCATGCACTGAGAAGAATGTAACACCCACTTCTCTGATATTTCTGGCAAATATGCCCAACCCAAATCCAAGTGTCAAGAAATATACAAACCTAAATTGAGGTTTGTATACCTACTAAACGACTGGCCTGTACCATATTTAAAACGTCAGTATCATGAAAGACAAAGAAAAATAGAGACATTGTCCAGGATTTTAAAACGTTAAAGAGGATATGACTGCTAACTGGGTAATATGGTCCTGAATTGGATTCTGGATCAAAGGTGGGAAGAAATTTGGTATAAAGGACGTTATTGGGACAACTGGCAAAATTTGTGTATGTTCCATTTTCTGAATTTGGTCATTTTACTATGGTTGTGAAAGAGAATGTCCCTGTTTTTAAGAAATGCACGTTGAGGGGCGCCTGGGTGGCTCAGTCGGTTAAGCGTCCGACTTCGGCTCAGGTCATGATCTCACGGTCTGTGAGTTCAAGCCCTGCTCAGGGCTCTATGCTGACAGCTCAGAGCCTGGAGCCTGCTTCAGATTCTGTGTCTCCCTCTCACTCTGTTCCTCCCCCACTCACGCTCTGTCTCTCTCTCTCTCTCTCTCTCAAAAATAAATAAACATTAAAAATAAAGTAAAATAAAAAAGAAATGCACATTGAAATATTTAGGGGCTAAAAGGACATAAGGTGTGCAGTTTACTCTCAAATGGGTTAGAAAACTAATAATAATAACAACAACAATAAAATATATATAGAAGAACAATAATATATATTATATATAATTAATTATAATTCTTTTAAATATATATTTATTCTATATTTTATATACTTATATTTAATATAAATATATTTATATATTTATATGCAGTTATAACGAATTATAACTATGTATTATAATATATAGAGAGAGACCCAAAGAGAGAGGAAGAGAGAGAAACTGATAAAGCAAGTTTGATAAAATGTTAACAACTGGTAAATTTGGGTAAAGGACATACCTGAGAATCTGAGATCTACATACTATTTCTAAACGAAACTCACCTGTAAGTTTAAATTATTTCAAAGTAAAAAGTTCAAATGAAATAGAATAATAAGTAAACATTAAAAACATATTCCAGCTGTGACAATTCTGAGACTCCAATTATATACCCTGCCCCGAAGCAGGCAAATGTTAACACAACTCAATTAAACTGTGTAAGCCTTGGGGCGCCTGGGTGGCTCAGTCGGTTAAGCGTCCGACTTCGGCTCAGGTCATGATCACGTGGTCCGTGAGTTCAAGCCCCGCGTCAGGCCCTGTGCCGACAGCTCGGAGCCTGGAGCCTGTTTCGGATTCTGTGTCTCCCTCTCTCTGACTCTCCCCTGTTCATGCTCTGTCTCTCTCTGTCTCAAAAATAAATAAGCATTAAAAAAGAAAATTTAAACTGTGTAAGCCTTTTGGTTAAATTTGTTCACAAATATCTCACCCCAAGTTAATGTTAATTTCTTATCGATGTCCTCCTTGTTTTTCTCACCAACAAATATCATGCAAGGGGATGTTGCTAGATTTGGGCTTCCTCAAGGAAGTGAGTCACTCCTCACCCGGAGTGACTGAAACAGGCAAATGGGATTAAAATGTACCCATTAGCCAAGCTGTCTACACCCCAATTTCAAGGGCTACTGACCTAGACACAAGACGCATTCATGGACACATAACCGCCAGCTCCCCAGAAACTAGCTTATCCCAAACTTTTCATTAAGAGACTAGGGTGACTCAACTCTCTTTTCCCACTACCGTTTTACCGTTGCAGAAATATGACGTTAGCGCTGGGAAATTAAACTCTGCCTATTTAGATAAGAGGAAAGGCAATGCCATTTCATTTCTAAATAGGTCTTCTTTTAATAGTATATTTTACAATAGTGTCTCCCTCAAAAAGGCAAACACGATGTATACATTTATACAGTTGTGAATAGAATTTTCTATTACCAAGCCTGTCTCTCAATTGTTGCCAATGAATGTGCACAGTTTAGATAATGTGTTTTAGGTTGAAAAGGACTGTGCGTCAGAAAAATACAGGACACCTTAAGACTTTAATTTTCCCTCAGCCTATTTATGACAGATACAGCTAGCCAATAAAAAGAAAAAGAGTGAAGATATAGGGGAAAAATGCTATCCTTTCTCACTGCCTCGTGCGCACACCCATGATCCCCTGAGGGACGCGTTGTAATTGCCTCCTGGGATGGAGACAGAAGACACACAAAATCTAGGTCTGATTATGTAAGAGATTGCTAATCACTAAGACAACAATAATCACAGGACTAAACTACAAAATGTAGGGACCTGTGGTCCCTTTCGTGCAAACGAAATCAGCAGCAATTATTCAACAGCTTAAAAATCAACTCCGTGGGGGAAATTCTTTACGGCCCCTTGAGTCTAAAGCATTTTTTTTTTTTCAAATACTTTAAAGAAAGGAAACCTGTGCAAAGTCTTTATGGCCTTGGAAGTCTTTTTTTTTTTTTAATGTTTATTTATTTTTGAGAGAGAGAAAGAGACAGAGCACAAGCAGGGGAGGGGCAGAGAGAGAGGGAGGCCCAGAATTGGAAGCAGGCTCCAGGCTCTGAGCTGTCCGCACAGAGCCCGACAGGGGGCTCGAACTCACGGACCGTGAGATCATGACCTGAGCTGAAGTCGGTCACTTAACTGAGTGAGTCACTCAGGCACCCCAGAAATCATTTTACAGACCTAGTACCAATACCATGTTTTGGTATTCAGTTTTTATCAGCAGCATATTATCTTGTAAAATTTCAAACCTTCAGGAAAGTTTCGAGAATGGTAAAATTAACTCCCATATACTCTTCACCAAGATTCACCAAATGTAGCACATTTATTTTCTCCCTCCGCTCCTCTCACTGTATGTTTTTTCTTTCTTTCTTTTTTCCCCATTTCTTGTTCTCTTTCTTTTCCCGAACCATTTGAGAGTTCGTTGCACACATGACATTTCAATTCTAGTATTTCAATGTGCATTTTTAAAAAATAAGGACATTCTTGGGGCGCCTGGGTGGCTCAGTGGATTAAGCGTCTGACTCTTGATTTCGGCTCAGGTCGTGATGTCACAGTTGGTGGGATCAAGCCCCAAGTCAGACTCTGCGCTGACAGTGTGGAGCCTGCTTGGGATTCTCCCTCTCTCTCTGCCCCTCCCCTGCTTATGGTTTCTCCTTCTCTCTCATAAATAAAAAATAAACTAATAATAAATAAATAAAAAGATTAAGGATATTCTCCTATAGAACCACATTATGATTGTCACATGGCAAAATTTAACATTGGTATAATACTCTTGTCTAATATTTAGTCTATTTTAAAATTGCCCCAACTTACCCCAAAATGTCCCTTATAGATTTTTTTTAATTCAGTTTTTTTTTTTAAGTAAAATTATTTATTTTGAGAGAAAGAGTGCATGTGTGTGGGATGGGGAGGGAGGGGGAGAGAGAGAGGGAGAGAGAGAATCCCAAGCAGGCTCCAAGCTGTCAGCACAGAGCCTGATGTGGGGCTCGATTTCCCAACTGTGAGATCATGACCTGAGCCAAAACCAAGAGCCGGTGACTTAATGGACTGAGCCACCCAGGCGCCCCTAAAAATTTGGTTTCTAATAAAGGATCACACATTACATATCTCGTTAGTCTCCTTTTATCTGGAAGCATTCCTAGTTGTTTTTCCTTGTTTGTTTTTTGCTCTTTTATGACACGGACATTTTTAAAGAATCCAAGCCAGCAGTTCTGGAGCTTTGACGTACATTTTGGGGGCGGGGCAGAAACGAAGCCCCCAAAAAAGTCAGAAATGAAATGGAATAATAACTTTGTAGTTGGATTCGAAGTCCAGCCTTAGTAGTGCCTTGAAACAAGTTTCTTCATCTTCTCTGAGCCTCGGTTATCTGATTTGTCACATGGGATTAATGATCCCCATTGTACAAGGCAGTTGCCAGGATTATAAACCGGTGCGATCTCGTTGGACATCAATTTGACGATCTGCATCAAGAATCTTAAACAGACTTGCATTCTTGGACCCCATAAGTCTACCTCTAGCAATTTATCCTTAGGAAATGATCCGAGATATTAGACAAAGATATAGGGAGGGCTATTCATTACCATGAGTGCCAGAAGAGTGCGTGGGTGAAGGGCGCGACATACGCCATTTCCTTCCGTATCGTCCTCACGCTCCTTCTCTTCACTTAGTGCCAACATTTATTAAGGGCTACCTGGCGTCCTGTGCTGAGTTACAGACTTCTGTGGCAAGTTTGAAAGTCATGCTTAAGGGGAGTACTTGACAACATGGAAGAGAAGTAAGAACATAGAGTTGAATGAGGAATCTGGACAAGTCTGTGTATACGATGAGATCCCAACTTTGTTTTATGGTTACACAGTAATGTGTGTAGGGGCACCTAATAAGAAGTACAATAACACTTCTTTCCTGGGTGGTGAGATTCAGGGTAAATTCTGTTTATAATAACACAAACAAGGAAATTTGCATGTAAATTTTATGCCAGTATACGCAGAGACCCGTGCTTAGCAAGCATCAACTCCGCTCATCAACTCATAGGTGAAAGGAGGACTTGGAAATTTAACCACGGATGGTTCAGCCACTCCCAGCTATAACTCCATATAAAAGGAAGAGATAGATTTTTTATTATTTTTTTAATGTTTGTTTGTTTTTGAGAGAGAGAGACAGGGAGACAGAGCACGAGCAGGGGAGGGGAAGAGAGAGAGGGAGACACAACACAGAGCCCGATGAGGCGCTTAAACTCGTGAGCCATGAAATCATGACCTGAGCCAAAGTCGGATGCTTAACCGGCTGAGCCGCCCAGGCGCCCCAAAAGGTAGAGGTTTCAAATGGATAGCTAGCTATCTCTGTCACATCATAAAATCTATTTTTGCCTGATATTTAATATAATCATACACTTATTTTAGTTAGTGTTTGCTACCCAAATATCTTTCCTGACCTATTCTTTTCAATCTTTCTGAAGCATTGTGTAATGTCGGCACATCGCACAAACCTGGATTTTACTTTTTTTATTCTGACACTCAATTAACAAATGTAGCCCATTTATATTTACTGTGATTGCTGATGCATCCGCAATAATTTCTGCCATCTTATTTATGCCTTCTGTTTTTCTCACTCTTTCTATTTTTGTCTCTTTTCCTGTCTTATTTAGGGTTAAGTTTTTAAAATTTATTTTTCCTCTTCTGTAATTATGCATTCTATTTCTATTATTTCTTTTTTTATTTTTTAATGTTTTTATTTACTTTTGAGAGAGACAGAGACAGAGAGCAAGCAGCGGAGGGGCAGAGAGAGAGGGAGACACAGAATCCGAAGCAGGCTCCAGGCACTGAGCTGTCAGCACAGAACCCGGCGTGGGGCTCGAACAAGCAAACCGCGAGATCATGACCTGAGCCGAAGTCGGACCCCCTGAGCCACCCAGGCGCCCCCCTGTTATTTCTATAGTTATACAAAAACTCAAATGTTGGCATACATGCATACTTAACTTAAAGTCTAATATTATTCAATATCTCTTTCTTTCTCCTGACAATACAAGGAATTTAGAACATTCTAAGTCCATAAGCCATCTCCTGTCCTGCGTATTATCAATTTTTAACTTATTTTGTTCTATTTTAAATTTTGTGACCCAAATTGAACATTAGTATTATTTTTCACAGAGTCAATACACATTTAGATTCCTCCCTTCATTTTTACCCATCTATTTATCATTCATTTTTATATTTTGGACCTTCATTATAGGGTCTTTCTTTCCGAAGAACGTATGGTAGCGAACTCTGAGTCCTTCTTTATCTGGAAATATCTTTACTTTCCCTTTGCTCTTGAGAGATAATTCTCTAAAAACGTTGTCTTAATTAGGAAAAGAAGAAGAAGAGGGGCACCGGGGTGGCTCAGTCAGTTGAGCGTCTGACTCTTGATTTCGGCTCAGGTCACGGCCCCAGGGTCATGGGATTGAGCCCCGCGTCAGGGTCTGTGCTGAGTGTGGAGCTTGCTTGAGATCCTCTCTTTCTCCCTTTGCTCCTCTCACCCACTCATGCTCTCTCTCTCTGTGTGTGTCTAAAATAAAAATTTTAAAAATAAAAAGGAGAAGGAGAAAAATACTTGAGGAGTATACATTTCAAAGTCAAATTCCTCCATTTAGTCTCTACCCTGTGATTCCAGACCAAGATATAAGCACGGTTAAGAGATTCTTGTGCATTCTTCTATATGATTTTAATTTACACGCATATGTGTGTTTGCTTACGACAATGGAATCATAGTATACAGATGGCTGGGCTACTTGCTTTTTATAATTTAAAAATATATTCTAAATATATTTATTTTTTTATTTTATTTTTTGAGAGAGAGAGAGAGAGAGAGCGAGCAGGTGCATGCAAGAGCAAGGGAGGGAGGGCCAGAAAGAGAGAGAGAGAGAGAAAGACTCTTAAGCAGACCTCACACTCAGCATGTATCCCAATGCAGGGCTCGATCTCATGACCCTGAGATCAGGGCCTGAGCTGAAATCAGGAGTTGGACACTTAACAAACTGTACCACACAGGCACCCCTTGTTTACCCACTTTAAAGGTATAAGCCACTATTTTCTGGTTTTATTTTTGCTGTTGATTAAATCTGTTGCCAATTTTCTTGCTTTCCATTTTTCAGCCGTCCTTTATTTTTCTTGCGAATTGCTTTAAAACTTTTTCTCCTTGTCTTTGGTGTTCTTCGGTTTTACTATCGCACATCTAAGAATACATGCTTCATCAGTGCTCTCAGAGCTCATTGTAATTCTTCAACCGGAAGTTTCGCGTGTTTCAACACTTCTGGAAAATTCTCCACCATTACGGATTTGAAAACGACTTTTCCCTTGCTTTCTCTGTTCTCTCCTTCAGAATATTCATTTAAATGTATATTCAATTACCTCATCAAATCCTCCACATCTCTTGTCCTCTCCTATTTTCTGCCCATACGTTTCTGTCTTTTGGTGCCATTTCAGACCTATTGCATAATTTGATGGAATTACACTGACAGCAACTTTTTACACATACTAATTTTATAGTCTGAATTTGACACACCTAATATCTGAAATTCGAGAAGTTTCAATTCTGTTGTTTTTTGTTTCTGCCTGACTCTACACAGCCTTGTTTCTTCAACTGTTTTATTATTATTATTTTTTAAATCTTTATTCATTTTTGAGAGAGAGACAGAGCATGAGCGGGAGAGGGGCAGAGAGAGAGGGAGACACAGAATCCGAAACAGGCTCCAGGCCCCGAGCGGTCAGCACAGAGCCCGACGCGGGCCTCGAACTCACGGACAGTGAGATCACGACCTGAGCCGAAGTCGGACGCTCAACCGACTGAGCCACCCAGGCGCCCCTCTTCAACTGTTTTCTCATTGTATATTGGCTTCTACATGGATGAACTTGGTGGAAATCCCGAGGAATCTGGTTTGAGGGCCAGATTCCTCCAGAGACAATTTCCATAGTTCTTCTATCAATCACCGCAGGGTGTCATGAACCCAGGACCATTTTAAATTAAATCCCTTAGACTTTTCATGTGATATCAACTTGAATTCTAAGCACGTCTGAAGACAGGCTTATAGTTATAAATTTTCAGGGGAAATATTTTTCCCTACCTAGAAGGGAAATTGAGACAGATTAGACTCATTTTCTCCCCTTGCTGAAAGTGGATTGCTTTTCTGGCCTGTCATTTCACGATGTTAGAGTTCTTAGTGGGTCCTGACTTCATGGGAATTTGTGGTTCTAATACCCTCATGGTGTGGGCCCAAGGCCTCTATCTTGTGTCTCTATGCAGGCATTAAAAACCACAGTTCCTAATAATGGCAACTATGTGTGGCGTTTGGACTTGCCATCACTTTGGTTTCTGTTTTCTGTTCCTTTTCGACTTCTGGGGATTTCCTTTACTTTCTAGGGAGCCTGTATTTTATCCAGTATTTCTAGATGCCTTATTATGGAAAGTTTTACTGGACTATCCAGTCTCTCATGTAATCTGAAGTGAAAAGACAAACAAACAAACAAAAAAAACCCCACCACACCCTAAGATTCTTTGATCTTTACAAAAACCCTACAAATTAAGTGTTTTTAGCCCCATTTTATTGTTGCAGAACCTGAGGCTCAAGCAAGATAAGGATCGTATGGTTCTATGAAGTAACAGAGCCTGAATTTGAATCTGGTATCGTCTAGCACCAAAGTTCCTGGCTGTTTTAGACACTATGCTATATTGCCTCTTACTATTCTCTGCCTTTTCGTGTAATTTTTTCCTTTTAGATGTTAATTATATTTCATCAGAAAAAAATAAAAGAACTTTCAAAGGTACTATAAGTTAAAAAAAAAAACACACATCCCTTGCTCAGAAAGTGTATTCATTTATTAAACCAGATCAGCTCTGCTATCAAAGCCCTGCAGCTAGGCCAAGGTCATCCCTTGTACCTGTCAAGTACCATATGGGGAGAACTCAATGTTTTCCTGTGCATAAATGATAAATAATATCTGGGCCAAAGTATTATGATACCTTTCCTCCCCTTGGCTTTGTGTGCTTCCCTTTTCCATAGAAGCCCATCGTTTTTTACCTCGCTCTCTCCCCAGGCGGCTCCTAGCTCTAAAGGGTAGTAATAAATAAGATTGGGTCCCGGCTACACTGTTGGCAAGCAAAAAAGTCTTCTTGGACACAGTAGATATAGACCTTACCAGTCTAGGTTGTTGATTAGATAAAGCATGCTGGAGGACACGTAAGCCTTAATGAAGTCTGAGTAGATTACATCTACTCCCTCCCCAAGGATCCGCATGACATAGAACTCAGCAGAAAACAGAATCAGTCTGGCACACTGGCTCCCCATGCGATCGTGCTGCTAGCCGCACACTGATTTCTGCTCCCTTAAATGCTGGAAAACCGATTGGTTCATAATCCGTTCTGATATTTCCCCAGGCATGTGGGTGTCTATACTTACTTGGATTACCCTTTGTCTTTTCATTTTTAAAACACCCACATACACAGGCACACACGTGCGCACACACATTTTGTCCTTCCCCGGGCTTCAGAAAAGACACTCAGGCCTGACTTAGTTGCTGAGGATGCAGTGGTAACCCTTTTAGACAAGTCTGTGATCTCATAAGATAAATGATCTGATGTGGAAGTTAAATAAACCATTTCAGATAGGTACAAATGCTACAGTGGGAGGTGGAGTGCTACTTTAGAGTTTTTCAGGATCGTTGGCCAAAAAAGACTCCGGTCTCTGGGCCATCCCTCTTTCTTTTTCTTTTTTTTTAAAATGTTTATTTATTTTTGAGGGAGACAGAGACAGAATGTGAGTGGGTTAGGGGCAAAGAGAGGGGGACACAGAATCCGAAGCAGGCTCCAGGCTCTGAGCTGTCAGCACAGAGCCCGACGTGGGGCTCGACCTCACGAGCCGTGAGATCGTGACCTGAGCCGAAGTCGGATGCTCAACCGACTGAGCCATCCAGGCACCCCTGGGCCATCCCTCTTTCTGATTCCCTTTCTATCTTACTAGCTGCTTCTTCTCAGTCTCGTGCAATGGTTTTCTTTCATCTTTCCAACCTCCAAACGTTAGAATGCCCCAAAGCTCATCCTTGGACTTCTTTCTGGTCTCCATTCACCGCCTGGATCCCATCCAGTTCCTTGATTTTAAAGATTTTCTGTAGTTTATCCTTAAATGAGCAAAATATGTATAGGACACTAACATTTGTCTCAGAAATGGGTAGGGTAGAATACAAACAGGTACGCGTGTTGTCAAGATTTTGTATTTTATCCTGCTTGCAGTCTAACAAGTTAGCTTGCCATAGTTTCATGGATTCTGGTAGAAGATACACGAATCTTGTGTCTTGGTGGTTCCATTTCTTTTGACAGTTTGACTAACTTGTACCTCTGATGGCCTTTGTAGAGGGGATTGGATGACTGTGGAACAAGGTTGGAAAGAAGATTTCTGAATGCATCTCTTTTGATGCTATTTCAGACCTATTGAACAAACTGATAAACAAACTTAAAACAACTTTTAAAACATGTTTTTGTGGTTTGACTTTGACACTTCTAATATCTGAAATTCAGGAGGGTCAAATGTCTCCAGACTTCATCCTCTCCTTGTTACCTTTTCTGCCCCCACCCTGGGCCGTGCCCATCTTTGTTTCCTTTGGACTAGTTTTGCAACAACCTCTTATTTCCATCCTTTCATCCCTACAGGTAGGCGATTGTCTACATTGCAATCGGAGTGATCCTTTTTAAGAGTGGAAGGCCATGTCCCTGTAAAATCAAGGCACTTCTTGGCTCAAAACTCTGATCGCAAAGAAAAGACACAAGAATGTATTACTCACGGGAATAGCATTAATCAGGGTATTGGCATTTGAGCCAGGTTCCCAAGCTCCAATTCCTAAAGGGTAACGTGAAGAGGGTTACATACAGGAAAGGAACCTTGAATTTAGGGAACCTGTATACTTTATAGCTGGCTGTAATCCTGCCCTATGTTCCGAAGGAAGATCTATCTCTGTCTTCCAAGGCTATTAGCTCTTATAAACACCCTTGAAAAGACAGTCCAGAATAAAAGCCATCAGTGACTCTGTTCACAAGATGTGCAGAGCCTGAGAGAACCACGGAGAATTATCTCCCAACAGGCATTTGTTTACATTTTTTAACAGAAGGATAAACAAAAACATTTTTTAAAATATTACCAAATGGGAAACAAAGGTAACAGGGTGGGAGGGACAAAGGTCGAAGCTAGACCTCTCTGAATACATCGTCATGTATATTTGATTTTGAAACCACCTATTTTACAAAAATTAGAAAACGCAATGAAATGTTCAAAACCCAATCCTGAAAACCCCAAAATTACATGAAACAAATGAACCAAATTGTCTACCAAATTGGCAGAAAAACCACACAGAGAATAATTATTTCAAGTTACTTTTAAATACAGTAATTTGTCTGTATACTCCTAATGGGTTATACTCTAAAGGCAAAAGGAAATCCAAAAACATCTTAACTCCTTTCAGCAATCATGTTAATAATAGTGTTGGTGTTGATATTCTGAGACAGTTTCATATAATATGTTGGTGAAATTGGGAACCAAAATTTTGGGTATGAGATAATAAATAGAGGTACAGGTTGAATACAGGTTGAAAGACGTTAAGTAAAACCCTGCAGTTCTGAATTTAAATTAGAAGTACTATGTATGAGCTCATAATGTATTTTATCTTTATAGAAAAAAAAAAATCTATTTCCAAGCTCTGACATTGAAGAGGCCTGGAAACAATGACCAATCCAGTAGCACTGAATGCCCATTTCACAGTAAAAAAGAACAGACGTCTTGAAGAAATGGTCAATTTCACTTTTGAGGTAGGAAATATACAAGAGATGCTTGGAATATCCTGTCATATTAGAAAGTGAGGAAGCTATCAAAGACTGCTGGGAAAGCATCAAAAGAAAGAATCAAAACAACTTACTAGAACTCCCACTTGCCATATATATGAATAACCATAGGAGGTATAATCACATAGGATGGAAACATGGTAAGATATATTAAAAGAAAAACAAAGGGTGCCTGGGTGGCTCAGTTGGTTAAGCATCTGACTTCTGCTCAGGTCATGATCTCGGGATTGGTGAGTTAGAGCCCCACGTTGGGCTGTCTGCTGTCAGCACAGAGCCTACTTCTCTGTCTCCCTCTCTCTCTCTGCCCCTCCCCTGCTCATTCCCTCTCTCTCTTTCTCTCTCAAAATAAATAAATAAACATTTAAAAAATAACCAGCCCAAAGGAAACAATGATGGGCATAAATCAGGGTGGGAGCAGAGAAGGTAATAAGGAGACAAGTGATTCTGGATACATTTCAAGAGAAGGGTCAATCCCAAGAATCCCAAGCAGGCTCCACGCTGTCCGTGCAGAGCCCAATGCAGAACTCGATCTCAGAACCATGAGATCATGACCTGAGCCAAAATCAAGAGTCGGAGGCTTAACCAACCCAGGTGCCCCATCCTTTGGGCTAGTTTTTTTTTTTAATTTTTTTAAATGTTTATTTATTTTTGAAGGAAAGAGAGACAGAGCGTGAGCAGGGGAGAGGCAGAGAGAGAGGGAGACACAGAATCTGAAATGGGCTCCAGGCTCTGAGCTGTCAGTGCAGAGCCGGACGCAGGGCTCGAATTCACAAACCGTGAGATCATGACCTGAGCTGAAGTCTGTCGCTTAACCGACTGAGCCACCCAGGTGCCCCTGAGCTAGTTTTTCAATAGTCTCCTATTTCTATCCTTGCACTCCTACAGGTAATTGTCTACACTGCGGCCAAAGTGATCCTTGCAAAGTGTGTAAGAGCATGTCCCTGCAAGATTAAGGCACTTCCTTGCTCGAAACTTTCCAGGGCTGCCTGGGTGGCTCAGTCAGTTGAGCATCTCACTCTTGATTTCGGCTCAGGTCACGATCCCATGGCATGTGGGATCGAGCCCCAAGGTGGGCTCCAAGCTGACAGCTGCTTGAGATTCTCTCTCCCTGTCTCTCTGCCCCACTCTCTCTGTCTCAAAAATAAATAAATAAACATTAAAAAAAAAAACCCACAACTTTTCCAATCACAGCCTGTCTTACTCAGAGTAGTACGCAAAACCTGTTCCACATTTGCAGATAAAGAGGTAACACCAGAAGAATTAAAACAGTAAAAAAACCAAGTAGATAAATAAGGTGCAACTTGATCTGGTCACTTCCAAGGACTGATGATTGCTGGAGGATAGAAAGCTGGTCTTCTCTTTCCCCTCAAGACACCTCTGAAGGAAGATTCTAGCTCTACAGAGCCCCAGAGGGTTGCCTGAGGTCTTTAACGGGCCTCATGTTAGCTCATCTTCTTCCTCTGCCCATGCCTACTTGCTCACCCAACCTCTCACAGGTTATTGATGGCAAGGGCTCTCCTAATGAACAGTCTGCCTTCTAACCTTCATTCGAGAGACTGCCTGGCATGGTAGCCACCTCCCTTCCGTCAGTACCTCCGATAAACACCATTATGACAGTGTCCTTGCAAAAATCCCTCCATGGACCCCCACTTGTTCCAGGAAACAGCAAGCCGTAGAAAGGTCTTTTGCCCTTAACATCGAGCAATTCTTCCTCTTTTGAAACAGTCCCAGACGGCTCTAACCAGGGACTGCCAAACATACCTGGGGATCTATTAGAAAGTCTCCCCGCTTCCCCAAATCCCACCATAATAGAACACTTTCCAATCAGAGACCGTCTCGGCATTTCCTCTTTTCATTCTATAAAACACACCGACCCCCTGTAAGTCAGGCTGAAACGGAAATGACAGCAGATGGGTTCCCCTGCCGAAAGTTTGTGAATGGGGAGCCGATGTTAATTTCACCTCAGGCTTAGCTTCACCTTTGATACATCTCAGCCAGCTTCCCGGGCAACCCAACCTGGGCTGATTTATCTACTTATTTGCAATTTCTCTCACGCTAGTGCCTGCGAGTAGGGGCGTTGTGGTGTCTCCTAAGTTTTTCAGCCAGCTAGAGCCACCCAGCTCCTCAAGCTTCTCACTAACCAGTATGCTGGATGAATGAACGAAATGACATTTAAGCTGAGGCCCAAGTAAACAAGGAAACAGCCGGACCTTGTGGAAGAGCATTTGGGGGTTAGGAACAGCAAGTAAAATTCCAGAAAGAGCACTTTCCTTCCTGTTTTGGTCCCAGCTCTTTGCAACTGTAACCTAGTATTAGGGACAGTTAAAAATTTTTATTTGTGCGTTTTCCCCCCATTGCTTCCTCTCTCCCATTCCAGGGTCTCTTGATTTAAAAAAAATTTTTTTTAATGTTTACTTAACTTATTTTGAGAGAGAGTGCGAGAGCCAGCAAGTGCACATGCGCCCATGCAAGTGGGGGAGGGGCAGAGAGAGAGAGGGAGAGAGAGAATCCCAAGCAGGCTCCACACTCAACGCCAAGCTGGACTCAGGGCTCAGTCTTACGATCTTGAGACCATGACCTGAACCGAAATCTAGAGTCAGCTTGTGGTAGGGTCCCCTCCCTGAGGAGAGAAAACCAAACGAAAACAAAAACAAAAAAAAACCTCAAGGCAACCTGGCTATATGTGTAGGTGACAACATCCCTCACGACCTTGTAACGTGAGGCCACTTAATCAGGCTGCATGTTTGTGTGTGTTACCATATATGGGAGACAAAGAAATAGAAAATATGTAAAAAAAAAACTACGCCACATGGCGTTAGGGGTCAGTTCCTCGGGTACGAACCCAACTGAGCGTGCCGGCACAAATAAAGTTGCTTCCCGGAAAGAAAAGCCTCGCGTCACGACTCTCCGTGCGAGAATCCTGTTTTAAGGGGCCCATCCCACCGAGCCACCCAGGAGCCCAGGATCACTTGATTTTTATAAATTTAGCCAGGAGTATAGACACCAACACCTACTGATGAGACCTTCTCAAACCTAAGTCAACGCCCTCCGACTATTTATACTTTTATGCTGGGAGGACGTGGCAGTTGTTATGAACTTGACTTCAGGGAGTTCAGTATCTGTTAGAAGTCTGTTTCACAATGACCCCAGGGAAGAGACCAGCATCTCTCTGGAGCTCTGGGGCTACAGTGCTGTAGCATCGAGAGCAGAGGGGAGAGACTCAGATCAGAATCATCTGGGGATGATTCTGCATACATCCTTGATTTCTGCGTATGTGTTCCAGACGGTGCTCCTCCCCTCCATTTGCACACATTCCACGGACAGCCTGCTTTTGTTTTTTAAAATACTTTTTATGTCTTTTATTGAAGTGCAATTTGCACATGATTATGTAAAAACTGATGAAGGGTAAACCTCACTAAAATGGAGTTTGGAGGCCAGAAGGGGGAACTCTCGTGCCCTGCCACTTGTGGTCATTTGCAGACCCCAAGGTGAAGAGAGCACCTTGTATTCTCAGCAGGATAAGCCTATACTTTTCGACCCCAGCAGGAGGAAAGAAGAATTTCTCCTTGCCCAGCAACAGCCCAGCCAATGGGAGACTGCCACAACTCAGCCAATGAAAAGCCACTCCAGTTTACTCCAGTGGACTTTTTGTTTATAACAGCCCTTCCCAACTGCCCCTTCTAGAAAAGAGGTTTCCTCTCCTTTGTTCTCCCAACTTGCTAATGGCTTTGCCATAGCTTACGCTTCCCTAATTGTAATTCTCTAGTCCTGGATAAATCCATTTTTCCTGGTAGAATGGACAGTTATATTTTTGAAGGTTAGCAATTAAAACGTCAAATGCTCTGGAACGGCTTCTCTCACCCTTCCCCTGGTGCTCTACTGTTACTTATTCCACATTCGACTCTTTGATTATCTTTTGAAGTTTGTCTCCGTATCTCTAAATATCTGCTTATACCACTATTTCTTTATGTATCATTTTAAGACATGGTCTGTCCACTAACCAGCATGACAGTTGAGAATTTAGCTCACATTCACACACACACACACACACACACACACACACACACACACCACCCTCGCATCTTCCTTTCAAATGTGGTTAGAACATATTTTTAGTACCTTCATTCGTTTTGGTTTTGGTTTTGTTTTGGTTTGGTTGCTTTTGGTTTTTCTTTCCTTTCCATGTTGCAAGCTCTTTTCAAAATTTTTATTTATTTATTTGTTTATTTATTTATTTATTTATTTATTTATATTTTTTTAGAGAGAGTGAGAGCATGGGAGAGGGCAGAGGGAGACAGAGAGAATCTTACACCAGCTCCAGACTCTGTGTGGAGCCCGACTAGGGGCTCGATCTTACAACCGCGGGATGGTGACCAGAGCCGAAATCAAGAGTCGGGAGCTCAACCAACTCCCGACCAGGCGCCCCTGCAAGCTCTTTTCAAATATCTAAGGGACACCTGGGTGGCTCAAGTTGCCAGGAGCCACCCAGGCGCCCCTGCAAGCTCTTTTCAAATATCTGGTAAAGGGACGCCTGGGTGGCTCAAGTTGGTTAAGAGACTTGGGCTCAGGTCATGATCTCATGGCTTTCGAGTTCAAGCCCCACATCGGGCTCTGTGCTGATAGCTCGGAGCCTGGAGCCTGCTTCAGATTCTGTGTCTCCCTCTCTCCCTGCCCCTCCCCTGCTCGCACTCCGTCTCTTTCTCTCTCAAAAGTAAATAAACATTAAAAGATAGATAGACATTTAATTAATTAACTAATTAATTAATTAAGTTAAGTAATTTTGTGATCACACGGAAGAGTAAGGCACTAGAAAAATGGATTAAGGACTATGTGTACTTGGATAGGTCTTGTTGACTGGCTGAGTTTCATCCACTTAGAGTGAAAACACTATTGTCTAGGGGACCCTTACACGCTAGAAGTCATCCTCCTGGCACTTGGGAGCCAATGCCGCTCCTGCCCCCACCTGCCCTGCTTCTCCCCAGACCATTTCTTAAATAGATTTGGAATGCAACCCACCAATTTTTCATGTCTCATTGAATTATTATCATTGCCGTTGTTATTGTTGTTCCTTTTGCTTAGATACTAAGCAGATGCCTGGCTGCTGGGCGTCCCGCGTGCAGGTGTGAGGGGGGTGGGGAGCCAACACTTCCTGTTTTCACTTCTGTTCTGACCTTGTGTCTCCCCAGCTCTCCAGGCAGGGCTCCATCCTTGGCTGTAGCCCGCCACTGCATGTATTCTAGGCTAGGAGGCCCTTCAAGTTGCTTTCCTCTCCCTGACACTTACTGGAATCCCTCAGGAACAGATATTCCCTCACCCCTACCACACATGACTGGCTGCTCCTGGTCTCTCTGTTACTGGCTAATGTATTTTTTATTTTATGCTTTTATTATCGTCTTAACGTGGTCTCGGGAGGGATAGGCAATAAACAGTCTGCTCTGTTGAACAGAAGGTTTACAACCTACTTTAACGTCAGCCTGCCTGCCTATTGAAAGTGCTCATGGGGCGCCTGGGTGGCTCAGTGGGTTAAGCATCTGACTCGTGATTTCAGCTCAGGTCATGATGTCACAGTCCGTGGCTTCGAGCCCCACGTCAGGCTCTAGGCTGATGGTGTGGACCCTACTTGGAATTCTCTCTCCCTCTCTCTCTCTCTCTCCCTCTCTCTCTGCTCTTTCTCCCCACCCCCATGCACACGTGCTCTCTCTCTTGAAGTAAAAAAAAAATAACTTAAAAAAAAAAAGCTATGAACATGCTCACAAGGTGATCCTAATAAGCCCCTCCCCGGCACTCCCTTGGAGGCTCACCCTTGATTTGAACCCAGTCTGCGCCTCCCACCCCTAGGTTTCCCCAGTTCAATGAAAGGTACCCACACCCCCCTAGCTCGCCATAAAGCTGGGTTTCATCCAATTCCTTTTTTACCCTCAATCCCCACATCCAATCGACCAGCAAGCTCTGTCATTTCTACCATGTAAAAGCACCTGATGAGCAAAAGGGGAAAATCATAAGCCAAATTGACTAAGGCTAATTTTTATCTTAAACCTAATTAGAAGAAAACAACACATTACAAGGATAGCGCACCCAGACCAGGAGCGGTTAATTCCAGGAACCTGAGGATCATTCAACATTAGGAAATTCACTAAAACAACTCATTACATTAAGAGGTCAAACCAGTAAAAGTTTATCATTTTCTTCATAAACGCGAAAAGGCGTCTAATAAAATTTGACACGTATTCTTGCTTTAAAAATCTCTTTTTAAAGATAGAAAGGATGAAACAGCATGATATGAACATACCACACCCAAAGATGAAAAGGTTCTAGAGATTGATGGTGGTGATGGTTGCCCAGCAGTGCGAATGCACTTAATGCCCCAGACCCTTAAAAATGGCCAAAATTTTACGTTATGTATATTTTGCCACTGTACGTTTTTTAAATACACATATTTTTTGTAAGTTTTTTTAAGTCCAGTGTAGTTAACATACAGCATCACATTGGCGTCAGGGGTACAATATAGTGATGCAACAATTCTGTACGTTGCTCGACACTCATCAATCATAAGTGAACTCTTAATCAGCTTTACCCATGTCACCCATGCCCCACCCTCCTCCCCTCTGTCTGGTATCTGTTTCTTCTTTTTAGTTAAGAGTCCGTTTTTTGGTTTGTCTCCTTTTTGTCTTTGTTTTGTTTCTTAAATCCCACATAGGAGTGAAATCATATGGTATTTGTCTTTCCCTGACTGGCTTATTCTGCTTAGCACGACACTCTGTAACTCCATCCATGTCGCTGCAAATGGCAAGATTTCATTCTTTTTGATGGCTGGATAATATTCCTGTACATACACCACATCTTCTCTATGCATCCATCAATTGACAGATGCTTGTGAAGTTTCCATAATTTGGGATTATAAATAATGCTGCTATAAATACAGGGCGCATGAAATCGTGTTTTTGTATTTTTCGGTTAAATATCTGGTAGTGCGATTACTGGATCGTAGAGTAGTTCTATTTTGTTTTAATTTTTTTAACGTTTTTTATTCATTTTTGAAAGAGAGAGACAGAGCACATGTGAGGGAGGGGCAAAGAGAGAAGGAGACACAGAATCCGAAGCAGGCTCCAGGCTGCGAGCTGTCAGCACAGAGTCGATGCAGGGCTCAAACTCACAAACCACAAGATCATGACCTGTAGTTGGTCATGAAGCTGAAGTTGGACACTTAACTGACTGAGCCACCCAGGCACCCCTGAGTAGTTCTATTTTTAACTTTTAGGGGGACCTCCATACTGTTTTCCTGAGCTGAAGTTGGACACTTAACTGACTGAGCCACCCAGGCACCCCTGAGTAGTTCTATTTTTAACTTTTGGGGGACCTCCATACTGTTTTCCACAGTGGCTGCGACAGTTTGCATTCCAACAGTGCAGGAGGGTTCCTTTTTCTCCGCATCCTTACCAATACTTGCTGTTTCTTGTATTTTTGATTTTAGCCATTCTGACAGGTATGAGACGATATCTCATTGTAGTTTTAATTTACATTTCCCTGATGATAAGTGATATTGAGCATCTTTTCATATGTCTGTTGGACATCTATGCTTATTCTTTGGAGAAATGCCTGTTCATGTCTGCTGCCCATATTCTAATTGGATTATTCTTTTTTTGGGCATATGAGTTGTGTATATTTTTTCCCCTTGGCAATTGTTTATTATAAAGGTGGACACTGATCGGTAGGATTTCTGGTATGAGCACTAGGACCACCAACCTTTTTGGATTCGCAGTTCCAGAGATCAGCTACCAGCAGGGTCTGGTCGTACTGGATGAGGATGTCTTTGATCTCTTTCTTGGAAGCCTCATCCACATATTTCTGATAATAGGCCACCAGGGCTTTGGAGATGGACTAGCAGATAGCGTAAATCTGGGCCTCGTGACCATCACCCTTCACTTGGACTTGGATGTTCACCCCAGCAAATCTCTCCTTGCCTAGAAGCAGAAAAGGTTCCAGTAGCCTGTATTGCAGTGTGTGTGACTGGATCATCCCCAGGGGCCAACCGTTCACCCTGATGAGGCCGTTGCCCTATTTGCAGTGCACCACGGCTCTGGCCATCTTTTTGCATCTGAATACCTGCATGGACTGCAGAGGACCCTTGGACTGCATGGCTACAAACATAGACAAGAGCTCCTCACCAAATAGCGCCACAACCAGAAAAGGACTATATTTTGTATACTAACACGTTATCAGTATGTCACTTGCAAATATCCTCCCCCAATCTGTAGGTTGTCTTTTAGTTTTGTTGATTGTTTCCTTTGCTATGCAGATGCTTCTTATTTTGATGTAGTCCCGATGGTATATTTTTGCTTTTGATTCCCTTGCCTCAGAAGACATATTTAGAAAAAAGTCACTCCATCCGATGTTGGAGAAATTACTGCCTGTGCTCCCTTCTAGGAGTTTTATATTTTGGGGTCTCACATTTAGGTCTTTAACCCATTTTGAATTTATTTTTGTGTATGGTGTAAGAAAGTGGTCCAGTTTCATTCTTTTGCCTGTTGCTGTCTAGTTCTCCCAACACCATTTGTTGAAGAGGATGTCTTTTTCCCATTGGATATTCTTTCCTGCTTTGTCAAAGATTAGTTGACCATATAATGTTTTTTAAAGTGTATTTTTGAGAGACAGACAGAGCATGAGCAGGGGAGGGGCAGAGAAAGAGGGAGACAGAATCTGAAGCAGGGTCCAGGCTCTGAGCTGTCAGCACAGAGCCCAATGCGGGGCTCAAACTCACAAACTGTGAGATCATGACCTGAGCCGAAGTTGGATGCTTAACTGACTGAGCCACCCAGGCACCCCAAAGTTGACCATACAAACATGGGTTTATTTCTGGGTTTTCTATTTTATTCCATTGATCTACGTGCCTATATTAGTGCCAGTACCCTACTCTTTTGATTACTACATCTATGTAGTAGAACTTGATATCTGGAAATGGGATACCTCCACCTTTGCTTTGCTTTTTCAAGATTGCTTGGGCTATTCAGAGTCTTCTGTGGTTCCATATTAATTTTAGGGTTGTTGGTTCTAGTTTTGCGAAAAATGTTGGTATTTTAACAGGGATTGCATTAAATCTGTAGCTTTCTTCGGGTAGTAAGGACATTTTAACGATGTTTGTTCTTCCAACCTATGAGCGTGGAATATCTTTCCGCTTGTTTGTGTTGCCTTCGATATCTTCCATCAATGTTTTCAGAAACAGGTCTTTCACCTCCTTAGTTAAGTGTTTTCCTAGGTATTTTACTGTATTTGGTGCAATTGCAAATAGGATCCCATTCTTAATTTATTTTTCTGTTGCTTCATTATTTGCATATAAAAATGCCATGGCTTTATGTATACCGATTTTGTATCTGGCAACCTTACTAAATAAATTTCTCAGTTCTAGTAGTTTTTTTGGTGGAGTCTTTAGGCTTCTCTCTAGATAGCATTATGTTGTCTACAAGTAGTGAAAGTATTACTTCTTCCTTACCGATTTGGATGCCTTTTATTCCTTCGTCTTGTCAGATTGCTGTGGCTAGGACTTCCAGTACTATGCTAAACAATAAGGATGAGAGTGGACATTCCTGTCTTATTCCTGACCTTTGGGGAAGCATTCTCAGTTTTTCACCATTGAGTATGATGTTAGCTGTGGGTTTTGCGCCTATGGCCTTTAATATATTGAGTTATGTTCCTTCTAATCCTACGTTGGTGAGGGGTTTTAGCATGAATGGATGTTGTACTTTGTCAAATGCTTTTTCTGCACCTATTGAAATGATCATATGTTTTTTATCCCTTATTTTATTGATATGATGTAACACCCTGATTGACTTGTGAATATTGAACCACCCTTGCATCCCAGAGGTAAATCCCACTTGATCATGGTGAATAATGTTTTTAATGTATCCTTGCATTGTTTGCTAATTTTTTGTTGGGGAGCATTGCATCTATGTTCAACAGGCATAATGGCCTGTAGTTCTCTTTTTTTGTAGTGTCTTTATCTGGTTTTAGATTCAGGGTAATGCTGGCCTCATAGAATGAATTTGGAAGTTTTTCTTCCTCTTCTGTTTTTTGGAGAAGTTTGAGAATAATAGGTATTAACTCTTCTTTAAATGTTTGGTAGAATTCATCTGTGAAGCTGTCTGGCCCCGGACTTTTGTTTGATAAGAGTTTTTGATTACTGATTCCATTTTATTGCTGGTAATAAGTCTATTCTGTTTCTTCCTGATTTGATTTTGGGAGGTTATATGTTTCCAGGAATTTATCCATTTCTTCTAGGTTGTCTAATTTGTTGGCATATAATTTTTCATACTGTTCTCTTACAATCTTTTGTATTTCTGTGTTGGCAGTTGGTATTATCCCCTTCCATTTCTGATTTTATTTATTTGAGCCCTCTCTCTTTCTCTTTTTGATGAGTCTAGCTAAAAGTTTATTGATTTTGTTGATCTTTTCAAAGAACCAACTCCTGGTTTCACTGATCTGTTCTAGTGTTTTTTTAGTTTCTATTTTGTTTATTTTTGCTCTGATCTCATTAATAACAATATTATATTACTAAAAATATAATATATAATACAATAACAAAATATATTAATAATGTTAATCTTATTAATGCAATTATTGATCTTGTTATTAATAAGACTATTGATCTTGTTGTTAATAAGATTACTAATCTTATTTCTTTCCTTTTACTGGTTTTGGGTTTTGTTTGTTGTTCATTTTTTAGTGCCTTTAGATGTAGTTAGGTTGTTTAGTTTTTGGATTTTTCTTGCTTCTTGAGGTAGGCCTGTATCGTATAAACTTCCCTCTTAGAACAGTTTTTGCTGTATCTCAAAGATTTTGGACCATTGTGTTTTCATTTTCATTTGTCTCCATGTATTTTTTTATTTTGTTTTTGCTTTCTCAATTGACCCATTCATTGTTTAGCAGCATATTATTTAACCTCCATATTTATGTGCTTTCCAGATTTTTTCTTGAGGTTGATTTCTAGTTTCATAGCATTGTAGTCAGAAAAAGCACATGTTATGACTTTGGTCTTTTTGAATTTGTTGAGGTTTCTTTTGTGGCCTACTATGTGATCTATTCTGGAGAATGAGCTTCGCTTGAAAAGAATGTGTTTTCTGCTGTTTTAAGATGGAATGTTCTGAATATAACCGTTGGATCCCTCTTGTCCAATGTGTCATTCAAAGCCACTGTTTCCTTGTTGATTTTCTGTTTAGATGATCTGTCCATTGGTGTAAGTGGGGTGTTAGAGTCCCCTTCTATTATTGTTTTACTATGGATTAGTGCCTTTAAGTTTGTCATCAACTGCTTTATGTATTTGGATGTCATCGTGTTGGGGCCATAAATATTTATAATTGTTATATCTTCTTGTTGGATTGTACCGTTTATGATTATTTGGTGTCCTTTGTCCTTTGTTACAGCCTTTATTTTGAAGTCTGTTTTGTTCCATATAAGTATTACTGCTCAGGCTTTCTTTTCACTTCCATTTGCATGGTAAATGTTTCTCCATCCCTTCACTTTCAGTCTGCATGTGTCTTTAGGTCTGAAGTGAGTCTCTTGTAGGCAGCATAGAGATGGGTCTTGTTTTTTTTTAATGTTTATTTATTTATTTTGAGAGTGAATGTGTGCGCAAGCAAGGGGGGGCAGAGAGACAGGGAGAGAGAGAATCCCAAGCAGGCTCCACACTGTCAGCAAAGAGCCTGACACAGGGCTCAATCTCATGAACTGTGAGATCATGACCTGAGCTGAAATCAAGAGTCAGATGCTTAACCGACTGAGCCACCCAGGCGCCCCGGGTCTTGTTTTTTTAATATATTCTGTCACCCTATGTCTTCGGATTGGAGCATTTAGTCCATTTACGTTCAAAGTAATAATTGATATGTGTGTATTTTTTACCATTTTGTTGCCTGTTTTATGTTTGTTTTTGTAGTTCCTCTCTGTTCTTTTCTTCTCTTGTCTCATGATTAGTTGACTCTCTTTAGCAAAATACTTGGATTCCTTACTCTTTATTATTATTATTATTTTGCATATCTATTACTGTTCTTTGATGTGTGGTTACCATTCAGTTTCTGCATATAGCAGTCTATATTAAGCTGATGGTCACTTACTTTTGGACTCATTCTTTACTCTTGTCCCCTCCATGTTTCAGATATTTGGTGTCATATTTTACATCTTTTTATTTTGTGCTTTTCCTGACTGATTTTTAAAGATACACTTTTTTTTTTTTTTTTTTTTTTTTTTTGCTTTTGTGCTTCCTATATTTCTTACTCTTACTTACGGTTTTTGTTTTCCACACAAAAGAACCTCCTTTAACATTTCTTGTACAGCTGGCTTAGAGGTCATGAATTCTTTCAACTTTTGTTTGTCTGGGAAACTCTTTATCTCTCCTTCTCTTCCAAATGATAGCCTTGCTGGATACAGTCTTCTTGGCTGCAGATTTTTCCCTTTCAGCACTTTGAATATATTGCCACTCCCTTCTGGCCTGCAATGCTTCTGCTGAAAAAATGAACTTATCAGGCTTTATGGGGTTTTCTTTGTATGTAACTGTCTTCTTTTCTCTTGAAATCCTTAAAATTCTTTCTTTATCACTATTTTTTGCCATTTTAATTACTACATGTCTTGGTGTGGACCTCCTTGGGTTGATTTTGCCTGCTGAATCTGGATCTCTGTTTCCCTCCCCAGATTCAGGAAGTGCTCAGCTATTATTTCTTCACCTACATTTTCAGCCCCCCTTTCTCTCTCTTCTCTTTCTGAGATCCCCATATATGTATAAATGTATAAAAGTGATGGTGTCACTGTTTTCTAAGTCTATTCTCATTATGCAGTATTTGTTTGACTCTCACCAGTTCAGCTTGATTGGTCTATCCTCCAGGTCCCTGATATGTTCCTCTGCTTCCTGTAGCCTACTGTTTATTCCATCCATTGCATTCTTAATCTCATTTATTGAGTCCTTCATCTCTGATATGCTATTTTTTCTATCTTTTGTCAAGGATCTCACTGATTTCCTCCACCTTTTTCTGAAGTCCAGTATCTTTATGGTCGTTACTTTAAATTCTCTATCAGCCATATTACTTATTTCCATTGTACTTAGATTTCTGGCCGTAGCCTTGTCCTGTTCTTTCATTTGGGACATATTCCTCTGTCTCTTCATTTTGTCTACATCTCTGTGTCTATTTCTGTGTGTTAGGAAAGTCAGCTACGTCTTCTGCTCTTGAAAGTGGTGACTTATGAAGAAGAGGTCCTGCAGGGGCCTACAGTGCAGTGTCCCATGTTCACCAGAACCTGGCACTTTGGGGGAGACTCCTATATGAGTTGCTTACCTCCTGCTGTTGTGTCTGAGTCCCGTTTTCTTTCAGTCCAGACTTCTGCACTGACTTTGCCTGTTGTGGGCTGTGCTTGCTCTGTGTGGTGTTAGTGAGACCCGGGCAGGCTGGCTTTGAAGGGCCTGACTGCAGGAGGCCGCAGGGGTGGGGAGGTCGTGTTAGCAAAATTTGCACTGAGGCACTAGTCCTAGGCTGGTTCCCCTGAAGCGTGATGGCCTCGGAGGCTAGGGGCTGGGCAGGAGGCAGAGGCAGCCAGGGATGTGCAGCATCTTTGTGTACGGTGCGTGCATTGGGGGTCAACAAAAGTTTTGCTGAGCCCAGGGCCAAGGCCAGCAGGCTTGCAGTGGTTGAGTCTTCATGAGAATGTGTAGGCAGGGTGCACTGCTAGCCAGTTAGGTAGCAAGTATCTGTGCAGCACTGCCTCCCACAGGTGGCTCTGTGCTTATGCCGGGGGGCAAGGGAGGAAAATGGCATCTGCCAGCCACTCTGTTCCCGAAGAAGTCCCCCAACATGCTCCAAGATCAGCACAAGCAGATCTTCCTCCCGCTTGTCCCCAGCGTTGTGCCAACTGTCATTTCTGTGTTGCCTCCCTGTGGGCTGTTGTCTCTTTAAGGGCAGGGACCTGGCTATCTCCCCCTCGTCCTCTCTCGCTCAGTGCTGAGTCAGATGACTTTTAAATCTCCAGGCTCCAAGTCCTGCTGGTTGTACAAACTCCAGGAATTCAGCCCCTCTGGCTTTCAAAGCCGGATGTTAGGAGGAATCCTCTTCTGGTGTGCGCTCCCCAGTGTGAGGAGGCATTACTTTCCCCCATCCGTGCCCACAGCTCCCTCCCCCCCTGCAGGCAGCTCCTGACCACCATTTCTGCCCTTCCGAACCTCACAGGTGTGGCTTCTTCTCCACATTTAGCTCTGGGGTTTGTTCAGCCAGACTTCTTTTTTTTTTTGTTATTATTTAAATTCAAGTTAGTTAACGTACAGCGTAAAGTTGGTTTCAGTAGAGCTCAGCGACCCATCTCTGACATGTGCTCATGTGCCCAGTGCTCATTCCGACAAGTGCCCTTCCTTAATGCCCATCCCCCCAGCCACCTCCCCTCCAGCAACCCTCAGTTTGTTCTTTGTATGTGACAGTCTCTTATGGTTTGCCTCCTTATCTGTTTTTATCTTATTTTATTTTTCCATCCCTTCCCCTACATTCATCTGTTTTGTCTCTTAAATTCCACATATGGGTGAAATCATATGGTACTTGTCTTTCTCTGACTGACTTACTTCGCTTAGCACAATACACTCTAGCTCCATCCACGTTGTTGCAAATGGTAAGATTTCATTCTTTTTGATCCCTGAGCAATATTCCATTATATATATATATATATATATATATATATATATATACCACATCTTCTTTATCCATTCACCAGTCGGTGGACATTTGGGCTCTTTCCATACTTTGGCTATTGTCGATAGCGCTGCTCTAAACATTGGGGTGCATGCGCCCCTTCGAATCAGCATTTTTGTATCCTTTGGATAAATACCTAGTAGCGCAATTGCCGGATCGTTGGGTACTTCTATTTTTAACTTTGTGAGGAACCTCCATACTGGTTTCCAGAGTGGCTGCCCCGGTTTGCATTCCCGCCAACAGCTGTCCTGCCAGAATTCTGATCACTGTCTGGTTTATTTACAAGGCTGTGAATGATATCTAGTTGTAAGGTAGGATGGAGTGAGCTTGGGGTCCTCCTACTTTGCCACATTCCCAAGCTCCCACTGTCAATACGTATTTTATATATATATATATATATATATATATATGGTCAGCATACGCTTAATGAGAACATAATGAAAGCATTCTCATCTGAGACAGGAATAACATAACAAAGCTCACGGGGTGCTTGGGTAGCTCAGTTGATTAAATGTCTGACTCTGGATTTCAGCTCAGATCATGATCTCCCGGTTTGTGAGTTCAAGCCCCACATCGGGCTCTGTGCTGGCAGCACAGAACCTGCTTGGGATTCTCTCTCTCTCCCTCTCTTTCTGCCCCTCCCCTGCTCGCTCTCTCTCTCTCTCTCTCAAAATAAAGAAATAAAAACTTCAAAAAAAGATAACAAAGTTCACTACCATTACTCTTATTTGACTTGAATCTGGAGATACTAGCTAATGTAATTAGGCAAAAGAAACAAGTTAAAGGTCTAAGGTTGGAAATGAGAAGATAAAATCATCATTATGTATATTTGATACAACTGTAAACCTAAAAGATCTAAAGAATCAACTGAAAAAAATCACTATAAAAATAAGATAATTTAATGAAATCTGTAGATATAAATTTAAATACAAATCTATACGCAAAATTAATATATAGCCTTCATACACACAAACAGAAGAGCTATTGAAAGAAAAGACTCTCATCTACAAAAGCTACTGAAAAGGCAAAATGTCTGAGAATATACTTAAAATATTCGCGTGTTCTATATGAAGAACACTTAAATGCTCCCAAGGGACACACAAGAAAACATTTTAAAATGGAAAAGAATGGAATATTTTCGGATAGAAAGAATCAGTATCATAGAAATGGTTCATTTTCCCTGAATGAATCTATAATTGTAATATGAGCCCAATTAAAAGTTATCAACAGGATTTCTCCTGGAAATATACAAACTGTTTCTAAAGTACATATGGGCAAAAAAGAATAATCAAGAGGAGACAGTCACTGTTTTCAAAAGAAGATAGACACAAAGGAACTAGATTTACAAAATATTAAAATTTATCTCAAAGCTCTGACAAGTAGGACCACGTGGTAATGATGCATGAATAGACAGATCACTTCAATAGAAGGTCCAAAAATGAGACAATTACCCTCCAGAAATTTAGAATACCATAAAAATGGCAGCTCAGAGCCTGGAGCCTGCTTTGGATTCTGTGTCTCCCTCTCTCTCTGACCCTCACCTGCTTGCTCGCTCGCTCTTTCTCTCTCTCTCTCTCAAAAATGAATAAAACATTAAAAAAATAAAAGTAAATAAATTATTGATATCAATGACAAAAACATTAAATATTTCTGAACGGCAAACAGCACCAGAAGCAAAGTCAAAAGACAGACAACAAACTGGAAAAAGTGGTTGTGACTCAAACGACAGATATAAAATCAAAAATAAAATACCATCAGCCTAAAAGAAAAATTGGTAGAGGCTGTGAGTAGGCAGTTCACAGAGAACAAAACACAAATGCCTCTGAACTGCGGGGAAAGATGCGCGAACTTGTTCATAATAAAATAAACAAACCACGCCCAGCAACTCTTCACTTATCAGATTCACGAGCTCCAAAAATTTGAAAGTCCAATAACTGGCAAAGATATGGAGCAAAGACGCTCTCAGCCTCTGCTAGTTGGGGCTATAAATTGGCAGGACATCTCAGAGGAGCAAAGGACAATGCCTGTCAAAATTACAAATGCATCCCAAAATTCCACTCCCGGGAATTTATCCTACAGATAACACTCACACACAGCATTATTTGTAACAGCAAAAGTTTTGGAAGCAACCTAAATGTCCATCACTAGGGAAGAGGTTAAATCAATTGGGGTACATGCATATGATGGAATCGTATGCAGTCAGCAAAATAGATGAGGTGTCTGTTTAAATACAAACAGGGAGTGAGGGGCGCCTGGGTGGCTTGGTCGGTTAAGCGTCCGACTTCGGCTCAGGTCACGATCTCGCAGTCCGTGGGTTCGAGCCCCGCGTCGGGCTTTGTGCTGACGGCTCAGAGCCTGGAGCCTGTTTCTGATTCTGTGTCTCCTTCTCTCTCTGCCCCTCCCCTGCTCATGCTCTGTCTCTCTCTGTCTCAAAAATAAATAAATGTTAAAAAAAAAAAAAATTTCAAACAGGGAGTGATTTCCAAGATACTGTGAAGAAAAAAAAGCAACGTAGAGAACATTATATACAATGCGCTATCATTCGCTTGCATATGAAAGAATTCTCTAGAAGAATGGAGAACTGGTTAACGCACTGCACTGCACTGCGTTGCTTCTGGGGAGGGGAACTCGGTGGCTGGGTAGAAGGGAAATTTTTACCGTATTTCGCTTTGTACCTTTTGAATTTTAGATCATGTCAACGTACTCCCTACCCCCCAAAAAAAAAAAATGTTTAAAAATGTATTTTAATAAAATAAAGCATATGGACAAACTGCCTATTCCTTGGCTTCTCCACTGTCACTCCTGTTTTCTTAATGACTTAGTGACTTAAATGGCTCCTCTTACAAGGAACTGCCCCTAACTATTCCAAATAGTTTTCTATCTCCCCAACGTCTTCTTTCCCATTGCTACCCTCAGTGATAAGAGCTATGAAAGTAACGAACACCTTGACATTATGTTCTACTTGTTCTTTTCGTTTCGTCCTTTTCATTTATTCCTTTATCACTGGTCACCTGATTCCCTGCCCCACCATGGCAGGAAATTCTTTTTTGTTTAAGTTTATTTATTTTGAAAGAGAAAGAGAAAAAGCCTGAATGAGGGGGAGAAGAGAGAGAGAGAGAGAGAGAGAATCCCAAGCAGGCTCCGCCTGTCAGCACAGAGCTCGAGGCGGGGCTCGAACCCGCAAACTGTGAGACCATGACCTGAGCCAAAACCAAGAGTCGGACACTTAACCTACTGAGCCACCCAGGTGCCCCGTGGCAGGAAATTCTTAATGGTTGGCTCACCTCTGTAAACCCAGCACTCGGGCCCACATCTGACACAATCCATGTTTGTCAAATGATCGAAAGTTCACCAAGAATGAGCCTGTCTCAGGGTGCCTGGGTGGCTCAGTCTATAAAGTGTCTGACTCTTGATCTCGGCTCAGGTCATGATCTCATAGTTCGTGAGTCCGAGCCCCACACCTGGCTCTGTGCTGACAGTGCGGAGCCTGCTTGGGATTCTCTCTCTCCCCCCCCCCCCCCCGCCCATCTCCCCCCCCCCCCCCCCCCCGTGTGCTTGCTTGCCCTCTCTTTTTCTCTGGCGCTCTCTCCCTCTCAAAATAAATAAATAAACATTAAAAAGAAGAAGAATGAGACTGTCTCACGTTGATATTCTTCTCGGCAAGGTGGATCAGGGCAGATATTATTGCCCCCATTTTCTGGATGAGGCAATCGAGGCTCAGAAAGGATTTGTCTGAGGCCACACGGCTGGTAAAATGGTAATGTTAGGACCACTCAGATCTCCACTCCCACACCAAGGTACTCTGGGTAAATTTCCAGGCTACTACCTAATGCAAGGGTTCTCAACAAGGACCCCTTAGGTTGGTTTCAGTAAGCGTGGCAAGCTTTTTAGAATGCATGGAAAATTTTACATGTGGGTTCGTTTCTAGGGAGAAAAGCTCCAAGGTACTCATCAGCTTCTCAAAGGATCTGTGACACACCCCCACCAAGTGAGTTCCTATGTCCTTTTCACCCATTATGGCTTCCGAAGGTGTTCATCTGGTTAGACGGTAGGGTTGTCAAGGAATCTGAAGTACCAGCTTTAGAATCACTGGTATAAGCCATCACAGAAATGCATTCATGCTGCCAGAGAAACAGAATGGACGGAATCTGAACATCTTGCCCCACCACCCCCCCGACACGCCTCAACATAACTCCGCTCTTACTGATGTCCCCGAGAGAGTAGAAAACGTCGTGCTTTGTTTAGCACCCTCTGAAGTCACTAAGCATTTAAAAACTCCGTGAAACGTTTTATATCTTGGTCCCACGCGGATAACTTAGTCTACCAGAAGGTTCACCGTGGGTCTTGCAGACCAGTTCGAAATCCTGTTACAAGACTTGAGCCCTGTATTTTTTTTTTTTTTTTTTTTTAATCCGGGACAACTCCTTTATCTACTCCTGGGTTTTGGTGAGGAACAAATTAGCAATTGCTCAATACGTTGCGAAATAGGGTGGACAAGATAGTCTCTACCCTGGAAAGAAATTTCTACCAGACAGGAGTGCGTCTTCTTTTAGATCCACTCCCCAAACCTCCCCCTCCGCCTCAGGCAGAGAACCAAGGCTGATTTCACTGCCCTCCCTGCATTAGCAACACCCTCTCCTTGACAAAACCACCTCGGAGTGCTGCTCGGGGGGAAAAAAAGGACAGTCTTGGGATAGAAATGACCTAGCTAGAGTGCCTATTCTCTATAAAGCTTTGGGCAAGTCATATGTTCTGACTGAAACCCAGTTTTCTCATCCATCAAATAGGAGTAATACTCCAATTTCAGATTAGTGCCAGGCCCTTAAGCATTCAGTAATGGTGGTTATTATTGTAATTGGGTGCTGTTTCCAGCCCAGGCCCCCTGCCAGAGTCTCTTCTGTGGAGCAGCCTGAAACTAGGCCTATACAAAGAGCAGATAAACAGACCCAGGAACACGTAAATGGGATCATCTAGTATGCGACCTTTCGTGTAAGGCCACTGTCATTTCAGCATCACATTTTGAAATGCATCTATGTCTCAGGTAGATCCGTAGTGGATATTTTCCATTGTGTGAGTATACCACAATTCATTTACCATTCCGGTTTTTTACCTATTATGAAGACAGGTGCTAAGAATATTCCCGTGCAAGTCTTTGTGTGAA
Source organism: Panthera tigris (assembly GCF_018350195.1). Classification (NCBI taxonomy): domain Eukaryota; kingdom Metazoa; phylum Chordata; class Mammalia; order Carnivora; family Felidae; genus Panthera; species Panthera tigris. The sequence continues at coordinate 38,957,110 of NC_056677.1, forward strand.
CGTGAGCCTTGGTTTTTCTCGGGGAAACCCCTAAGAGGGCAATCGCTAGGTCATAAGAAAGGTGCATCTTTAATTTTAAAGAGCCGCCAAATCGTCTCCGAAAGTGGGTGCACCGTTTCCCACTCCCCTTAACAACGTAGGAGAGTTCCAGCTACTCCCCTACGTTCCCAGCTAGAAGCAAGGTTGGTTCTGATTCGACAGTCATACGGAAGGATTAGCCGAAGCGAGGACTCCTCTCTTCTTTCTTGATGTCCACTTCCTCATTGGATTTTTAAGGCCTTCCATGGCTCTCTGGGAACTTTTCTTCAATTTCTCACAGGTCTTGAAGCCAGGCCAACCCTATCCAGACAGGAACTAACCTCAGTGAATGTGGATTTGGTGAAATGAAACAGAAGATGCATGGAAATATAGATTAATCAGCCTCCCGGACATCATGGAAATCGCTGAGTATCAAGTTACTTGACCGATCTATTTTAAATCGAATTTCCTGAGTAAATATTTAAGTGCTGTTGGTTCACATAACCCAAGAGTGACTAAGATCTCTGGATACCACACCTCGTCTGTCAACTAAATCTTATTTGGAGAAGCTCGTTTCAGGTTTGGTAAATCTAGGGCAAAGGAGGAGTAGAATCCCATTACCAACAAGCTTAACTTTGGAAAGACCCTCCAGGCCTCATGGCATTTTGTAGGAGGAAGGGGCCCTGATAGTCACCCAGCCCAGTGGATCTGTAACTCTGACATACATAAGAAGCAAGTAAAATGGGCAGATTGGTAGGACCTAGAGGCTCACTCTGTAGGTTGGGGCACAGGAATTTTCATTTAAAAAAAAATTTTTTTTTAATGCTTGTCTATTTTTGAGAGAGAGAGACAGAGCGTGAGCAGGGCAGGGGCAGAGAGAGAGGGAGACACGGAATCCAAGGCAGGCTCCAGGCTCCGAGCTGTCAGCAACAAGCCCGACACGGGACTCAAACTCACGAACCGCGAGATCCTGACCTGAGCCCAAGTTGGACGCTCAACCGACTGAGCCACCCAGGCGCCCCAGGAGTTTTCATTTTTACCTGATGCTCATGCCGGTTGTCTGTCTGAAGATCTCAAACCATAATTTGGGGAAAATGGATTTAATCTAACCCTTCTTCCCCCCATGAAAAACCAATCCATGGCAGGACAGTTAAGAGCCCCCACGGCAAAAAAAAAAAAAAAGAAAAGAAAACGGATTTCCTTTATTTTACTGTTCTTGGAATGTCTTGGGTCCAGCTGCCTTAGAGGAGACACAACTGTAGTACATTTAAAAATCGATTTGCAAAGCTCCTCCCATTGCATATGTTCTCATTCCCAAGTTGTTAAAGTTTGTTATTTTCCAAATAGCAGTCAAGGGTTGATTGCCAAGAGGCACGGTGTAGGTGCCAGAAATAGAGTCTGGTGGGAGAGCAGGGGCTGAGGCCCGCACAGAAGCCTTCTGGAATCTGGTCCTGCCTCAAGACTGATGCCACGCATCTACAAGGCTCTGCTTTGTCGTGCTGTTCATCTCAACAATGAATTATATTTTAAATTCTCCTCTCGGATCTGTCTTCTAGGAAATACAATGATTTCCAACATAATATAGGGCAAAGGTGAATCCCAGATCCAGGGTAAATTTTTCCTAACACGTACTCTTATCCAGTGAAAGCGTCCCTTTCCAATTCGGTTTCAGCTAAGCAATGTAGCTGGGGAGAATGGCTGTGCATGTGTGACTCTCGCCTGCCCAAGGCATGTTTAACTTAATGCTTCAGAGTGTTACGATTATGATGGCTTTAGGGGCGCCTGGGTGGCTCAGTCGGTTGAGCATCCGACTTCGGCTCAGGTCATGATCTCCTGGTTTGTGAGTTCGAGCCCCGCGTCGGGCTCTGTGCTGACAGCTCAGAGCCTGGAGCCTGCTTTGGATTCTGTGTTCCCCTCTCTCTCTGCCTTTCCCCCACTCATACTCTGCTTCTCAAAAATAAAGAAACATAATAAAAACAAAGTTTTTTTAACTAAAAAAAAAAAAAATTGCCAGAAAGAGGCATGCAAAGAGCCCGTCTCTGGGATGTGCTCCGGTTGCCTTGCAAACATGTGGAAGATTTATTCTTGATTGTCCCGATGGCTGACAGTCCCCAGGTGACGTATCCAGGGATGTCTACGGTCACCACACAGCTGCTCCACTGTGTGAACAATGAAATTGGCTCCGTTTGCTTGTTTTCTTCTGCTACAGAACATGAAATATATTACATGCATACGCAGATATCCCTCAAAGGAAAGAACATGCGCATTTGTAAAAAAGTGTGCCGTAGAAGTAAACTTGGATTCGATGAACCTGACTTACCCGCTGACTTCTGGTATCGAATCCCAAGTCCACATCACAGGGGTGGGCAAATTGGTCCTTGGATGTAACACATCTGTCCTTAATGATGAAGCAGCGGCCGTAATGAAACATATTCAAAGGGAAAACAATAACTCTCTGATAAAATATTAACAATAATGCACTTGAGCTGAACATAAGTCACAGGATTTTAAAACCACTGCAAGCAGAGCTACAAAACAGTGCCAAATTCTAGAGGTTTCCAAGAGGCAAACTATTAAACGTCCACAGTCTGCCAGCCTGAAGCTGCAAAGTACTCCTAACTTTATGTCCAAACTAATTATTTTACCCTTTTTGCCTTGTTCCGGGATAAGAAAACGACTGTTAGTGTTCTGCCCTTGACAAGGCCATGTTCTGGCTGAGAAAATGGGGTGACCTACATGCATTCACTCACTCATCCATTCATTCACTCACCTAAGTAGCTGCTAGGTCTCAGACATAGTTAAGTTGCTGAGCTTAAGAAAATAAAATTCAAAATTTCTGTCTTCAGGGACAACAACGGGAAAGCAGACAGTTGCCCTACAGTGCCCAGATCGTTAAGCACAAGATGTTAGGGCAGCCCATAGGACGTGCAGTTTATATAGACCTCTGAAAAACGATGTCGGATTTGCATATTTAATCTAAGATCTTGAACTGGTGGCCTTATGACTCAATCCAGCCTCAACGCGAGTTTTATTTAGCCTGCTTAGAGTTCAAAGGGTGGGGGGGGCGGGCATCTGGGTGGCTCGGTGGGTTAAGCACCCGACTTCCACTCAGGTCATGATCTCACAGTGAGTTCGAGCCCCGTGTTGGGCTCTGTGCTGGCAGCTCAGAGCCTGGAGCCTGTTTCCGATTCTGTGTCTCCCTCTCTCTCTCTGCCCCTCCTCCATTTGCACTCTGTCTCTGTCTCTGTCTCTGTCTCTCTCTCAAAAGTAAATAAACATTTAAAAATATATACGTATAGAAGAAGGGCTGTAAACCAGCTAGCTAATGGCAATCCCTAATATTACCTCTTGCCACCCTGATGTTGGGAATGAGAATCAGTTGCCACATTTTAAAAAATTGATATGTAATTGACATCTATCATCACACTCGAATTGTTGTTTTCTTGTAGGAGGAAACTATCTCTCCGAACCTATGTCTTTATATAAAGGAGAAAAATGGGAGATAGATCAAGGTGGTGACCTCTTGTAAGAAAATGGAAGTGAGTGTGATACTTCTATCTGGCCTTTGCTCGTCCCATTGGAGTTGGAAACTTGTTCGAAGGACCAGTAGGAATTAGTCAAGTGGAGAATGAGGGACGGGGGTCAGAAGAGTATAGGGAACCGCATGTGCAACATAATGGCTGCGTGGTCAGCGGCAGAGGCTACAGATATTTCAGCACGAATGGAGGTGGCAGTGTCTATCACGGAAAAGCGAGAGACGAACCACGAAGAAGTCCACACCAGCTTTCTTCCGGGACAAACCTCCGTCACTCACAGCCCCAGCCTACTTCTCCGTTTCACACACTGACCACCGAGACCAGGCCGTATGACTTACTTGATTTGGCTCCCAAGTAGGATTCCCGAATGGAATACAGGAAGCCCCGTTAAATCTGGATTTCGGGTAAACAACGAATGGTGTTTGATACGATAGTTGGGGCATACTTACCCTAAAAAATTTATTCATCCCTTACCCAAAATTCAAATTTAACTGGGTGGCCTGTACTTGGGTTTGCTAAATGTGGTGACATTTGGTAGCTATGTCCTACCAATTCGCTTGGTATTGAGCTGCTTCTTACCATATGTGGCCTTAGCCTTCTTTAGATAGCCCACGTCTCATCCATCTTGCATTCAACACGGCGACATGGAGAAATTAAGTTGCTGGTGACCTACATGGAGAAAAAGGAAGTGGTCCCGAAAGAACAGGATATGAAGATTAGACTCTCTGAACCAACCCTCACACAGCTTGAGAGCGATTGCGACTCTTGAAAATTTAGGAGTCTAAACAAGAAATGATACCTGTAAATAGCTGAGAAATTTGAAGTCTTTGGTACAATGTTGTTCCTATACTATTTACCCCCAATCTGATTTCATTAAGCTCAAATAATTAGTTTTTTCTTACAATTTTTCCAAACCTTTGTGAGTCGTAGGCCAGCTCTGCTCGTCTGCTATGGAGTGATTTCCAGGATGTGTTGTTAAAAAGGGGGGGGGGGGGCGGTGAAAGTCAGGAAAAAAAAGGAAAGAAAAAAGAAGAGCAAAAAAAAAGGAAAGAATATATATAACTATATGGTTTTATTTTCAAAAGCAAACAATGAAGCATACATCAAAGAACTAATAAAAAGGGGAAGAAGAGGCAATGATGAAAGCTGGATCTTTCCGAACACGTGTTGCCTAATAGATTTGACTTTGGAAACATGCAAATGATTCACATGCTTTGAAAAAATTAAATCGAGAAGAAAAAAAAAAGGACTCCTTAAATATAAAAAAAAATGAAATGAATGAACCTAATTCACCTTAAATTTCTGCCATAATCATAGAGGATTATTTCAAGTGTCTTTAAATTTGTTTTCATGAAAAAAAATTTTCAATTTAATTAGCCTATTTATTCTTACTTCAGAGAGAGAGTGTGAGCGGGAGAGAGGGGCAGAGGGAGACAGAGAGTGACTCTTAAGCAGTCTCCATGCACAGCATGGAACCCGAGGCAGAGCTCTATGACCCTGGGATCGTGACCTGAGGTGAAATCAAGAGTTGGACGCTCAACCAACTGAGCCACCCAGGGGCCCCATGGATCTTTAAAACAATATTTGGAGGGGTGCCTGGGTGGCTCAGTCGGTTAAGTGTCCGACTTCGGCTCAGATCATGATCTCACAGTTCGTGGGTTCGAGTCCCGCATCAGGCTCTGTGCTGACAGCTCAGAGCCTGGAGCCTGTTTCAGATTCTGTGTCTCCCTCTCTCTCTGCCCCTCCCCTGCTCACGCTCTGTCTCTGTCTCAAAAATAAATAAACATTTAAAAAAAACTTTTCAAGCAATATTTGGAGGTGGGACTTCTGGAATGGCAGAGTGAGGACCTCTATGAATCTCACTTTGAAAAAAGCGGTTAACACAAAAGCAGTAATTGTCAAAATGGAGTTATCTCAGAACTCAGGAAATGAACCAAAGGCTGACAACAATCTAAAGAGCATTCATGCAGGATAAACTATTGAACCTCAGTAAGTACAGTGAGTTTGTGACAGTTGAATTTGTCTTATCTCCATATACCTCACCCCAGCATCTATAGACCACCCCATCCATTAACAGTAAAATTCATATTCTTGTCAAGGGCACATGGACTATTTTATAAGGTAGATCACATGTTAGGCCATAATACAAGACTCAGTACATTTAAAAGGAGTCAAATTACACAAAGCCTGTTCTCTAACCATAACAAAATGAAATTAACAATTAAAAGCAGAAGAGGGGCACCTGGCTGGCTCAGTCGGTAGACCGTATGACTCTTGATCTCAGGTTTGTGAGTTCGAGCCCCACATGGGGTGTAGCAGAAGAAAATTGGAAAAGTCACAACTACGTAGAAATTAAACAACACACTCCTGAATGACCGATGAGTCACAGAAGAAATCGAAAAAGAAATTAAAACACTGAGCGAAATGAGAACAAAACCGCAATGTATCAAAAGTTACTGCTTAGAAATAAATTTATAGCGGGGCGCCTGGGTGGCTCAGTCAGTTAAGCGTCCAACCTCGGCTCAGGTCATGATCTCACGGCTCGTGGGTTCGAGCCGCACATCAGGCTCTGTGTTGACAGCTCAGAGCTTGGAACGTGCTTTGGATCCTGTGTCTCCCTCTCTCTCTGCCCCTCCCCCACTCATGCTCTGTCTCTCTCTGTCTCAGAAATAAATAAACATTAAAAAAATTAATAAAAAAAAAAAAAAAGAAATGTATAGCTGTCAATACCCACATTAGAAAAGAAGAAAGATTTCAGATCAGTAACTTCACCTTCCACCATAAGGCACTGAAAACAGAAGAGCAAACTAAACCAAAGCAAGGAGGAGGCTGGAAATAGGAAAGATTCCAGCAGAAATAATGAAAGACTAGAAAAACAACAGAAAAAAAAAAATCAGCAAAACCAAATGTTGGTTCTTTGAAAAGATCAACAAAATTCATAAGCGTTTAACCGGACTGATCAAGAAAAATAAGAGAAGACTCAAATTACTAAACTTAGAAATGAAAAGAAGGGCTGTTGCTATCAACCTTTCGGAAGCGAAATGGACTATGAGTGAGTACGTCAACAACTGTATCCCAACAAAGGAGATATCTTGGCAGTACCGGGCAAGTTCCTCAAAAAACACAAAGTACCAAATCTGACTTAAGAAGAAATATAAAATCTGAATAGACCTACAGAAGTAAAGACACTGAATTAGTAATTTACTAAATAGTCCAAAGAGGGGCACCTGGGTGGCTCAGTCAGTTAAGCTTCCAGCTTCAGCTCAGGTCATGATGTTGCAATTCGTGGGTTCGAGCCCCGCATCGGGCTCTGTGCTGACAGCTTGGAGCCTGGAGCCTGCTTCGGATTCTGTGTCTCCCTCTCTCTCTGCTCCTCCCCCACTCATGCTCTGTCTCTGTCTCAGAAATAAATAAACGTTAAAAAAAATTAAAAATAAATAAATAAATAAATAAGAGGAAAATATAGAGAGACAGAAAGTGGATATGTGATTGTCATTGCCTAGAGCTGTTTGTGCAGTGGCAGGCATGAGGAGGGTCCAATAATGGGTGTGGGTTTTCTTCCGGGGGGGGGGGGTGATGAAAATGTTCTAAAATTAGGCTGTGCTGATTGGATGAATTACATATTAAGTGAACTATATCTCAGCAAGCTGTTAAAAAACAGACAAAAACAATTTTTCCCCCCAGTAATTTGGCTACAATCCCTCGGGGATATAGATAAGAGACACAAAGAACTGCAAGGAAATACAAAACCGAATTCAGTGGTCTTCTTGTTAACAGTAATATCAGTATGGTTACTTTGAAAATATATGTATATGTGTGCATAAAATGAAAGAAAACAAGTAAGCAATTATGTTATGGTTACTAGAAATCAAATTTTATAGCATGGGAGAAAAGACCTACAAATATAAAATCAAAGGGAAACCCTACAATCTTTTTCTTAACTAATTATGTATTTTTGAAAGAGACAGACAGACAGACAGAGCATGAGCGGGAGAAGGTCAGAGAGAGAGGGAGATACAGAATCCGAAGCAGGCTCCAGGCTCTGAGCTGTCAGCACAGAGCCCGACATGGGGCTTGAACCCATGACCTGTGAGATCATGACCTGAGCCAAAGTCAGATGTTTTACCGACTGAGCTACCCAGGCACCCTGAAACCCTGTAATCTTAAACTTGACCTGGGAATATCTGTATAAATTGTTAATTTTTTTTTCTCTTTCAGAAAAAGACTCATTTCTCTACTTCTGTCCACTAAAAAAAGTAGAAATTACTGTTGTTCAAACAGTAAGGTAGGTACTGCTGTGAAAGGGATTTGCAGACGTAATTAAGATCTCAAGTTAGTCTTAAAATACGGAGCTGTATCTAAATGGGCTCGTCCCAATCAGGTGAGCCCGTTAAAGGCAGAGAGTTTTCTCCAACTGGTGGCAAAAGAGGAAGTGAGAGATTCAGAGCATGAGTCGGACTCCATGGCCATTTCTGGTTTGAAGATGGGGAAGCCACATGAGAAGGAAGGCAGGTGGTCTCTCGAAGCAGAGAGTGGCTGCTGGTGACAACCAGCAAAGAAACAGGCGCCTCAGACCTATACTAGCAAGGAACCGCATTCCTCCAAAACCAAAATGATCTTGGAAGCAGATTCTCCAGAGCTCCCTGTGAGACCCTGACCTCCAGAACTGTAAAATAATAAATGAGTGTTACTAAGGCTGCTACATTTGTGATGATTTGGTATGGAGCAATAGAAAACGAATCCAACAGGGAAAATACCACAAATGTGTCCTGTTGTTCTGGCAAAAGCTGTATTTCAAAGCATCTTAGTCAGTTTGGACTGCTAAAACAAGTCACCATAAATTGCGGGGCTTAAGTAGCAAATAATAATAGTAATAATAATGATAGTAATAATAATAAATGTATTCCTCGTGGTTCTGGAGGTGGAAATGTCCAAGATCGAGGTGCCAGCAGATCCTTTGTATGGTCAGGACCTGCCTCCTGGTTTACGAACTGCCATCTTCTTGTTGTGTCCATACACGGTGAGAGTAGAGATAGGACACAAGCTCTGTCACGTCAATTCTTATAAGGGCACTAATCGTATTCACAAAGGCTCTACCCTCATGACTTAATGACCTCCCAAAGGTACCATCTCCAAAAACCATCACATTGGGGATCCAGATTTCAACTTTTGAATGGGCGGGGAGCCTCAAAACACAAGGTAATAATATGTAGGAGAACACGCTTTTTTCTGTTGCTTATTTTTTGAGAGAGAGTGTGCGAGTGGAGGAGGGGCAGAGAGAGAGGGAGAAAGAGAATCTCAAGCAGGCTCCACACTGTCAGCACGATCCCATGAACCATGAGATCATGACCTGAGCCCAAATCAAGAGTCGGACACCTAACTGACTGAGCCGTCCAGCCACCCAGAGAGAACATTCTTTTTTATAAACTAATTCTAGGCGATAAATGCAAATGGAATGCTAGAAGTAGAATGTTGCCGTTCTGCAACCCCAAATGAAATCACGGAAGGAGACAAAGACCATCAATGACTTCTAGAGCCATTAGGTGAAAGGTCAGATCTAACCGACAACACCTAAACCCTTTGATCCATATTAACATCACACGAAGTGAAATCTCCTGATGTGATACAGTGGGAAGAATACAAGGCTACCTATGTGGTATTCTTGCCAAAAGAACGAAATATGAATTCAGTCAAGCTTCCATAGGAGTATGAAAACATGGGATACTGTAAGGATGAGATGGACCAAATGGAGAACATAAGAAATATCTTCAAACAATGACCCAGAAAGAGTCTTAACAGGTATATTAACCAAATGACATGTGTAACCTGAGTTTGGATTCTGATTCAAACAACCCAATTATAAGAAAAAAAAATTAAAACATTTAGGGAAAGTTGAATACAGATGAGATATTAAGGACTTATAATTGATTTTATTAGGTCTAATCATGGTATTACGGTTATATATATATATATATTTTTTTTTAATTATGAGTACTTACATAAACTTTTATGGGTCCAATGATGTTGGTGTCTGATCTCTGGAATACACCTTAAAATATTCCAGAGAAAAGAGAAAAATGAGAGCAGGATAGAGGAAACAAGAATGGAAAAATGTTGGCCATTGTTGACACTGGATAATATATAGTATTTTTGTGTATGTCTGAAAATTTTCATGACATAAAGCTTTTTTTTTCAATGTTTATTTACTTATTTTGAGAGAGAGAGAGAGAGAGAGAGAGCGAGCAGTCTCCGAGCTGTCAGTACAGAGCCCGACGCAGGGCTCGATCCCACAGACCATGAGATCATGAACTGAGCCAAAATCAGGAGTCGGTCACCTAACTGACTGAGCCATTCAGGAGCCGCCAGATAAAGCTCTTTTAAAACACACATCACAAAACCCTTTTCAGTCATCATGTAGAGTAGATGCTCAAAAAAATATTACACTAAAAAAATCCTACCATGAATCCCGTAAGCATTGCTTTCCGGTATGCCCTCAAGTAGATGGGCAGGAAAACCTGACCAAGGATAGTCTTTTCATGACTCCAGTCCTCGGGTCACTCATAAGCACAGGGTAGGGAAATAGTTCTTGAACCAGGCACTCAAAAGACCAAATGTAAAGGAAAATATTTATACATTGAGCTATGATACATAGCTCGTAGCTAGAAGAATTTCTATTTATCAAAAGATGTTTTAAAGGAGCATTACAGGGTGTAATTCCAGCCCCCACCTGAAGGCCTGAAGGCCAAGGTAGTGGGTAGTGTAGGTCTCAGTCCCAGTACAAAGGCCCAAGAACCCAAGGGCTCATGCCCAAAGGCAAGACAAGATGGCCGTTCCAGCTCAAGCAGAGAGAGCAAATTAGCTCTTCCTCCACCTTTTGGATTTATGCAGGCCCTCGACTGATTGGAGGATTCCCACTCACATTGGTGAGGGTGATCTTTTTTTTTTTTTTTAAATGGTGGCTCAGTCGGTTAGGTGTCCAAATTCAACTCAGGGCATGATCTCATGGTCTGTGGGTTCAAGCTCCGCATCGGGCTCTGTGCTAACAGCTCAGAGCCTGGAGCCCGCTTCGGATTCCGCGTCTCCCCTCTCTCTCTGCCCCTCCCCCCCCTCATGCTCTGTCTCTGTCTCTCTGTCTCTCAAAAATGAAGAAACATCAAAAAAATAATAATAATAAATAAAAATAAAAAAGTTATACCTTCCAGGGGGTGCGTGAACGGCTCAGTTGGTTGAGGATCTGACTCGATTTCTGCTCAGGTCATGGTCCCTGGGTCGTGGGATCTTGCATGGATCCTGCTTGGGGTTCTCTCTCTCCCTGTGCCCCTCTCCCCAGCTCACACGCTCTCTCTCTCTCTCTCACTCCCTCTAAAATAAAATTTTAAAAAATTAAAAAAAAAAAAAAAGAGTTATACCTTCCTTCTTGGGATTGCTCTGGTCCAACGTAATGAGAACTTGAATGAGGTCCAAGGCAGAGCCTCGATGACAGAAGCAACAATGCTGGTAAGACACAGAAAAGTCAAATATGACTCTGATCCTTTTGGTCTTGGTCTGAGTGACTGAAGTCATGGGGAGAAATTAAAAAATTCAGTAGCTGTAGCAGATTTGACAGAGATAATAATTAGTTCAGTGAAATGAAGAATAATTACCGTGGGATTAAATTAACTCAAGCGATGGTTTCCAACAGTAAAAATGTTCTTTTCCTTTTTTTTTTTTTTTTTAAGTGTTCTGATTAAGATTCTCTGAAGAATAAGAAGCTTTGGTGCATCCCCCAACTAGAGAAGTAAGTATTACAACATTACAGAGCAATACGGAAACAATATCTTTTTGCATTATGTTCTTTCCTTGATATTGGCACGTGACCTTCCAATCTGGGGATCGCAGATAGTTTAAGGTCAGTGCAACTAAAAATGCAGTGCTTCTACCCATAATGCAATACTTCCACCCACACTCCAGAAAGAAAAAAAATGAAGAGGACAGATAATATCAAGTGTTAGCAAGGATATGAAGCATTTGAATCTCCCATAGGCTGCTGGCACAGATTTAGCATAACCGCTTCAGATAACGATTTGGCAGTATTTACTAAAAATAAACATACCTGTAACAGCGACTCTACTCCTAGGTATTAATACCCACACATATGTTCGCAGCAGCACTTTTTTTTTTTTTTTTTTTTGAGAGAGAGAGAGAGAGACAGAGAGAGAGAGAGATTGCACATGCTTATGCAGGTGTGCAAACAGAGCGGGGGAGGGGTAGAAGGAAAGGGAGAGAGAGAAAGTCTTAAGCAGGCGCCACACTCCAAACGGAGCCCGATATGGGGGGTGGGGTGGGGGGGCTCGATCCCACGACCCTGGGATCATGACCTGAGCCGAAATCAAGAGTTGGAGTCTTAACCAACTGAGCCAGCCAGGTGTCCCCACAGCAGCACTTTTTATGAAAACCTCTTGCTGGAAATAACCCAAATAACCATCCATGGTGGAATGGAGAAACAAATCCGTTTAATTCATTCACGCCGTAGAACACGATACAGCAATAAGAACGATGAGCTACAACTTTGAGGAATGAATTTCACAATTCAATTTTCCGCTTGAATTTCACAAGCAGAGCGTTGAGCCAAAAGAGCCTGACCACAAATAATGATATGTACTACAGGATTCCATCAACAGAAAGCAGGGGTCATCAAACTACGGCCCATGGGCTGGCCACCTGTCTTGGTGATTAAGGTTTTATTGAAACACAAACACAGTCACGCTCATTCATCTGTGCATCTAGCTCCTTAAGGAAAAATAGACCAACCTTCGATGTAAAGCACAAAAACGGGCAAAATTAATCTATAGTGTTAGAAGTCAGGGTAGTATGGAGTACTGGGTGGCTCAGTCAGTTAAGCATCCGACTTTGGCGGGGGTCGTGATTTCACCGTTTGTGAGTTCCAGCCCCGCATCGGGCTCTCTGCTGTCAGCGCAGAGCCTGCTTGGGATCCTCTGTCCCCCCCCCCTTTTGCCCCTCCCCCGCTCTGGTGTGCGTGCTTTGTCTCTCAAAAATACATAAACATTAAAAAACAAAAACAAGTCAAGGTAGTATCTAGGACCGCAAAACTGTAAATATCATCATGAGTTTGTCCTTTTCCCAAAACCACTAAAGAAAATTTCACGGAGACCACAGATGTGACATCTATTACAAATAAGAATTTCTGGTTGTTACTCACTTGGGTCGCGTACATCATCGTGACCTCATTAAGACAGGTTTCCATGGATGCACTTAGAAGGATTGAAGTAGAGGTAAAACATTAGTCCAGAAAATATTGTCTCTGCAAATTTAACACTAATTCAACCAAGGGCAATTCACTCTCTCTGTTTCTCTATGTGTCTCTCTCTGTCTCTGTCTCTCTTATACACACACACGCAACCATATTGGGCGGCACAGGAGTAGAGCCTAAGTCTCAGAGACAGAGTCCTGGTGGGAATCGTTGCACTCAGTTAGTTAGTAGCTGTGTGACCTTGGCAAGTTATTTAACTTCTCTGTGTCTTCATTTTCCTCACCTGTAAAATGGATTTAGAGTAGAACCAATGTCCAAGGATTGTTGTGAATATTAAGCGAGTTAATATGTGTAAACCACTTGCAATGGAACCTGGCACACAGCAGGTGCTAGGTAAGTATGAGCTATATAAATATTCTAAGTCCTACATTCAACCTCTATATTCTGTATATTTATTTATATATATATATATATATATATATATATTTTAGTTTGCACAATCTATCGATATAAATCAGAGGAGAGTTTTATTAAATTCTCACAATGTAATTGTCCATTGTAAATTTCTCCTTGTAATTCTATCCATTTGAAATGATGTTGTTAGTAAAATAAAAGTTGAAGAAACTGCTCCGTCTCTTTATTTTAGAATTGTCTGCGTGGTTTTGTTTAGCTGTGGCTTTTATAAGCTGATTGTAGCTGGACTCTGTTCCATTTACTCAATCAGACAGTCTTTGTCATTTATTGAGTCTATCTGTAAATATTTCTGAGAATTGCATTTCTATGCTTTTAGTGGTTATCCTAATGTTTACATCAATATGTAACTATAAATTTGTCTAACCAAGTCTAAAGTTATTCAGTATTTTTATCCCCTCCTGAAAATAACATGGGTTTTAATACCCTTTAACTCTCTATTAAATAACATCTCCCTTGGGGCACCTGGGTGGCTCAGTCGGTTGAGCGTCCAAGTTCAGCACAGGTCATGACCTCGCGGTTCACGAGTTCAAGCCCTGCGTCGGGCTCTGTGCTGACAGCTCGGAGCCTGGAGCCTGCTTCCGATTCTGTGTCTCCCTCTCTCTCTGCCCCTCCCCTGCTCGTGCTCTGTCCCTCTCTGTCTCTTAAAAAATAAAATAAAGTGTTAAAAAAAATAACATCTCCCTCTATGATACTTACATTTTTATCTAGAGTTTCATTTTTGCTTTTTTAGTATAATAAATTATTGTCTGTTTAAGGTAATTGTCAACAGGTAATTCAATTTGTTGACATATTTTGTCAGTTTCTCTTCTCATTTCTATGACTTATACCCTAAGCCTTCCCTCTGGCTTCACTTTCGTTCTCCCATTTCATAATTCTTCCAGCATGTATGTATGAAAAGCTCTTTATTTTCTCCCCGTTTTTTGAAACTGATATATTTTTTAAATATTTATTTATTTTTGAGAGAAAGAACATGAGCGGGGAAGGGGCAGAGAGAGAGGGAGACAGAGAATCCCAAGCAGGCTCCACGCTGTCAGCACAGAGCCCAATGTGGGACTCGAACTCACAAACCATGAGATCATGACCTGAGCTGAAACCAAGAGTTGGATTCTTAACTGACTGAGCCACCCAGGTGCCTCTGAAAATGATATTTTAATGCGAAATAAATGTCTAGGTTGCCTTTATTTCCCCTCAATACCTTGAAGATACTACTCTATTGTCTACTGTTGTATTTTTACAAGTAACTTTTCACTCTCTGCAATGACCTTTGATATTTCCTCTCTGTCATTGATGCTTTGCAATTTCACTTCATTGTTTTTGGCTGTAGATTCTTTTATCCAGTTTGGTATTTAGCACTTTTGACCCAAAAACTCGTGTCTTCAACTTTGGAAAATTATTAGCTTTTACATCTTGAAATAATGATTCTCTTCCATTTCCCCAACTCCTTTCATTTAGAAGTCCTATTTTTATCTTCCATGTCTCTTAACTACTCTTTCATATTTGTTTTCAATCTTTTTTTTCTCTTTGTGCTCTGCTTCAGCGGAATTCATCAGGACTACCTTTTAATTCTCCCAAATTGTCCCTTTAATTGTATTTGATCTAGTTTATCCCATCTGTTACTTTTTTTTTAGTTTTCAATTATATTTTTATTTAAAAATGTATAATTGATTCTTTTTCACTTCGAACCTTGCTTAGTTCTTTTCTTTTTGTTTTTATTTATAATTCGGTGTACTTGTGAATAAAAATTGTTCTTCTTCCCTTTTGAACATCCTAATATAGTTCTTTTTATTTATTTATTTATTGAGAGAGAGAGAGAATGAGTAGAGGAGGGCAGAGGGATAGGGAGAGAGAGAATCTTAAGCAGGTTCCATGCTAGTCGCAGATGTGAGATCATGACCCAAGCCAAAATCAAGAATCTGAGGCTTCACTGACTGAGCCACCCACGTGTCCCATGATATAGTTCTTTTAAAATCTTTGACTGTTCCATAAGTTAGTATTGCCTGCAATTAACTTGTAGCCAAATTATTGATTTATAGTTTATTTTTATTGACCTTTGATTTCCATACATATTTTGGGGGACATCCAACTCTCAGTTTCAGCTTAGGTCATGATCTCACAGTTTGTGAGATAAGCCCCATGTTGGGCTCTGTACTGACAGTACAGAGCCTGCTTGGGATTCTTTCTCTCCCTCTCTCTCTCTGACTCTTTCCCGCTCATGATCTCTCTCTCAAAATAAATAAACATTAAAAAAAAATACTGTTGCTAAAAATGCTAACCATCATCTGAGCTTTCAGCAAGTTGTAATCACTAATCACAGATCACTGTACCAAGTATAAAAATAATGAGTGTTTGGGGCGCCTGGGTGGCTCAGTCGGTTAAGCGGCCGACTTCGGCTCAGGTCATGATCTCGCAGTCTGTGAGTTCGAGCCCCGCGTCGGGCTCTGTGCTGACAGCTCAGAGCCTGAAGCCTGTTTCAGATTCTGTGTTTCCCTCTCTCTGACCCTCCCCCGTTCATGCTCTGTCTCTCTCTGTCTCAAAAATAAATAAACGTTAAAAAAAATTTTTTTTTTTAAAAATAATGAGTGTTTGAAATATTGTGAGAATTACCAAAATGTAACACAGAGACACAAAGTGAGCAAATGCTATTGGAAAAATGGCGCCCATAGACTTGCCTGATGCAGGGTCGTTCCAAACCTTCCATTTGTAAAAAACGGGGTATCTGTGAAGCACAATAATGCAAGGCACAATAAAATGAGGCGTGCCTGTATATGCAGCCTTTTAAAGCTTGTGTATTTGCCTCAGGCTGTCTGAATATGGAACTTAAATTAGAATGGGAATAGAGAAGACGGATTCATAAAATATTTCAGAGAGCGAGTCAATGGGACTTGGTGACATCAGATATGGTAGAGGAAGAAGAAAACACTAGAACTAATTACGAAATTTATAACTCAGGTGAATAGGCACCTGACGATAGTGTTATCCAACACAACAAACACTGAGAAAGCCGATGTGCAGGAAACAGGAGTTCAGTCTCAGATACGCCGAGCTTGACAAACTTTTCATACTTCGTACCCACGTGTAAGATTGGCGTCACAAAATTTCATCTGGCATGTAAATGGTGCAATATTTTGATAAAGTTATTGGAAATTATCCACAACAATTTAGGAAACATAATAAATAAAAACATCTTGCGTAAAATTGTCATTCTCCCAGAGTTTGCATAATTTCTCTTGATGAGGCATATAACTGTTGAAGCATTTGCTTAATTGATAATTTGTGCATAATTTTCTAAACTTTGGAACATAATTATCGTCACTTGTGTCTGAGTTAACACTGAAATGAAACACTTCGGTGAAATGTTGTAGACACTAACAAAGTTTTCAACACGGCAAATAAGGAAGAACGAGAAAAAATTTTGATTAACAGGAGAACAGCAGGTTTCTGTCAAGCTTCAGACAACTTAGTATGTCTCAGGGTAAAATAAATGTGGACATAATCAGGGCATTAATCTAAAGCAAAATTGACTGTGATTTTAATGAGTTAAACCAAGATCAGGAGATTTTAGTTTTAATTCCAGTTTTCCATTACCTATCTGAAATGTGGACCAATCATTTAAAATGTCCACAGCTGTCTCCTTATCTTTCAAAAGGAATTGTCACCCAGGGTGCTTTCAATTCTTCCAGTCTGTTTTTCAAGTATCGGGTCTCTATGCAACTTGTTTTTCAATTTCTCATTCATTCACGCCCACCTTGCTTGCCTCACAGGTCTTTGGGGAGGATTAAATGGAATAATGGATATAAAAAAAAAATTATGAAAAATGGTTTGCAGATGTAAGGGGCGCCTGGGTGGCTCAGTGTGGGTTAAGCCTCTGACTTCAGCTCAGGTCATGATCTCCCAGTTCGTGGGTTCCAGCCCCGCGTCAGGCTCTGTGCTGACAGCTCAGAGCCTGGAGCCTGCTTCAGCTTCTGTGTCTCCCTCTCTCTCTGCCCCTCCCCTGCTCACGCTCTGTCTCTCAAAAATAAATAAACATTTAAAGAAAGACAGACACTGAGCTCTGGAGAAGGGGTACCAAAATGTCCCAGAGGAACGAGTAACAGCTTGTGTTCCGGTTACTATCGTTGTGTAACACATCACCACAGATTTAGAGACTTAAAACAACACCATTCATTTTACCTTGCTTGGTTTCTGGGGGTCGGGATCTTGGGAAGGGCTCATCTGGGGTGTTCTAGTTTGAAGTCTCTCACTGGATCATGGTCTGATGGCGGCTGGTGCTGGAATAGCTGGGCTGACTGCATTTGGTTCCCTCGTGTAATCTCGGCATCTCTCAGTGTACTCACTCCGTGTTGGCTGCTTTGGCAGACTCGGGCCAGTTGGACTGCTTACGTAGCTGCTATCTGCTTCAAGATAGAATATTCCAGGGGCGCCTGGGTGGCTCAGTCGATTGAGCGTCTGGCTCTCGATTTCAGCTGGGGTCGTGATCTCACAGTCGTAAGTTCAGTCCCCAAGTCGGCTCCACACTGGGCCTGGAGCCTGCTTGGGATTTTCTCTCTCCCTCTCCCTCTGCCCGCCCCCTCCCTGCTCATGCACACGTGCACTTTCCCGCTCGCTCGCTCTCTCCATATATAAGTAAGTAAATAAATAAGTTGGACACTCAGTATATTGAGTCATTGGAAATTTTCAGTTTAATGTTTAGAATAACTTGAGCAGGTAAATCTACCTTTTCGATAGCGAGTTTTATAAACTCTAAATACAGATTAAGTACTTTCGATGAAACGTTAACATCTGACTTGAAATGTGCTCTTAGTGTAACATATGCACTGGAATTCAAAGACTTAGTAAATGTAAGCTATCTCAGTGATTTCTTATATTGATTACCTGCTAAATTGATAATGTTTTGGGTATATTGAGCTAAATAAAATGTATTATTAAAATTATTTGCATGTTTGCTTTTACTTTTTTATTTTTTATTTATTTTTAACAATTTTTTTAATGTTTACTTATTTTTGAGAGAGAGAGAGAGAAACAGAGCGTGAACAGGGGAGGGGCAGAGAGAGAGGGAGACACAGAATCCGAATCGGGCTCAAGGCTCTGAGCTGTCAGCACAGAGCCCGACGCGGGGCTCGAACTCACAGACCACGAGATCATGACCTGAGCTGAAGTCGGACGCTCAACCGACCGAGCCACCCAGTGCCCCTCCTGCTTTTACTTTTTTTAATATGGCTGTCAGCAAATTTTAGGGGGCGCCTGGGTGGCTCGGTTGGTTGAGCATCTGAATCTTGATTTTGGCTCAGGTCATGATTCTGGGGTGGGGGGATCGAGCCCTGTGTTGGGCTCCGTGCTGAGCATGGAGCCTCCTTAAGATTCTCTCTCTCTCTCTCTCTCTCTCTCTCTGCCCCCTTTCCCCACTCGTGCTGTCTAAAATTAAAAAAAATAGAAAATTTAAAATTATGTATGTGGCTTGCATTATATTTGTATTGGATGGCACTGATCTAGACAGAGGGAGGTAAGTGCCAAAATAGCAGTGTGAAAGGTAAAAGTGGTTTTTCACAACAAAGCTTTATAGAACTAGTTGGCAATTTAAACAACAGGCATACATTTGATAGGAAAATAAGAGAGGTGGAAGGAAGGAAGGAAGTCTCTCAGGCCCTAGATCTCACCACTTTGCCTAGGAAACTTCTTTGGTGGCTAGCTTCCACCTGAATACCAAGTTATAGTGTGTGCGTATTTATTGACATGTAAACCGTAAATAACTTTTCGACCCCGGAGGTCTTGTCTTCTTTGTCAAGATTGGCTATCTGATTTTACCATAAAAGATTACACTGGTTTTAATTACAGCTTCACGAAACCCTAGACATGCTTCCACGTTACAGATGAGAAAACCAAGGCTAAGCTCTTTTAAGAATCTGCTCAAGGTCACGCAGTCACCTGGTGACAGAGCTGTGTCACTCTCGTGGTGCACGTGGGCTAGGAGAATATGTCCATAGAGATCAAATAATCTGTGTACCATGTTTTCCGAAGTCATTCTATGCTTAATGATTACATGTTTTGGACAGAAACTAAAATGCCCTCCTTCAATATTGTCAATTTCTGGCTCCTACAGTCAGGAAAACACACATTTCAATTTTTTGTCTATTTCCAAAAACCTTTTACTTTCCTTTTTTTTTTTTTTTAACTTAAATGATTTCACCTAAATCATTTGAGTGGTAAGAAAGAGGATATCGATGGCATTGTTTACTTCACTTACATTCCTATAAAAACGAGCTGGGGAAGTGAGAATAGCTCAACCAAACCCTAGATCAAAAAACCCTACAGAAAGCAGTCTATTTTAAAAGTCATTTTCCTTGTGAGGCGCCTGGGTGGCTCTGTCGGTTAAGCGTCCGACTTCGGATCATGAGGTCACGATCTCACGGTTTGTGAGTTCGAGCCCTGCGTCGGGCCGTGTGCTGACAGCTCAGAGCCTGGAGCCCGTTTCGGATTCTGTGTCTCCCTCTCTCTCTGCCCCTCCCCTGCTCATGCTCTGCCTCTCTCTGTCTCTCAAAAATACATAAATATATAAAAAAATTTTTAAGTCATCTTCCTGGTGAAAATCATATTCCTTTCATAAACTGAGCACTTATTTATGAGTACCTAACCAAGGGTTCACTCAGTGAGTTTGCAGTGTAGGTCTCCCTCGAAGCAGAACTGTATCTCGCTATGCAGCAGTTTCTGATGGCATTATAAATAGCTTCACATAAAGATCTTCCTAATGAATGGAATAAAGAAATCATTTTCAAGTTATAAAGTTTACACGCAAAAGATACGAACATATGTCTTCACATTGTATTCCAATTTCCAACATCGTAATTTTAATTTTTTTAGTTAATTGAGAAAATTCCTTCATGAGTTTCTCAGATTTTTTTTTTTGCCTGGGCCATATTTCATCATAAGCATTAGCAAGCAAAGTGGCTTATTAGCACCAATGCGTGCACTGGCTAAAAGGCTTTTGTTTTTCAGCTGCATACCAACTAAGGTCCCTGGTCGAAAGTTCCAGCCATCTGGATTGAGACATTTTTGCCAGTGAACCAGAATAAGCAATGCAGAAGTAGCCTGCATTAGTTAAGGACCAACTTGTGTTAGCCAAAAGAAGGAAGAGAGAAGGAAGGGGGAAGGGGGAGAGGGAGGGAGGAAAGGAAGTATGAAAAAGAGCCACAAAACTCACAAAATACTTAGAATTCATCATGAAGTATGCAAATCTTCTAAAAGCATAGGGGCGCCTGGGTGGCTCCGTTGGTTGAGCGACCGACTCTTGGTTTCAGCTCAGGTCATGATCTCACGGTTCGTGAGTTCGAGCCCCGCATTGGGCTCCGTGCTGGCAGTGCAGAGCCTGCTTGGGATTCTCTGTCTCTCTCTCTCTCTCTCTCTCTCTGTCCCTTCCCCACTTGTGCTCTCTCTCTCTCTCTCTCGAAATAAATAACATAAAACTTAAAAAAAAAAGTATAAACTTTATGGAAGGACAGAAAAGAGGACCTAAACATGTTGTGTTTTCTAAAGGAATGATTATATAAAGACATAAATTCCCACCAGATTAATATGTAAAATTAATATAACCTTAACAAAAACTCCAATGAAAATATAGGTAAATGTTTAAAATACACAAAACCAAGGCGCCTGGGTGGCTCAGTCGGTTCAGCATCTGACTCTTGATTTCGGCCTCAGGTCATGATGTCACAGTTGGGGGGATCGAGCCCTGTGTTGAGCTCTGCCCTGACAGAGTTAGAATTCTCTCTCTGCCCCTCCCCCACTGTCTCTCTGTCTCAAAATAAATTTACAAACTTTAAAAAAATGAAAACCACGCAAAACCGGTGTGGTGATTTCTTAAGAATTGAACGTAGAAGTGAAATTGGGCTGCCCGGCTGGTTCCGTCTGTAGAGCATGCAACTCTTGATCTCAGGGTTGTAAGTTCGAGTCCCACCTTGGGTGAAGAGACTACTTGAAAATAAAATCATAAAAAAATAATAAAATAAAAATGAATAAAACTCTAATATATGCCACAACATAGATAACCATTGTGGACATGGTGCTAAGTGAAGTAAGCCAGCCATGAAAAGACAACTATGGTTCCACTTGTATGAGGTACCTAGAATGGGCAAATTCATAGAGACAGAGAGTGGAACGGTGGATGCCATGGGGCTAGGGGAGGGGTGATATGGAGTTATTGTGTAACGGGTACACAGTTTCAGTTTGGGATGACCAAAAAAGTTGTGGAAATGGATAGTACCGATGGCTGGCCAATAATGTGACTGTACTTCCTGCTACTGAATTGTATACTTAAAAATGGTTAAAATAGTGAGATTTCAGGGCACCTGGGTGACTCCGTTGGTTAAGCATCCAACTCTTGGTTTCACCTCAGGTCATGACGTCACGGGTTTGGGATGGAGCCCCACGTCGGGTTCTGTGCCGAGTGTGGAGCCTGCTTAAGATTCTCTCTCTTTCCGGGGCGCCTGGGTGGCTCAGTCGGTTGAACGTCCGACTTCGGCTCAGGTCATAAGCTCGAGGTCTGTGAGTTCGAGCCCCGCGTCGGGCTCTGGGCTGCTGACGGCTCAGGGCCTGGAGCTGCTTCGGATTCTGTGTCTCCCTCTCTCGCTGCCCCTCCCCCGCTCGTGCTCTGTCTCTCTCTGTCAAAAATAAATAAACATTTTTAAAAAATTAAAAAAAAAAAAAAAGATTCTCTCTCTTTCCCTCTGCCCCTCCCCTGCTCATGCTCCTGTGAACGTGGGCAATCTCTCTCTCTCTCAAACAACAAAAAAAGTGAGATTTCTTAGGTATGTTTTACCACAGTTATAAATAAAAAAGTAAAAACTGATAAAAATAGGCAAAACCACAGGGTAGATTGCTGATGGATACACACACGCACACACATGAGCCAACTTTAAGATGGCAGTTTATGAGTTTTACCTTAGACCCATCTTAAATATTCCTTCCAATTTTGGTAAAAGTCTGTGTGTTTGTAAATGTCCGATAAGAAATCCGAAAGGAAACTTACCTTACTGTCAATAGTTATCTCTGAGTAGGGGAATGGGATTGGTGGGAGGAACTAAAAGGAGAATACCAAAATCACAAGTCCGGGTTGTAGCCTGTGCCCTTCCAACCTTGTCCTTTTAGAGTTTTATGAAGGCTTCATTATGTAGGCATTGTTGATTGAATCATTGGCCGTTGGTGATTATTTCAACCTCCAATCCCTCTCCTCTCCTAGAGGTGGCAGGGTTGGGGAAGGGGGAGAGTTGAAAATTCCAAGCTTTTTTTTTTTTTTTTTTTTTTTTAATGTTTATTATTTTTGAGAGAGAGAGACAGAGTGCGAGCAGGGGAGGGGCAGAGAGTGGGACACACAGAACCCGAAGCAGGCTCCAGGCTCCGAGCTGTCCGCCCAGAGCCCCACGTGGGACTCAAACCCACGAACTGTGAGATCATGACCTGAGCCGAAGTCAGACTCAACCGACTGAGCCACCCAGGTGCCCCGAAAATGCCAACCTTCTAGTCACAAGATTGGTGCCCCTGGCAAACAACCCTCCTTGGGATATCTAGGGGCTTTCGAAAAGTCACCTCATTAACAGAAGCCCAGGTATGCTTGAAAGGGGCTTACTATCTGAATAACAGAAGACACCCGTTTCACCTTTATTACTCTTATTATTTAGAGAATTCCAGGGGTTTTAAGAGCTCTGTGCCAGAAACAGTGATAAAGACCAAATGTATCTTTCGTAATATATACCACAGTATCACAGGAAGTTTGACATTTTCCTAATCAAAGTTTTTTAAGGGGAAAAAATCTAAATATAAAGAATAGAACCGTGACATACTGGAAGTAAATAAAAGAGAACATTTGCTTAAATCTTGGTGTTGGGAAGTCTTCCTAAGGAATACAAAAACCCAGAAGCTTCAAAAAAGGTTTTCTACGGATTAAACCATGTAACAATCTGAAATTTACATATGGCAAAAGATACACATAAACAAAATTAAAAAAAAAAAACAAGAACAACAGCTTAGGAGAAATATGTTTAACATACACAACAGACAAAGGATTAAAAGCCTTACTATTTCAAGAGTTCTTGTAGATTGTTAATGAAAGAGTAGGAAAAAATTGATGAAGGATATTAACTAAGAATTCGGAAGTAAAGATATATACATGACCAATGCATATATAAAATTGATGCTCTAATTTGGTAACGACCAATGAAATAAAAATTAAAGAACCACAAGGTGTCCTTTTCCCCCCATTAAATTAGTGAAAAGGGAAAAGATTGACATACAAGATTGAAAAATGTGTGGAGATATGTGTTCTCATATACCTCGCATACATCCTGGTAGGACGCAAATTGATATAGGCTTTTTGGTGGACAATTTGGCAGTGGTAATTAAAATATAAAGTGTGTATACCTTTTGCCCAGCAATTTTACATCTAGGAATTTATCACACTGAATTGTATAAATGAACAAAAATATAGGTACAAGGATTTTCTTTTTTTTTTGTTTATTTCTGAGAGAGAAAGAGAGAGCACAAGCAAGGGAGGGGCAGAGAGAGAGAGAGAGAAGGAGACACAGAATCGGAAGCAGGCTCCAGGCTCTGAGCTGTCGGCACAGAGCCCCACGTGGGGCTCGAACCCATGAACTGTGAGATCATGCCCTGAGCCGAAGTCGGATGCTTAACTGACTGAGCCATCCAGGCGCCCCTCTACAAAGATCTTCACTGCACCGTTGTTGGTAATAGAAAATAATTGGAAATGTTCACAGGGAGGAAACATAATTTTCCCTCTACCCTTCTAGGTTCTTTGCTGAGATCCCTCTATAATAAAAAGGCAGAATAACAAGAGAAAACAAATTTAATTACGTAGGTATGTCTAGAAGCCCTACAAAGATATAAAACTCAAAGAAGTGACCGAAGCAGGAAACGTTTATACCGCTTAAAGAAACAATGACTTTGTGAAGAATTAATAAATAAGACAAAAAAGAAATAAGGCTAGGGTAGTGAAATAGTGAAGGAGAACAAGGTTTGTTTGTGCAGCCTTCTTGGCCCTAAATTTCCTGTCTCCAGTGATAAGGATGTCTTCTGCCTTCTTGGTACAGGAAGGGCACCTTTGACACGGGAGATTTATCTCCTGCTTTCAGGGGACAAAGGAGGGTTAGAATGTTCTTGCACTAGCTGTTTCTCAAGTGCCTTTAATTCAAAATAACCATAGGGGCCAGGGGTAGGCTGCCTCAGAATGTACCATTTGGCATATTGATTCTCATAAATAAAACTTGCTTAAGAATCACCCAATGCAGGGGCGCCTGGGTGGCTCAGTTGGTTAAATGGCCAGCGTCCGACTTGGGCTCAGGTCCTGATCTCACAGTTCATGGGTTTGAGCCCCGTGTCAAGCTCTGTGCTGACAGCTCAGAGCCTGGAGCCTGCTTCAGAATCTGTCTCTCTCTCTCTCTGCCCCTCCCCCCAGCTTGTGTTCTGTCTCTCTCTGTCTCGCAAAAATAAACGTTAAAAAAAAATTAAAAAGGAGAGAAACACCCAATGCAAAAAGAACACTCTGTACCCTCTCACCCTCCTGCCCTTGTCTATAGAAAGTGAGAAATAAATGCCCCATGTGAAAGATACCCTCCCAGCACCAGGAGGTAGAAACATCCTTATCACCAGAGATAGGAAATTTAGAGCCGAGAAGGTTGCATAAACAACCCTTGTTACTTTTTATTAATTTGCTACCAAAGCCCTAATTCTGTTTAGAATTCCTTATTAGTGGAAGCTCAGGGCTTTTTTGTGTTGTCAATTCCTCCCAGACTTATTGTCTCTTTGTCTAAGAGAAATAAAAACTGCATGGCTTGGTCATTTCTTTAGGCCTGAATTGCATTATTGGGCCTCCATGCACATGAAATACAACTTTGTTTGCTTGTTTGTTTGTTTCTCCTGTTACTCTGTCTCACGTCAATTTAATTCTTAAAGCAGCTGGAAAACCTTGAAGGGTAGAAGGAAAAAATTTCCTGCCCCACATAATGGACGCACCAAAGTGGCACATTTGGAGTTGACATATTCTGAATCCCCACGCATCTCAAACATCAGTCGAGGTGGTAACGGTTAAATAATATATGGTACACCCATACCATGAAATACCACACAGGCCCCAAAAAGAATGATGCCAACACGAAAAGCGATGCAAGATATATTGCCAAGTGAAAAAAAAATATCGCAGGCTAATATGTGGAGTGTCATCATTATAAATATGGTGCTCCTTCATTGCCTCAGCATTACTCCTTATTACCCATCTTTAAACAAAGAAATCTCTGCTACTGCAACTCATTCTAGAGAATCCTGTAGGATGCCCCAAAGCGACTCAACCTGGAGCCTGCTGCGTTGAATTGCCCACATGAGAAGCATCTCTCTGAGAAATCGATGCCTGAAAATTGAAGTCTACCAGAGAGATTTCTGACTTGAAGTGTTCCTGTTTTTTCTGAACACATCATCTTAACCCATATGTCTGTCTTTCTTGCCCAGCATTCCCACAGGCCCACTGACATATAATTTCATGTCTTCTGGAAGACGATTGCCTTATCTTTTCGTGGTACCCGAGCGATTTCAGGTGGGCACACGTGCACATGTGTAAATGCCTGATAAAAAAGCCGAAAGGAAATATAACACATATAATATCTAATACTGTGTTTACAATCTCAAGACAATTTAAATCAACCAAATGACTTGCCTGAGGTTTTCAGTAGGATCTAAAACTCTGCTCCTTATCACCTCAGGCAAGTCTTCCTTTCAAAAGCCTTTGTTCTAGCAATGGGAATCTCCACAGGAGTAACTATATTATTTCAGATGAATGCTGTGAGTGACAAAGAATCTTGGCTCAAAATACTTACACAAGAAGAAAGTTTATCATCCTACATAACAAGAAGTCTAGAGGTAGGTTGGTTGATAGACAATCCTGACAGGACCATCAAGGACCCAAGTCCTTTCCACTTCACCACTCTGCCATCTTCAGGACGTTGGCTTTGCCCTCGGGTTGCCTCCCCGCCATGCCCGCAAGATGGCTGCCAAGATCTGGGTATGACAGCCAGAAAAGACTATTCTGAGGAAGAAAAGAGGCGTTGTTTGTACCACTGTTTGTTTCTTGGGAGCCAGGAAACCTTTTCCAGAAACCCCCAGTTGACTTCCCTCGCACATCATTTGCCAGAGTTTGAGAAGTGGCCCATGACTAAACCTCTCCTTGGCAAGAGGAATGGTTTAGAACTCTCAGAATCCATTCACCTTGCCACTCCAGAAACTGAATGGCAGCCTATGAAGTATATGCTTCTGTGGGGAGCCCTGAACATCAGGGCTCCTGTTGAGAAGTGGACAGGAGGGAATGGAGGCAGGAGCCCCACCCTCTCTGCTACAAAGTCCAGGGGCCTCTCAATCTCATCCTGGTCCAAACCGTATTCCTCGCTCATCTTCCGGGCAGGAATCTGATCTTCCTCGTGCATTTCTTGTTTCATCATGCTGCTCCTTTCTCCCTTCTTTCTTTTAATTTCTAATTAATTTTTTTATCTGAGAGAGAGTAAGCAGGGGAGAGGGGCAGAGGGAGAGAGAGAGAGAGAGAGAGAGAGAGAGAGAGAGAGAGTATCTTAAGCAGGCTTCACGCTCAGTGTGGAGCCCAACCAGGGCTCGATCCCACCACCCTGGGATCATGACCTGATCTGAAATTGAGTCAGACTCTCAAGCGACTGAGCCATCCTCACACCCTTCCCCTTCCCTTCTTAAAATGTTAGACCATCTTGTCGATTATACCGTCTAAATCACTCTTCATTTTGTCTCTTCTTCAATCTGCAGCTGCCACATTTTGCCCCATTCCATATTATCAGTTACCAAAACCATTTTATTAGTCTCCATCTTAAATATATAGTTTTTCTATGACAAAAAAGACTACACGTTTATTATATAAATCCTGGAGAAATCCAGAAAATAAAAAGTATCTGTAGGAACATTGCTGAGAGGTAATGACTGTGGACATTTTTGTGTATCGCTTTCTTTGCTTTTCTCTGTTCCTGAATTTACCTACATAGATAAATAGATATTTGTTTTATAAATTGAGATCACAGTGTTTTATAGTATTTTTTATTAAGGAAATAGTATGAAATTTCTCCCTATCAATAAGTATTCTTCTAGGTTACCATTTTAAGAGCCGAATTATATTTTACCTTATGGAAGCTTCCTAATCTAGTTAAACAAATTCTTATTGCTAGATTAGGTCTGCTCCAGGTTTTATATCGTAAGTAATTCCTCCAATAAATATATTGGTAGGTGAATCTCTGCACATGTTGGGGAGGATTTCCTTAGAATAAATAAATAAATTACCAGCAGGGAAATTGCTAGTTCAAAGCACATGTGCTTTTTTTCCCCCATTCACTTTTATTATGAAATATTGCAGGCAATTCTAAAGTCTGCTGGATATGATGATAAATACCTGTGTACACGAGATCCAGTTTGTCAGACTTTAACATTTTGCCATATTTGCTTCAGATCTATTTTCTTAACAACATAAAATATGAAGACATATTGAAATGCCTTATCTGGCCCTCCCAGATCCCATTCTTTCCCTGAAGGAATCACTACCCTCAATTCAGTGTTTCTGAGCCCCATGTAGGTTTTTCACTTTTACTTATATATATTTTGCACTTCCACTTTTTTTTTTTAACGTTTTATTTATTTTTGAGACAGGGAGAGACAGAGCATGAACAGGGGAGGGTCAGAGAGAGGGAGACACAGAATCTGAAACAGGCTCCAGGCTCCGAGCGGTCGGCACAGAGCCCGACGCGGGGCTCGAACTCACGGACCGCGAGATCATGACCTGATCCGAAGTCGGCCGCGTAACCGACTGAGCCACCCAGGCGCCCCTGCACTTCCACTTTTATATAAATATGTAGGCCGATGCATATGTGTGCATAGGTGTATACATGCATAACCAGTACATAGTTCCATTCTACTTGTTTTTAAACCCCATGTCGCACATTTTCTCCTGCAACTGGCTCTTTTGGCACAGCGTCATACTTTTGAGGCTTATCCAGGCTCACACATGTCACTCTAGTTCATTTGTTTTTATGGCTGTTTGTATGGTGTATATTAAAAAATTTTTTTTTCAACGTTTTTTTATTTATTTTTGGGACAGAGAGAGACAGAGCATGAACGGGGGAGGGGCAGAGAGAGAGGGAGACACAGAATCGGAAACAGGCTCCAGGCTCCGAGCCATCAGCCCAGAGCCTGACGCGGGGCTCGAACTCACGGACCGCGAGATCGTGACCTGGCTGAAGTCGGACGCTTAACCGACTGCGCCACCCAGGCGCCCCTGTATGGTGTATATTATATGCCATGCGATCAGAGTTTTGTTTTCTTGGTAGACATTTATATTGTCTCCATGTTTCTGCTATTATAAGCAAATTGCAATAAATCTTCGTCTGCTTTTCTTCTCCTTCTCCTTCTCCTTCTCCTCCTTCTCCTTCTCCTTCTCCTTCTCCTTCTCCTTCTCCTTCTCCTTCTTCTTCTTTTAAGCAGGTTCCATGCCGAACATGGGGCTTGAACTCACGACTCTCAGATCAAGAGTCACAGGTTCTACCGACTGAGCCAGCCAGGCGCCCCGAAATAAATATTCTTGTAAATATCTTCTGGCGTCCATGAGCAAGAGTTTCTAGCTGGGAAGGAATTGCTGGGGCATAGGGTATGTGCCTCTTTAGCTCTACCGGATATTGCCAGATTGGTCTCCGACGTGGTCATATCACCTTCCCTGCCACCAGCGCGGGGTGAGGGTTTTCATTGCTGTGCGTCTTCACCACCACGTGGTTTGGCCAGCATCACTCTCCCCCACGTCCAACCCCAGCAGTGTAGGAGAGCACCCATTTCTCTGAATCTTATCACCGCCAAGTATTAGCAGTTTTTCATCTCTGTGAATTTTATAGGCCACAAAAGGAGATATCTGCTGGTGACATATACCTACTTTTTGATTCTTTTTTTCCCCCTAATTATAAAAAGAACACAAATTATTTTAGAAAACTTGAAGCATATAGAGAAGCTAGGAAAGAATAATCCCCCACTCAAGTATAACACTAAGGAATATCTGATATTTATTGAATTCTTACTCTGTACCCAAGACTACTTTAGATAACTGATATTTCCACACATAGAATTCATAAATGATATTTAATATACATATGATCCATATCTATGATGAATGCACATATGTATATATTACCCTTTGATGAAAAAGTCCCTACTTTAATAAACCGGATTTTTTTTCACCTAACAAACAAGTCACAATCATTTTCTCCTATTACCTGTCTTCTGGACCGGAAGGTGTTAAAGACTTCCATGTTCGTATCCATCGTATCCCCTTACCGTCCAGAAACCAAGGGCCAGACTGAGCCCAGAATCAAGTACTAGGGAGCTGCCTGGCTGCTGGCTGTGGACACTGGTGCAGTAGACTCAGCCACACTTGGAAATGGAATTAACATAGAACAACTCTCGGGGCGCCTAGGTGGTTCAGGCGGTTAAGCGACCAACTTCAGCTCAGGTCATGATCTCATGGTTCATGAGCTGGAGCCCCGTCTGTGCTGTCTGTGTGGAGCCCGCAGCCCACTAGGGATTCTCTGTCTCCCTCTCTCTGCCCCTCCCCCTGCCCGTGCATGCTCATGCTCTCTGTATTTCAAAAATAAAGAAACATTTAAACACACACACACATGCACACACGTGCGCACACACACACACACACACACACTGTGCTCAGGACTCAGGGAGGCCAACTCCCACCTCCACCTTAGAGCCCTTAGGTTCCCCACCCCCTTCTGGTCTGCCTGGAAAACTCGTGTTCATCCTTCCAAGTCTATTCCAAAGATATTCTCACAAACTCCAAGTACCACCTGTTGGTTCGCAAGTGGCCCCCAAAAACGCAGGGCAAGGAGAGATCAAAGAAAGAGGCAGACCGCTCCAGGTTAGTAGGGGGCAGTTTTAATAAACAAGGAAACTTACAAAGTTTATCTAGGGCAGCTACAAGATGAGTAGAGGTCCCCACCCACCCGCCAGAATGTTAAAAGTTTATATAAAAGCCTTAACTGGGTACAGCCATATATACTGTCCAGATGGTCTCAACACCACATTGCTATCTCAAGGCTATGTCCTTGGGGCATCTTCTAGTGCAGGGAAGGCGAGTGGAGTGCACATTCCAAGGATTCCAAAGACAGGGAAGGAGACGAGGAGCCTCTGATGGCCCAGGTCCAACTCATAGGTCAACCAGCAGTTATGTCCTCTTGATGATTTCTTCCAACACTGTGCAACACGTATTCCTTATTAATTACCAAGAGGAAAAGTTATCTTCAAACAACATAGAAAGCTAGCTAATGTCACCTTAACCCAGGTGGTCAAAATTACCACCATCATTAATGGGACAAACGGCTATCCTATGCCCCCCACAGCGATGTACTGAGAATGGCACATTCTGGAAGCGTTCTTGGCAAAAGCATTTCACCTGAGTCGAATCTCGAAGGAACGATCGAACACATCCCAACTGAGAGCGGTTCTGCAAAACTGGCCTGGACTCTTCAACAATGTCAATGTCCGGAAAGGCCAAACCGAAGGCTCAGGAGCTGTTTCAAAGGAAAAGATGCC
Organism: Panthera tigris; assembly: GCF_018350195.1. Taxonomy (NCBI): domain Eukaryota; kingdom Metazoa; phylum Chordata; class Mammalia; order Carnivora; family Felidae; genus Panthera; species Panthera tigris. Next base: position 38,988,028 of record NC_056677.1, read on the forward strand.
GAATTCAGCGTGTGATCCTTGATTCCATCCTGGATGAAGGGGGCAAAAAACATTCCAAATGTTAATGTACACGTGTGAAATGTTCCAAGTAACATCATCGGGAGGATTGGTGAATTTTGCGTATAGATTATATATGAGATAATAATGTTCGGTCAATGTTAAGTTTCCCGAGTATGGTCATTGTATCGGTGGTTAGGTAGAGAATGTACTTGCTCTTAGGAGATACGTGCTGTGCTGAACGTTAAAAGGCTAAATAAAGTGTTGCTATATCTGCAGCTAACAACCCATGGGTTCAGCAAAAAGAAACAAGGAAACAACTAAATATGTGTATTTGTGTATCTAAATAGAAAAAGGGAACGCGGAGGTGAAGTATTAACAATAGGGCAATTATAGGTGAAGGGTAAACGGCCCCTCATTGTTCTTGCAGCTTTTCTGTAGGTTTGAAATTTTTCAAGACAAAAACTTGGGCCGAATAAATGATAAGTAATTAAAAAAAAAAAAAACAACCAATGAACAAAAAGCTTTGTTCCAGATCGTGTTTTCTGTGAAGCCTTTCATGACCTCCCCCTACAGCCCCCCATCCCCAAACACACACACAGAAAACAATGAATCACCCTCTCTTCTGGACTCTTTTATGACTATCTGTCTCTCTGACCAAACTATAAGCTCTTTGACATCTGGGCCTGTGTGTGCGGTGTTGAATCTACACAAGGTTAGAACTGTACCTGACACAGATTGGATGCTCAGCTGATACTTTTTTTTTTTTTTTTTTTTTTGAGTTAATCTAGCTGGGTCTTGAGTCCTGGATAGGATTCATTAAACAGACAGGAGCAAGAAAGGTTTCTCAAGAGAGAGGAATGGCATGAGGAAGGTAAGAAAGTAGGAATGTATATTTTCTATTTACCAAGAGCACTGGATTTGTTTGGTCAGAATTAAAGGATTATATGGGTGAAAATGTCTGCTACACAATACATTCTTAATAAAAATTTGGTGAACAGGGGCGCCAGGATGGCTCAGTCGGTTAAGCATCAGACTCTTGATCTCGGCTCAGGTCATGATCTCACGGTTCGTGAGTTCGAGCCCCAAATCGGGCTCTCTGCTGTCAGGGTGGAGTCCGCTTCAGATCCTCTGTCCCCCCTTCTCTGCCTGCCCCTCCCTTGCTCGTGTGTGTGTGTGTGTGTGTGTGTGAGCTCTCTTTCAAAAATAAACATCTAAAAAAAAAAAAAGATTCTTGGGGCCCCCGGGTGGCACAATCAGTTAAGGGTTGAACTCTTGATCTCAGCTCAGGTCATGATCTCTCAGTTCGTGAGTTCGAGTGCCACCTCAGGCTCTGCATTAATGGTGAGGAGCCTGCTCGGGATTCTGTCTTTCTCTCTGCCCCTCCCATACATGTGCTCTGTCCCTCCCTCTGTCTCTCAAAATAAATGAATCTACTTAAAATATTTTTTAAATAAATAAAAATACATTCTCTCTCTCTCTCTCTCTCTCTCCCTCTGCACCTCTCCCCTGCTCGTGCAATCTATAAATAAATTAATTAATTAATTTTTTAAAAATGAAAAAAAAAAGGTGAATGAATGAGATTTGAAAGGCAGGCTTAGATCAGGTTGGAATGGGCCTTGACTACTGAATTGAGAAATCTGAGTGTTAACCAGTTCTTGATGTCCAGGGTCTTTTCCCAGTGGTAGGAAGAGGGTGTGCCCTTGGGAAGCCCCTTATATATCTTCTTCCCTAAATAATAAGGAAAAGTGAGGGCCCCTGGCTGGCCCAGTGGGTGGAGTGTGCAACTCTTGATCTCAGGGTTGTGAGTTCGAGCCCCACGTTGGGTATAGAGATTACTTAAAAATAAAATCTTAAAAAATAATACTAAGGAAAAGTAGAGGTAAGTGGGAGTCTGAAAGTCACCTGTTTCCAAACTCAGGAGGAGAAAACATCAACTCCTCACCCACCTAGGAAAAGCCCCATAGTGGAGTTTTAAGGCATCCAACATCCCTTAGACAAAAGGGCATCACAGAATATTAGTTGAAAGAATAAATAAATGATCTATTTAATATGAGTCATGCTTGTCTTTGAGAATAGTATATGAAATTATTTTGGTTAATTGTACTACATTTTTATATTTTTATTAAAAAAAAATTTTTTTAACGTTTATTCATTTTTGAGAGACAGAGAGAGAGAGAGAGAGCACAAGCGGGGGTGGGGCAGAGAGAGGGAAACAGAATCCAAAGCAGGTTCCAGGCTCTGAGCTGTCAGCACAGAGCCTGACCTGGGGCTCGAACTCACAAACCACGAGATTATGACCCAAGGCAAAGTCTGATGCTTAACCGACTGAGCCACCCAGGGGCCCCAATTTTACTACATTTTTAAAGTGTAGGAAGCATACATACATTTATGAAATAACTAGACTCCAATACTCTTCAGGGGGTTCCACGTCACTCCATAGATGTACAATCTATGAGTCCATATCTTTTTTTTTTAATTTATTTTTATTTATTTTTGAGAGAAAGATAGAGAGCAAGCGGGGGAGCAGTAAAGAGAGAGGGAGACAGAAGCCCAAGCACATTCCACACTGTCAGCGCAGAGCCCGATGCAGGGCTTGAACTCACAAACTGTGAGATCATGACCTGAGCCGAGATCAAGAGTCTGACGCCTAACCAACTGAGCCACTCAGGAGCCCCTATGATTCCATATCTTAAATGTGAGGCGAAACTGTCTCCAATAATTTTAGCCCAACTGAGCTATCTCCAATAGACAGTTTTCATGTGTCCTTAATATTTGTGTTCTGTTTTCTTCCAGATAGATTTGTGGAGACTGCCAATTTAAGCAATGCACAATAATCGGATTATGCCAATCAGGAGAAAGAAAAACGTGTTGTCCTTTGAGGTTATCATTCCCTCGACCCTTCACAAACAGGCTGGCATCTATTTCGTCCTTGCCTATAGCCACGGCACACCACAAAAATCTTAGCCGTGAGGAAATGCAAATCTCGGGTAGCATTTCAAGAATCTGTTTTTGTTATATGCTAACTCATTGGGATGTAAAGTAAAAAAAAAAATTAAATTAAAAAACTAAAAAAATTAAGGAACCGAATTCTATGGCTAGGGTCTGCAAACAAGGATCAGGGCAGCTCACCCAGCCAACCCCGTATCTCACTATACTTTTTACAGAGATTAGCGTATCACGTGAGCCAAAGGCTGTTCCCCAGCTTAAAATATGGTATTGCTACTTTGTCGAAAAAGTCTAAGCCCGGTCCCTCAATGCTAATAAAATAGAAGCATTCATTGATATTGTGTTCGGTGTGAACCAACAGTTGAAGCATATACTGGATATCTTGTAATAGGACATTTTTAAACGTCCAGCAGATAAGAATTGGGGCTTTGGAAAATGAAGGGCTACGGACAGAGATAAAAAGAGATCTGGGGTTTCTCTGAAGACCGGGCTGGGTGGCCAAGTTGCCATCGCCATGGAAACCGGGAGGGGCGGGGCGGGCAGTAGGATTGTGACGTCCCCTGGGCGGGGAAGGCGTGGTGACCAGTGACTTGGTTTTCTGTACCCCCAGACCGTCGCCTGAGACATTCACAGCGTTGCTGCTACGTGAACTCGCCCGAGTTCGGCGCTCCGAACTTTCTCGGAGGGAGATCACCGCCCACCACCGTGATGACCTCTCCGTGTCCCCTCCCGGCTCCGGCTGCACTCCAGCCCACCGTCCATGGCCTCTCCCAAATAACCAGCAGCCTGTACATCAGCAACGGCGTGTCGGCCAACAACCAGGGCATGCTGTCCAGCAACCACATCACCACGGTCATCAACGTCTCGGCGGAAGTGGTCAACACCTTCTACGAGGACATCCAGTACGTCCAGGTGCCGGTGGCTGACGTCCCGAGCTCGCGCCTCTGCGACTTCTTTGACCCGATCGCTGACCACATCCACAGCGTCGAGATGAAGCAGGGCCGCACGCTGCTGCACTGCGCCGCGGGGGTGAGCCGCTCGGCCGCCCTCTGCCTGGCCTACCTCATGAAGTACCACGCCATGTCGCTGCTGGACGCCCACGCGTGGACCAAGTCGTGCCGCCCCATCATCCGGCCCAACAACGGCTTCTGGGAACAGCTCATCCACTACGAGTTCAAGCTGTTCAGCAAGAACACCGTCCACATGGTCAACTCCCCCGTGGGTGTGATCCCTGACATCTACGAGAAGGAAGTCCATGTGATGATGCAGATGTGAGCCGTCCTGGCCAGCCCCGGACACCTGCTGAGGAGGCAACGCCAACATTGAACCTGAACATCGAACTTTGAGTTGGGACAGAGAACAAGCGGATACCGTTTAGAAGGGCAAGAAAAAGGATGGTGTTGGACTTTTTAGCTTAGGGAGCTTTTATCTTTAAAGAATAAAATTCATTGCATGCAACACGGTGACGATGTTTCTTATCCTGTGAGCCGCGGCGTCATGGTTGACCCCGGCCCAGCCGCGGGGGGGGGGGGGGGGGGGGGGATGGGAAGGTGGTGCTCAGCTCGGATGGACCCGTATCCTGCGCCCTGCCCTAGGCTGAATAACCCAGGAGTGAGTCCCCCAGGATCCCACCTGGTTCCTTCCAACCCAAACTCAGAGCTTTAGACATCATGGCACCGCCTGGACTTCTCACAGTAAGTGCCAACTTCTTGTTAGAATCCTTTACTGGGGTGCACCCTGGGAGCCCTGGGGGAGCCTGAAGCCACCCCTGCCCCCACCTTTGACCACAGTGGCCCAACTCTGCTTTTCTAGATTAGATTTGCATAGAAAACAGGGTTTTAAAAGTATGTTTACTTTTGAGTGTTGGGGGGTGGAGGAGAGGGCGGGGGGATGGGGGGGGGGGATGCAGAAAGAGAGGGAGACACAGAACCTGAAGCAGGCTCCAGGCTCTGAGCTATCAGCACAGAGCCCAACATGGGGCTCGAACCCACGAACCGCGAGATCATGCCCTGAGCCCAAGTCTGGCGCTTTAGCCGACTGAGCCATGCAGGTGCCCCTAAAATAGTTTTCAAAAGAGCCATTCCACTATATAAAATTGAAACGATTTTGATTGTGAGTTCTGTACTATATGCCAGGGTTTCAGGGTGCCCTTGACAACCTCCACCGGCCTTTGTGAAAAGGGACATCAAATCCCCTTCTCCGGAGCATGTTCTGAGAGAGAGAGAGAGAGAGAGAGCGAGAGCCTGATATCAGGCTTCAAGGGTCCCTCTCACGGGTCTTGACTTTGAAGGCTGGAGCTTCCAGCCTTGACTTCCAAGGCTGGAGCTGCCAGCCGTGTCACATCTGACACCTCTTCCTCTTGTGATCTGGGGCTCCTGAAAGCCTCTGTTTCCTCACCTGTCAAACGAGTGACACATGACTCTCACAAGATGGGTGTAGGGATTAGAGTCCTTAGCATTTTACCCAGCCCATGAATGGTTTAAAGCTTAGAGTAGAGGGCAGCTCTGGTTATTAATGATACTCTATGGCCCTGCTGGCTGGGGGTCAGCCACATTCGTCCTCACAATGGCATTTCCCCTATCTGGGCAGAGCCACTTGGTTGTCTACCAAGTGCTTTTGAACAAAATCATCCTGTGTGTAACAACACATGATTTCAGGTTCTTTCTGACCCTCCCTCAGAGGAGGCCTGGAGTTAGAGCCCTTTCGGAGTTTTCATTGTCTCCTTGTGGTTCATCCTTCATGCAGGTGCAAACAAGAAACAAGCAGTACAATTCCAGCACCCACCCAGCCCCTGCCCACCCCCCTCCAAGGCCTCGTTTAGCATTGCTGACCATTAATTACAGCCAGTGTCCCAGCATCCCCTGAGATCCGTGGGGGACCTTGCCAAAGGGTCAAATGAGTGAGCCCCAGAGTAGGCCCTGGAATCCAGGATTGTACAAACTCCCCAGGAACCTGGCTCTGGCTTGGGAGCAGCTATTCTAACCCAGAAGATTTGAGACAAAATATATTTTGTCCCAGGTGGGAAATTTCTTTTAAAGTATTTTTATCAATTTTTTTTTAAGTTTATTCGTTTATTTTGAGAGAGAGAGAGAGAGAGAGAGCACGAGCAGGGGAGGGGCAGAGAGACGGAGAGACAGAATCCCAAACAGGCTCTGTACCAAGAGCTCAGAGCCCGATGTGGGTCTCGAACTCACGAACCGTGGGCTGAGATCAAGAGTCGGATGCTTAACCGACTGAGCCACGCAGGTGCCCCACTTTTAAAGCATTTTTAAAAAGATATTTATTTGGGCATATGTATATGTGTGTGTGTGTGTGTATATCTTTTTTTTTTTAATACCTAAATTAACAGACTGTAAAATTAACTCCCTTTGGACATACAGTTCTGTAACTGTTAACACATACATGGATTCATGTAACCAGAGCCACAATCAGGCCACAGAGCAGCTCTGTGACTCCAAAACTCTCCCTCCCGCTTCCCCTTTGTAGTCAAACTCTGGCTCCACCCCACCCCTGGCAGACGCTGAGCTGTTCTCTGTCCCTGTCGACTTGCCTTTAACAGAATGTTACATAAGTGGAATCATACAGGATGTAACTTCTGGAGATGGGCTGCTTTCACTCAGCATGTCTTTGTGATTCACTCATGTATTCTTTTGTGTAGATGTACCACAGTTTGTTTTATATTCACCCAGTCAGTGGAGGATATTCGGGTTGGCATTAGCTTTCTAGGGACTGCCACAACAAAATACCAAAACCTGGGTGGCCTAAAACAGCAGAAGTTAATTTTCTCACAGTTCTGGAGGCCGGAAGTCCTAAATTAAAGTCTCAGCAGGGCCATGATCCCCCTGAAACCTGTAAGGGAAAATCCTTCCTTGCCTCTTGCCACTTTCTGGTGGTTGCTGGCAATCTTTGCCATCCCATGGCTTGGAGATACATCAGTGTGGTCACACGGCAGTTTTCTTTAATGTGTCTTCGCATCCATCTACCCTCTGGTATGTCTGTGTCTAAATTTCCCTCTTCTTCTAAGGACACCAGTCATATTAGGGGATTCACTCCACTCCAGTATGATCGCATCCTTCAACTAATTATGTCTGCAATGACCCCGTTTCCAGATAAGGTCACATCCTGAGGTTCCGGGGGTTAGGATTTTAACATTTTTTTTGGGGGGGGGGGATACTATTCAGTTCATAACAGGGTTGTTTCCAGTTTCGGCAAGTATGCATAAAGTACTATAACACCCACACACAGAAAAAGAAAAAAATTGTGGCGCCTGGAAAAAAAAAATTGTAGCAAAGGTAGAATATGAGTTACAGTGAAAAATAATAACCACCATTTATTAGGAGGCTACTATATGTCAAGCACAGGACCACATCAGCGCTTTAAGGTTGTCACCGGCAACACACTGATGACAAAACAAAGGCTCCAAGAGGTTAAGGAATTTGCCTAAGAGAGCACACAGCCCAGGAGTGAAGCAATGTTCAGACTGGGCTCTGTTTTTCCATATTTCTGATTTATCTTTTGAGTTGTCAGGACTGGAATACAGAACAAGAATATTCAACTTTTCTTGTCAAATGTGTTGCATATGTATTTTTTCCAGTTGATCATGTGCCATGTGTTTATGGTGCTTATGTGTGACCCAAAAGTTGAAATTTGTATGTAGTTAAATTTGTGAGTCTTTTTTTTTTAATGTTTATTTATTCATTATTTTTGAGAGAGAGAGAGTGCACAAGCAAGGGAGAGGCAAGGAGAGAGAGGGAGACAGAATCCAAAGCAGGCGCCAGGCTCCAAGCTGTCAGCACAGAGCCCAGCGCGGGGCTCGAACCCACAAACCCACCTACCATGAGATCATTACCTGAGGTGAAATCGGATGCTTAACCGACTGAGCCACCCAGGCGCCCCATACCCTCATCTTCTTTAAACTTGAAGTCAGGTCTAGAGGCTTGATTAGGTTTGGGTTAAGTATTTTTTACTACAATACTTGGTTAAGGTGGTGACCACCAGATACCTGCCTTCAAAGCTAGTGAGTAACCTATGGGGTGATAACTTTCCCACCATGTGAATATCCTGTTTCTTTCATCCAATGGTATTAACATCCATTAAGGAGTCTTGCCTCAACCAAGTGTTACACTGGGGGACGTGTAACTCTTAAATCTATCCCAAACTAATTTTGGTATAAGTTGGAGTTATTTAATTTTTTAAAAATAATTGTGAGATATCATAAAATTGCCATTAATATTTGTGTCTACTTTTGTTCCTTCTGGCTTGTTACATTGTCTCTTTTCCTGTGCCAGTTTCACACTCCTTAAAATTGATACAGCTTTAGAACAGGCAGGAACATTTGGTAGGGCAATGACATCTCTCCCTAGCTCCGCCTTTATACTTCTTCACAGGCTTTTCTGTTGTTGCTAGATTCTTTTTCTCTTCTGGATGAAGCATTTTAATAGTTGTGAAAGGTTTTTAACATTTTTCCATTAGGATTTTGATTGGAATTATTGTTTTCTTGTGTATTTAGCCAAGGTCGAATCAGAAAAACAGACACCACAATAGTTACTTTACCAGAGAATATCTACTATCATGAACTATGTAACCAGGTATCGAAGAATTGAAAAGGCAAAAATAGAACACACATTGTATGTTTCTACATATATAAACATTTAAATAAAAGGTCATCTACTCAGAATGTCTGATATTTGATCAGTAAAGTATTAACCATATTCTGGAGTTTGTATATCTTAATTCCAAAGGCTCATAATGTTAGAAAATTGTAATGTGTACACACACACACACACACACACACACACACACGCATGTGCACTCACATACCCACTCATTCAATTCTTTGCAATTCAATTTTTTAAAACAGTTTTTTCTCGGGGCGCCTGGGTGGCTTGGTCGGTTGGGCGTCCGACTTCGGCTCAGGTCATGATGTCACGGTCTGAGAGTTCGAGCCCCGCATCGGGCTCTGTGCTGACAGCTCAGAGCCTGGAGCCTGTTTCAGATTCTGTGTCTCCCTCTCTCTCTGCCCCTCCCCTGCTCATGCTCTGTCTCTCTCTGTCTCAAAAATAAATAAACGTTAAAAAAAAAAAACAGTTTTTTCTGGGGCACCTGGGTGGCTCAGTCGGTTAAGGGTCCGACTTCAGCTCAGGTCATGATCACACAGTTATGGGTTTGAGCCCCACATCAGGCCCTGTGCTGACAGCTCAGAGCCTGGAGCCTGCTTTGGATTCTGTGTGTCACTCTCTCTCTACCCCTACCCTACCTGCTCTCTGTCTCTCTCTCTCTCTCAAAAATACATACACATTTAAAAAAATTTTTTGAACAGTTTTTTCCTGCTAAAACATTTCACATCATATCTGTTAGGTTACCAATGAGACCTCTGTGACATCACATGATTACCTATTCTGATCTACACTGTTAAGGTAAAAAGATCAAGATATCCAGTAAGAGGGTGATGTTTACCTGTGGGTATTTGAGACCCCCATCTCCAGCTACATCAGTGTCTCCTCATACACTTTTCACTATTCCCCTATTAATGAGATATAGGCAGGTCGGGAGGTGACCTCTCAATCACCTTTTGGGAATGGCCTGATAAGGGGAGAAGAGGGAGTGAAAACATGAATTATATGGTAATCTTTTGGTGCCTGAGCCAGACTCCCAGATAGATCCTCCCCATCCAGAGAGACAGATCAAGGTCTCGGTCACATAGTTGCGTTCAGAAAGCATATTTAATAAGACATTCTGCAATAGGGCACAATAGTGTTGTATCTGGACTCACGATTGACCTCTTTCTTCAATAGCCTCTATGGTGAGGGAATAAAAGCGAGCAAAGGACTAAGTTAGAAAGCCTCTGTCATAATTGAACTCCGGAGGCTTCATGTTTAGGCAGGACTGAGGCCTGTGTTGGGGACCGCGAGAGTCTGCACTCATTTCTAGCTTTATTGCATGGTGGTCAAAGAACGTGGCCTGTGTAATTTTTGCTTTCCAGAATTGAGATTTTCTTATTAGCTGTCTCTTGAACAGTGAAGCATGCATTATCTACTGGTAGGCTGCCAAGTTTAAATGTTTTATCATATTTTCTTACTTAAAATGTTTTAATATTTGAGTAGGTAATGTGATTCTGCATTCAAATGGTAACATAAGGGGGGTGGCGCCTGGGTGCCTCAGTTAGTTAAGCAGCCAACTCTTGGTTTCAGCTCAGGTCATGATGTCGAGGTTCATGAGTTTGAGCCCCACATTGGGCTCTCTCTCTCTCTCTCTCTCGCTCAAAAACAAATATTTTTTTAAAAAAGTACATAAGAGCACATAGAGTGAAATCTCTCCTCACCTCTGTCCTCTAGCCAATCGCTTTCACCCCCCAGAGGCAGTCAAAATTATTAGTTTCCCTTCTATGTTCCTAAGATATTACTTTATGCATCTGTAAGGAATTACGTATGTACTTTATCTCGTTTTTCACCAAGGAGCAGCATACTTTACTCACCGTTCTCTATTTTGTCTCTTTTTGTGTAATAATATATGTTACAGATCATGCAATGTCAGTAAAAGAGAACACCCTCGTTCTTTTTGGAAATATCATAATTCACTGAACCCGGCCCCTACTGGTAGACATTTAGATTGCTGCCAAACTTTTGTTATTATAAATATTACTGTGATAAATGAACTTGTGGTGAAGTTTGTGTATGTAAATTATGTCATTAATGTGCAAATATATTCGTAGGGTATTACTAGAAATGGAAATAGGGGGTTTGTGTTCCGAGAAACCTAGTTTTCCACCTGTGTGTCTCCTTTACTACTCACACAACTACCACATTGTGACTACGTGTCGATTCTCTGTGACACCGGGTGGACATCCTACAATTGAACCCAGTTCCAATGCCGTCTACCTAGAGATTGTGTCAGATCCCACAGGTTAAGGGCTCAGTCCCACAAGACTGCCCACCGCCAACCTCAAATGCCAGTCACAAGTGGTAGGTTCCCAGGTTACCCACAGAAGTTGTGGCTACAAATCGGAGGTTCCCATGACCCCCCTTCTGAGGTTCAATTAACTTGCTAGAGTGGCTTATTAAAGGACGTGATAAAGGAAGGATACAGATGAACAGCCAGACGAAGAGATATGTAGGACGAGGTCTAGAAGGGTCCCGAGCAAAGAAGCTTCTCTGTCCCTATGGTGTTGGGGTTCGTGCTCCTCCCAGAATGTGAATGTGTTCACCCACCTGGAAGCTCCCTGAACCCCCTGCTATTGGGATTTTTATGGAGGCTTCCTCATGTAGGCATGATTGATCGTTAACTCTGTTTCCAGCCCTCTCCCTTCTGTGGAGAGGTGAGGGAGGTCAAGGCTGAAAATCCCAAGCTTCTAATCATGGCTTGATCTTTCTGGTGGCCAGCCCCCATCCAGGACTCACCTACAGTCACCTCGTTAGAACAAAAGATGGTCCTAGTGCTCTTACCACTTAGGAATTTACAAGGGTTTTAGGAGTCCTGTGCCAGGAAGGAGGAAGAGCAGAGAGCAATATATATTTTTTATGATCTCACAGGGTCTGATTTCACAATTTGAATTTTTTAAGTTTATTTATTTATTTTGAGAGACAGAGAGAGAGAGAGAGAGAGAGAGAGCGAGCACATGAGCAGGGGAGAGGGGCAGTGGGTCTTGATCCCAGGAACCGTGAGATCATGACCTGAGCTGATATCAGGAGTCAGACACTTAACCCACTGGGCCACCCAGGCGCCCCCACAATTTGAAATTTTGATAAACACTGCCAGGTTCATTCCAATGGATGTTACCAATAGCCAGCAACAATGTACGAAAGTGCCTATTTTCCCACAGAATCAACAGCATAGTGTATCTTTTGTATCTTTGCCATGCTGACCAGTGAAAATGGTATCTCATATTGCTTGTAATTTGCTTGTCTCTTATGACTAAGTTTCCAGTGTCTTTTCATTCTTTTAAGAGCCACGTATATTTTTCTTTCCATGAAGTGACTGCTCCTATCAATATCTTATTACATTGCTAGTCTTGTTTTCTTATGGATTTGTAAGAACTTTATTAAAGCAATGAGGCATTTGTGAGTGATAAGAATTTCAGGTATTTTCTCCTGGTTTTTCATTTGTCTTTTGACTTTGCTTAGAAGGGATTTGCCAGAGAGATTATTTATATTTAGTCAAATTTATTGGTTCTTTTTTTTTTTTTTTTTTTTTTTTATGGATTTGGGTTCTGTGTCATCCTCAGAAAGGCTTTCCATACTCTAAGAGTATCCTAAAAATGTTTCCCATGGCTCTTCTAGTACTTTTAATAGTTTGAATTTTTTTCCCCAAGAGACACAGAGAGTGGCACAAGTGGAGGAGGGGCAGAGGGAGAGGGAGAGAGACAATCTTAAACAGGCTCCGCACTGACCTTGAGATCATGACCTGAGCCCAAATCAAGAGTCAGACACTTAACCGACTGAGCCACCCAGGCGCCCCTGTAGTTTCAATGTCAACATTTAAATATTTGATCCATCTGGAATACATCCTAGTAGAAAGTGTGAGGTATGGATCCAACATTACTTTTTTTTTGGATTGTTACCATCATTCTCATCTATTCATATAATTTATAATATAAAAAATATATAACATCATATGTAGTTTATATATAATCCATAATGTATTATATATAGTCTTAATAGTATCTGTCGTCCTTAAATTCATATTTATTTTTGGATCTGCTCGATATATCTAATGGCTAAGAGATATGTTAGTCGTGTATTGCTTTTGTCTTTATGTCAATTTCTCCCTATATTTCTCTGATGGTTAATTTTATGTGTTAAGTTGGCCAGGCTATGGTGCACATTTGTTTGGTCAAACGCCAATCTAGATGTTGCTGTGAAGGTATTTGTGGATGTGATTAAAATTTATAGTCAGGTGACTTTTAGTAAAGCAGATTATTCCTCATTATGTGGGTGGGCCTCATCCAATCAGTTGAAGGCCTGAAGAGCAAAGACTGATGTTTCCCAAAGAAGAAGCAATTTCACCTCAGGACTGCAACATAGAAACTCTGCCTGAGTTTTCAGGCTGTTGGTCTGCCCTACAAGTCTTGGATCAAGGCTGCAACATCGACTCTTATCTGAGTTTCTAGCCTGTTGGCCTCCTCTACAGATCTACAAATCTCAGATTTTCAGGCCCCGACAATGACATGAGCCAATCCCTTAACTCTCTTTATCTCTCTTTCTTTAAATGTATATACATACATATATGTTACACACGATTGGTTTTATTTCCCTGGAGAACCCTCACTAATACAATTTCCACTAGTTTTTCTTTATGTACACAGTCCCTAACTTACAATGGTTTGACTTAGATAATTTTCTGCCTTTATGGTGGTGCAAAAGCTATACACATTCGGTAGAAACTGTACTTTGGATTTTGAATTTTGGTTTTTTCCTGGGCTAGCAATATGTGCTACGAAACTCTTTTATGATGCTGGGTCAGCTCCGGGTCAACCACACGGTCACTAAGGTGAACAACTGATACACTTACAACCATTCTGCTTTTCACTTTCGATCCAGGATTCAACAAATTTCATGAGCCATTCAACCCTTTGTTACAAAATAGGCTCCGAGTACATAATTTGTCCCAACTGGAGGCTGATGTGTTTTGAGCCCCTTTAAGGTAGGCCAGGCTAAGCTAGGAGGTTTGGGAGGTTACATGTATTAAATGCATTTTTGATTTACAATAATATTTTTAACTTTCAGTGGGTTTGTTGGGAAGGAATCCCATCATAAGCCAAGGAAGATCTGTCTATTTTGTATGTTCTGATATATCTGTATATTTGGATGGTATCTGATGGTCTGGCATTGAATGTCAACATGATGAGAATTTTACTTCTACCCTTTAACTAATATAAAATTACCTCTCTTGGCCGAATTAATGCTTTCTTTGATGCTCTAATATTGCCAACTCTTCCCCCCCCCTTCTTTTGGTCTGCGTTTTCTAATGTCTTTGTCTGTTTTTTACTTTGTAACCTATCATGTTGTGTTTTAGTGGTAATTTTATACTAAAATTTCTTTTACTCAGCCAAGTCTTTTAACAGGGGATTTACATTTTTAAATTCTGAAATCTTTGGTTTTATGCCATTTTGTTCTGCGATTTATTTATTAACATTTCTCCATTTTCTTCATTTTCAGTTTCATTTTTTTTTTAGTTTTTTTTTTAACGTTTATTCATTTTTGAGAGAGAGAGAGAGAGACAGAGTGCGAGTGGGGGAGGGGCGGAGAGAGAGGGAGACACAGAATCCAAAGCAGGATCCAGGCTCTGAGCGGTCAGCACAGGGCCCGACGTGGGGCTCGAACCCACGAACTGTGAGATCATGACTTGAGCCGAAGTCAGACGCTTAACCGACTGAGCCACCCAGGCGCCCCGATTTTCAGTTTCATTTTTATCTTCTCCATTGCTTTAGAAAGGATTTTATTCTATTAGTTGAAAGCAGCTACCTGGAGAAAGGGGAAACTTGTACTTTTTACTATACCTTTCTGTTTCCTGAATTGATATAGTACGTATATTACCTGACACATACCTGTAGGTTTTTCAAAAGCTTTCTTTAACTTATTCTTATCTAATTGATGAGTCCAGAGTGAAATAATATATTTGGTTTTGAAATGGCGTATTTTGAATAATACTTTTTTTTTAAGTTTTATTTTTTTAGTGATCTCTACACCCAATGTGGGGCTCAAACTCACAACCCCGAGATTAAGAGTCACGTGCTCCTCCAACTGAGCCAGCCAGGCTCCCCTTGAATAACACTTTTGAGATATAAAATTTAGCACACTTTATTTTTACCTCATTCCCCATGCTAATCCATGAAAATGGTAACTTGGGTTTTAGCTTTATATACTTTTATTACTATTTTTAAAATTCAGTACCTTATTTGAGAGAAAAAATATTGAGATTCAGATTTAGTTTTTTGTTTTTGGGTCTTTTTTTTAGTATAATTTATTGTCAAGTTAGCTAACATACAGCATGTACAGGGTGCTCTTGGTGTCGGGGGTTGATTCCCATGATTCATCGCTTCCATACAACACTCAGTGCTCATCCCAACAAGCACCCTCCTCAATGCCCATCACCCATTTCCCCTCTCCCCCACCCCTCCCATCAACCCTCAGTTTGTTCTCTGTGTTTAAGAGTCACTTCTGGGTTTGCCTCCCTCTTTGTTTGTAACTATTTTTTCCCCTTCCCTTCCTCCATGGTCTTCTGTTGAGTTTCTCAAGTTCCACCTATGAGTGAAGACATATGATATCGGTCTTTCTCTGACTGACTCATTTCACTTAGCATAACACCCTCCAGTTCCATCCACATTGCTGTAAATGGCAGGATTTCATTCTTTCTCATTGCCAAGTAGTATTCCATTGTATATATAAACCACATCTTTATCTGTTCATCAGCTGATGGACATCTGGCTCTTTCCATGATTTGGCTATCGTTGAAAGTGCTGCTATAAACATTGGGGGTACATGTGCCCCTATGAATCAGAACTCCTGTAGCCTTTGGATAAATTCCTAGTAGTTGTAGGGTAGTTCTATTTTTAATTTTTTGAAGAAGCTCCACACTGTTTTCCAGAGCAGCTGCACCAGTTTGCATTCCCACCAACAGTGCAAAAGGGTTCCTCTTTCTTCTGCCATCCTCACCAACATCTGTTGTTTCCTGAGTTGTTCATTTTAGCCATTCTGACCGGTGTGAGGTGGTATCTCATTGTGGTTTTGATTTGTATTTGCCTGATGATGAGTGATGTTGAGCATCTTTTCATGTGTCTGTTGGCCATTTGGATGTCTTCTTTGGAAAAGTGTCCATTCGTGTCTTCTGCCCGTTTCTTCCCTGGATTCTCTGTTCTTTGGGTGTTGCGTTTGGTAAGTTCTTCATAGATTTTGAATACTAACTACTTATCTGATATGTCATTTGCAAATATCTTCTCCTATTCTGTCGGTTGCCTTTTAGTTTTGTTAATAAAACCAAAGCGGGAGGCATCACAATCCTGGACTTTAGTCTCTACTACAAAGCTGTGATCATCAAGACAGTATGGTATTGGCACAAAAACAGACACAAAGACCAATGGAATAGAATAGAGAACCCAGAATTGGACCCACAAATGTATGGCCAACGAATCATTGACAAAGCAGGAAAGAGTATCCCGTGGAAAAAAGACAGTATCTTTAGCAAAAGGTGCTGGGAGAACTGGACAGCAACATGCAGCAGAATGAAACTGGACCACTTTCTTACACCAATAAACTCAAAATGGATGAAAGATCAGATTTAGTTTTATAATTAGATGTGGTGCAATTATTTAGATGCCCTTCTATTTTGGCATAATGCTCCCCTCCATGACCTTTCCGTTCTTGAGCTTCCCCCCCCCCCCCAAATTTCTTGGTTGGTTGAAAAATACCACAAACCAATCCTTTCAAGAATGTCATATATTTTATTATGCCTTAAATAGCAGAGAGTGTTTTTCTGAAATCTCTTTTAAGTTTATTTTTTATTTTTCATTCATTCATTTATTTTTAAGTAAGCTCCATGCTGGGCTTGAGATCGACTTGAGATCAGGGCCTGAGATCAAGAGTCGGATGCTTAACTGACTGAGCCACCCAAGTGCCCCTTTCTGAGATCTTTACTGAAAGATGACTCAGGGGCTCCTGAGTGGCTCAGTCGGTTAAGCGCCCGACTCTTGGTTTCACTCACGTCATGATCTCACTGCTTCGTGAGTTAAAGCCCTGCATTGGGCTCTGTGCTGACAGTGTGAGGCCTGCTTCGGATTCTCTCTCTCTCTCTCTCTCTCAGTCCCTCCCCCACTCATGCTGTCTCTCTTAAAATAAATAGATAAGCTAAAAAAAAAAAAAGATGACTCATATATATTACATTTTGGGGTCACCAATTTTTCTCTCTAAAACTGTCAGGCCGACATTTGTTTTTATCTGGGCAATCTGATTTCATTTTTTGGGCCTCAACAATTACAGATACCTTAATATCGTAGCTTACTTATTATTTTTTATATTAGCCCATTTTGCCATAATGTGTCCAGCTGTGTGTCCCCTTTCATTGTTTCCATCTCTGTCTGTTTATACTCCATTCAATTTCTTCACATCAGCTTTGTTCTTAACACCAAATTTACTTTTCTGCTGGATGAATTTTCCTTTTTACTGTCTCCAGTGTGTACTTTAATTTTTTTCCTGCTTTCATTGGCCACTTGCTCATTTTTCTTCCCCTGTCTTTCCATCACAACCTGTTGGATTTTCATCTCAGTCCTGCCTCTTCATTCCTTCTGTTTTTTTTTTTTTTTTTTCTCTACAGAAGCTTTAAGAATATCAACAGGTTTTGGGGCACCTGGGTGACTCAGTCGGTTAAGCGTCTGACTCTTGGTTTCGGCTCGGGTCATGATCTCATGGTTCGTGAGTTTGAACCCTGTGTTGGGCTCTGCGCTGACAGTTTGGAGCCTGCTTGGGTTTCTGTCTCTCCCTCTCTCTCTGCCCCTCTCCCACGTGCACTCTCTCTGTCTCAAAACTAAATAAGATTTTAAAAAAATTGTCAACAGGTTTCTGAAATTTCCTTTTGGATTATAGTGAAGAAGAGTCCTCATTTCCTCTGATTTTCTCTGATTTTTCTAGATGTCATGCTCTTCTCATAGCTCCGTGCTGGTTATTCTCCTTGCTCTCAAATAAAACAAAGTTTTCTGTGGGCTCTGCATCTGCTTATAGGCAATTGAGCTGGTTACCCTCGGATCCACCATCTGTTTATGGGAGTAGTGATGAAATCTCCATCTCCTGTCTTTCGCTGGAGAGCACGCTAATGTCCACATAGTGTAACTTCACCTTTTGTACCTCTAATTTACGATCAAAAATTAAGAATTTCAAGATGGTAACAGCGGAGCATGAAACCAAGTGCAAGGCCCTTCTTATGGGGCCCCGTGCGCCTGCTCAGGTCGCACTCCCAAGAAGCTGGCCATGGTTATGAGGACCGCACTTCCTTAAATGTAAGTCTCCTCCCTTTTCCTCCCAATCTCTATCTGGTTTCCTGCCCCCTGGTTTTATCTTTCTGCCTACATAAATAGGAAATAGAGGAGTCTAGAGGATATGGAGTGGAGGTGGGTGTAGGGATCAGTATTCTGGTGAGCAACCTTCAAGGATAGAGAAACTGTCATCTCTTATTGGTTTATGCACCAAGTCTGTGAGTGGGGAGACAGATGATGGTGGGTCATCAGGGGATAGAGTGTGGGCCTTAAAGAAGTGGCTTTCCTACCTTTTTCAGTCAACGTCTTTGAGGAAATGAAGCCAAGGTAAACCATGATTGTGATTTTCTTAATCCAGCCATTTAGGACCATCTATCTCATAATTAACATCAATTTTACCCAGATCCACGTCTTAGATTACCTGTCAGTTTTAGTCTTTGATATCCTGAAGTCCTGTCTTTTTTTTTTTTTAATGTGAATTCAGGGGATTTTTGTGAGAAGTTAGGACAGGATGCACTTGGGAACAAAGAGCAATGTATAATACATCATTTTTAACTAGAAGCCCCATGGAATCAATTAATTAGGCCAGAGGTTGGCAAACTTTTCCTATAGAGGACCAGATAGTAAGTATTTTAGATTTTGCAGGTCAAGAGGCAAGATCACAGATATAATGTAGCTACTTCTATAGCCAGAGGAAAAATAAATCTCCACGAATATTTTATGGATGAAATTAAAAATCTAATAGTGATAATTGAGTAGGTTTTGGCAATATAGGTCTACTACTGAGAAAAATGGGATTCTTTGTTTTTGGAATACATTTTGCTTAAGATTCAAAATTACTACCTTCTATCAAATTAGTTTGCAAATATCCGTGTGCATATGATTTTAACAGAGCATGTTCATTGCATGGAAGGCACTTATATAATTCTATTAGATTTTTCTCTTGATATTTGCCTTTTCGTATGTCATTACACTGCCAGTTAATCACTTCCAAGTGGGATGGTTAGGTAGAAGCTACTCAATTGTACAGTTAAATGCATTTTGCAATACAGAAATCTCCTTTGCACTTGCATTGAGGTCTGAAGAAGGTCACTTAGAACTGTAGTTTGAACTCAGAAAATACATATGCTGCAAATTTGTATAGGAATAGATAATTTGCTTCTTAGTTTAAGTTTTGATAGCATGGAAATATAGAAAGTGGCTTGACGTTACTTGTAACTTAGGCAATGTTGGTCGTCATCAAAGTGACTTCACTGTTGTTAGCTTCGTGTATAAGTGTTGTTTTACCTTGGAATTGGTGAAGTTCATTGGGACAGATTATCAAGCTTCCAGCAAAAGCTAACTTCCAAAGCCATTCATAGTTTGATAATAGTGGTTGGAGGCTGTTCTCCTCATTGAAAAACTTTCAATTTTAGACTTGAGCTCAAGAGAATCACAATAGAACTTTGCCACTGCTAAGACATTCAACTGCTATGTGGTAGGGCAAGTCAGGACATTCAGTTTTTACTTCTTTCTTTTTCTTTTAGATGTTTCATTTTAATTGCTAAATTTTAAGTAGGCTCCATGCCCAACATGGAGCTTGAACTCACAGTCCTGAGATCAAGAGTCACATGCTCCATCGACTGAGCCAGCCAGGTACCCCTCAGTTTTTACTTATGATAAAACGTCATGGAACTGATGATGGTTAAGTCCATGAATGTGAATGAAGTTACCATGGACACTACTGGTTAAATAACACATGGGTGCCTCAGTCAGTTAAGTGTCTGACTCTTGGTTTCAGCTCAGGTCATGATCTCATGGTTTGTGAGTTCAAGCCCTGTACTGGGGCTCCGTGCTGTCAGTGCAGAGCCTGCTTGGGATTCTCTCTCTCTCACTGGTCCTCCCCTGTTTGTACTCTCTCTCTCTCTCAAAATAAATAAATAAACTTAAAAAAAAATAACACATGATAAATTCAAATATTATCACAAAGTAATTAGTGATGAACAATACAATGAGTGGGGGCACCTGGGTGGCTCAGTCGGTTAAGCGTCCAACTCTTGATTTTGGCTCAGGTCATGATCCCATGGTTAGTGAGTTCAAGCCCCGCACTGTTAGCCTGCTTGGGATTCTCGTTCCCTCTCTCTCTGCCCCTCCCCACCTCAAAATAAGTAAATAAACTTAAAAAAAAAAAAAAAAAGAATACGAGTGGCATAGGGTCTAAACACCTTGCATTTTCACAAACTTTGCAATTTGTTCAAATAAGCGTTTCTCTGCTTCACACGTCTTTTTACCACCGCCGATCGTAACACATCTTAGCAGGTTCCACTTCATGTTGTACCGCATCAGTGCTTTCCAGCTTCTTTGAAAGCTGAGGCCAATTCTTCAGTCACTTCCACCAAGGCATTGACTCCTCCAATAAACAACGACGGAGTAGTATCAGGATTCTCCGTTAACTCAAGAAGAGCCGAGGAAACCTACTCCGGTAATTACCTTGTTTCTTAGTTGACTGTCGATGTTGCTCCCCCTGTCCTCAACAATTCAAGCGCCTGTTCTAGCTGAAAGGTTAATAGCCTTACCTGTATTTTCTGTGGACACATTACTTTGGCTGGTGCCATCGAATACAATTCAATTAAGTAGCTTTCCTTGTTTGGCTAAGAAATGAGCCACTCAGAAAATGACTCTGGTTGCAGTCTCATTTTCATGTTTTACTTTGGTGAAGGAAATCTGCTGGGATGAAATAGTGTTTTAAATACTCTTAATTGTTCGTACTGTTGCTTTCCTATCGATTGGGAATATCGTGGTGGGTGTAGCCTCATAATGTCGACATATATGACAAATATTTTGCCACCAAATGTGTAACCAAACCATCCACACGCCACTGTGCCTTTAAGGCGTGATAGGTGAAGTCCATTTTTCTCTTTTTTCTTGCTTCGGCATGATAGACATGTATCGGTCATAAAAAAATGTGATGGTGTCATACGCGCGGCACTTGAAGAACTGCCAAGCTATGACAGCAGCACTGTGATTCGTAGGGCACTAAGCAGCAGTGGGAAGTGATGAGACTACCACATACATTGTCTGTTGCACCTA
This sequence comes from Panthera tigris, assembly GCF_018350195.1. Classification (NCBI taxonomy): domain Eukaryota; kingdom Metazoa; phylum Chordata; class Mammalia; order Carnivora; family Felidae; genus Panthera; species Panthera tigris. The sequence continues at coordinate 39,009,002 of NC_056677.1, forward strand.
TCCAACTCTGTGTTTTTGTGAAAGTAGCCACAGATAGTACATAAATGAGTGAGCATGACTGTGTCCTAATAAAACTTTATTTATGGACATCCAAATTTGGATTGCATATAATTTTAACGTATGATGAAATGGCCATAAAGGCGGCAGGCTGGTTTTGGCCTGTGGGTTCTAGTTTTCTGACCCCTGGTCTAGCAAAAGGGCTAGACCAGTTGGTTAGCCAACAGTCGTCGAGGTTTGTGGCAGCTGCTGAGCCCAGGTGAAAGGAAATCTTATGTTTCTTTATTTTTTTTAACGTTTATTTATTTTTGAGACAGAGAGAGAGAGAGAACATAGGGGAGGGACAGAGGGAGAGGGTGGACAGAGGATCTGAAGGGGGCTCTGAGCAGGGACTCAAACCTCTGAACCGTGGGATCATGACCTGAGCCAAAGGCGGCCGCTTAACCAACTAAGCCACCCAGGCGCCCCAGAGATCTTCTGTTTAACGCACAGCATTAACACCAATAGCAAAGCTACAGTTACTGTTTCTGTGCCCAAAGTAACTATAACCATTGGTGTGATTCTTTAGTATGCCCTTTTGAATTTTCCAACTTCAACTCCCAGCTCTTTCCTTACCTTTTTGATCATAGCCATACTCCACTTCTTGAATAGATCAGAACTCTCATGTGCTTTTGCAGATATATTGCTGCCTCTGCCTAGAACACACACACCCCTACACTACCCTCTAGTTCCTGTTAATCCATCTGGTATTTTCTAGGAGCTTTCTCTGGTCCTTCTAAGCTGATAAAGATGCCTCTCCTATGAACATCCACAGAAATTTGGGCAAAGCTTATAGCACTCATCATTTTGGGTATTAGGAGACTCTGGATCTTATTTAATAGTATAGAATTTATTTATACAACTCTCCGAGTAAGGACTCAGGACAGGGACCATGCCAATTTGGGAAGTTTTTGGCCATTATTTCTTTGCATACTTTTTGGGCCCCAACCTTTTTCTCTGCTCCTTCTGGGACTCTGATGACACAAACGCTAGATCTTTTTTTATGGTCCCACAGATCCTTGAGGCTTTCTTATTTTTTTTCAGTGTATTTTCTCTCTGTTGTTCGGACTCGGTAATTTCTATTGTTCTGTCTTGAAGTTCACTGATGCTTTTCTTTATTCCTTCCATTCTGATGTTGAGCCCATATGTTGGGTTTTTAATTTTGGTTACTGTATTTTTCAGTTCTAAAATTTCCATTTGGTTCTTCTTTGTATCTCCTATTTCTTTGCTGAAACTTCCTATTCTCTGCTGTAACTTTCCGGTTTTTCATTTGTTTCAAATGGGTTCATAATTGCTCACTGAAACATTTTCATGATGGTTGCTTTCAAGTTCTTGTCAGAGGGGCACTTGGTTGGCTCAGTCCGTTGAGCATCTGACTCTTGATTTCAGCTCAGGTTGTGATCTCACAATTCATGAGTTCGAGCTCCGTGTTGGGCTCTGCACTGACAGTGTGGAGCCTGCTTGGGGTTCTCTGTCTCCCTCTCTCTCTGCCCCTCCCCTACTTGTGCTCACGTGCCTGTGTGCCCTCTTTCTCTCAAAAAGAACTATTAAAAAAAAAATTAAAACCCTTGTCAGATAATTGGAACATCTGATTCACCCCAGCGTTCACATCTGTTGATTGTATTTTCTAACTAATTATTATTTTTTTATTTTTATTTTTTTTAATTTTATTTATTTTTGAGAGAGAGACAGAGTGCAAGCAGGGAGGGGCAGAGAGAGAGGGAGACACAGAATCCGAAGCGGGCTCCAGGCTCCGAGCTGTCCGCACAGAGCCCCCCGCGGGGCTCGAGATCATGACCTGAGCGGAAGTCGGACGCTTAACCGACTGAGCCATCCAGGCGCCCTGGTATGGATTTTTGATTGAAACTTGGACATCTTGGGGATTAGGCGGCTCCGGATCTTATCCAAATCTTCTGTTTTAGCAGGCCTCTTCTGGCATCACTCTGGTGGGGTAAGGGAAAGCACTGCCTTATTACTATCAGGTAGGGGTGAAAGAAGTCCGGGTTCCCCACTCAGCCTTGGCTGACTGGTGGAGGGGGAAGATCTTGTTACTTCTAGATATGAATGGGAGTTCTGACACCCCCATTGGGCCTGCATTGATACCACCTTGGCTGGGAGGTATGGGAGTGCCTCATTAGTGCCCCCCACATTGCTTCTGCTGACACCACGAGGGTGTGGTCACCACTGGGCAGTAGGCTTCCTGTCACACCAACCCAGCAGGGAGGGGTAGGGATTCTTCCTTTCTGCTGGATTGGGGTGGTGGTAGGGATTTGAGGTGCCTTATTATAGCCTGGTGAGAGTAGAAGTCTAGGTTCCTGGTGGGTGTGGGTGGTCTCGACTTCATTTAGAAGTCTCAAAACGATTTTGACAACTGGTTTTTAAACAAATTTTTAAAAACGTTTATTTATTTTGAGGGAGAGCAAGAGTGCCGGCAGGGGAGGGGCAGAGAGAGAGGGAGAGAGGAATCCCGAGTAGGCGCTGCACGGTCAGCACAGAGCCCCACCTGGGGCTCGAACTCACGCGCTGCGAGATCATGACTGGATCCGAAACCAGGAGTCGGATGCTTAACCAACTGAGCTACCCAGGTGCCCTGACAACTGAAGCTTTTGTGATGACTGAAAGTCTGTCTGTATTTGGCCTTCTATCTCCCCTCAACCCTTACTCTTATTTACTTTTGTCATCAATGTGTTTGGATATCAGTTGGGTAATCTTTATGACACTGGCGAGTGTGGGAAGAGCTGGTAAATACATTTTTTTTTGATATAAAAAAAGCATGGTTCTAATTATAAGACTAGATAAATCAGGACTCTGTTGTGTGACTTTCTATCTGTACGGGTTATGTGACATTAACATTATAAATAAACTACATGTTCCTAAATGCTTCGGGTTAAGTATTCAGTTGTTCAAAAATGAATTACATTTACCTTCCTATAATTGAAAGGGCTTCTTCTGATACTAATTGATGGTATTCACAGAAGTATTAACTACAGATTGTGCACTAATTAACCCATAATCGGACTCAGCATGACCCAAACTTATATAATTTTCAAATGTTGATTTATCTATGCATATATTAGTCATATCACCTGGGTAAACTCACATTATTTCCTCCAGCTCCCGGTGTATTCTGTTACAGTTATGAAATAAGAGTCAGTAATAAGCGATATGAGGTTGAATTTTGGAATAAAGAAGCGAGGTAACAATGTTGGGATTATATGCCTTAAGTAAAAAGTGGATTAAAACTATGTGTTGGGTTTATGGGGAGGTTGGGGAGTGATAAGGAGGCAGTGATTGGTAGAGCGGTGACCGGTACATTTAGAACCCAGAATGTGAAAGCTACAAAGGATCTTAGAAGTTCCAACTTTTTTTTTTTTTTTGAGGTCTTTGAGTGGATATTATGTATCTGGCACTCTACCTACCTCATGGAAATTCATATTCGAAACAATGTTGTAAAGGGGATCGATTCCCCACCCCCCCCACAGAGGAGAGCACTGAAGCTCAAACGAGACTAACTTGTGTAAGGTCAACCAGCTAGCAAGTGGTAGAGTTAGGATTCAAACCTAGGTCTGTACGGTTTCACCGTTCATGCTCCTCTGGCTCAATAGCTCTGCCTTCCAGATGGGTTTTCGGATTCACTTTGCAGAGAAATAATTACGAAGTCATTTATCTCACTTTACCATTTCTCTCTCCAGTGAGGACCGAAACCTTGGAGGCTTCATACCTACCTATTGTGTATACATTTGACAAATTATAAACCGCTCCAGTTCTAAAAAAATTACATAGTGTATGGAGATTGATGTTACTGTATAAAAATGGTCTCGTGCATCATAATGGAGGATGGATATCTGTAGTTGGATTAGACATACAGTTCCAGCTTAGAGGAGAAGGAAGTTTCCCAAGGTCACACAGCCTGCGCAGTAAGGATTCAAATCCAGGACCTCCTGACTCCAACACCACCCCACTGCATCCACTCGGTGCAATTCTGCTGCTATTATCTCCTAACAATTATGTGGTGGGAACGGTTTTGACCGGTTTGGGGTGGGTAGCCTTATAATTCTTAAGCGCCTCAGTCAAGAATGGCCAACTCCAGGAATATGGCCAAATGCTGGCTGAATTTTCTCTCTGCCCGTGCAAGTCTTAAGTGTGTGTGGGGAGAAGATCGTGGTGTCAAAATCTCCCAGGACTGGAAGGTTGTGTTTGTGACAAAGTTAACAATGCACGTTAATTTAGCTGTAGAAAACATTCAGCTCTCTATATTCGTTCAAATAAAACGGAACACCGTGAAGAAAGGAAGAGGTGTTGCAGAGAAAGTAATTAAACATGAAATATAATCTATATGAAACCACAGTTTGTTAGTCTAGTTACTGGTCTCAGGGGAACAATTTAAAACCGTGTCTGTGTGCAAAATCAGTTGGGATTTCTATAGCTTCTCGCTGAATACTGCTAGGATTACGGAGTCAGCGCGGAATTGTCTTCTTATATTTTGAAATCCAAGTTAAATCTATCTTGTCTATTGGTTATGAAAAATCTACAAGAATCCATGTTAATAAAGGAAATCTTGTCTTCGTAAGTCGATTAATTAATACTTCCCAGTCTCTGAAGACTGGAGGTGTGCCCTGTAACGGATCTATTATACGAGACCTGTCTTTTGGAAAGAGTAATGGACCGAAGGCATGTTTTCTTTTTCTCCCAATTACACCTGGGATTGAAAACTAGACTAGTGACTTTGATTTGCATCTAAGACACGGCCAGAACAAGAAAGTGTTATTGTTGTCTAAGGCATGTTGTGTGGGGTAGAAAAGGCTTTTCTGGGCTGCAAGCTGTGTTGAGGATCTTAACTATGTCTTCTCTTAGGCCTGTCCACAAGCAGCCCCAACTCTTCCACGAAGGACCCCACCCCCCCACCCCGAGATCACAGCCACAAGAAACCAACATTCTGGAGGTCCAGCTCAAACCTGTCATTGTTTTTCTTACGATACTATAGTGAACTACCGACAAAACGCGGGTAGCACGAAAACTTGACCCCAAAGTGCTGCCAACAGACCTTGGGCGGTGGGGAGCCGTGATCGGCGAGCCAGACCCCGTGGGCGACTCTTCCTTCCCTCCGGCCGGGGGTCAGGAGGCTTTTCCCCCTTCACTTTCGGCGCGAGCAAGGGGATCGGGGGCCCGGAGCGCAGGCCCGGCCTAGGGCGGCGCCCGTGCCGCCCGGCTTGGGCCAGCAGCCGCTCCCGGAGCGCGCTCCTCGCGGAGGCCATTATTTCCAGCGGTGCCAAAAGTGTGCGCCTTCTTCGGATGGCGGAGGTCAGGGGCCGTGCGCCGCGACCCTTACCGGGCCTGGCGAGGCCCCGGGACCCCCCGGAGCGCGGGACTGCCCGGGCCGTGGGTCTGGGCCCACCACCCAGCTCTCCGGCAGGCAGAGGCCGACCATGGCGTCCTCACTCACTGCTCACGCCCGCCGCGGGCGGTGCCGGACCTCGCCCTTCCTTACCGCTCCCCTCCCCCTCCTGAGCCCGCCGCGGCTCCCGAGGTGACACGGCCCGGACCCTCCATTCTCTGCCCCAGTATATTTAACGAGCACAACCTAACCGCTTGCTGCCTCTCGGTGACAACCCTTCCCCCCCGACAGACGGGCGCAGCAGCCAACCACCGGCCAGAATTGGCCTGCGTCCCGCTCCCCGACGGTGGCGGCCTCGGTGGGCGGGGCTCGGCAGCTAGCAAGTTGAGTGGAGCCACGGCTGACGTGAGTCAACAAAGGTCACGTGAGGCGAGCGGGCGGCGCCGATTGGTGGCGCCGGCCGGGCGCGGAGGGGGGGTCACGGCGGCGGCGTGGGGTTCGCTGTGTGACACAATTACAACAACTTTGTGCTGGTGCCGGGGAAGTTTGTGTCTCCAACGAATCCCCCCCCTGTCCCCCAGCCCCGCGCGCTCCGGCCGTTCCCGCCGTCCCCGCCTGTGGCTGCCCCCCGCCCGCCCCCGCGATGTGACCCTACAGCCGAGCCGCCGCCGCTGCCGACCCGGGGGCTCCGCAGCCCCTGCCGCCGCCGCCGCCTTCGCCGCCGCCGCGTTGGGATTTTTCGTCGCTGCCGCCCGCGGCGGAGGAGGAGGCGGCGATAAAGTTGGTGTGCCGGTCCCGCGCGGAGACTGGGGGCGTCGTTGCGGGCCCCGGCCCGGGGGGGGGTGTCGGCGTTGGAGTTGTGAATTCGCTGCGTTTCCATGAAATCCTGCGGAGTGTCGCTCGCTACCGCCGCCGCTGCCGCCGCCGCTTTCGGTGATGAGGAAAAGAAAATGGCGGCGGGAAAAGCGAGCGGCGAGAGCGAGGAGGCGTCCCCCAGCCTGACAGCCGAGGAGAGGGAGGCGCTCGGCGGACTGGACAGGTACGGGCCGCCGTCACCCGCCCGGTCGGCTCCGGACGGGCTGGCGCCGCTCTCCGGGGAGGCCCGAGCGCCGCTCGCCTCTGGCGGCGGCGGGGCGGGCACCTCGGCTCGGCGCTCTCCGCGCCGGAGCCGCCGCCGGGGCCTCGGGCGCGGGCAGGGGTGGGTCGGTGGCGTTCCCGGAGCCCTAACGCGCCGCGTGTGTCTCTCCCCGCAGCCGCCTTTTCGGGTTCGTGAGGTTTCATGAAGATGGCGCCAGGACGAAGGCCCTACTGGGCAAGGTAAGGCAGCCGCGGGCCGGAGCGCGGACACCGTCTTCCCCGGCCGGCGCCCCGCTCGCCCCGGGCCCCGCCGCCCGGCCGGCGTTCATTGTGGCCGCGAACGATGGCCGAGGGGCTTCCGGAAAACTATTTCCTGCCTTTGCTCTCCCTCCCTCCCTCCCACCCCCCCCCCCCCCCACCCCCCGCACCCCCCGGATACCTCGCTCGCACCCTTGCGAAATCGCCCTCTCCTCTCGTAGCCGGAGGAACCGGGGCAGCAGCGCTTTGGGGCCGAGCTCCACTGGGTGCACGAAAGCGCCTCTCATTTTGCGGCTCTTTGGAGGTAGCCCGATGAGCCCCCGGGGTGCCGGTGTAGCGTCAGGGCAGCGTAAATGTGTGCAGATGGCCCCCCCCCCCCCCATTTCCGACTTCCTTGCCTCCCGTGGGTTTCATTCTTTCCCTCCAGGCACGCTGTTCGTAACGTCTACTGTGCACCAAACGTTTTGGGCTCTCCTGCGTCCCTGCTCCCAGAAGGGGGAAGTTGCACGTAGTTTAGGGCGGCGAAGAGTTTGCATTGGGCTGTTGACATGCATCCCGATGGGTCTCTCTGTTCTACCTGAAGTTAGGTGACTTGTTTACTTTTTTAGGGCGTTCTGCCCCCACACCCCGCAGTTATTTGCGAATGTGTTTTCTTCTTGGAGTCCCGTTTCCTGTGTGCCTGACCGGGGAGGCCAGGGGGGATTCGGGGTGCAGCCTCTGTTTATTTGTGTGGAAAGTTGTTAGCACTGTCATTTAGTTAAGTAATGGCTGCTCCTATCGGCCCAAGATGGCGGGACAGGGTGGGAGGAGAAAGTGAAGGGGGGGGGGGGAGTTGGGGGGGAGGGAGGAGAGGTAAACATGGAAATAAATAGTAGCGATGAATAGGCCTCTCCTTCGGAGTGTGCAGCTCGATGGTGTTCAATAAAAATTGTCCGAGATGATTTGCATGCAGAATTCTTGTACCTTTCTCAGGCTTGGAAGCAGCATTCGTAAGCCTGGTAAATGCTTATCAACCTGTAGCACATTTAGTTGCCCAACCGTAAGCTGCTGAACAAAGGCTGTGGAGTCTCGATCTGTCCGCATCAGTTGGTCCCTCCGGAGCAAAATATGATCGAAGTGATATTTGTGTGCTTCCTTAATGGGCACCGTGAAACTTGGGAGTGTGTGCGATAGGTGTTGCATCCGTTAGACATTTTCTTTTCAAGCCGAAATCCGTAGCTTTCAGTTTGACACCTAGCCTTATTGTTACATTTGAGAAGGAAGTTTGACAAAGCCTAGCGTTTTATTCTTAAGTTGATTTTTAAAAAATTTAGCTAGTTCTCCATTTTTTTGTCTGTAGTTTGGTTTAGGAGTCACTAATTCTTTATCTGCAATTGACTTCTGCTTTTGTTTCAAAGTAACTAAGTGTAAGGGATTTCAACCCCAGATAATGACCAGAAAGCTAAACAGTAATAATCCTTTTCAGGAAGCCTGGTGCCTTTGCCTGATAGAGAAAACTTGAATTAAACTTTGGCTGTGTAGGTATTAATTGGTTTCATTTAGATTATCCCTGGAAAAATGAATAGCGACTAGCTCTGAAATGATTTAAGCGTCAATAATTAAAGCCTTGAAAATGTTTTGAGTATTTAAAATATTTTGTTGAAAATAATTGACTACTGTCAGAGTTGTCCTTCCACAAGATTAAATAAGATCTTTAAATAAATGGAGCATTATTTTATCTTGGAGTGATTATTGCCAGTCTAATTGGAGGTTGGTAAAATTGTTTGCAAAGATAACACATTTGGAAAAGTTTGGCCAAATCTATTGCTTTTGGTTTACGGTAATGAAGATATAAACGGAATCTGATGTTTTATGTGGATGATGTGTAAAATGCTAGTTGATGATTTCGTGTCTCAGAACGATGGTGCTTAGTAGATTCACAGTGGATTGGATTTCAGACTGTAGTATTGGACTCTACAGTAATTATGCACTATTGTGTTTAAATTTTAAAGAACTCAGCGTTTTCAAGCATTTTTTTGTAAAGTGTGCATTACTTTCTTGATGTTTGAATACAGTAACATGCTATACATGAGAAACTTGTGAAGTTTCACTATGTTTTGGGGAAGAATTAAGGCTTTGTAAAAAAATAATCTGCTGCATTACTAAGTATTTCATTGAGTTGAAAAAAAATTCTTTATTACTTTGTAACTCCGTGCTTGTGAGGTCCTACCTATTTAGGGCAAGACTTGTTAGTCTTAACGTTACAATAAAACATTCTAGAGTGTATGCTTGCAACCTCATGCAGTTCTTGTGAGCCTGCACATCCCAGCGAAATGTATAATGTAAAGCTTGACATTATATAACCTCTCACCTCGTGTTTGAATTGAATTCTGAAAAGAATGAATGAGCTGGGGTCCTGCTGTCGGAAGTATTGAATTAATTCAGTTTCACCCATCTTTTGAATAGTCCTGGGGAACAACAGTCCTGTGTGTGTGTGTGTGTGTGTGTGTGTGTGTGTGTGTGTGTGTGTAATGTTGAGCTATGTTTCAGAATTCATGTTATCTAAAAGTCTTAAAAACAAGAGTTGGCTTTTCTTTGTTGGGGTTGGTTCAGGCTACTTACCTGAAGGCAGGTAACGGAATTGAATAACTCTCAGCGTTCTCTTTTTAGCTGCTATTTTTGTCCTGCCACCCCTCCTCACCTCCCGCGCCCCCCCCCCCATAAATTTAGTCTGCAGCTTGTATAACTTTTTTTTTCTTTCTGACAAACTTAGCTATTACTACGTGTTTTCAAAAATTTTTATTCCTATATGTATTATCGGATCGGGCTTCAAGTTTTTAAATTCCAATTTGTAGGTTTAAAAAAAGGTAACTCTTGACATAAAAGCTTTGGTAAGTTTTAAACATTTAATAAAAGTGTCTCTTACTTGCCACTAAACTTGTATGTTCCTTTTCCAGGTGTGAGGATACTTTGTCCAAACTGCTGATTTCTTAGTCTCTGAATGTTTTTGTAAGACTCATTCGTATTAGTGTCCTTAAAAGGATTTTTGTTTGTATGATTGCCATTTGATATACAATACTTGGGATTTTGGATTAAAAAATAAGTTAGTAATATGGTATATTATTTTTGTAGTAATATCTTTAAAATATCTTTAAAAGGTTGTTAATAGCAAGTGGTTGCTTAATCTGAGTTCTTGAAATACAGCATGAGCTTGACCACTTTGCTCTTTAATGCTGACCACTAATCTTTTGGTAACATAATAATTCAAGATTCTTACATTTTAATTACAGTGGAGTTACTGAAAAGTAATTAGAAATGAAACATTTTTTTTTTTTTTAACGTTTATTTATTTTTGAGACAGAGAGAGACAGAGCATGAACGGGGAGGGTCAGAGAGAGGGAGACACAGAATCCGAAACAGGCTCCAGGCTCTGAGCCGTCAGCACAGAGCCCGACGTGGGGCTCGAACTCACGGACCGCGAGATCATGACCTGAGCCGAAGTCGGCCGCTCAACCGACTGAGCCACCCAGGCGCCCCAGAAATGAAACATTTTAACAGAAATTAACTGTGGTGATTTTGTTGTTAGTACGTTTTTGAAAATCTTTTGGGTTCATCTTGTTCTCAGTTGGATAAGGATTTGTGTTAAAGTATCATGTATAGTAATAATATAGCATAAATACAGAAAGAATAAATATCGCACTATAAGGCATATTTATAGTAATATATTGCTAAAGGGCTGGGGAATCTTATCTGCGTCAGGGAACAACTGCTTAAGTACATAGATGTTCATTTTGAAGTATCTTTACATCATTTGTAAGTTTGTCCTGAGTATACTTTATTGATACATCTTTTTTTTATAATTCTGTTAATCAGTAGAAAGATTATGTGAAATACCGAGGAGTTATGGTTTGTTTACCCTTTAGGATATGCTCGGGGCACCTGGGTGGCTCAGTCCCTTAAGCATCTGACTTTGCCTCCAGTCATGATCTCACTGTTGGCGTGTTGGAGACCTGCATGGGGCTCTCTGCTGTCAGCGCAGAGTTGCTTGGGATCCTCTGTCCCCCCCTCTCTCTCTGCCCCTCTCCCACTCTCACACACACTCTCTCTCTCTCTCTCTCAAAAATAAACATGAAAAAAGTTGAAAAAGAAATGTATGTTCTATTTTTCCAAGGAGATCATTAGTATTAACATAGCATTTTTCATTTTTTTGGGAAATAGAAGTAGTTTAAAATCCATTAAAGCATATATTTTCCTAAATTTGGTCTGCTTGCATGTAGATGGTAGGGGAAACTTACTAGGTCAGTTCTAGAGATGGTTTATTTATACTATAATATTTAGAGATTGATGATGTTTAGAATTATTCTATATTGTGTTTTGTTTGCTGACACTTAAAGGTATATATTCATTTCTAGTGCTAAAGAAGGTTTAGTGTTTGTGTTACAAAAGTAGCCACAGAATAATGTCATGCCTTGTGTTTGAAAATTAGGTCTTTAACTTGATGTGTTTTTAAAAAGTGTTTTCTAGTTTGGAAAGTTGTCTTGTAAATAATTATAGTCATTGTTTGCCTGGATAAAGTCTCATGCTATTACACATTTCCTAAAATTTTGCCACATCCCTAGTAATACAGCTATAATAGTAAGAGATTACAGAAATGTTTGCATACCTGGGCACAAATTAGAACCGCAGGAATATATAAACAGGTACTTTTTAAGTTCTGGCCTTCTTTCTCACTGGATAGCTCTTTCTGTAGAATCAATTATAAATTGAAATGACTAGGGAACATTTGACTGCCACCTCTAGATATTTTAGGTTGTTAAGAAAAACTGCCTGAGAGTTGGGTTTTTGTGATTTAGGTGGTAAAGTGGAGTAATGAGGCATGGGTATTAAACCAAAGTGAAGGTTCACTGCTTGGCTAGCTACAGAGTAAAATGTCTTATTGTGACTTGATTATGTAACATTTAGTTTTTATTTCTTTAGTACCAGTATTTTTTTTTTTTTTTGCAGATTTGTTAAGTTTTTTTTTTTTTTTTTTTTACTTTGAAACTCATGGTGATGCTTTGAGCTCTTTGAAACTGATGTTAATGACTGATAACACTGTACATCATTAACAGTATTTTTGAAATGTGGTATCCAGAGAGCTAGTTTATGTTAAGAAACACCACCAGATTGTCTAAGAATTGGAATGGTGGTTAGGTTATTTAGGGCCCCCCATGTATTTATTTGTAGACTAGTTAATGGAGTTTCATGAATGCGAAATTGATAGTTTTATGTACTCCTACTGCAGCTTTACATACAATTGTATCAGTTTTGCATACTGTCAACAGTACATTAGAGCAACAAACATGGACTCTACATTAAGTGCAAGTCTGTGCAGAGAACATGAAGATGACAGATATTCCTTGCCTGCATTGAAAACTCAGGCTAAGAGGAACGAGATAAGTATAAGGATGACTAACATAGGAACGTCAGTGGCAGAAGAATAGTGTGAAGCGCCCTGAAAGGTTATGTTGAATGTCCATTTAACAAGTAGAATGGAATTTTTTTTTTTTTTTTTTTTTTTTTTGCCACCCATAGAAGCATCGATTAGCAAGCAGGCACAAAAGCAGTCACAGGAACCTGTTTGGGAAGCTTGTGAAGTCCCAGCCCTTTGTCTTTGTAGGTAGTATAACAAGGACCTTGCTGGAAAGGTGCATTGGAGGCACATGTAGCAATCTATCAGCAGCAGCGGGCATTATTCCAGAATTACCTGGTCAGCGGTGGAACACGGGGTTGAATGGGACTTATAGACTACATGTACAGTGTGTAGAGTATTGGGATCCTGGGTTTGTGGATTCTTAGACCCTCCTGTTTGTGCAAAGGTGGAGGTGCCTTTATAGTATTTCTAGCCAAGCTACGTTAATTCGACCATCATTCATTTCACGTGAAAACTTAACGTCTAACACCCTTTATGCTCCCTAACGCATTCCTGGGCTTACTGAAGTAAAGGCAGGAGAACCATTGCCTTTGCAGAGTGCTGTCCTGGCTCATGTCCCCCTCATGTCTCTCATTTTTAGATTGAACTGTTCTTGAACTATGTATTCTTGATTTGGGCATTTAAAAAGTTAACAGCTTTTGGATTTTAGATTAGTAGGGTTAACTGATAGTTCCTAGGTTAAAGTTAACTAAGCATTTGAGACCCATCATCTCCTGATGTGTTTCATTAAAAAACAAAACATTTAATGAGACTTTCTGTTATGTAACATTTTGTCAGACATTTAAAACTAAATTATTTAATTAAATTTTTACACTTGTGAGTTAAATGTTTACATTTGTGAGACACTGCAGAAAGGATGTCTGGCCTAATTTACAGATAGTCTATTCCATGTATTCAGGTACGTTTCAACAAATTATACACTTTGAACACCAGACCCCAGAAAAGGAAAAAAAGACTCCATCTGCTAGTTCCTCATGCCTGGGCACTTTTATGACCTGGGCCTTCTTTCTCTGGATGGGTAGTGCTGGAGGTAGGCAGGCATTGATGACTTCTGCAAAACAGTGCTTTCTTGGATCTCCCCTTTTCACTTAGCTTACTGTTGGGGCAGTTGTAAATTGAGTTTCAAAGTTCTACCCTAGATTGGGCCTCAGTAGAATGGCTTTTATTAACAGGATGAGGATTGTTTCTTGATTGTGTTTTTCGGACATGGTGTTTCTTGACTTGGATATTAGCAAGGAATCTTGTAATTTTGTTTAGGAAAACATTTAAAATCACATTCTGGCTTGTAGCAAGCAAATGTTGAAAGGATAATCTGCTGTGTGTTCTGTGCCCTCTCTGATCTCATTTTATAGTAATATTTACCTTTGTATGGGTTCTTGGGATCCTTGAATGAGTTTTCATGGCTCAATTTAAGAAGTTCTCTGACCAGGTTTTGGAAGGATAGTAAGTAATTAAAGAAAGGTCATCTTGGAGTACAAATGACTCTAGGGTGAGGAGGAGGGGAGATTTTAAACTTTACACTTTATAGATTTCTGTACTGCTGTTTTTTTTTTTTTTCTTTAGAAATGTATTACTTTACAAATAATACAATAAGCATCCTGATGGTGAGTACACTAGAGTTATATTTTGGTTGATTAAAAATGGGTTTTATTCTGCCGTGTGTGTAGAGATACCTGTAAGGGCCTTGTCAAGTCAGGATACTTCTGAGCTTGATGGTCCTTAAGTGGGGATAGGGATGAATGAAGTAGAGATGTGCCCTGTTAGGTCCTATTTCTTTGCCTTTTAGGTGGCTTTGGGGTAAGTCACCATGCAATCTTCATTTTGATCTTTAGCATCTGTTTCTTTGATGATTTCACTTTTGGGCCCCTTTTGGCCCAGATTGACATTTAGGACCAAATTAAAAGGACTATAACCTGAAAGCATGAGAGTAATGCCTTCTTTAGATAGTTTTAGGGTTCTCAGCCAGATTATGGGCTATTTGTTTGCCACTTTCTCCTACAAACTTTTGTTTTCTTTTATCCATTTCTTCTTTTACTCTTTTTTCTACTTTTCTACATTGCTAAAACTGTTGTTCTCTTAACGTGTTTTTGTATTTTTTTTTTTTTTGGTAGTTTGGTCTGTGGTAGTATTTTGTCTGTGTTAGAATAAATAAAAGATGCTGCTGCTAAGTTTATTCTCAGGAAGAAGATTGGACTTTGTTATAGTTAAGAAATTTATGTAAGGTCATCTAATTTATTTTAATTTAGAACAGTGGAAGAAACCCTTTTAGATAAAGGATTGTTTTCAAACTGTGGATCTATTATATTATGTTCATTACATCCTTCTCTTTTTTAAAAAAAGTTTGTTAGGGAAAATTTCCTATATATATATATATATATATATATATATATATATATATATATATTTCCTTATGTTTATTTTTGAGACAGAAACAGAGTGTGAGCGGAGGGAGGAGCAGAGAGAGGGAGACACAGAATCTGAAGCAGGCTCCAGGTTCTGAGCTGTCATCACAGAGCCCGATGTGGGGCTTGAACTCACGAACTGTGAGATCTTGACCTGAGCTGAAGTGGGATGCTTAACCGACTGAACCACTTAGGTACCCCTCCAGTATTTTCAAAAGCAGAGAAAAGTAGCCAACTAACCATCACCAAGCACTACCCAGTTGAGCTATTTTCTTCTTCTTTTTTTAATGGTTATTTATTTTGAGAGAGAGTATGTGCGAGAGGGGCAGAAAAAGAGAGAGAGAATCCCAAGCGAGCTCTGCACTGTCAGGGCACAGCTTGACATGGGGCTTGAACTCATGAACTGCAAGATCATGACCTGAGCCAAAATCAAGAGTCAGACACTCAACTGACTGAGCCACCCAGGTGCCCCCAGTTCAGTTATTGTCAACTCATGACCAGTCTTGTTTCATCTCTATCTTACCCCTCACCCCCATTATTTTGAAGGAAATCTCAGGCATCAATCACATCATTTAACCCATAGATAGATCAGTTTGTCTCTGAAACATAATCACAATGCCCTTATTACACATAAAAATAACTTCTTAATAGCAAATATTTTGAGAGCCTTGATTTTTTAACATGCAAAAGAATTAGTTCCTTGGGAAGCTGGTAGAAAGATATTTAGCTGAATATATGTGACGTATTTTAATATCGTGGTAGCATTTTGTAATAGAATATTACACAATACAAGCCAAAAGAGATAATTTTGCCTAAGAACTTTATGAATCTTAGTTGAGTCTGGATCATTTATGCATTTAGGGGAAACTTTTTTTAAGATAGTAAGTTTTTAAGATATAGTAGTTAAATTAGGGTTTTGTATTTCAAGTATCAGACTGAGAACTAGAAAAGCTTTTGGTTTTGCTTGATTGATTATGAAACGTTTGCTGACCTGCTGTGGTGGGGGACTGTGCCAAGTCCTGGGGCAACAAGTAAGACCTGGCCTCTGCCCCTGCAGTCTTTGGAGAAAGATGGACAGACTGAGTGATCATATGTTGTAGTAAGTATACTAATCAAGGTGTATGCCAAGTGCTATGAGCTGTGAGACGATGGAGCCAATAAAACATTAAAATTTTTGGATTATGGATAAACTATCCACACAATTCCCAGCATTTTGGAACAGTTGATTTTGACTAGAGAAGTAAGTAGGTGAGGGAAACTGCATAGAGATGGAATTTGGTCTTGGTTATCAAACATGAGTAGAAGTTTAGCAAGAGGAAGGAAAGGGCAGAGAGTTGGAAGTATGAAGTTAAATGGTGTTTGAGGAATTGTGCATAGTCTAGTGTGGGTAGAGGGTGTCTAAGTGGGATTAGGAGGAAGTAACTGAACATGTCAAGGCCCACGTCACTATAAGCCCTAGGATGTTTTGGGAGGTCATTGAATTCACCTCTCTAATCAGGGGGAATTGGCATGACTAGAAGTAGGTTTTATGGGAATATTATTGGCTACAGTCAGAAGGATAAAGTGGAAGGGAAAGGAACCTAGTTGTTAAGTATTGATGGTTAGATAGCAATACATGGGTTTTAGAATAGAATTCTGGTTCTGCCACTTACCTAGATGTGAGATGCTTGGACAAATTATTTCATCTTTCAGAGGCTCAGCTTTCTCATCTGTTAAATGGAAGTGGTAATAGATTTCTGGCAGGTTGTTGCATTTTGTGTTAGGAAAAAAAGTTACATAAAGTACCTGGCATTGGGCCTAGCATGGAAGGTGCTCAGTGCAAGATACATGGTATCATCTTAGGAAAGACAGTTTAAGTTTAAACTAAGGCTGTATTTTAGGAGTGAGGGGGGAGATAGGGGCAGATTTGAGATCCCTGGAAAGGAATGCTAACATCTCATTACTTTGGCTTTCTTTCTGGGTCTGACCACATCTCAGTCTCCTTTGTAAGAAGACTGTTCCTAGATCTTCTTTACTCACTCTGCCTCCAACTTGCACGTAAACTTGACTGCCACTTGATTATTTGGGCATCTTGACGTTACCTTATGTATACGTATATATACACGCATATATACGCATGTATATATATGTATATGTATATATATGTGTGTATATGTATATATATGTGTATATATATATGCAAACTGAATTTATCATTGTCTTTGATGTTTTTTATCATGATAAATGACACTTAACCGTTATCCTTGCTAGAAACCTTGGAGTGTTTCTTGACTCCTTTTTTTTTTTTTTTTTAACGTTTATTTATTTGATAGAGCAGGGGGAGGGCAGAGAGAGAATCCCAAGCATGCTCTGCACTGTCAGTACAGAGTTGGACTCGTGGCTGGATCCCATGAACCATGAGATCATGACCTGAGCCAAGATCAGGAATCAGACACTTAACCGACTGAGCCACCCAGGCACCTTTGATTCCTTTTTCTTGGCCTATAAAATCCTAATAGTCTCCTATCTTGTCATTTCTACTTCTTAAATTTCAAATCTGTTTCTCTCCATTCTCACTGCCTGCCATTCTTCTTCTTCTTCTTCTTTTTTTTTTTTTTTTTTTTTTCTTTTTTTTAAGAGAGCTAGAGTATGTGCAAGCTGGGCGAGCAGCAGAGGGACAGAGGGAGAGAGAGAATCCCAAGCAGGTTCTGTGCTCAGCATGAGCCCCACCTGCACCTAGATTTAGCGACCTTGGGATCATGACCTGAGCCAAATTAATGGCACTCAATGGACTGAGCCGCCCAGGCGCCCCCTTACTGCCAATATTCTAATTGCAGCCATGATCCTATCTTTGACTTTTGAAATAACTTCACAATAGTGTTTTTGAATATGTATACTTAAGTGTAGTACAAAATTGAAAAGTTACATGAAGAGTGTTAACAGTGAAAAGAAAATCTCCCTCCCACATCTCCCAGTTATTTGGTTCATATTATCAGGCAGCCACTGATAATATGAAGTTATTGGGTAACTTCATATTTCAACACATATACAACAAGCACATATTCTGTTGTGTTTTTTTCCCCACACAAATGAGATCATACTGTATATAAATTGTTAGAAAATACTTTAATTTTACTGTTTGCTGTGTGAAAATGTTTATAGTTCTTATATTGAATTGTCTTGGGTTTGGGAGTTCTCATTCAAATAGGGAGATGTCGGTGAGGGGATTGATTTGGGTTACTTTTAAGTGATTTTGAGGTTCTGTTCTCCTTTTATGCCTGATACTGAGGATAGAAATTCTTCAGCATGTGAAGGTCTTAATTGGAAGTATGTTCACGTGTTTTCTTCCTTTCTTTCTTTTTTTTAATTTTAGAGAGAGTATGAGTGGAGGAGAGGGGCAGAGGGAGAGAGGAGACAGACTCTTAAGCAGGGTCTACGTTTAGCTTGGAGCCCGACATGGGGCTCGATCCTACAACCCTGGGATCATGACCTGAGCTGAAAACAAGAGTCCAGCACTCAACCCACTGAACTACCCAGGTGCCCCTCACGTGGGTTTTCTTAAGATAGCAGTTGTTTATGAATAGACACTTCTCTAAAGAAGACATCCAGATGGCCAACAGGCACATGAAAAGATGTTCAACGTCGCTCCTTATCAGGGAAATACAAATCAAAACCACACTCCGATATCACCTCACGCCAGTCAGAGTGGCCAAAATGAACAAATCAGGAGACTATAGATGCTGGAGAGGATGTGGAGAAACGGGAACCCTCTTGCACTGTTGGTGGGAATGCAAATTGGTGCAGCCGCTCTGGAAAGCAGTGTGGAGGTTCCTCAGAAAATTAAAAATAGACCTACCCTATGACCCAGCAATAGCACTGCTAGGAATTTACCCAAGGGTTACAGGAATACTGATGCATAGGGGCACTTGTTCCCCAATGTTTATAGCAGCACTCTCAACAATAGCCAGTTATGGAAAGAGCCTAAATGTCCATCAACTGATGAATGGATAAAGAAATTGTGGTTTATATACACAATGGAATACTACGTGGCAATGAGAAAGAATGAAATATGGCCTTTTGTAGCAACTTGGATGGAACTGGAGAGTGTGATGCTAAGTGAAATAAGCCATACAGAGAAAGACAGATACCATATGGTTTCACTCTTATGTGGATCCTGAGAAACTTAACAGAAACCCATGGGGGAGGGGAAGGAAAAAAAAAAAAAAGGTTAGAGTGGGAGAGAGCCAAAGCATAAGAGACTGTTAAAAACTGAGAACAAACTGAGGGTTGATGGGGGGTGGGAGGGAGGGGAGGGTGGGTGATGGGTATTGAGGAGGGTACCTTTTGGGATGAGCACTGGGTGTTGTATGGAAACCAGTTTGACAATAAATTTCATATATAAAAAAAAAAAAGATAGCAGTTGTTTAATTTTATATGCTGTGACCTGTCAATTGGAATAATTGGCAAATTTTGGCTTCATATTTTGTTTTCTTGGTGTAATTATCAGGTTCTGTGGCTACTAACTTAATTCACTCCCTGAATGTTTGTGGAAGTAGCCATAGTTTATACTACTTAATAATCTTGTGTTCGTGGGAGTCATTCACTTTCTTGGTTTATTCTCATTTTTATTATAGAAAAGGAAAAATAGGTAAACTTGCATTCTTGATTAGTTGAAGACAGTACAGGGCTTAGTGTGTTAACTTATTTCACAGCAGAATATTTTTATTTTCACTCTAGAGTGACTGGTGGTAGAGCTAAAACAGTAGTACTTTATTTCTTGGGGGTCATTAACCCTTTTAGGGTCAGTGTAGCTGCATACATTTTGTATATGATTTCAGGGAGTGTATGGATCCCTTTGAAGCCCGACTGTAGCCTCCATTATTTTCAGTTAGTGCAGTTTACTTATTTTTGGGTAGAGGTGTTAATGATGGGAGTGTGTTGGGAGAAAGAAAAGCTTTAAAACCACTGGGTTGGTTAGGCTTAGATGGCATGGATTTTACCACACAGTTTTGCGGTATTCTATGACCACTTCACATATTCTCTCAAATTCTTCTCTGCTGGTTGTTGTAAGGGTACTAGGGGAAGAGAATGTGGACCGATCCCTAGACAGCTTATTGCTCTAACTGGAAAAATAGCTGTATGCACATGCCCCGTTAACATAGTAAATAGGGTTTAGTATTGCTTCTTTAGCCTGGGCGCTCAAAATGTTGGTTTAAAGATTGGGAAGGCTGTGTGATATACTGGGAAGAACAATGGATTAGAAAACTGAAGACCTGAGTTGTAGGGTCTGCTGCCTACTTTAGTCAAGTTGCTTAATTCTCATGGTCCCCAGTTTTGCCATCTATTAAGATGAAGGCCTGGGAATTGCAAATTTTCAGTGACTAGCACCAGAATTCTAGGTAACAATTCATTTGAGTTTTTAGGCTTGACCCAGTTCTTTTAAGATTTTGACCCAGAAGCAGGGCACAATGGAACTTTGTTCTAGATGGTAATTTTCTTTGATTTCAGCCTCAGGCCTTCAAGATCAGAAACCAAAAGAATGCAGGCACATTAATGGAACTGAGAGTTGTATGTTTTGGTTAATCTAGTATGATTAACCATTAAGTTAGTCTTAGATTGATTTGAAAGCTGGTCTTATTTATTAATGGTTCATGTTTGACTTCTCCAAATTTCTTATAGTTGGGGCTATAATTTTTTAGGTCAGATCTGAGGTTTCTAATTCTAGAAGATGGGTATAATCACTGTGTCTGTTCGCTAGGAATTCATATAATAGGGCTAAATGAATTCTCATGTGAATTGGTAAGAAATGTCACACTGAATAAATATGTACTGCACAGGACATTTGGGTGTTAGATGAATAAGGTCCCTCGATTTCCTGAGTAGTGAGAATCACTTGGCACTTTGCGATCTATTGAATGTAAACTTTATTGTTCAATTTTGCTGTGTATGTGTGATTATATTTTCATTAGTAGCCTATCAGTTAAAAAGGTAGATTTTGAATCCTTTTCTTTTCTTTTCTTTTCTTTTCTTTTCTTTTCTTTTCTTTTCTTTTCTTTTCTTTTCTTTTCTTCTCTTCGCTTCTCTTTTCTTTTCTTTATTCATTTTGAGAGAGAGAGAGAGAGAGAGAGAGAGAGCGCGCGCGAGCTGGGGAGGGGCAGAGAGAGAGGGAGAGAATCCCAACCAGGCCCCGGCAGCACGGATCTCACAAATTGTGAGATCATGACCTGAGCCGAAATCAAGAGTCAGATGGTTAACCAACTGAGCCACCCATGCACCCCTAGATTTGAAGTTTCTTAAGAGGAAACTTTTTTTTTTTTTTGCTTAACAGTCTTTCAAAGATAATAAATGGATAAAATGAAGTAGGTCTTCTGTCATTGAAGTTATTCAAGTTTGCTCATTGACACTTAGTTAGCTAGCTTGTTGTAGGCAACATTCAGACATCAAAGGATAACTTTTACTGTTAAGTTATCTGTGAAGATTACCCAACCCTTAAATAGTCATGATTCTATGAAAAGAGGTAACTGGGTCCTGAATATCTGACAAAGAGCTGGAGTCCTTCCTAATCTGATGGACTGGATCTTGCTTTTTGGCTTTTGCTTTGTCTTGTTGGACTTGGTTGTCTTTACTCATAGAAGTGGACATCATTTGACAGATTGGATATTATGAATACATTTTTGTAAATGGAAATTGTTTTCTATTAGCTTTTAAAAATTTTGACTTTATTTTGAGATAATGATAGATTCCTGTGAAATTGTAAGAAATAGTAGATCTAGTATATACCCTTTACCCAGTTTCTCCCAGTGGTAGCATCTGGCAGAAGTGTAGTACGATATCACAACCAGGATATTGACATTGATATAATCCAGATATAGAACTGTTCCATTACCACAAGTATCTGTCTCATTGCTGTTTTATAGCCACACTCTCCCCACCCCCATTCCAAACCCCTGGCAACTAGTAACCTGTTCTCCATTTCTATAATTTTGTCATTTGAAGAATGTTATATAAATGGGATCTTACAGTATGTGTCCTCTTGGGATTGCCTTTTTTCACTCAGCAGAACTCCCTGGAGATTAATCTCAGGTGTATGTATCAATAGTTTGTTTCTTTTTATTGCTGAGTAGTATTCCCTGGTATTAATGTTACTACATTTTCTTTAACCATTTACCTGTGAAGGGCATCTGAGTTATTTCTCATTTTTGGCTATTGCAAATAAAGCTGCTGTGAACATTTGTGTACAGGTGTTTTTGTGAACATGAGTTTTCTCTGGGATAAATGCCCGAGAGTGCAATTGCTGATAGTTGCTTGTTTAGTTTTATAAAAAATTGCCAAACTGTTTTCGAGAGCAGCTCTACCATTCTATATTCCCATCAGCAGTTCCCAGCAGTGTTCCAGTTTCATTGCATCCTTGCCAGCATTTCGCGTTATTACTGTTATTTATTTTTGGCATTCTGATAGGTGTGTAGTAATAGCTCATTGTGGTTTAGGGGTGCCTGGGTGGCTCAGTCGGTTAAGTGTCCACTTCTGCTCAGGTCATGATCTCGTGGTTTGTGGGTTCGAGCCCCCATCGGGCCCTGTGCTGACAGCTTGGAGCCTGGAGCCTGCTTCGGATTCTGTGTCTTCCTCTCTCTCTGTCTCTGCCCTGCTCATGCCCTGTCTCTCTCTCCTTCAAAAATAAATAAACATTCAAAAAATTTTTAAAAAATAGCTCATTGTGGTTTAAATTTGCATTTCCCTCATGGCTGATGATGTTTAATATCCATTATGTTCTTATTTTCCATCCGTATAGCCTCTCTGGTGAAAAGTCTGTTCATGTTTTTTGGATTATTGATTTGAGATTTCTTTTTCTCTGATGCAAAAATTTAATGCTATAAATTCGCCTTTCCACACTCCTTTAGCTACGTCCCACGTTCTCGTGTGTTGTATTTTCTTTTTTAAAAAGTTTATGTATTTATTTTGAGAGAGAGCACATCGGGTAGGAGCAGAGAGAGAGGGAAAACGAGAATTCCAAGCAAGCTCCGCACTGTCAGTGCAGAGCCTGATGCGGGGCTCAAACTCACAAACTGCGAGATCATGACCTAGCCAAAGTTGGATGCTCAACCGACTGAGCCACCCAGGGGTCCCTCTTATATGTTGTATTTTCATTGGTATTCAGTTCTGTGTATTTTAAGTTTTTTCTGAGCTTTCCTCTTTGATCCATGGAATATTTGCTAGTGTGTTGTTCAGTTTTTAAGTATTTGGAGATTTTCCCGTTTTCATTCTGTTATTAATTTTTAGCTTGAGTCCACTGTGATTAGGGAATTTACTCTGTATAATTTCCATTGTATTGTATTTGTTGACATCTGTTTTATGTCCCAGGATATGGTCTGTCTTGGTGTCTGTTTCATGGGTGCTTGAAAAGAATGTATATTCTGTTGTTGGATGAATGTTGTATGCATGACAATTAGATACTATTGGTTGATTGTATTGTTCGTTGCTTCTATATCCTTGCTTATTTTTGTATCTAGCAGTTCTATCAATTGCTTAGAGTGTGGTGTTGGCAGATCTCTACCTATAATTGTGGCTTTGTCTATATTCCTTCTATCTTTATCAGTTTTTACTTTTTGTACTTGGAGGCTCTGTCATTTGATGTGTACACATTTAAGATTGTCATCTGGTGGGTTGATGCCTTTATCATTATGTAATATCTCTCTTTGTCTTACTAAAATTGCTGATGATTTTATTTGCTCTGAGGTCCACTTTATCTTATAATGTAGCCACCCTTGCTTTTTTTTTTTTTTTAAATGACTGTTTACACGGTATGTCTTGTTCCATACTTCTACTATCATTGTATTAAAAGTGATTTTTTTTTTTTTCGGACAGCATATCATTACATCATTTAAAAATGTATTCTTCCGGGGTGCCTGGGTGGCTCAGTCGGTTGAGCATCCGACTTCGGCTTAGGTCATGATCTCACAGCTTGTGAGTTCGAGCCCCACTTCGGGCTCTGTGCTGACAGCTCGGAGCCTGGAGCCTGCTTCTGCTTCTGTGTCTCCCTCTCTCTCTGCCCCTAACCCACTCGCATTCTGTCTCTGTCTCCGTCTCTGTCAAAAGTAAATAAACATTAAAAAAAAAAATTAAAAAAAATGTATTCTTCCACTGTTTTTTTTTTTTTTTTTCTTTAATTGGTGTGTTTAGGCTACACTTAGGGTAATTATGGATATATTAGGGCTGAAGTCTGCTGTTTCATTATTTTTTATTTACTCTTTCTCGTTTCTTCTTACCTCCTTATGGGTCAGCTGGATATATTTTTTGGGTTCCATCTTGATTTGTAATGTTTCAGGTATATTTCTTTGTATAGGTTTCTTGGTTGCTCTAGATATTACACTATTCACATGCAAATTATCATCTTTGGTACAGGTACAGATGTTTTTACTGCTTCGAAAAGTGTAGTGTGGAAACTTTACTTTTGTTTAGGACCTTTTGCCCTCTTTAAAATAGGATTTTCTTATAAACGTTGAACACCACATTAGATGGTGTGATAAATTTTGCTTCAAACAACAAATATGATTTATGAAACTCAAGTGTAGTGTAATAGTCTATTACACTTACCCCTAATTTTACCTATTCCAGTGTTCTTTTTTTCTTTCTGAAGTCCCAGCCTTCTTTTGTTTTCATTTCCTTTCAGTTTAGAGAACATTTTAAGCCATTCTTTCAGGGTAAGTTCGCAAGGATCAAATTCTCTCAGCTTTTCTGAGATTATCTTTATTTCCCTTCATCCCCGAAGGATTTTTTAGCTGTGGACAGAATCCACAGTGTATAGTTAATTTCTTTCAGTATGTGAAAAATGTTGGGCTATTTTCTTATGTACTCTCTGGTTTCAGATGAGAAATTCGCTATCATTTGAATGTTCCCATGTAAGTAATGTATCATTTTTCTCTGCTTTTAAGAATTTGTCTTTTGGTTACAGAAGTTTAATTATGATGTATTTTGGTGTGGGTGTCTTTAGTTTTAGTTTATTTCTGGTTCATGTAGTCTTTTCTACCTGTGGATTAATGTGTTTCACAAAATTGTGGAAGTTTTCAGCCATTGTATCTTCAAATACTTTTTCAGTCCCACTCTCTCTTGGGAATTTGATAAGAATCTTAAGTCTTGTTTTTGTCCCATAGGTACCTGAGGCTTTGTTAGTTCTTTTTCAGTCTGTTTTCTTTCTTGTTTAGGTTAGCTAAATTCTGTTGATCTGTTCACTGACTCTGTTGTCTTATTTCCATCCTACTGTTGAGCCCATCCAGAGAGTTATTGTGGTTGTTGTGTTTTTAGTTTTATACTTTCCACTTCGTTCTTTTAAACTAAATTTCCTTTCCTGAGGTTTTCCATTTTTTCGTTTCAAGAGCAGTTGTAATTGCACATTGAAGCATTTTATGTTGACTGCTTGAAATGAGATAATTCATTCAAAACCTGGGTCATCTCAGTGTTGGGTCTGTTGATTGTTCTCATTCACATTATACTTTTTTGGCTTTTGGTATGGTTGTACCCCGGACATTTGGAATATCACTTAAGAATTCTGGATCCTGTTTGATAGTGGGCAGTCTCTTTGTTGAGGTGTAGTGCGTGCAAGGGCTGAGGTGGGTATGTATGTTCAGCTTCTTAACTGGGCCCTACAGACAACCGTTCTGGCAAAAATAGAACACTGAGTCATGCTGTCTTGGTGCAGACTGATGGGATGTAAGTCCAATTTCCCATCCTCACTGACATCTTCCTGGTAAAAGGTGGGCATCAGTTTACACCACTTTGTGGCCTCTGACTGGGAGGTGTAAGATCAGCTTCCTGATGGGACATGCTTCCCCAGCAAGAGAGAAGTGGAGGGCTAAGTCTCACCACTTTGATGCTGCAGAGTGGAGCAGAAGCTTTCTCCTTTGTACCACTTCCCTGAGTTGTTGCCAGGTGGGAGGGAGGTGGTGGATGCTCACCTCCCTCGGCACCACTGGCACCAGAGAATGGGTAAAGTGGATTGTTAGCTACTCTCTCTTGCTTGGCTTCATTCAGTCTCATTGCTGGGTAGGTATGGAGGTTCAGCTCTCCACTTGTCCCTGCTGACTCCCGGGATGGGAAAGTGGAATGCTGACTGGCTCCAACTCACACCACCTTGTTCAGTCCTGTTGATGCCAGTTGAGGCTGCATGTTCAGCTCCTTGCTGGTTACCGCTAACACCGGGAGTGTGTGCGTGTGCGTGTGTGCGTGTGTGTGTGTGGTGAAGTGTAGTACTGGCCAATCCTGCCTCAAACAGCTTGTTAAGTCTCTTTGCTGCTGGCTGGTGGAGGTGGCTCAGCTTGCCTTTGGGTGTTAGATGTGGAAGATCAGCTCCTCTCTTAGCCTTGCCATTAACCCAGCGGGGATATTGGAGCCCATCCTCCCCCCCACACCCTCCCCGTCCCCCTCCACTTGGCTTGAATGAAAGATCAGCTTCCTACCCTGCTTCATCAATACTATCCTGGCAGGTGAACTTGAGCACCCCTGTGTGGGGGACAGAAGATCAACTAACTGCCTGTTTTGTCCTGCCAGGACTATTTGGATTGACCCCGCCTCCTCCCCACTGTAGCCTAGAGGAAGGGGGTATGGAAGAATGAGCTGCATGCTTCGCCCCGCTGAAACTGGAGGGTTCGCACATACGTGTTCGTGTGTGCAGATCTTCTCTTGGTCTTTGGCTGGAATATGATGGGTTTTACTGAAAAGGTTTCTGTTGGTCAGCTACCCTTTTTTTAGTCTTTTGGCTAGGAGGAAAGGCTTATAACTTTTTTTCTTTATGACTGTGGTATTGGATGGGGGCTTCTGAAGCAGCACCTAGGCCCAGAAATGTGGGAGGCAATAAGAAAACCCAGGGAACCCACTGCTTTGTCATTCCTAAAGTCTTGGTGACTCTAGGAAGTCTGCCGCCTTTTTCGTATGCCTGTTTGTTTTGTTTTGTTACGCCTTTTTCGTATGCCTGTTTGTTTTGTTTTGTTATGTCTAGGATTTTTTAGTTCTCAGAGTGAGAGCTTGGGAGAGATGAAGCTATTCCATTTTGGTGGAACTGAAGTTGACTTTTTTTTTTAATTTTTAAAAAATTGAAGTAAAGTTGACACACAATTTATATTAGTTTCAGGTGTACAACAGTAGTGACTTGACAACTCTATACCTTATGCTCAGCTCGCAAGTGCAGCTACAGTCTGTCACCATACAGTGCTATTGGAATTCCATTGGCTATATTCCCTATGCTGTACCTTTCATCCCCTTGACTTAACTCATTGCACAACTAGAAGCCTGTACCTCCCACTTCTCTTCACCCACTTTGCCAGACCTCCCCACCCCTCTTCTCTTCGGCAACCACCAGTTTGTTCTCTAAAGTCTTCCACTAACTTTTATACGTAGATGACCCTTGAACCATGGTGGGGGCAGTGGTTAGGGATGCTGACCCCTGTGCAGTCAAAAATTGGCATATAACTTTTGACTCCCCCAAAACGTAACTATGAATAGCCTACTGTTGACTGAAAGCCTTACTGATAACATAAACAGTTAACACTTTGTATGTTCCATGTATTACGTACTATAGTCTTCCAGTAAAGTAAGCTAGAGAAAAGAAAATGTTAAAATCCTAAGGAAGAGAAAATACATGTACAGTACTGTGCTATATTTATTGAAAAAAATCTGTGTATAAGTGACCCATGCAGTTCAAACCTGTGTTGTTCAAGGGTCAAGTGTAACTCAAGTTTAATTGTGAAAATTTTTTACTTAAAGGTATTCTGTCACATGGATGAAGTAAGTGTTAAAAATCAAATTTGTAGGGAAATCTTAACTTCAGTGATCATAACACGATCCTCAATTACAAAGCTATTTCCTTATATCCAGGCTTGGTCTATAACTGTATTGTTTTGGGGACAAGGTTTAAATAACTGCAGTGCTTACTTTTGAACATCAAATGTTTTCTGTTATATTCTTTAAATGAAGTGCATGTTTACACAGAGAGAAACTAAAAGATAAGCTGGGTTACAGCAGAATCTCACTATGTTGGTATGCCATCAAACAGCACTTCGTTTTTAGTTTCCCATCCCAAATATACTAATACAACAAAACATTTTATTACTTTTGCCATACTAAGACCAGTAAGACACAACAAAATCCCTTACCCAAATTCTTAATACGCTTGCTTTATTTATTTATTTATTTATTTATTTATTTATTTATTTATTTTAAAGTTTATTTATTTTTGAGAGAGAAAGTGTGAGTGAGGGAGGGGCAGAGAGACACAAGGAGAGAGAGAATACCAAGCAGGCTCCACACTGTCAGCACGGAGCCCCATGTGGGCCTTGAACCCCGTGAGCCACAAAATCATGACCTGAGCTGAAGTCAGACACTGAACTGACTGAGCCACCCAGGTGCCCCTTAAAACACTTTAAGTAGAAAAACTGATTCAGAAGTTTTTAGGAGGAAGGGGAAAGGTGGTACATATAAATGTTTCCCTAGAATTCAAATGAAAATAAGCAAGTGAAAACTTCCTAGGTAGGTGATATCCTCAGTCCACCTTACGCAGAGCATAATATATATATATATATATATATATATATATATATATATATATTATATATATATATAATGTATATAAATAATGTATATATATAATATATATAAATAATATATATATATTTTTTGCTTTATTGAGAGTCTTTTAGATCGCATAGGACAAAGTAAATTTAACAAATCAAAAATGTATTTATAAATTTTTTGAAATTCAAAAAAATTTTTTAAAGTAGGCCTCATGCCCATTGTGGAGCCCAGCATAGAGCTTGAACCCAT
Source organism: Panthera tigris (assembly GCF_018350195.1). NCBI lineage: Eukaryota > Metazoa > Chordata > Mammalia > Carnivora > Felidae > Panthera > Panthera tigris. The sequence goes on from NC_056677.1 coordinate 39,037,350, forward strand.
GACCCTGAGATCAAGACCTGAGCTGAGATCAAGAGTCAGCTGCTTAACCGACTGAGCCACTCAGGTGCCACTCCTTTTATATTTACCTGGCTAGTTACCTTTACTGGTATTCTTGATTTCTTCTTGTGGATTTGAGTTATCGTCTAGTGTTGTTTCATTTCATTGTGAAATTTCACTGTCTTTTGTATTACTTGCAGTGCAAGTCTGCTAGTGGCACATTTACTTTTTGCTAGTAACAAATTCAGTTTTTGTTTACCTGGTAATATCTTAATTTCTCCTTAATACTTAAGGGTATTTTTGCTGGGTATAAACTTCTTGTTCTACCGTCTTTTACTTTCTACACTTTTAACATGTCATTCCATTGCCTTCTGGCCTCCATGGTGTCTGATGAAGAAATCAAGTATTAATCTTATTGACGATTATACTTACTGTACATGATGAGTCACTTCTTTCTTGTTGCTTCTAAAATTCTCTTTGTTTTTCCTTTTGATGGTTTGACTATAATGCCTCTCATTGTGTATCTCTTGTAGTTTAGTTTATTTGGAGTTCATTGAACTTTTTGGATGGGAGATTAATTTTTTTATTACTATTAAGTTTGGAAAGTTATCAGCCATTTCTTTAAATGTTATTTCTTTCCTTTTCTCAGCTTTCCTTCTGTGACTTTGATCAATGTGCATGTGTTGGTATACTGCATAATATCCCACAGGTCTCTGAGGTTCTGTTCCTTTTTGTTCATTTTTCTTTTCTGTTGACTTGATGATCTCTACTGATCTGTCCTTAAGTTTACTGATTCTTTCTGCCTGCTCAAATATGTTTTGAGCCTCTTTAGTGAATTTTCCAGTGAAAATATTTGAATTGTTTTTCTAGTGAATGCAGTTATTGTACTTTTTGCTTCTGTATCTATGTAATTTGTCTGTTTATTGATAGATTGTCCTTATACTTTGCTTTAGTTCTTTAGTCTTGTCTTCCCTTAGTGTTTTGAACATATTTATAGGAACATATGTTACCTTAAAGTCTTGTCTAGTAAGTTTATCAACTGAGCTTGCTCTGGGACAGTTTCCATTGATTGCTTTCTGTTCTGGGGCGGACCATACTTTCTCCTTTGCATGTCTCAAAATTTTGGTTGAAAACTGGACATTTTAATATAATGTAGCAACTCCAGAAAGCAGAACATCCCGCTTCTGCAGCATTTGTTTTTGTTACTGTTTGCTGTAGTATTGTTTCTTCATTTACAGTGATTTTTCTGAACTAATTTTTTTCTGTGTTGCCACTGAAATCTCTCTTTGTCTGTCTTAAGTGTTTAGCTAACCGTTAGACGAAGATTTCCCTAACTGCCTGGAACCAGTAAGTGTCCTAGTCTTTCTTCAGGGGGCTCTGTGTGCAGGCAGTTGACAGCTCTGCCACAGCCTTCACTTTTGTGACTGTTCAGTCTCATGGTTAGAGAGACCCTAGGGACTTACTTCTCAGCTCTCTCCTGGGCATGTGCATAGCCTGTGTTTGGGTTTGGTCTTGATTTTCAGGTTTTTCATATTTCTCGGAGCATTTCAAAGGTGATATGAACATCCCATTCCCCCACTTTTTCTATTAAGATTTAGGATATTTCTTGTATGCCTCAGATGTTATCTACTGTTTTTAGCAAGCTGCAAAGTTAAACAGTTTCCTGGAATTGTTTCTGACAGATGCCTCTGGAGTAAAGGTTTTTGTTTTTGTTTTTGTTTTTTTTACACTCGTTAAGATCCAAATAAGCTCAACAACCTTGCAAGTGGGGGGTCTTCCAGGGAACCATCAGACAGGTCAAAAAATTACCAATTTTCTGGGGACGAGGCTTTGAAGGAGATGTAGCCTCCTTTGCTGGCTTTGTAGGCTGCTGGTTTTACTGTAAATCCATGCTGTTAATTTTCAAGTCTGCTGTGGATCTGCTTGGAGAGGCTGGGACTACAGCAGGTTAAAAAGCCACAAAGGTTGGGGCACCTGGTGGCTCAGTTGGTTAAGCATCCGACTCTTGATCTCGGCTCAGGTCATGATCACATGGTGCATGAGATGGAGCCTTGTGTGTCCAGCTCTGTGCTGACAGAGCAAAGCCTGCTTGGGATTCTCACCCTCCGTCTCTCTGCCCTTCCCCTGCTTGTGCTCTCTGTCTCTGTCTCTCAAAATAAATAAATAAACATTAAAAAAAAAAAGCCACAAAGATTGCTGTTTTTACCAAGATTCAGCAGACCCTTTCCAGAGTACTGAATGCGTTTGGTTAGATTCTAGAGTTTTAAAAAAGTTGATTATGACCATATTTGCCAATTTTCTTACTGGAGAAGAATTGTTGGAGGTCCTTCCTCCACCATTTTCACTGACGTCATTGTGTGTTCTATAAAAAATTTTTAAAGGTAAAGTGAATTATGGTTTCATGCAGATCTTTCAGTTCATATTCAGAGCTACAGTGTTTTGGCATCTGAATCTGTCTTTTATCCTGTGCTGAAACTTTTGGTTCTCAAAGACAGCATAATTACTCCATTGCTTTATCACGTACTACATTTGCTAATGGTGTTAGAATGATAATACCAACACTACTGTGAACTACTTGGTTACTCATTGTAGCATGAGAATCTTTTGTAGTTCTTTTTGTCCTTAGGATATATTCCACTGGGAATGTTTGGTCAAATTACCGTGTTTTAAAATTCCTTGAAATGATTATCCTTTGTCTGGTTATGTTATCAACTGGCTACACAGTAAGACTTACTTGTTTCATTTTTGCTTTTGGCTTTTTAGGGATTGCTTTTTTAACTTGTAATTTTTAAATAGTGTAACATTTAATATATTTACATTTTCCCAAAACTAAATCTACCATCCTATTCCTTCCTTGACCATTTTTTATTTCTAAGGTATTAACTTTTTGTTTAATATATACATACGTATATATATATATATATACGTAATATATATATATACGTATGTATATATAAAATTATATATATATACGTATGTATATATAGATTATTATATTTATATATTATATATTTATTATATATTATAAATATATAAATGTATATATATTTATATATATATGTATGTATATATAAAATTTTAGAGCGAGTTGAGTGCATGTGCACACGTGCGTTAGCTGGGGAGAGGGATGGGGGAGAGAGAATCTTAAGCAGGCTCCACACTCAGTGCAGAGCCTGGCGCGGGGCTTAATCCCACGACTCTGGGATCATGACATGAGCCAAAACCAAGAGTTGGACGCTCAACTGACCGAGCCATCCAGGCATCCCTGTAATTTTTTGTTTTAAGAATCAGAGAGATGTACGTACATATGTGCACACATCTGTATCTCTACTGTGGCTGTAGTTCTTTTTCTCTGCCTTTTGCTTTGCTTGAGTATTCTAGCAGTCCCTAACACTTTTAGATTTTGGTGTGTTCAGAGAATCATTCTCTGTATTCTCTGCAGTGATAGCTTGCTACTCAAAAAAATCTGATTTCTTCCCATTGCCATTAGAGTGGCCTCTGATGCCCCTCAACATTTGGGCTCCCATAAAAACTTGTCAACCTCATTCTCCATACTTCCCAACTTTTCTTTATCTCATTTTTACTTCAAGACTTACTTCAAATAGCTTTCCTTTCCCTTCTATGAAGTTTTCCCTTATCCTGTAGAGGTAGAGCCAGCTGCTCTTTGTGCTTTCAGAATTGTTTTTCTTTTTAAAATTTAACTCTTTTTTGTTAGTGACAGCTTTACTGATACATAATTTGCATAAAGTGTGAAGTTCTAGTATACTTTCAAATAAAAGTATTTGAAAGTATTCCCCCAAACTTCCATTCCCCCAAAGCATCCCCTTTTCATTCCTTTAGCTCTTTCTTTGGTATTTATCACCACATTTTATATTGGCAATTCTGGTATTTCTTGATTTTTTTTTTTTTTTCTTTTTTTCAGTTTTAGATTTTCCTACATTGGAAGGTAACCTCCCACCTACCTGCTCCATTTGTTCCCATGTTTCTCTTCTCCATGGTGTTTTTGGATTAAGTCAATGTTTAGATTATGAAGACTATATAAACAAGCTCTACTCACTATAACTTCTCATGTACAGAGGGTTTTTTTTTTCTTTTAAAAAAGAGTTAATCCGCTTTTTGTTGTTTAGTTTTCTGTGTCTCATGTATGTAGCCCCAATATGGTCAAACACATCGGGTAATATTCCAGTCCCTGCTCCCTTCCCCCACCCCCTTTTTAAAAATTAGCCTTCTTCAAAGATTGCACTGGCTGTGTAGACCACAAGGCCTGTTGGACAACTAGCATTCTGGGACTTCTGTCATCCTCATCCTAGGGCTGCAAGAAGCATAAGCCTAGTAGCCAGTGCTTCTGGTAGCCAAAATGGGGAAGTGGACTGTGTGGCCATTCCTCACCCTGATCTGTGCTTGGTGTTTCTGTTTCTGTTCAGCATCTCTAGAGTTAAATATTTGGTCTTTTGTTGTTACGGGGGAGGGACAGTTCCCTAGCAGCCTGGTCTAGAGGAACAGATTTAGGGTCTTTTCAACCCTTTCCACCATTTCTTAGCCTTTTCTAGGATTCTGCTGCTTGAATAGGTTTTTCTGACTTGTTATCTGAAATACTAAAGACCCTTGGCATTTCATTTGCCTTTTGTCTTTCAGAATTTTATTGAGCTGGTTGTCTACTATATTCTTTTCCCGGTCTGGTTATCTTATGCTGTAACAAACCACCCCCAAAGCACTATTTTATTATGTTCACAAGATGTGTATGTCAGGAATTTGCAAAAGCACATGTGCACATGAAAGCACATGGAGCTTTGCTCTACATGTTGGGGGCCTCAGCTGTGATGATCCATGGCAAAGGGAGACTCAAACAGCTGGAGTTGCAGGATCTACTTCTAAGATGGCTTCTTCATCAAATGCGTGACACCTTGGCAGGGATGGCTAGCAGGCTGGACTCCCCTATAGCAGTCAACTCAAGGGCCTACGTGTGGGCTTCCCAGGATGGTTGCTTTAGTGTAGTTGGACTTCTTCCATGGCAGCTCAGAGATCCAAGAGTTAGTGTTTAAGAGGATCAGGTGAAAGCTGCATGACCTTTTATGACCTTTACTCAGAAGTCACATGGTGCTATTTCTACCATAATCTATTGGTCAGAACAGCCGCAGGCCCCAACCAGAATCTAGGGGGAGGGGACGGAAACTCCATCTCTTGATGGGGGAGTGGCAATGTCACTGCAGAAAAGCATGTGAGATGGAGGGTAATGGTCAGTGTTGTTGGAAAGTACAATCTGTTATGCTTCTGTTTTTCTTTTTTTAATGTTGTATATTTTGGGGAGGGGTAGGTGGCGGGGGAGAGAGAGAGACAGAGACAGAAATCCCAAGCAGCCTCGGCACTGTCCGCGCAGAACCTGATGTGGGGCTCCATCTCCCAAACGTGAGATCGTGACCTGAGCCAAAATCTTAACTGAGCCACCCAGATGCCCTGCTTCTGTTTGTCTTTAAGGGTAGCTGTCTTTTTTAATTCCATCACTCTTATTTCAGAGGTGTTGGGAGGGAGCAGCGATAAACTCAGCTGTTCAAATGGTCTTAACTAGAAGTCCTTTGCTTAATTTTTGCTTTTAAGTAAAGTTTGTTTCATTGAAGCATAACACGAACACATTTGAGTTCACGTATCATATAGGCTAGCGGGTTCAGTGAATTATCACAAAGTGAACATACTTTGTAAATGCCATCCCAAATCAGGAAATGGTCTTGTTTTACTAAAATACCATAGTGTAGTAACCTTTTTTCCTCCTTAATGATTGTTTGGTTAAATTGTGTTTAACTTAACTAAAGAAATGGTTCACTTGTGTTTTCTGTACTCTGTTTAAAAAGAGGAACTCTTGAGCTCATATCCATGGTGGCTTAAAAAAGTAGCTATAGTAGAAGCTTTCAGTTGTATTCACATCTGTCCCAGTGGAATGTTTCACTCTCTAATACAACATAGGAATGAAGGTTACTTTTAACTTTTTGGCAAACTTTTTTTTTTTAATCTTTATTTTTGAGAGAGAGAGAGACAGAGTGTGAGTAGGGGAGGAACAGAGAGAGAAGGAGACACAGAATCCGAAGCAGGCTCCAGGCAATAAGCTGTCAGTCAGCACAGAGCCCAACGTGGGGCTCGAACCCACGAACTGCGAGATTATGACCTGAGCCGAAGTCGGATGCTTAACCGACTGAGCCACCCAGGCGCCCCTTGGCAGACTTTTTCAGGGCATTTTTATCAGAAATTTTTTTCCATCATGACAATGGAAAGAAATATTTTTTGTAACTGGAAAGTTTCATTTCCATGGAACAATACTTTGGGAAAGCAGTGCTTCAGAATGCTAAGGTAAATCTTGGAATTATTTAGAATTACAGATCAGTGGAGTCTAAATTAATGAGCTACTGTACAGAGAAGGTTGAGGAGGGTATTTGTGGAAAGAGCTGTTCAGAAGAATATTTATACTGTGTCCGAAAGCCCTCTGAGAACCCAGAGAAACAGCTTCTTATTACTTCTTTTTTAAAATAGGCACTAACATTCCAGAGCAGTTTTCTTTCCTAATAGCTTTTATCTACTTCTCATTGTCTTTGTCTCCCTACCCCTGCACGTGGATTATAACATTACATTTCTACTTCCTGGAGGTGAATTAATACATGAGTATGGTTAAGAATTCGTTTTACCCAATCCTTGCCACATTATCTGCCCTCATTGTCTTTTAAAGTAAGCTTTTTAACACCTCTGACTAAGCCTTAGTTTCTTTATCTGTAAAGTGGGGATGATAGTACTTCCCTCATAGCTTTGTGTGAATTGAATGAGGTGAAGTTTTTTTGTTAGTAAGACGTTTTTAACTGTCGTTAATAATTAACAATCCTAAGAATCAGTTTGGTGAACAAGAATAGGCTATATTAGGATGATGTGGTGATATATGTTAATGCGGAAGTTCCTTTATGTCCCAGATAGGTTTCAAAGGAAGATTATTGGAAGAGATTTCAGGAAGAGCACTGTATAGAGAGTGAGTTGTGAGAAGGTGTTTGTTATTTGGAGGAATAGTCCCAAGGGAGTGAATGTGGGTTCTAGGTATACTTAGAGATGTTTGTTTTTCATATTTCCCCCACCCTGGCCTCCAGATTTTTCTACTCACTGGCTTCGAGAAACTAGATATACGCTTTACTAACAAAATGACTAAAGTTCGTGATTTACTTTTAAAATGGAATCAGATCTCATTCAAGGTTTTCTTTTAATAACATTACTTTTTCTTGTTTGCGTTTTGTATGTTGTCTTGAGTGGTTGGAAAAAGTGAGTAAGATTAGCAAAGCCAGCCTGAAACCCAGCATAATACTGGATACTCCGGTGAGAGTATGAAGTGACAGCATCCTGTGGTCACAAAGAGTGAATAGAGTTTACACTCTCTTCTTGGGTTAATTTTTGACCCATGGTAGTAAACCTCCCTAAGATGTGTCTTTATCCTACTACATGCTTTGTTGACAGAAATATCTGCAGCTTCCTAGGCTTTTTCAGAAACTAGAAAATGCTTTAGTCAGCTCCCACTGTGTGGATGCTTCTTAGGCATTGACCCCAGTTCTGAGTTCATTTATTGCCATGAGTCATCTGGTCAGTATGAAAATTCTGTGCACGGTGGTGATGTGGTGGGTATGTAGAAAGATGGTTATGTACCTTAACTGTCCCTTTTAGAGTGCTAGTCATGAGTTTATGTTGCTGCTTCTCTTTAAATAAACAGCAAAGGAAGGAGCAGAAAATGCAGTTTTGGAAAATGTTAGCCCCGTAGCTAAAAATGATACTGCCTCTGTTCCAGTGTAAGAAAAAGTGACTTTTCTCTAATTCTGAGACCCAACCCAATTTCATTGCTTGTGTTCATCACCCTCTGGTATTCTACACTGATGTTGGAGATAGAAATGTCTGCTGGCATGAAAACACATTTTTCTCCTAGCAGAGAGGCACAGCTGATCTATTTTGTAATATTTTTGATGCCCCCTCTCCCCCATAAAGGGCTCGGGAATTTTTCATAAACATTTATTTAATGTTCATTGTGGACCAAGCAGGCTAGAAATAGTGAATATCCCATCCTCTGTGGGGAGCAACACTTGTGCTCCTAGGACTATACTGTAATGAGTGCTAATATAGGCACTGTAAGTTGAATGTGGGTTCCATAGTAGTGCTTGAGCAGAGAAAATACGAGAGAAAGTGTTAGTATCAATTCACTTCTCAACACTGAACTTTTGTTTTTGTTTTTGTTTTTTAATTAAAATAACTTACCCAGTCCTTTGGCCACCTTTATGTTAAAAAAAAAAAAGAAAAAGAATGAAAAAGATAAGGGAAGATGCAGTTTTTCTTGTTAATATATGCTTCCTTAGATTAGATTGCCCCTCCCTGACTGCTGCATACTTTAATAGTACAGTATTTTCTCTGTCTTGGCATATCTCTATTTTAAAATTTTGTCTTCCCTTCTTGATTGCTGTTTCTGTGAGGACAGTGTATGTCTTGTTTACTTTTGAATCTGGTGTACCTGCGTAGCACAGTGTCTGCCACATGATACGTATCCAGTAAGGAATTACTGTATTACTTATGATTGGTATTTGAATAACACTATAAATCTTTAAAGCAGTTTGATCCCCCAGTTGGCCAGATACTTAAGAGTTTTCTTAGTATTTCTTGATCATATTTATGACAGCATATTAGAACTGTCTCTTTCTGTGTCCCTGTCCGCCAACACACATGTACTTTGAGAGCATGGATCTTTTATTCCTTTCTACATTTCCTCAGTCTGCCATAATGTCGGATAAGTTGTATCTGTGTAGTTAATGTTCAAATTGAGGTTAAATCTTTTTCGTGAAAATAGGATTGTTATATTTTGGTCTATTTCTGAAGTGAACTGTTTGGTTTGTATCAGTTGACCTTTTCTTGCCAGATGGAAAAGAAACCATATTGGTAATGTAGGTAGGCTTTATTTATCTTACACTTATGTGAGATAGGTAGAACAGTTGGTATTCTTACTTTACACGGGTGGCAACTGGGGCCCAGAGGGTTTTAGGTGGCTTCAGTAAGATCCTCCAGTTACCAAATAGTGAAACTGGGGCTTAAACCCAGGCTTGTTAAGTACTTGAGTTTTAATTTGAACCTGAGTTTTAAAAGTTTTTAGTTTACTTAGTAATATCTAGGTAATTCAAAGTTTTATGTTATTGCAATGTTCAAAATTAACGTTTGCCCTTAAAGTTGTATATTAGAGATTAAAGTGTGGAGTAGTAATGTCTATATTAGACTGCCTTTGGGTAACCTGAAGTACAACTGGACATATTCTTGAGTGAATATAATAGCTTTTCCTGTATGGGTTTATGGTGCTAGGGTGAATGTAATGCAGAAAAAAATTTTGCAGAGATTGTTGGCTTGGTTTATTTTTATTTGAAGTGTTACTGAAGTTTGTTCAGACATCTCTGAGTAAATTCCTAATGCACGCGTATCTTCGCCACAACTAAAAAACAGATTCTACTTATGAATTATATGTATAAATAATCAATCTAAAGCCAATGACAAAAGTTAACACTAATGCAGTGGGTGATGTTTTGTCAAAATAAATCACTTGGCTGATGTTAGGGTTATGACCTCTCAAGTTCTTTTGGTACACCTGTACTACCATGTGCTGCATGACTTCATTCTCCTGCAGTTTTTCTCTATTGGAACTTGTATGAGACCCTTTTAGATTTTGTACACTGTCTCGTTTGGTCTTCACTTTGGGAGAATGAATAGTTTGCTACTAAAAGTAGCATTGCTTGGCATCAGTATAGTCATGAAGGTAAATGTGGCCCTTAGCATTGCATGTCAGTATTTGAACTTGGGTCATCGGTGTAATTGAGAATGTCTTATCAGGTGTTTCTAAATTCTAGAAGTTAAAAAATGCAGTTACAATGTACCCATTAGGATTTCTAGGATACCAGAGAATACATATGGACCCCAGTTTGAAAGACACTGATTTATATGGTAGTATATAAATCAAATCTCATTTTGTGTTAGTATAGCTACAGTTTTTTTAATGTATCTGAAGAATTAATCGTTTTGAAGTAAAAAGCTAGAACGATTATAAAGAAATAACAGTTGAAAGGTATCATAGAATCCTGAGTTAGCCATTTAAATTTTACTTACATACTGGGAGAAAAGGCAGTTATTTTTGGTGGAGGTGAGAGGGGAGGTGGCATTTTGCAAATATGTATGGTTCATGATTTTTGCCATAAAATAATTTTCACTAAAGCTAGAGAGATATGTCTTGACTAGTACAATTAAATGCTCTGACAGATCATAAAAAGGAGAAATCACTTTGGGCCAGGAGAATTGAAGTTTTTCTAGGTGTAGTGTAATTTTTCTTAATAGACTTCATTTTTTAGAACAGTTTTAGAAAAACTGAGAAGATAGTACGGAGAGTTCCTGCACTGTTTCCCTTATTGATATCTGACATTAGTATAATATTAGTGAACAGATATTGATATGTCATTATTAGCTTAAAGTCCATTGTTTGTTTATTTTGGTTTCCCTAGATTTTCCCTAATGCCCTTTTCTGGTTGCCGGATCTCATCTAGCACACTACCTTACACTTCGTAGCCATGTGTTCTCTAGGCTCCTCTCGGCTGTGATGTTTTCTCAGACTTTCTCGTTTTTGATGACTTTAGTTTTGAGAAGTACACACACACACACACGCACATTTTTAAGTTTATTTATTTTGAGAGGGGGGCGAGGCAGAGGGAGAGAGGGAGAGGGAGAGAGAATCCCAAGCAGGCTCTGCATGTCCATGCAGAGCCCAATGTGGGGCTCGAACACAAACCATGAGACCTGAGCTGAAATCAGGAGTCGGACGTTTAACCAACTGAGCTACCCAGGCACCCTGTGGTCAGGTATATTATAGGATGTACTTCTATTGGTATATGTCTGATGCTCTTTTCATGATTATACTGGGGTTATGGGTTTTTCAGAGGAAGATCACAGAAGTAAAGTGCCATTTTGATCACTACATATCAAAAGTTTTACCCCCCCCCCCCCCCCAGGTTAGAGTACATAAATTATTTGGGAATCTCCTCCATTGGAGATTGGTCTCTTCATTTGTTAAAGTGTTGCTTTATTTAACTCCATTCCACAGATTTTGGTATATTGTGTTTTCATTTACATTCATGTAAAAATATTTTCAAATTTGCCTTTTGATTTCTGCTTTGACCCGTGGATTTCTGAAGAAGTGTATTTCAGGGATTAGTATCTAGATATTTGGAGATTTCCCAGGTACTTTATTGATTTAATTCTGGTTTGGTCAGAGAACATATTTTGTATGTATGATTTGAATACTTTCAAAAAAACTTTTTTTAAGTTTTTAATTTATTATTTAGTTTTGATAAAGACCAAAAGAGTGCAAGGATGGGAAGGGCAAAGAGAGAGGGAGGATCTCAAGCAGACTCTGCGCTGTCAGCGCGGAGCCTGACATGGGGCTTGAACTCAACGAAACTGTGAGATCATTACCTGAGCTGAAATCAAGAGTCAGATGCTTAATCGACTGAGCCACTCAGGTGCCCCAATACTTTCACAATTTTTAAACATTGTTTTATGGTTTAGAATATGGTCTATGTTGCTGAGTGGTCTCTGTGCACTTGAAAAGAATGTTTATTCTGTGGCAAAAATATATATTAGATCAATTTGGTTGATTGTATTTCTCAAGTCTTTTCTATCCTAGTAATTATAAGTCTACTTCTATCAGGCATTGAAAGAGGGTTGTTGAAATCTTTGATTATAATTGTAGTTTTGTCTTTTTTTCTTTTTCAGTTCTGTCATCTTTGGTTAATATATTTTGAAGCTCTTTTATTAAGTGGATAAATATTTAGGATTGTTATAGCCTCCTGATGGATTGATTCTTTTATTGTTGCAAAATGACCTCTTTATTCCTGGTCTCACAGTTTTTGCTCTGAAATCCACTTTAATTTTAATATTGAAGCTCTGGTGTTCTTTTGATTAGCGTTAGCATGGTGTATCTTTTTCCCATCTTTTTAGTTTTAACCTATCTGTGCCTTTATATTTAATTTTTTTTAATGTTTATTTATATTTGAGAGGGAGAGCACAAGCCAGGGAGGGGCAGAGAAAGATGGAGACAGAATCTGAAGCAGGCTGCAGGCTCCGAGCTGTCAGCACAGACCCCAGCGTGGGGCTCGAACTCACCAGCTGCCAGATCACGATCTGAGCTGAAGTTGGATGCTCAACTGACTGAACCACTCAGGCACCCTGTTTTGTTTCTTTCTTTCTTTTGCTTTTTTTTTTTTTTCAATTTTTTTTTGTGCCTTTATATTAAAAGAAAATTTTTTATAGATAGCATGTAGTTGGGTCTTGCTTTTATATGCAGCTGATGATTTCTGCCTTTTAAAAATTTTTTTTTCTCAAATTTTAAATTTTGAAATAATAGCTTTATAGGAAGTTACAAAGAAATATACAAGGGGGTCCTGTGTGTACCCATCACCCAACATCCCCCAATGTTAACATCTTGCTTAACTATAAGTACCACTTGAGGAAATTGACAATGAAAGGAAAATTGACAGGGAATTGGTGATAGTATAATATGTAGAGCTTATTCACATTTCACCAGATATATATGTACTTGTGTGTTTGTGTGTGTGCGTGCGTGTGTGTAGCTCTGCAATTTAATCATGTGTTCTGTGTAACCACAACCAAGATACTTAAATCCATTATGAAGACAAGGCTCCCTTGTGCTACCTCTATAACTACACCAGCTTCTTCCATCCCAAATTCCTGGGAATCATTAATTTGTTCTCCATCTCTGTAATTGTTATTTCATGAGTGTTTTATAAATGGAATCATGTAGTATGCATCCTTTTGAGATTGGTTTAATTTGTTTGCAGTTCATCCAGATAGTTGTGTATATTATTAGTCTGTTCCTTTTTATTCTAAGTAGTATTCCATGATTTGGATATACCACAATTTGTTTAACCATTCACTTCTAGAAGAACATTGGTTAGTTTCCAGCTTTTAGCCAATAAACTGCTCTGAACATCTGCATGCCCATTTCTGCATGAAAATAAATGTTCATTTCTCTGAGATAAATATCCAACAGTGTAATTGCTGGGTTGTATGGTGAGTCTTTTTTAGATTTTAAAGGGACAGCCAAACTTTTCTAGAGTGTCTATGCCAATTTACATTCCTACCAGCTATGTATGAGTGATCCAATTTCTGTGCATCCTCTCCAGCACTGGGTGTTCTCACTATCGTTTTAGTCATTTTGATAGGTGTGTATAGTGATAACTCATTGTGGTTTGAGTTTGCATTTCTCTCATAGTGAATGAAGTTGACTATTTTTTCATCTACTTATTTGCCATCTGTAGATTCTCTTTGGTAAAGTGTCTTTTCCTGTCTTTTGTCCATTTTCTCATTTGAGTGAATTTTTTTAGGGGGGAGAGGCAGAAGGAGAGGGAGAGAGAATCTTAAGCAGGCTCCATGCCCAGCATGGAGCCCCGATTGTGGGGCTTGATCTCAGTGACTGTGAGATCATGACCTGAGCTGAAATCTAAGAGTTGGACGCTTAACTGACTGAGCCACCCCAGGCGCCCCTAAATGGAGTAATTACTAAATGTTGACTTTTGAAAGTTCTTTATATATTCTAGATACAAATCTGCTGCCGCATGTGGATCAGATCATCTGTTGATGTCTTAGTTGAGGAGCACAAGTTGGGTTGGCTTTGGACTTTACTGTTGTTGCCTCTGGCGATGGATCAGGCTCCCTGCTGTGTGATTATAGTGGGGAAGGAGAGGCCTAGAGTGGACTGGGGCTTTCTACCTACTGCTAAGGTTGGATTGGTCTGCTTACTTTTGCATTGGTTGTGGTTTCTTTCCTTCCTTCCTACTCTGCTTTCTTTTCATGTCTGTTGGTTGTAGGTGGCAGGTTTCTCTAGTGTCCAGTCCATGGTATAGGGGACATAAAATGAAAACCCGGGGACTCACTGTGATGCCTTTCTTCAAGTCCTGAGATCCCTGCCTTTGAGCTTTCTTTTATTACTGTCTGTTGAATATGTTTTCAGGTATTTGTGTTTGTAGGGGAGTAGTAAGCAAAGTTTATGCCCTTTTGTTCTGTAACTGGCAGCTGATCCCTGTCTTTAATTGGGGTGTCTTGACCATTTGCATTTCGTGTGATTACTGTTATGTTTAGATTTGGTCTGTCATCTTGTGTGTTTTCTATTCTATGTTTTTTGTTCTCTTTTTCCTACTGTGTTTCTACCTTTCATAGGACTAGTGGAGTAGTTTTCATGAGTTTTTTTAAAAAACTTTTTTGCCTACTTTATTTTAAACTATTAGGTATCCTACTTGTTCAAATTAAAAAAATTTCTTTCCCCAATGTTTATTTATTTTTGAGAGAGAGAGAGAAAGTGCGCGTGTGAGAGTGAGCATGAGTGGGGAGGGGCAGAGAGAGGGAGACACAGAATCTGAAGAGGCTCCAGACTCTGAGCTGTCAGCACAGAGCCTGATGCAGGGCTTGAACCCTCAGATGGCGACATGACCAGAGAGGAAGTTGGATACTTAACCTACTGAACCATCCAGGTGCCCCTGTTCAAAATTTTTTTTAAGTAGTTACTTTAGGATTTATAGTATACATGTTTCATTATCACAGTCTACTTTCAAGTAACGCTACCTTTTCTTAGATACTGTAAGAAACTTACTATAGTACATTACCATTTTACTTCTTCTGGACTTTGTCATTCATTTTACTAATACATTTGTTATCAATTCCACAGTAAGTTATTATTTTTGCTTTAAGCAATTATCATTTAAGGATATTTATTTAACGTTTATTTCTTTTTGAGAGAGAGAGAGAGAGAGAGCGCAGAGAGAGAAAGCATGAGCCAGTGAGCAGGGGTTGGGCAGAGAGAGGGAGACACAGAATTTGAAGCAGGCTCCAGGCTCTGAGCTGTCAGCACAGAGCCCGACGCAGGGCTCAAACTCCCGAAACATGAGATCATGACTTGAGACAAAGTCGGATGCTTAACCGACTGAGCCACTGAAGTGCCCCTAGGAGATTTAAATAAATATGAAAAAGTTATATTTACATGTTTACGATTTCTGTTGTTCCTTCATTTGTATAGAGCTAGATTTTTATCTTGTGTTACTTTCCTACTGCCTGAAGGACTTTTAACATTTCTTGTAGCGCAGATTTGCTGGTAATTAATTCTTTCAGCCTTTGTCTGTCTGCAAAAGTTTATATTTCACCTTTATTTTTGAAAGATATTTTGGTTTGGTATAGAATTCCAGATTGGCTTTTTTTCTTTCAGTGTTTTATAAAGATGTTGCTCTGCTGTTCTCTACCTTACATTGTTTTTGAGATGAAGCTTACTGTCATTCTTATCTTTTTCTTCTACAGGAAGAGAGGCATCCCTGCTCCCCCTCTCTTGGCTGTTTTTAAGATTTTATTGCTGGTGTTAAGCAACCTGGTTAGGTCTTAACTCTGTGTGTGTGTGTGTGTGTGTGTGTGTGTGTGTGTGTGTGTCGCGCGTGCGCGCACATGTGTATGTATGTTTACACCATTTCTTGTGCTTGAGGTTTGTTGAGCTCCTTGGACATGTAGGTTTATAGTTTTCATCAAATTTAGGAAGTTTTCTACTCTTCTGTCTTCATACAGTTTTCTGTTTCCTCTCCTAACTGCATTCCAATTACGTGTATATCAGGCTTGAAGTTAACTGGTTTTTTTCTCCTGCAGAATTTAATCTGCTCTTAATTGCATTCAGTATGTTTTTTACGTTACACACTGTAATTTTCACTTGTCTTTTTTTATATCTTCTCTGTTTTTCCTTAACATGTTCATGATTTTCTCTACTTTCTTGAACTTACGAAATACAGTTTTAATGCTGTAACTTGTATAACTCTTGATTAATTTTTCATTTGAATGGCTTTCTCTTTATGGGTCATAGTTTCTCGATTGTGTCCATGCCTGGTAACTTTTGATTGGATGCTAGACAGTGTGAACTTTATCTTATTGGTTTCTGGATAGAACTGTTTTCTTTTAAAATATTTTTGAACTTTGTTTTGGGATGAAATTAAGCTAATTAGAAATAGTTTGGTCATTTTGAGGCTTGCTTTTTTAAAGGTTGCTCTCTTCTCCCTTAACAGTCTTGGGCTACTTTTGCCCCCCCTACTGAGCTACTGTATCTTTCTGGGGATTCTTCTGGATGCTCCTGGTATTATGAAGTTTTTCCACTCTGACTTGTGGGAATAGCAACTATTTTTGGCACTGTTTGAGTTAGGTGGATTTTTCCACTTGTTTATTTCAGGTGGTTCTTTACCTTCATGCACTCATTGTTACTCATCTGAGGACTGAAGGAGGAGGTGGGCTGTGTAAGTCTCAGGAGTGCTCTGTCTACAGCTCTCTCCTCTCTCATTTCCTGCTTCTTTTTGTGTCTGAGGGACTGCACTTTACCTGCATTCCCCTACCTTTGACATTGCATGACAACTCCTTCCAGGTGGGAAGCTGAGGGCAGTCATAGGGGTTACCTCATTTGTTTCTTCTCTCTCAGGGACCACTGCCCTTATTGCTTGTTGTCCAGTGTCTAAAAACATTGTTTCGTATATTTTTCTTGGTTTATTAGTTAATGTGGTGGCAGGGTAAATCTGGTCATTTTATTCCATTTTTGCTAGCAGCAGAAATCCTAAATAAATTTGTAGTTGTGATTTTGTGTTTATTTTAAATCTGCTTCCGTATAATACTTCTTGATGAAGAATAATTCTTAATTTACCTTTATCCCAGGAATGTCCTATAGACTTTTTGTTTTAAATATGGGTGCTATGTAAGATATATGGAGTAATGTACCATGAAAGGGAGTAAGGAATGATGTAGGAGTGAAAGAAAAGATTTAGGTCCGGTACCATATATAATCAGTATCCTCAGTGCAAATACAAATATTTCTAGTTTTGAGGCCATACATTTATTTATAGTTAATGCATGCTTTAGTCCAGGGCTTTCCACCTCCATTACATGGAACAGTGTTGTCCCAATAGGTTTTAATTGCTTTCACAATAAAAAGGTTCTGTGGACCATATGCAGTAAGGATGTTCTAGAGTAAATAAAGTTTGTCTCTCTTTTAGCATTTTTCAAAACCAGTAATACTAATGAATTCTCTGACTCACCAGTGAACCAATGTAGACTTAATGACAGGACTTTAGTGATCCACTTCTGAATGTCTTCAGAGATGCGTCATTATTAAATGATCAAGGATGTTGTCATAATGTCTAAATAAGATGTATTTAATCTTCATGGGGTATTTAAGTGCATTTAAGGATTCATATTTTTAGTAAGTCTGCTGATTACTTTTGATGTGTATTTATTTAGATGGTTTTCAGTATTTTGCTGGTACAAACAATCTTGTATATATGTTATTTTATACAATGTGTGTGTTTATTTGTAGGAATAATTCTTAGAATTGCTCTGGTAAAAGAGGGTGGATAATACACGCATGCACACACATACACTAGCAATATGCACATACGTACATATGCATGCATTTGTATTTTTGATAGATACATTTTTTTCTGCATTGAAATTTGTCAGTTTGTACTCAGACCACTTTGTAAGCCTGTATTAAGGGAAATTTGATGAACATTCCCTAGTTACTTCTTCCCAACCTAACATGTTTTTAGTTAGTCTAGAATAGTGATTAAGCATATGGACTCTGGAGGCAGCCTCTCTGGTTGTAATCCTGACTTTGCCATTTGTTAGCAGTTTGACCATGGTTAGATCATTATATTTGTTTTCCTATCAGTAAAATGGGAGAACAACAGTACCTTGATCAAGGGCTGCTGTAATTAAACGAATTAATATATAAATAGCACTTAGTGTCTAGCTCATAACAGAAGCTATATTATTGAATATTGAACCTCATGAAAGAGGCTGCCCCTGCCCCATGGTTTACTGGCCATTAGTTTCTTTTTCTGTGATTTGCAATTAACCTTTTCTTTAAAATTTAACACGGTATTATACACATAAAATTACAATAAAATTTCAGGGCATCTGGGTGGCTCATTCGGTTAAGCTTCTGACTCAGCTCAGGTCCTGATCTCGCAGTTCATGAATTAGAACCCCGCTTTGGGCTCTGCACTGACAGTACCTGCTTGGGATTCTCTCTCTCCCTCTCTCTCTGCTCCTGTCCTGCTTATTCTCTATCTCTCTCTCTCTCAGAATTAATAAACTTAAAAAACGAAAACTTAAAAATTTTTCATAAAAATTGTATCCCCTAGCTCCCTCTATTTTCTTTTCCTAAGTTTTACCTCTTCTGATCATATTTACCTTCATGACTGTAAGTGATATGCTTGGGTTGTCTTGATTTTTCCAGGTTTAAGCATTTTTTATTTTCCACTACGGAAGGTGAAGATTTATCTTTCTTTTTTTCTCAGTGTCCTACTGTACTCTTTATACTTGTATTATTAACCTCAGTATTTGATGTTTGATTTGTGACTGTGTAAACTCTAGTAATGGCTGGGTCATGTAATTATGTTTCTCTGCAGTACTTTCTCATGAATTTAATAATTTTATTTCTGATTATTTTTCTGTGTGCTTATCACTGATTTGCCGTCACCCTCTGATTCTTCATCAGTTGTCTAAATCATGTTCTCAGGATGTCAAGATGTGTGAAGAACTTGGTCAGTTTTTATTTTACTAAGGATACCTCTTCTGTAAGCCTTCTAACTTGCTCCAGTCTGGACTGGTTTTTCCATTGCATATATTAACACCATCTTACGGAAAAAAGCTCCTCAGTATTTAATGTTTTGACACTTGCTTTTTAACAGTCATATGTCTTGGACATTTTTCCATGTCAGTCCTTCAAGCCTTCCTGTATTTAAAAGTGGCTGTTTGGACTCTCAACAATAGCCAAAATGTGGAAAGAGCCTAAATGTCCATCAACTGATGAATGGATAAAGAAATTGTGGCTTATATACACAATGGAGTACTACGTGGCAATGAGAAAGAATGAAATATGGCCCTTTGTAGCCACGTGGATGGAACTGGAGAGTGTGATGCTAAGTGAAATAAGCCATACAGAGAAAGACAGATACCATATGTTTTCACTCTTATGTGGATCCTGAGAAAGTTAACAGAAACCAATGGGGGAGGGGAAGAAAAAAAAAAAGAGGTTAGAGTGGGAGAGAGACAAAGCATAAGAGACTCTTAAAAACTGAGAACAAACTGAGGGTTGATGGGGGGGTGGGAGGGAGGGGAGGGTAGGTGATGGGTATTGAAGAGGGCATCTTTTAGGATGAGCACTGGGTGTTGTATGGAAACCAATTTGACAATATATTTCATATATTAAAAAAATAAATAAATAAATAAAAGTGGCTGTTTGGTATCTCCAGTGTAGCTGTACTGTAATTTAATTAATTCCGTATTGATGAGAATTTGTGTTTCTGGTTTTGTAGTGAACATCTTTGTGTGTGTGTGTGTGTGTGTGTGTGTACACACATATATATTTAATGTTTATTTTTGAGAGATAGAGACGAGTGCGAGTGTGGAAGGGGCAGACACACACACACACACACACACACACACACACACACACACAGAATCCAAAGTAGGCTCCAGGCTCCGAGCTGTCAGCATAGAGCCCAATTCTGGGCTCGAACTCACAGACTGTGAGATCATGACCTGAAGTGAAGTCGGACGCTTAACCGACTGAGCCACCCAGGCGTCCCCTTTGTATATATTTTTATACAGTTGTGCATAGGGTAAATATCTAGATGTGCAAAATTGCTGGGTCAAGTGGAAAACATTTAAAATGTCTCAGAAAAGATTGCTTACATTTGAAGTGTCTTCAGTGTCTTTTTAAAATAGCCCAAGGGCGCCTGGGTGGCTCAGTCAGTTAGTTAAGCCTCTGACTTGGGCTCAGTTCATGATCTCAGGGTTCATGGGTTCAAGCCCCGTGTCGAGCTCTCTGCTGTCAGCACAGAGTCCACTTCGGATCCTCTTGTTCCTCCCCGCCCCCCCCCCACCTCGCATTTCCCCCACCGGTGTGCATGCTCTCTCTCTCTCTCTCAAAAATAAATAAACATTAAAAAAAGTTTTTTTTTAATAGCCTAGATAGGGGCGCCTGGGTGGCTCAGTTGGTTAAGCGCCCAACTCTCAATTTTGGCTCAGGTCATGATCTCATGGTTTGTAGGTTTAAGCCCTGTGTCAGGCTCTGTGCTGATAGCATGGAGCCTGTGTGAGATTCTCTGTCCCTCTCTCTTTGCGCCCCCCCCCCCCCCAATAAATGAACATTAAAAAAAATAGCCTAGATAATACTGAGCTTAACTTTTTTCCCTGTCTTATTGGTAAAAAGCGTATTTCAGAGTTTAAACTGAATATTTCACTATTAATGAGATTCAATATATTTTCCCTATGTTTATTGTCTAGTAATTCCTCTTTGGTCCATTCATGCCCTTTGCTCAGGATTTTCTTTTCAGCTTCTTGTCTTTGTTGGGGGAGGTGGTTTGTAAGAGAAGTTTTTATGATTTAAATCTCTGATCAAGCAGGAATATTTTGTAAATACGTACATTGAGGTTTGGAGAAACCGTTGATATCACCCAGCATGAACACCACAGAAAGGTAGAGCGATTTAAAATTTATTGCATTTCTGGGGGTAGATGAACCAAATAACAGTAACCAGTTCCAGCTCTGCTCAACCTAGAGTCCTGATAGTGGATGGAGGAGGAAGTAGATGCTTATCAAACTTAAATATCTCCCAGGAATGTCAGTTTTGCTTAGGACTTTGGGGCTAGACAACGAGTTTTTATGTTAAAATAACTTAGGGAAACAACCTAAAATTTATATGAACTTTAAGGTTAGGACGTGAGACTTCAGAAATAATTTATGTATGTAATGTTTATATCTCTAAGATCCCTAAATTTCTCAGCTGTTAAGTGTACTTTAGGAGAAAAATGTGAGGATACAGGTGCTCATGGAATTTTTTTTTAAGTTTATTTATTTTGAGAGACAGAGCAAGCAAGAAGGGGTGGGCAGAGAGGAGAGAGATCATTCCAAGCAGGCTCTGGGGCTCGAACTCAAGAACCGTGAGATCATGACCTAAGCCGCGATCAAGAGTCACACACTCAACGGACTGAGCCACCCAGGTGCCCCAAATGCTTATGGAATTTAACAGTGGTCACTGTGCACTGGAACATAATAAAACAGCATTTAAAAAAATGTTTTTACCGTGATCCATCATGATGGATTTTACATTGCAGTTCAGCATCTATGCACAGTCCTATAATAAACACAAATTTTATGAAATGTTTATTTTTACAACTTATGACCCATTCTAATATTTATTTCATAAAAAAAAATCTGATCTTAATCTACTTAGTTGATTTCCATTTGGTTGTGGCTTGCAGTCTGAAACTGCTTAGTGTGTTACTTGTTATCTTATTTGAAGTCATCCTGAGGTGCTGTGGAGTTCAGCCTGGTCTTGTTCAGCTGCTCATTACCTGTGTGACCTCAGGTAGGTTACTTCGTCTCTCAGTGACACACTTTCCTCAAACAAGGGGATACTAGAAGCTGTACTCTCTCATAGGGTGGTTGTGAAGTTTAGATGAGAGAATGTAGGCACACCCAGGCATATACAGCTGTCAATGGTGAACTGCTGTTGTAAATTCCAGAATGGAAGGATTTAAACTCAGGAGTACGCCTCCCTTGCCGCATCTCTTTTCAAAGAAAAAAAAAAAGTCCCGCTGAGTTTTTATTAAAATTTATAGTAAAGTAACCTTAAACATTTATTATTGGAAGAAAAGAACAAGTATTTCAAAGTATTCAGTTACTGAAAAGAGAATCTGAGGCTTGTTGAATTCCCTTTATCTATGTTCCCCCTTTCTTAGTTTCCTCATTTTTGTCCTCTAAGTCTGAAGAAGAAAATGAAACATACCTTCAGACTAACCCCCAGATAACTATTGACATTAAAATAAAAAGGTAGTGTATGCATATGTGTAGACAATGCAAATAGTGAGGAAAGCAATAATGTAATACAAACTAAAAGCTTTCCCCTGTCCCTCTACTGTTACCAGTTTCTATTTATTTTTGTCCTGGTGCTTCTGTACATGTTTGTGGTTGTATTTGCTTTTTCAAAAATGTATGCAGTGTTCAATAACTTGCCTTTTAAAATGGCTTCAGAGGCTTTGTCAGTATCAAAAATATATTACTGTTTCATTCTTTTCAGCCATTCTAGAATGCTTAACTAGAGTGGAGGTGCTGGAATTATTTAATCAGTCCACTGATTGTTGGATTGTTCTATGGTTGGATATTTGTTTCCAGTTTTTTCTTAATTTTTTTTTTTGGTGGGGGGTGGGTGGAAATACCAAATCAGAAAAGCTGAAAGGATAGTGCAATCAGTATCTGTAATTTCCTTCACTTAGATTCACCAGTTGTTAACATTTTGCCACATGTGTGTGTGTGTGCTATTTTTCTTCATGTTTTACTGAATCACTTGAAAGTTACCTGAATACTCCAGCATGGATTTCCTAAGAACAAGTGCATTGCCCAAAATATCCACAGTATAGTTCTCACTTTTGGGAAATTTAATGTTCATAATACTGTTATTTAATTAATATATAGCCTATATTAAAATTTTCTCATTTTTCCCGTAGTGTCCCATAGTTGATATTTTTAAAATCCAGATCGCGTTTTGTATTATGTGTCTTGTCGCTTTAATCTCCTTTATAGTTCCCCAGCCTTTTTTAAAAGTCTGTTTCTTTGCATGTCTCATAAATTTTTGTTGAGAATTGTACATTTTCAGTAATAACATTGTAGCAACTCTGGATTCTGACCCCTGTCAACCTCCAAGATCAGTTGCTGTTTATTTGTTTAGTGACTTGCCTAGATTAATTCTATGATCTCTTTTGTCTGTAGTGTATGACCACTGAGGTCTGTGCTCAGTTGTTCTTTTCCTTAGTTTTTGGTTTTATTTTTTTAAGTTTGGCTTCCTAGAAGTCACCTCTGGGTCAAGTATAGTTTAATGATCACCAGTGATAAATAAGAAGTTGTGTTTAAACACCTTGGTCCAATAAGGTATCCTTTACTTGAAATGTCTGTGTGTCTGTTGGGACCACATTCAGAGATCAGATTTCAAGTTCATACCCTCTGCTTAAGCGAAGGTCTGGGTGGACAGCGAGAGATCTCTCTTCTCTCTCCTGAATGTCTGTACAGCTTTCCAAATTCCCAGGAATATGTGGGAGCTTATCAAGGTCTACTATGGCTGTCTCATTCCTCAGGTCACCCAGTAAAATTTCTGGCTGATTTTATGATTGCCCCTACCAGTATTGCACCTTCAGCTTCAGACAGCTGTGATGTTGGCTTTCCTCCCCTCAGTTGTTCAGCATTGAGATGGCTATTGTTTTAAGCATGCAGTTTCGAGTCAGGCCAGCCCCCTTTGTCATTTGAGCAGCTATTTTCACAGCTTTCTCTGACTGCCCTGGTAGAATTACTATCCCAAGGACCTTGATGGGCCAGGATCTTTTGAGTACCCAGGTGAATACTGCAGAATCCCACTGTTTTTCTTGTAGTTTATTGGTTTTTCTTGAATAATACTTTAAGTTTGTTGTATGTCATTTTCCAGAGCCCTGAAATGGTTCTTTAGTGTTATTTATTTAATTTAGAAATTACCATGTAGTCAGATGGACTTTTTTCTTTTGGTTTACTGTTCTATAAATTTTTAAGACA
Organism: Panthera tigris; assembly: GCF_018350195.1. Lineage (NCBI taxonomy): Eukaryota > Metazoa > Chordata > Mammalia > Carnivora > Felidae > Panthera > Panthera tigris. The sequence continues at coordinate 39,061,050 of NC_056677.1, forward strand.
TGTGTTGATTGGTGTAACCCCTACCACCCTTGGGAATACAGAGTTTATGCTATTCCTTTGTGATGACACCCTTCCCCAACCCATAATCCCTGGCAACTGCTAATTACTTTCCATGACTATAGTTTTGTCATTTTGAGAATGTCATATACATGGAACCATACAATATATAACCTCTTGAGACTAACTTTTTACTCAGCATAATGTCCTTGAAATTCATCCAAGTTCTTACGTGTATTGATAGTTCACCTTTTTTGTGCGGCGTGGTGTTCTACTGCATGCATATACGACAGTTTATCCATTTACCTGTTGAAGAACACTTGGGTTGTTTCCAACTTTTTGGCAATTATGGGTAGAGCTGCTATAAACATTCACGTACAAGTTTTTGAGGGAACGTGGGTCTTCATTTCTCCCGGATGAATACTCAGGAATGGTATGGTTGGATCAGATGGTTAAGCATGTGTTTAAATTTAATTGCGAGCTTATTTTTCAAGAGAGGCAGTACCATTTTTTGGCGCTGGTGGGGCTATATACGTAGAACATTTATTTTGTACTGTCTTTAACCTGGCCATGCTCTCAAACCACCCCTTTTTTCCTTTTTTTTTTTTTTCTTTCTTCTTTAAGCATTTATCTTCAGATATTTTTTTAGCTGAGACACAGTTTTTTGTTTTGTTTTTCCATTTTGAGTTTTGGTTCTCTGCTTTATAACCAGATGACACATAAAAAATTCATCTTATCCAGTGATCCCACTTCTAGGTATATATCCAAAAGAATTGGAAGAGATATTTGCACACTCATGTTTATTGCAACATTATTCACAGGTAAAAGGTGGAAGTAACCCAAATGTCCATCAGTGGATGAATTGATAAAGAAGATACAGTATATGCTCACAGTGGAATATCACACAGCCTTAAAGAAGAAGAAAATCCTGTCACATGCTACAGCATGGGTAAACCTTGAAGGCCTTAGGCTAAATGGAATAAGCTGATCACAAAAGGACAAATACCATAGGATTCCACTCATATGAAGTATCTGAACTAGGCAAAATAACAGAAACAGAAAGTAGAAAGGTGGTTGCCAGAGGTGGGATGGGGGAAGGGGAGTGGTAAGCGTTTAGAATTTCAGCACAACTACGTGAATATACAGTACTTAACACTACACTTACAAAAGGCTAAGATTGCAAATTTAATGTTATGTGTTTTTTTTTTTAACCACATTAAAGTATTAAAAAATTATAAAAAAGATACAATGCAAGTGTCTACAAAAATCCTATTAAGATTGGTTTTATTTGGTGTTCTTTTAGTTGGGGGGGGGGGGATGTCTTTTTTTTTTTTTTTTTTTTTTTTTAAGTTTATTTATTTGTTTTTGAGAGAGCATGTGCAAGCTCGTACATGAGCAGGGGAAGCACAGAGGTGGGGGGAGAGAATCCCAAGCAGGCTCCTCTCAGTGAGGATCCCAGCTCCGGTGTCCATCTCACGACTGCAAGATCATGACCTGAGCCGATATCAAGAGTCGGGCTTAACCGCTTAACTGGCTAAGCCACCCAGGTGCCCCTGGACAGGAGGTCTTAAAAACTTTTTCCCACAGTGACTTCATGTCACCTAGTTTTCTCTTCTTAGCTATCAAACTCCTAAAGCTAGCGTTGGGTTGAAGAAAAGGAATCCAAGCACAGGAGATGAAGATAGTTATTAATCTTCTCTTGAATCAGAATCCACTTGTTAGGTCTGTTCTTTTTTCCCAGGTATGAGAGTTTCAATCCCATCAAATACCCAGTAGGTTGTATAAAACAGAATAGAGAACAAGCTACCTTTGTGTTAAGACAGGAATTTATCCAGTATTACTGTTTTGCTTTAATACCTGGGAGCCAAGAAATGGATGCTCCCAGGCAGAGCAAGAAATGGATGCTGATTTGTCTCAAAATGAGAAGTTTGCCTGTATATTCTGATGGTAGCTTTTAGATCATTGCTGTTTTAGACTAGTGGTCCTTCTTGCTCTAGGTAGCCTTTTGCTGTTGCTACTTACATCCTATGACATTTACATGTCAGGCTCCTTTTATTTTACTTATATCTCACTTCACCTTTCAGCGACATTCATCACAGTAGACTGGTTTCTTCTTTCAGTTTCTTTGACACACCAAGGGTTTCCTGATTTTCCTCTTACTTAACTGGCTTTTTTTTTTTTTTTTTTTTTTTTAACCTACTTACCTCGTTTAGTCCCATAGCTCCCCCGCCCTCCAATGTTCACTTGTATTTTTTAAGCCCCTTGTTTGCATATCTTACCCATGTATTGCTTTTCTTTTCTTTTTTTTTCAGTTAAGAAAATACAGGTACACAGTTAAAAAAATTAAAACAAAAAACAAGTGGTTCTATAAGAAGTATAGTGGAAAACAGCAGTCCTTCACTGTCCTGTGAGATACCACCTTCAAAACTTCACTGTTACTTTTGGGGATTTACTTGCATCTTTCTAAATAATATGCTTATAATGCTGTTTTTGTCATTCCCTCACCCTTTCCCCATTTACATTCTGTTGGCTTTCTAGTATGGAGGATAAAGTTGTATTGTTTTAATCATCTTTTTCTTTTTCTCTGTCCTTCCAGTATAACAGCTTTGGGTTAAATTAATAAAACAACTTTTACCTTATTGTTAAGCCAAGAAGTATATTATGATGTATATTTACTTAAAAGTGTTTTCCTAATGCTGATTGCTTTTAATTGTTTTTAAGTTTTAATAACTTTTATTGTTTGCCATGGGTTCCTGTCACTAATTCTTGCCAAACAACTATCAGTTGCTTCTGAATACTTTTTCCTGTTTTTCAGATACATTGTCTGATTATCAGTCTGGATAATTTCCTCATAAATCATTCCTGGTGCCCTCTTCTCTCCTCCTGTATCATTTGGCCTTTTATCATCTTTGGAAGAAGCAAGTCTTCACCTTTGTGTTGCAGCTGTGTTTCTTAGATGCCTTGTTTCTCTTTGTTCTTCTGCTTCTTGATTGAGAGTTTATCTGCTATAGAAGATCACGTGATGTTGGAAATAATTTTTCACCAATTTTGATACCAGTTTCTTTGCCTTTTAGCTTTCTGTGTTTGGGGTGAGCCATTTTTTGTGTAATTGTTTTTTTTTTTTTTTTAAATATTCCATTCTTCCTCCCACAACTTTCAGGATTGTATCTTTACCTGGTATTTTGAAAAATCATGGTAATGGCCTTAGTCTGTCTGAAAAATTATATCCCTCAGGTCTGAGAAATGCATGTTGGCTCAAACTTTTCATTATTTGATGTTACCTTCATAGGAAAGAGTCAGTTTCTTCTCATTCTTACATGTGTCAGTTTGGTGAAATGACTAGTAGATAGCCTAAGCCAGTTATGGGAAATCTGATGATTTAGAGTGACAACCCTGGCGTGTAACCTGGGGATAGATACACGAATGAGAGTTAATCCTGGCCAGAGAGAGAAGTGATCAGAGGCATATGTGTGGGGAGGGGCGGAGGGAGGAGTGGTGACTTAGAGCATCTGATTTTGTGTATGACAGAATTCTAGAACAGAGTAGGTCCTATACAGATAAGTTAGGAAAAAAGAATTATTTTGTCATAGTAGACCTTATAAACCAAATATTGAGGAGAAAATTATTCATGATATTTGTTATAGATGATAAGGCAGGCTTTATTTAAGGGAGGCTTTTGCAAAAGATATAGGGACCACTGCAGTGGGGTCATGAATTGGGAGGGAGAGATTGGGTTCGACTCTGAATATAGTATGGGGAAATGAATTATACCCAGGGAGCAGGGAGAGAGTACGTTGCCCAAGTCAGGCTAGAGTGATCAGACATCACCTGTGGGGTGGCAGGATGGTGGGGGCGGGGGGAGGGGGGGTGGATTCTGGCCAAACGAGTTTAGCAGGATTCTTGCTAATATTGGACAATGCAGAGAGAAACACAGAAGTCCAAAATGTTGAGGCCTGGTTGAAAATGCCCTCAGAGCAACCTGAGTTGAGTCTGCTTAAGGAGAGAATCTTTGTCACAATGCACGGAGATAAGAAAAAGTGATCTGTCTAGGGAACTGTTGGGAGGAAGCAAGGATTTGGTAAGGATGGTTGGTGACACTGCATCGTGCAAGGCCTTGCACTGTCTGTGATTCCTGTATAGGCAACTAGTTCTCCATCTTTTCCCCTCCATGATAATGTACCTAATACTTGGCCTTTTCTGGGACTGTGCACAATCCTGGAAAGCCAGCTCTTTCATTTAATAAAACATAATGGCATGCAAAGAGGATGATGTTACGTATCGAATATCATATGCACACACGTCCTATTCTAAGTGACTTGTGGTACAGCATTTAAAACCTCTTCATAAAGAATCCAACACTTGATTTTGGAAAGAGCAAAATATATGTACCTCTAGTAAAGCTTAGGGAGAGGGCAGAAGGAGCATATATATAAAACATCAGGAATGAGAAAGGGATATAACCGTAATTAAAAACTATATGAGTATATGAGGTACAGCCAAACAGTAATTAACTTTAAAATCTTAGTGAAACAGGTGGTTTGTGACAAAGATGCAAATCATGAACTACAATTCATAAAGTTCACAGTGGTGGTAGATAGAAGTTTTCCAAAATTCGGATTTTTGCTTGGTATCTTAAACTGTGGTATTAACTCATTTAATCCTTGCAGTAATCCTATGAGGTAGTTGCTATAAAATATCCATGTTTTACAGAGCACAGGGAGATGAAGTGTCTTACCCAAGGCCACACAAAACAAAGCTAAAATTCAAAACCTACCTAGCCAAGGTTCCAGAGCCCACACTTTTATCCACTGCACTTAACTCTGGCATTAAAAAGGGTAAACTGTTTGGATACTTTGGTGTTATAAATACCATTAGTAGCTGCAGTGCCCACTGGGGAGCCTTAGGCTCAAAAGTCATTCAGACAAGTAAGACCTGATTAAGTCACACTTGATGTCAGATTGACATAGAAGGATATTGGACAGGAAACGGCATGCCAGCAGAGCAGTGACAGGCATTCCTCTTCCACGAGAATCCTTGCAGTTTTGTGTAGGGGTTAGTTTTTGGTTCACGAAGTGACAGCTCAGGTAGGAGAATGAGACTCACATAAGTGGGCACAGAACTACTCTGTCATAGTAGTTTCCTGTGGTTGCTGTGACAAATTGCCACAAACTGGGTGGTTTAGAACAACTGAAATTTATTCTCACAGTTCTACAGGCCAGGAGCCTGAAATCAAGGGCGACAGGACTGCAGGGCAGTATTCTCTGGAAGCTCTAGCGAAGAATCACTTCTTTGCTTCTTTTCAGCTTCTGGTGGCTGGTCTTCACATCTCTGTCCCCTCTGTGTGTCTCTCTGAAAACCTTTACTCCTGCCTCTCTTACAAAAGGATACATGTGATTGCATTTAGGGTCCACCCAGATAATCCAGGAGCAGCACCTCCTCTCAAGACCCTTAACTTGATCACATATTTTGCCATATAAGGTCATCTTTTGTTCATCCTACCGCATCTGGTTGGAACACACATACCTATCCCAAATAGGAACCAATATCTTTGTAATTTTTATGGGCAGCATACTCTCCCTGCCTTTTCAATAGGGACATGTCCAGCTAAGAGTCCCTATACTGAAGAAATCTCAAAGCTATGGCATCCTTCTCTTTTTGCAGTTCTCTCACTTTAGATTTATTTCATCACTAGGATATTTACCATAATTGTGTTGTTGCTAATACATACATCTGACATTTCACCTTTATCAAAGGTTTTAGAAGTAGAAGAACTAGTTAACCCAAGGTCTGATTTGTCCATAAAAGAGAATGGGTTTTGTGGACCTACTCATAGTGACATATTATTTAGAATATGTCACAAATGATTACTATATATTGTTTTTTTGTAACCTTTCATGATTTGTTGATACTCTGATAGGCTTTGGGAGCAGCAGTGAGTTGATGATGGTACACAGGGTTCTTTTTCTTTCTTTCCAAAGATGAGGGTGTGTCACTGAGGATTTGTTTCAGGTTTTATAGATACTGAAAAGATACCGTAACCTTTGAATAGTAGCAAAAGATGTTTTTAAGGATTGGAGAAACAAAGTAGTAACATGATGGTTTGGGGCCGTTAGGCAAGCATGAAGGAAGGAACAGGAGAGTAATACCAGTTATTCCAATGTCAAGAGACAGTATTCTACAGTGCCAAAAAATTACATTCATTAATACCATCACCAATCTCATCGGAAAAACCTTTAAATTTTGGGAAGCTGTCAAGCTCACAGTGGAGGTAGATATAAGTTTTCTAACTTTCTGATTTCTGCTTGACATCTCAAGTTTGATCATTGGCATCAGATTACTGCTACTTGCTTTTCTTGAAATGACAGGCTCATTTCATTCGTTTTTAAGAAAATGTCTTCCAAGTACCTAAGTTTGAGTAAGCATAGTTTGTTAGTCATTCTTCTCCTTTTTTTGTTTATTTGTTTTGAGAGAGAGAGAGAGAGAGAGAGAGAGAGAGAACGAGCAAGTGAGTTGGGAGGGGCAGAGAGAGAGGAGAGAGAGAATCCCAAGCAGGTTCCACTGTCAGTGCAGAGCCTGACTTGGGGCTGGATCCCAAGAACTGTGAGATCATGACCTGAGCCGAAATCAGGACTCTGACCCTTAACTAACTGAGCCACCCAGGCGCCCCGTTAGTCATTCTTTTGAAGAAAAATGGTGTTGCGTGAAAAGAGACTAGTTCTGTTTACAACTGAAAACCTCACGTATGCTTTCCCTCAATACAACCATTGCACCTCCGTATGGAGCAGAAATGCTTTAAATGAAGTTCCCATGTTGCCACACATGTTATTAAAACTGTGTACTAAAGGGTTGACATTTAATAAAATGATTTTTACTGTTTAATCAAGGATATTCTTTAAAATTTTAAAAATGTTTATTCTTGAGAGAGGGAGAAAGAGAGACAGAGACAGAGAGCATGAGCAGGGGAGGGGCAGAGAGGGAGACACAGAATCTGAAGCAGGCTCCAGGCTCTGAGCTGTCATTACAGAGCCTGATGCAGAGCTCGAACCCACGAACCGTGAGATCATGACCTGAGCTGATCATGACGCTCAACCGACTGAGCCACCCAGGCGCCCCACATCAAGGATATTTTTAAGTGAAACTGACATTAACAAGAAAAAAACTATACGTGCTTGGTAGTCAAGATAATGACGATGTCTGGTTCAGTTTGGTGCCTCTGGCTTAACTCCTGCTAAGTTGCCAGCAGTTTTACTAACCATTAATTTTGCATCATCAGTATAAATGTCAGCAGAGTTAAAAAGCGAAATAACATCTTAGTATTAACAATGAAAATAACTTTGACTCAGCAGACCTCCGGAAAGGGTTTAGGAGACATCCATTTGTCTGTGAACCACTTTGAAAACAGCTGCTTTAGGGGATTATGGCATGTATTTTTTATTTATTAAAGTCTGAGTGGTATATTTTCCCTTTTCTTGGGCAATGCAAGATTCATAGAAACTTTACCCTTCACCCCTCCTTTATTCTATCATTGTTGTACATATTAATTCTGTATATGTTTTAAACATAAAATATTACTGTTGAAGTTGTCACCCACATGTTTAAGATTTTGTTTGCTTGTCATTTCTTCCTGCATCCTTTACCTTTCTTTTGAGATTATTTTCTTTTTTTTATGTGGGCTGGCTGTATTCATAGATGTGAATATGTCTTTATTTTGCCTCATGAAGTGTGTATTGAGGTTTTGTTATTGTTGTTTTGCATATGGGCTTTCAGTTTTTCCACCACCATTTGTTGAAGACAGTCCTTTCTCTGTTGAATTGCCTTTGCACCTTGTCCAAAAACAGTTGACTGTATTGGCATGGTTCTGTTTCTCGATTGTCTGTTTTGTTCCACTCATCTATATGTTTCTCCTTTCCTCAATACCACACTGTCTTGACTAGTGGTCAAGCTACAGCTTATTATATTGTCTTGAAATCAGATAATAGGAATCCTCTGACTTTGTTCTTTTTCAAAATTGTTTTTTGAAATTCTAGTTCCTTTTTTTGCACATCACCTTTATTTTTTTAAAGCTAATTTCCTATATCAAAATTTTTATTTTTTATTTTTAAAATATAATTTTTTGTCAAATTGGCTAACATACAGTGTGTAAAGTGTGCTCTTGGTTTTTGGGCTAGACTCCCGTGGTTCATCACTTACATACAACACTCTGTGCTCATCCCAATAAGTACCCTCCTCAATGCCCGTCACCCATTTCCCCCTCTGCACATAACCTTTAGATCACTTTGTCAGTATGTGCAAAGGAGCATGCTGAGATTTTGATTGGGACTGCATTGAATCTATATAAATGAGGGAGAATTGATATTAATAACATTTCCTATTTTGTGAACATGGTATATTTCTCTGATTGTTTTGGTGTTCTTTGGTTTCTTTCATCAGTGTTTTGTTGTTTTCCACACACAAGTCATATACATTTTTGTTAGATTTATACCTAAGTACTTCATTTTTGGGGAGTAATATAAGTGGTATTAAAAAAATTTTTTTCAATGTTTATGTATTTTTGAGAGAGAGAGAGAGAGCGCGCATGAGCATGAGCGGGGGAGGGGCATTGAGAGAGAGGGAGACACAGAATCCGAAGCAGGCTCCAGGCTCTGAGCTGTCAGCACAGAGCCCGACGCGGGGCTCGAACCCACAAACCATGAAATCATGACCTGAGCTGAAGTCGGACGCTCAACTGACTGAGCCACTCAGTCACCCCTATAAGTGGTATTTTTTAAACTTTCAAATTCCAATTATTCATTGCTCATGTATAGGAATACAATTGACATTATAGCTTGATTATTATACTTATCAGTTCTAGTAATTTCTGTAATTTTAACTGCAACTTGTCACAGTCTACCTTCAAATATATTTTCCTTATGTCATGTATAGTATGGACTTTAACAAGAATGTACTTCCATCTCACCCATTCTTGTCTTTTGAATAATTGTCATACATTTTCATTCTATATATGTTACAAACCCTAAAACACGTTGTTACTGTTTTTTACTTTTATATAGCCTCTCTTAAAAATTAAACTTCGAGGGTGCCCATGGATGGCTCAGTTGGTTAAGTGGCGGACTCTTGCTTTAGGCTCAGGTCATGATCTCATGGTTCCTGGGATTGAGCCCCGCTTTGGGCTCTGTGCTCACAGCACGGAACCTGCTTGGGATTCTCTCTCTCCCTCTCTTTCTGCTCCTCCCCTGTTCGCACGTGTGCATGAGCTCTCTCTCAAAATGAATAAATAAAATTTAAAAATAAAATAAACTTCAAGGTAAAATTTACATATATTCTATTCCTATTTTTAGGTGTTTGGTGATTTTTGACAAATGTATACACTATGTGGTCTTTTGAAGATTGGCTTCTTTTACTCAGCATAATAGTACCTTTGAGATTCATTCATGCTATATCAATAGTTTTATTCCTTTATATTGATAAGTAGAATTCCATTGTATAGGTGTACCACAGTTTATCCATTTACCTGTTGAAGGATATTTGAATTGTTTCCAGTTTTAATTGATTATGAATAATGCTGCTATATAAACGGTAGTTTTTGGTATGTATGTGTATAGGTTTTGGTATGAACATAAGTTTTCACTTCTTTAGGGCAGATACTTAGGAGTGAGATTGCTGGGTCATGTGATAGATGTATGTTTAACTTTGTACTTACTTGTCAAATTGTCTCCTAAAGTGGCTGTACCATTTTGCATTCTCACTAGCAATGTGTGAGAGTTCCAGTTCTGCATCTTCGTTAACACTTGGTATTGTCACATTAAAAAAAAATTCATGAACCTTGAGGGCACTGTGCTAATGAATTAGGTCAAAAAGAGAAAAGGCAAGTACTGTATGATCTCACCGTAACTGTGTGTGGAATCTAAAAAAGTAGAACCCATAGAAGGAGAGAGTAGATTAGTGTTTGCCAGGGGAGATGTTGGTCAAAAGGTAAAAACTTCAGTTGTAAGATGGGTAAGTTGGGGGGGAATCTAATGTATAGCCTGGTGATTTTAGTTAACAGTACTGTATTGTATTCTTGAGAGCTGGCTGCTGAGTGAGTAGATCTTAAGTGTTCTCACTACACATATAACCATATGAGGTGATGGATTTGCCAGCTGACCTTATTGTGATAATCATTTCGCAATGTAGACGTATATCAAATCATCACATTGTAAACCTTACACTTAACATGATGTTTATATGTCAGTGATATCTCAGTAAAGTGAGAAAAATTTTTTAGCCATTCAGTTACATATGTAATGGCATCTCATGGTTTTGATTGATTTCTGTAGCTTTATAATGGGCCTTAAAATTGGGTCATAGGAGTCCTTCAGCGTCATTCTTTTCCAAAATTATTTTGACTATTCTAGTTTCTTTGTTTTTACATTTAGATTTTATGATCACTTCATCTGTATCTACGGACAAATCCTGATGGGATTTTGTTCGGGATTGCATTAAATCTATAAATTAGTTTAGGGAGAGTTATTTTAATGCTATTGAATCTTCTAATTCATGAACATAGGATTTCTGCACTTATTTGGGTCTTTGAATAAATCATCGCTGTTTTGTAGTTTTCAGCATACGGATTCTGCTACACATATTTTGTTAGAATTATATGTACATATTTCATATTTTTGGAGCTACTATAAATGGCATTTAAAAATTTTGTTTCCAATTATTCATTGTTAGGGCATAAAAATGCAATTTATTTTTTGTATATTGAACTTGTATCTTGCGACTTTGTTAAACTTGCTTATTAGTGATAGGAGGCCCCCCACCTTGATTTTTGGAGGGGGGGTCAGTTGTGTTTTAAGGAGATATTAAAAAAATAAGAAAAATGTCTTTTGTAATTGTCCATACAGTTACCATTTCTGATGGTCTTTATTCTGTGTTCTGCATCAAGATTTTCATCTGGTATAACTTTCCTACTGCCTGAGAATTTTTTTTTTTAACATTTCTTAGATTGTAGGTCTGCTAGTGTTAAATTCTTTCAACTTTTGTGTATCTAGAGAAGTGTACTTTTACCTTTTTTTTACAAGATGGTTTTGCTGAGTATAGAATTGTAAGTTGGCAAATTTATTTTCCTTTCCTTTCAGTAACTGTAAAGTTCTGTTTTATTCTAGCTTGCATTGATTCAGGCAAGAAAATTTTCTATGCTTGTGTTGCAGCCTGAAAAGTCTTTCTAGGCAGTAGGCTTGAGGTAGTTTTAGGGCTTACATACTTTTTTTTCCTACCCTCAAAGATTACGGTTATGCATTCTCCAGTATCCAACGTCTGAAAACATTTGTTTCACACATTTTCTCTTGTTTTTAAGTTATTTCATTCAGGAGTAAATTTGGTCCATTTCACTTCATCTTGCCTGCAAGCAGAAGTCCAAAGACTTAAGAATTTTAAACATCAAAATTCCTCATAGAGTGGAAGATTAAAATGTCAGTAAACATGTCATTCTAGCAATTCGGATGTATGTCTTACATAGAGAAACTAGATTTAAGGTTTTTCCTAAGACTAATGGGTTCATACTTTATTTCACTGATTTCAAATAGAAATTTATTTATTTTTATCTATTTTTAAGTTTTTAATGTTTATTTATTTTTATTTTTGAGAGAGGGTGCGTGCTCAAGCACGTGAGCAGGGGCAGGGCAGAGAGAGAGGGAGACACAGAATCTGAAGCAGACTCTACGCTCCAAGCTGTCAGCACAGAGCCCAGCGTGGGCTTGAACCCACGAACCATGAGATCATGACCCGAGCTGAAGTCGGACGTTTAACCGACTGAGCCACCCAGAAATAGAAACTTAAGTATGAGCTTACTAGAGATGTAAACTAAGTTGAAATGGTGTTTTGGATGGTCACTTTTCATATTTTACATAAAAACATTTTAAATGAGTATTTAGTGTTAAGGCATTTTTCTTTTAATTCCAGATTCCTGGTACAGTGTGCTTTAAGGACTGATTGTTTAGATGAACTTTTTCAGATTAGTGGAGCAAATTTTTAGAAGAGCTGCTAATAATAGGAGATATTGAATATGCTTGATACTTTTATTACTTTTATTCTTTCAATTTCTGAGTTAAAAACTTTTCAAGTCATACTGGAAAAATTTGTTATGATAGGCTGGGGTAGGGTTACCTTTTAGTAGTTTCTTAGACACGAACCCTTGTGAAATATCTAAGGAGTGGGTCATGCAACTGTTTGTTCCCTGATCTTTATTAATCAACAATTTGTGTTTTGCTGTGTTGCTCATTCTTAACAGTTTGTAGATCACAGTGGCAGACCAAATTTTCCTCAGTAGTCTTTTGAGTGTTACTGATTCTTAGGAGTTTTATATATTCTGAATGTGGATGCTTTCTCACCATATGTGTTGAAAAGTGTTATTTTCCCAGTTTGTGACTTGCCTTTATACTTGTATGCGTGCGTGCGTGTGTATGTTATAAACTAAAGTCCCAAACGTTGATGTCATTGAATTAATCTTATCAACCTTTTTTTCATGACTAGCATTTTTTTTTTTTTTTTGTCTATGTTTAAAGCATTCCTAGCCTATGCTGAAAATCAAAGTCATTTTGCTGTTTTCTTATAGGTTTAGGTAGCTTTGCCTCTTACATTTAGGTCTTTAACTCGTGGGATAGGTTTTTGTATGTGTGGATATAGAAGTCTAATGTCTTTTTTTTTTCCTTCCTTCTTACAAATAGTCTTTTGACTCACCATCATTTTTTGATTAGGTTATTATTTGCCTGTTTTGTTAGAAGTTTGCATATATATGAAGGTGTGTTTCTGAGCTCTTTAGTCTGTTGCTAAATACTTGTATTTATGTGTCAATTCTCTTTATTTCTGTATTGTTATTGTAATTCATGATACCTGGTACAGTGCCAACTTTCTTTTGGTTATATTTGTGTAGTGTTTCTTTCTCTGTCTTTTTTCTCTAAATCTTTTTTATATTATATTTTAGATGTGTTAATAAATTGCATAAATCTGTAATAAAAAGTGTTGACAATCTTTTTTAAAAAATGTTTATTTTTGAGAGAGAGCACACGTGTACGTGGCGAGGGCGGGGTGGGCGAGGATCTGAAGCAGACTCTGTGCTGACAGCAGCGAGCCCGATGTGCGGTTCAAACTCACAAACTGAGAGATCATGACCTGAACCAAGGTTGGATGCTTAACCAGCTGAGCCATCCAGGCATCCTGCTAACAATCTTTTATTCTTAGCTAGCATATTTATTCTATTTTCATTTTGTTGTGGTTAATATATTGCATTAAGCAATATTCATTTAATAGATCCACATATTGATCACCTTTTTTTTTTTTTTTTTTTTTTTTTTTTTTTTTTTTTTTGCTCTGCTCTTTTTCCATGTTTAGTGACGTTTTGAATATAAAGAATTTACTTCAGAGCTGTAGAAATTCTTTTTAGGCCAGGGATGTCACAGTAGTGTGTTTGATTTGGGCCTATACTTTGGATTGCTGTTAGTTGAGGACTGCATGTAGTTAAATTCTTGCTTGAAGATTTTATCTTCTACCCAGGTCGAATGAATTTGGGGTTTTGGTTACAAATACTCGAGGTTTTCCTCTCCAATCATTGCCATTATGGAATGGATAGTTTTCCTCATCTTTCAATGCCAGTTTTAAAAGAAAAATTTAAAAATTGTATTATCCTATTTTAGTTTACACTTAGGTTGAAGGTGTAGCCCATTGAGGTCTCAGTGTTATGGGGAGAGTGTCTTATTTGACTCCTCTTCTTGGGTGGTCCCCAGCTTTGTGTTCTGCCCCTGAATGAGGCCTCTAAACCCAGCACTCAGGTTCACACACACTTTCAGATGTCCTCAGTGCAAAAAATTGTTTCAGCACTCTCTCTACCCCCCTCCCCCAAGTTCTCATCCCCCTTACCCCTCAAGCCCATTCTTCCTAATTAATTTTCTTACTAGGGAAATTTCACATTAAGAACCTTGTCTTACTCCCACTGCCACAGTTGGTTGTCTTGACATTTTTAGTTTTCTGCAGAGTGGTTGTCCAGGTTGCTTGAAACCCCAACCCTTTTCATTTTATGACCTGTATGGAAAAATAGTTTGTACTCACTCATGACCAGTAGAAACTATTGAAGGTGCTTAAGATGGGTGATGGTGCATAAACAATGGCTCTGGCTGAGAGGTTCAGGCTGCCCTGGCACCTTGGCTGATTTTGCCTGGCAGCCCCAGAGGCTGAGGCTACCTCTCTTTCATTCAGCACTCCTGGTAATCTATTCCCAGTGCATGTGTTAGAAAGCATTCTATGTAGAATATAAATCACAGAAACAGAGCTGCATGTTAAGTTTTTTCGTTGATGAGAAAGGAAGGGAATTATAGATCCTGAATCATGCTGGGCCAGTACAAAATGACACAGGAAAGAAAAATGTAATTAGCTAGGTTCTTTCTTTACAATAGAAGAAAATATTGGTGACGGTTCATCAGGTCAGGGGCTGGGGATTTTCTAATTTTGAGCCTAACATACCTACTGTAAAGGAAGTGGTGGTTGGTTTTGAGAAAATAGGAACCTTTTACATCAATAACTTGGTAAAGAATTCAAAGGCAAATGCATACTGGGAAGGGATATTCTGCCACAACGTTGTATGTAAAAGTCTTTTACATATAAATAGCACCTGACAAATCATTTAGGAAAAACTGTTCATAATCCAGTAGAGAAATGTGCACAGTCTACAAACAAGTTAATAGTTCATGAAAGAAGTAATAAACTCAGTTAGTAAATATTTGGAAAAAGTAATCAAAGAACTGAAAATGAGCATTGCTGGTGGAAGATTACATTGGTTCTGCTTTGCTGGTGGGATTATCAAAGCTAAATTGTGCTTTCTGTTTGTGAGGAATTTATCCTAAAGAAATATAAATTGTCCAAATTATGTTCATTGGGTAATAATAGGAAGAACTTGGTTAACAACCAGATTCTCTTCAGTAGAAACAAATTGTGGTTTAGCTGTTCAGTAAAATGCTATGAGGTGTTAATTTTGATATATATCTATGTTTTGGTATGGTAAGCGGTTAATACTGAATTAAAGAAATAGTACAAATCTTTGTGTGCAGTTTTATAAACTATTTGAATATATGCATAGAGAAAAGTCTCTAAGGGTATATTCAGACTGGTTAAAAAGCTTTTTTGTTTTTTTCTTAAAGTGCTGTCTTTGGGGAGGCGCCTTTACTGTGTTGCAGATTCTCTAGTTATAAGGATTGTTCATTTATTTAGTAAATAAATTGAAGTGCTTACTACCTATTAGACATTGTAGAATTAAGGGGCACATGGGTAGCTCAGTCAGTTAAGCGTCTGACTTCAGCTCAGGTCACGATCTTGAGGTTTGTGAGTTTAAGCCCTGCATCGGGCTCCTTGCGCTGACAGTGTGGAGCCTGCTTGGGATTCTCTGTCTGTCTGTGTGTCTGTGTGTCTGTGTCTCTCTCTCAAAATAAATAAACTTAAAAAAATTGTAGAATTCAAAGCAGATGATGTTCAGTGGAGCTTATGCTGATAAATGCGATGGCTCCTCCCCGCTCTTTCCTCCAATGGAATGTTTGGTCCTTTTTATGTGCATTTATTATTATTATTATTTTAGAAATGTGTATAAAACAAATGAATGCATACTTTACAACCACAGATATTAACTTGAACTGTATATATTATAGCAAGTATCCAGGTTATAGCAGGCATAATAGATACAGGTTTTGGTTTTTTTTTTTTTTTTGCCTTTATGCAAATTTGGTCTGCTTAATTTTGTTGTATATGGCTTTATTCCTTTTTTGTATATTTTTGGAAATCTTAAATAAATGTGTACAGCTGAAATGACAGGGATTGCGTATAAGATTGCCTCTGTCTTCCTCTAGATAAATAATAGACCCTATGGAGTAGCAAGCAAATTAGGTAAAATATAAGCTATAATGCCTACTGTTTTATATGGGAAATCACAAGATTACTTTGGGCTTTTGTCATAGAAATCACTCTGCTGAAATTCTGTCTCCTATATTCCTTACCTTCAAATTTAAAATATACATCGTTTTAAAGATTATTCAAAACTTAATATACATACTTGATTTGAAGAAACTTTATAAATAACTTGACTATGCCCTGTCTACACGGTGTTACATTTAGCATGATATAGAAAAGAAATATTTGGAAAATAACATAGGCATTTTGACACAATAGCTTTTTTCAAATTTAATGCTGGCCCTGGGAGGGTATACGTCTGTACATGCGTGCTGATGTAGAGTTTATTCATTTGTCTGCGTGCCATCAACGATAAAGGTTAAAACCTACTAACTCTGGAGAATTAGTAGTAATCCAGCAACTTGTTGACAGATCAGACAGGATAGCCTAGTGTGCTTTGTTGCAGCTGTATTTGGCCTTTTTTTTTTTTTTTTGCCAAATATACTAGAAAGAGACAATAACAACACTAGATAAACTAAGGAGATATAATGCAGAAGATACAAAAAAGTAGGGTGAAGCCTTCATCTCGAAAATGTTATATGTGTTGCCTGAATTGGTGTATTATCCTTTTATATTTATAGGTATATATATATATATATATATATGAACAGTAGTGTTTTTCTGCCAAAGGTGGCTTTTGAATTTGGGGACTTGGTGTTTTTGTTCGTTTGGATTGTGTGTCTTTTTTTTTTTTTTTTTTTTTTTAATTGTTGCATTTCATATGATTTAAAGTAAAGCAAAGTGAGAAAATCTGGTAAAGAACTGTGAGGCTAAGTCTTCCTGTGGCATGGTGGGAGCAGGAAGTGGCGATCTTACGCTTTTCTGCTTGGTGTAGAGGGAGCTAGTGTGTAGGAGTGTAAGAGGAAGAGCTGCTTATGGGGTCCTTAATATTGGAAATGACTTCTAGGTCCTTAGGCATGGTCTGAGTTGAACACCTTACTGCTTACCCTGTACTGTAACCTCAGATACTGTTTGAATCCTACTTGGTAACTATCACCTTGAGCACAGGATTTGCTTTCTTTGCGGCTCAGTTTTCCTATCAATGAAGTAGGGTCTCCCTATTTCATATAGACATTGTGAGGATTCAGTGAATAAATATTTGTAAAGTGCTTAGAATAATGCCTGGTACATATCAAGGCCTCTAATATTAGCTATTTGAGCAACTTACTAAGTTATCTAGTTTTGATTTCAGTAGTGTATTTCTGTAAGAATATTTTGTAATAGCAAAGCATTTTCAATAGTTTGTTTGAAAAGAATGGTATGTAGGGTGCCATGATAGCATCGTGCAGGATGCTTGCTTACTCTTTAGTATCCAGCACATCCACTGAATGAAGAGCAGTAGGTCCAGAGAGGCTGAGAAATCCAGGAGCAAGACTGAGGTGCTTAAATTTTGTTATACTGCCTTTATTGTGATGCAGAAGATGTATATTAGTTGAAAATTGGAGAGAGGGAGATAGGGTAGATTAACAAACATGTACGTTCTTGCATCTTCTCTAAATTGTTAAGTATGGGTAACAGTTAACTAGATTCCTTTTTCCTTTATCCTTTTTGTATGTATTAATGATTATTTCATTAGGTGGCTGGGATTTTTAAATTTATCTTCTTTTAAAAAAATTATTTTTTGGAGGGAGGGAGAGAGCGAGTGAACATGTATGTGAATAGCAGAGGTGCAGAGAGAGAATCTTAAGCAGACTCCATGCCCAGCGTGGAGCTCCACGCAGGGCTCGATCTCAGGACAATGAGATCATGACCTGAGCTGAAATCAAGAGTCGGACGCTCAACCAATTGAGCCACCCAGGTTCCTTGCCCCACCCCCCCGCCCCGCCTTTCTTTTAAAGGAAGGAAGAGGGCTGCATACTCATTTGTTAAATAAAATAATTCTCAGAGACAGTCATCAGTGTCAGGCTTCTTTGCAACTCCACTGTTCTAGAAATTTAGGCTTCTGCTTTCCTCTGCTCCATCCTCAGCTTTTGCTTCCGCCATCTAGGTGATTCCAGCGGTGGGGGGGGGGGGGGTTGAAGGAGAGCATGTCCTTCCTGGTATGCCATTGGCCAGAACTTAACCTCAGACTGCACCCACAAGGATGGCTGGGGATCCCAGTATTTGTTCTGTAGAAACATATGTGTAATTAAATTAGGGGTTCTCTTAACAGAGAAAGAAGAGAAAGGATATCAGGGACACCTAGAATCTGAAGCAAGTTGCAGAAGAACAATGTGTATATATAAGTGGGGAAAAATCTATCAGCTTGCATCTGCACAAAATCACCTTGAATAAAGTAGGAAAGTTTTAATGTTTGTTGCTTCTGGGAACGGGAATTGTCTGGCTGGGATCAGGATTAGGAGACAGACTTTTTACTGTATACCCTTTAGAATTGGTGATATGTACATTTTAATTTTCAGCAACAGTAAACAGGTATGGAAGTCTGATATACCAGTTCAGGAATAGCTAGGTCATTAAGAATCAGTAATTCTTAAGATTATCATTTTAAGTGTGCAACGTTTCCCTCATTTAAAAAATGTGAGTTGAAATTTCAAAAAATGATTTAGATTCAGGTAGTTTCAACTCTTTAAGATTTGTAAGGTGTTTGAGAAGTAGCCAGGCAAAGGCATTGCTGAATGTTTGGAAAAGGGAAGAATTCTCGTTATTTTTGAGACATATTTCTGGGAACGATATCAGCTTTAACAGTGCAAACATTTTTAGGGCTTGAAGGGAACACGTCAGGATACTGTATTTATTTAGAAATTAATTATGGAAATTCAAGTAAAATAAACTAATCATGCAATTAATTCAGGAGAGATGCACTCACGTGTGTGTGTGTGTGTGTGTGTGTGTGTGGGTTTGTATTATATATAATATTATACTTTGTTTATATCATAGAAGCCCAAGGAATCTTTTTAAAAAATGCAGCTCTTGAATTGTTTCCAAAGTAAGAAGTCTCTTTTCTAACTTTCACTAAGATAGCTTAGTAATTTATGCTTTATTTCTTTGCATCGATATGAGCCAAAGATGGCACATTTAATTTTTGGCATATTTAAGTTTTCCTCTTTTCTGATTGAACTGGAGTAAACTTGCTTATAAGTTATACCCATTCATTGGTCTGATGTTTGGAGTACCCAAAGTGCAGTTAATCTTATTTCCTAACAGACAGCTTTCTGAATTTTTGAGTAAAGCTTTAGCATCCCTGATAGTTCTCTTCAGTTAAACTTCTGCACTGACAGCGTGGAGCCTGCTTGGGATTTTCTCTCTCTCCTCCTTTCTCTCCCTGTTCTCTCAAGATAAATAAATAAACTTTAAAAAACTTAAAAAAAATAATTTTCGTACAATAGTTCCTCCATTCTTCACCAAAATTGTAGCTCTCTATAAGTTACCACCCGTTAAAATGTGGCACTCAGAACTGGCGATAATGTTAGAGATCTGGTCAGAGTAGGTAGACTGTGGCGAGCTGATCATTGGTGTTGATTTGTATAATATGCTTTATTAATTAGGGTCATGAGTACTTTTTTACTAGCCGTATTTCATGGATGACATGTTGACCTGTAGTCTGCTTAAATCCCTTAATCTTTTTCAAGTACTCAGGTGGCTGCCAAGCCATCTTGTATATCTCTGGCTGGCTTTTAGGACTTATGTGCAAGACTGCATGCTTATCTTTATTATACTCAACCTGAAAGTTTTGGTTCATTTAAAATCATTGGGGTATTTAAATCTACATTAATTTTCTCTACAATTTGTATGTCCCAGCTACTTTAGCTAATCTTTTAAATTGGAAAAAAAAAGTCATTTGTTTAAAAGTTGCCTATATTTAGCAATTCTAAAATATTAACAAGTGTCAGGGCGCCTGGGTAGCTCAGTGGGTTAAGCTTAAGTCCAACTTTTTCGGCTCAGGTCATGATCTCACAGTTCGTGGGTTCGAGTCCCGCATCAGGCTCTGCGCTGACAGCTCAGAGCCTGGACCCTGTTTCGGATTCTGTGTCTCCTTCTCTCTTTGCCCCTCTCCTGCTCGCTCTGTCTGTCTGTCTGTCTCTCTCTCAAAAATGTAAAAAAAACACAAAAAACAACAAGTGTTGTATTTTAGCTAGACCCTGACCAAGTTTATCATACAAGATTGTAGTTTTTAAGCAATTTTTAATGTTAACATTAAAAAAGTAAATTGGTTACAGGTCTGTGTTTAATGAGCTCTAAACTTCAACTGTCAAGGTTTAGAAATAGAGGGCAGTAATAATCTCACTGTTCTGAGATAACTGATTTTTCAGATAATAAATATAAAGCAGATACTGAGCACAAATTATGTTGAACATTGTGGAAAATTATACTGTAATGGGAGGAAGATATTGACATTCTGTACTTAGCTGGGAGGTTTTTAGTTTACTCTTCTTTGATTCTAGTATTTAATGATTAACTTTATTCTCATTCTCACTGTTTTTTACAGTAGGTGATAAGGATTATAGATGTGTAAGCCACTAACTAGAAGAATCCATAGGATGTAAAAGATTTTTGTGAAAAGCATTGTTTATCCCCGGTGAACTCCATTATTTTTACAGGCTTTTCATTTATGAACATGAGAAATTTTACTTTCTTAATATTTAGCATATGGATTAAATATTCACTTGTTTCTAAGCTTTAAACATCATCCAGCTGTACACTATCCATTAGCCACATGTCTATTTAAAGAGAAATAAAAATTAAAATGATATAATTTAAAAATTCAGTTGTTGACTTCTAGCCATGGTTCAAGTGCTCAATAGCCACATGTGCCTAGTGGATAGTATATTGGGCAGGACAGATTATAGAACATTTTTATCATCGTAGAAAGTGCTCTATTGAATGGTGCTGATCTAGATGGAAATGATTTTCATTAAAATTTCTGACTATCCTCACATTAGAGGTAGGATGATTCCTAGAGGAAAGCATAATAATTTTTTAATGGTTTTTATAAGAATAGAAATGGTAGAGGTTAATTATGAAACAATCTAGGAAATAGAAGTAAAAAGAACAAATAAATAATGTTTCTGTATGACTTTGTATTTTTAACATTTGTTTTATAGTCTAGTCCTTTTTTCCCTGTGTACACTGTATGGGGATGATTTTACTTGCGTATACTTCAAGTAAAAACAGCAAGAATATAAAAGCAACTATTTTAACAGGCAATATTTTTGATTTATAGAAGTCTATCTAAACTTTGTTCTAAATCTAAACTATCTATATAGATCTTCTAGGTGTATAGCCTTTTGACTAAAAATGTTATTGTAAAAATACTGTGTTTCATTCTAGATTATTGTATGAGTTAGGAGTATTGGAAATTATCCCCAGTTATTTTCCTTTAAATGCTTTTAAAAAATTGTTAGTATTTGCCTGTATCTAATGCCAGGGTTTTCCTCAAACACTTCAAATAAATTCATGAGGTTTCACTACGAAGTGGTGACACGGGCACTTGGAAACTTTGTTCTGACTTTTTGCTCCTCTTCATCTTATTCAATATTTGGCTCTGTCAGCATCATCTTTGACCAGCACTATCTGTTGGTAGGTACATGCTGCCTTTGTTGGAAATGATTATGAACTTGATAGTGAAGCCTGAGTGTATGGGTGGGTAGGCGAATTGAAAGTCTGTCCATTCTGGCTTTTACCTGGTTTTATGCTTCACGATGATCAGAGTTATGTATGGTATTCATTTTCGATGTGTTCCTTTGTTTTGTGGGCACTGGAAGATAAGGCAGTAGATCATGGTAGTGGCATCAAGGTATGGCCATAGGACGGGAGTATAGAGTGTTGCCATCTGTTTGCTTATTAGATCATTAAAGAAAATTTCTTTGGACTTATAACTTGAATCCTTTTTTCACTATGGAGCCATATTTGCTCATAAATTTAATGCTGATCAGCCATAAGGAATTATCAGGGAGGAGTAGAAAAAGTTTCTAAATAGCTTACTAAGAGTTTAAGAAGAAAAGATAATAACTATTTTAATGAGTACTTTATTTACAGTTACTCTTTACTTTAAAGTCACTCATTTAATGTAAAATTAAGAATTGTCATGGTGTAGCCCAATAATTTTATGAATTTTTCTGATATTAAAAAGTACTGAAGTAAATTGTATCTTTGTACTTTTAACCATCTGCCAGATAGGATTATATATGACTTAAATAAAGAGGATCTTGAGATTTCATGCCTCCAAATTATAGTAATTTCTGAGACTTCAGTGTAGCATTCAGAGTCTTAATTACAGGGAAGCAGAATGATTAGTTTTTAGTGATTGTGATTTGGTACATATGCACATGCAGATAGCTAAGAGTGGAATAAGAAATGAAGATAGCCCTTTTGTAAATGTTAGGCTTTAAGGATAGTAGAGTCATCCCAGAATTTGCCTGGTTTAGGATGGCTTCTCCAAACTTGATGAACATTTACGTATGTGCTTTGCATAGGTAAATTTTAGGATAGACATTTTGAGACTCTCCATCAAAAGGCCCTATATTTCACAGGAGAGGAAAAATCAAGAGATTTTGAGTGGTTACTTTGTCCCACATCACATTTTCTTATCTCATCAAATGCTCTTGAAGTGGTAGTGAAAGGATTTTTTGGTAACAGAAGCTATTCTGGTTCTTTTCTTTGTGGGTGCCAAACCTGGGAATGTACCCAGAGATTTGAGAAATCATATACTTTTTCTTTAGTGACTCCAGGACACCTTATAGCACATAACATTGTAGAGTAAATCATTAACAGGGAAATTTTGACACTGTTGGAAAGCTTGAAACAGTCTTGAAAGAGAGCTTTTACTTATCTGGCGAGAAAGTAAAGAAACAATTATTAACTATCTGTGGAGTGCTAAGCACTGTGATAAACCCTTATTGAAGTCTTCTAATTTGAATCCTCTTGTCAGTCCTCTGTTACTAAACCTGAGAGTCAGAGAGAAGTTCCCCAGGATCTCCTGTAGCTAATGGCAACTGGAATTTGTCAGGATTCCAGAAGTCTGTTCTTTCCATCGTTCATTTTCTCTTGCAGTCTTCTTTATTACCAAAAAAAAAAAAAAAAAAAAAAAAAAAAAAGTCTCCTTAACATAGTATGTTACTTTTTTTAATCTGGTGAAGAAATTGTGAGAATGAGTATATAATGAGTGTATGTGAGGGTAAGACCAAAGACCGGAGTTGGAGTGGGTTTGAAGTATATCATGAGAAGACGTCGCAAAGGCAGTTCATGGTAGCTTAAACTGATAGAGGTTATGACAGAAAGCTGTTCAGTATTAATGATAGCTATTATTACTCTGGAGATTCTGTGAATTCTCACATAATTGAATAAAGTTCTTTCCATCTGCGCAAAAGATGGATATTATTTGTTTATGGCAACAAGGACCACAGTAATAATTTAGATTTATAACTTATGAGTAAAGTTATCAAAGTGCTCCCTATCTGGCAACTATTTGTATTTTATAGGTAAAAAAAGTATTTATGCCACAACCAGTGGCTCTTCTAATAAATACTTAGGTATCTAAGGAATGCTGCATGGACTGTGTCTGAGGTAGAAGTGAAATACATTGATTTCTTGGGTGATTGAATGGAGGATATGTGCATTATCTCAGGAAGGAAATACATTTTAGGGTTTTTCTTCTTAAATGTTTGTATTTTTTATTTCTAGGCTGTTCGCTGCTACGAATCTCTAATCTTAAAAGCTGAAGGAAAAGTGGAGTCTGATTTCTTTTGTCAATTAGGTCACTTCAACCTCTTATTGGAAGATTATCCAAAAGGTAATTTTTTCCCCTTGTTAATTACTATTTGACTTATATATGTATTGAAAATAATTGTAATTGTTTGTACTCTACTGAGGGAGCTATCATTTTTACTTTTAAGAAGTTGTAAGCTTGTGAACATCCTAAACAATGAGAAAGAAAAATGGGGTGGGAAGAAATGTGAAAAGTTCATGTAACTCTATGTAAATCATCAATAAGTTGACCAGTTAAACTGATAACCACCTATATGTGCACTTCTGTTCTGTTTTGGGAAAAAATCCCTGCCCTTTAAAGGTTCTACCATAGTAGAAAGTGAGCCATTGATGGACACTCTGGAGAAGTAACAGAGACTCTGTATTTCTCTTCTTTATCCTGGCTGTGAAACTTCCATTTTAGCTAGAAAATATTTAAATGAAAATCTGATCTGTAGTCATGTTATTGTAAAGGTAAGTAACACAGAGAGGTGATTACATATGAGCTTGAGCACCGGAGAGAACACATTTTTTATTCATTTGAAGTTTTTTTCCTGTAAGAAGTGAGTTAAATGACTGAAGGCAGCCCCCGAGATATGTCCTTTTTATAGTACCAAGCTGCTGATGCAGATCATTACTCACTTAGGAAGATAAAGCACCCCCAAATACCACCCACTCCTCCAATACCAAAGGCAGAACCCATAGCAAAGAAAAATTGTATCCTTAGAAACCAGAAAGTTTTAACCTTCTGATGATAGTAAACATCTGAATGCAGAGGAAGTAAACATAGTATGTGTTTAGTGGGCAAAGCAACTGGCAGGTTTCAGGGCTGGAGCGAAGGATCACTGCTGTTTAATGTTGATGTTTTATTGTGCCACTTTTTTATTAGGTCAGGTGAACACTTTCCTAACGAATATGCAATTTTTATTTGACACGGGTGTTAATATATGAGGTTTGAAGTTAGGCTTCTCTCCCAGCTCATCTCTATTGTTTATAGTGGCATTATCCTTAACAGATTTTATATATATTATATATAGATTATACATATATAATCTATATAGATTATACATACATAATCTATATAGATTATATATGTATAATCTATATAGATTATATATAGATTATATATATATAATTATATATATATAATCTATATAGATTATATATAGAGATAATCTATAATATATATTAATATATATAATATATATAATATATATAAATATAGATAATATATAATATATATTAATATATATTCCTAAAAATCCTAAATTCCTAAAATATATATTAATTCCTAAATTCCTAAAATATATGTTAATAATATTAATAATTTATTAATCACATAATAATTATATAATATTATATTATAATAATATAATATATAATATGTATATAATATATATTATATAATAATATTATTAATATATAATATATTAATATAATATAATATATAATATATAATAATATATAATATATTATATATAATATTATATAATATAATTATATAATAATTATATAATATTATATATAATATATATAATATATATAATCTGTTAAGGATAATATAAGGAATATATATATAAATATCCCTGAGCTTCAGTCTTCTAATCTGAAAAGCAAGAGATAGAAGGTTTTGGGGATTGCTCTGTGAAACTGGTTAGTACTTAGAAAATGTCTTCAGGATCCTAGGTATTAATCATTATTTAACACTCTATGTTTTAATTTTAATTAAGGCTAGTAACTCATTTAAAGGAAACTGTTTTACAAAAGACACAGAAATCCTGTATAATACAAATTTTTAATGCCACATCTTGTACTTGGAGAGCATGCTAATTTGAAGGCACATAAACAGACCTAGACTTGAAAATTAGGTTTGTATGTGGAGGATTGGACAGAGGTTCTTGCTGCTTTGTTGTCAGATAGATAGATAGATAGTAGCTTATAAACTTTATTAATCTATGAACTTAGCTATATTTTCCATTTATAAAGTGTCTGGCTATGAAGGTAATGAAGAGTCTAGGAATATTTGTTTTGGATGGTTTTTTTTCTTTTCTTTTTTGGGAGGTGAGGTGGGGGCATGTGGCAACTAGACTGTTGGCAAACTAGCTGGCAGGAGTAATCTAATAAGATGGGAGAAGAGAATGATAACCTTTGAGGATTTTAAGTCCTGGAAAAGAGGTACTCTGAGACCCATTTACTGTCATGTAGATGAACTGGCCATTGATAGCTAGGCAGTAGGTCAATGATTTGTAACAGGAAGGAGAAGAAGGTGGCAGTGGACGCAGTATATTGGTATATTTTTCTATTTTAATATTTTAGTCTATTTTAATATTTTAAGCTGATGGCTTCTGTTTCCTTGATGTTTTTTTAATCCTCCTTGAGTCTTTATTGACCACGTTTCCAAGATTTAAAAAAAAATTCCTTTCTATATACTAATTGTTGAATTCTTTCTGTCCACTCTTCACCATCTTCCTGTAAGTCCAGAAGTAGAGCCTGTCTCTAGCAGGCCCCTCCACACTCCATCACCACCACCACCACCACCAGTTTATGGAGACATTTGTTGCCTTGGGCTGCTTCCTCCTCTCTTTGGAACCCAGTACGAGATGAGAAGCTCTGGCCCCAACCAAATAGGCACTTAATTTTGGAGAAGAGATTATAAACCATGGCTTTTTAGGGAGTAAACAGGAACCATGCAACGAACATGTTGAATAAGCTCCTCAGGTGTATGTATGTGGGGGACTTACTGGTCCTGTTATTCTGAAGACGGTTCTTTAATTATAGTCCTGAGTCCTCTTCTTTGTGTGAAATTTTCTGAGCTTGGGGTTCCTTGTGAGAAACTGCTTCTACTTCTGCAGTACGGAATGGTAGAATCTGTTTTGTGTACATTTTGGACTGTGTTTTTTCTGTCCTTACTTGTCATTCTGATCCCATCTTGCTTCCTGTCTTACAGGAATTCCTAAAAATTTCTGATCTGCAGATGGTATACTTTGATTATCATTACTGTTATGGATTTATTCATTAAAAGATATTTCCTGTCTTGTCAGATGAATTTGAAGCAGAAGGGAAAAAAGATTTTCTAAAACACTTTTTTAAAGCCTTTCTGGTTCGCAATTTGTTTGAAGAGTTTTAATTTTTAAAAACAATTTTGATCATCTGATTGGGTCATTTGGCTTCTAAGAATTTATCCTTATTGTAGGAAAACGAAGGCTCAGTGCACACGGCCTATTGCAGGTTGGATTCCTCTGGAGGGAGTTCAGCATTCAGGATATTTAGTAAGGAGGGCCTTTAGGATCAGCACCTGTGGAAGGTAGGGGACAAAGGATTGGATTGGAGAAGAGGGAGGAGTGGACAGAGGTGAGAAATTGAGCTGTCACAGCCTTGGCCAGGTCCGTGGGGAGCCTTGGAGCTAGAATGGCCCTTCAGAGCTATCCCAACTTCGGGGCAAGGTGAACAGGCCTTTATACTCCATCCTTTTGATATTGGATACTGGCCAGCCTGGGAAGGAGTGTGATCTCGGGCAAGGTGGCTCTGCACCTAAGGCAGCTCACTGCTGGAGGCTGTCTGCGGGCAGGACTCCCAGTATTCCTTCCTTGAAGCAGGATTTGAATGGGTTTTCGCTGCATCTACCATACCTCCTTGCCACTCCTCACCCCAAAGCTAACCCGTTAACCTTTGCCCAACCAAAGAGCTGATGGAGCTGTCAGACAGGCTGTGTTAAGCCATGGAGATGGGGCGGTGATTTCTCTTCCTTGGGTTGGAAAAGAATCCTAGAGAGCCCTGGGCTGTAGGACAAGCATAGATATTCTTGCGAATATATGTGATGGACCTTAGGAGCAGTTTAATAGAAATCGTAAGTATCTGTAAATATGTGTGGCAGATTATAGGAAATGATAATCACTAAGTTAAGTAAGTTATTTATAAAATTAAGTAGCAAATTACCTCAGACCACACATCAAAATTATAAGGTAAGAAACTTGGGAGATAGTAAGAATTCCTAAAGGAAAACAGTTGAAGGAGATCTAATAATTACCCGTTCCTGATATCAGCATGAAAACCTTGAAACTTTAAGTTTCTTTATGGTTCATGGTGAGCTGGGGGTTTTCTTTGAAATTCCTGCCAGGGATTGATTTCTCTCCCTTCCCTCCTTCCTTCAAGTAGTTTGTCATTTTGTTGCATTGTCTGTCACTTGTGGTCAAAATAAATTTTGGTTTTAGTTGCTCAGCAGTTACAGATGTCTAGGGCAAGTTTCCAGCCAAGAGTTGCTAATGTGAAGAGGTCTTAATCAGAGTAGATGAGCTCTCTTTGTCTTCTCTCTGTCTTTCTTGGGTGGAATGACAATACTCCATCCTAAGATATATGAAGTATAAGAACATAGAGTGCATGTTTTCCAGTCATAGATGTTGAGTTTGGCTTCTTCAAAAATTACTGTTTTTGTTTTTTTAATCCTTGCATGCTTCTCTTCATTGTTGTAGCTGTTAGAACTAAAGGTTGTGGTTCTTTTAAGAACCTGCTTTGTTTAAACTCCTTTCACTTAGAGAATCATTGGGAATTAGTTTGCATAGTATATATGTTTGCTATACAGTAAAAATTTGTGTTGAGATAGTAAAATAAAATGAAATAAAAACCCAAAGCACTGACCTAAACGGCCGTGTAGTATCCGTAGAAAATGAATATTACGTATCTCTCTGAAAACCCATTGCGGTTGGGGTGATTGCTCACACATTGTCATTGTACTCACAGTCATTGCACTCGATTTTTCCACGCGACTTTAGTGTATTGAGTGGTTTTTGAACTGTGATATAAATATATATATTATAATATATATTTAAATATATAAATATAAAATAAAAATATATAAAGATCACCAGTGCCTCCACGCCTTTCATTGCAAATTTGGGAATCCCCGATTTTGCTCAGTCTGCTCATGGCCTAGAATTACAAAATGCACTGTAGAAATACTGAAGGGAGCAAAATAGTCACCATAACCCAGGCTGTCACAAGCCTGTGTCTAGGCAATAAGCACAAGTTATAGTAGCTTCAAGAACCAGAGAGCTGTAGCAGAACACATTGAAGGGAACACAAAGAAGACATATAGTTGGTGTCTCTTGTAGTAAGCCAGATGTGAGATACTAAAGACCTTGAGGAGTATATTAATTTAATAATGACAAGGAAGCAGTAAGTCTGAGATCTCAGTATGTGCATTAATTTGACTTGAAGGCCTCTGAAGGTGCTGATGTAGTGGTAAAAGGATTGTTTCTTTGCTTTTCCAACTTTCTGTCTGCTTGAATCTGTAATATTAAATCTTTTCAAACGTGTGGAGAGAGGGGGATGTGGGAACAAAGATCTGTTGTGGTGGATGCTGTTCAGAGGGCTTTTCAAATGTTAACATGTATTTAATATGTATTAATGCTGCATAAAAAGGAAAAGATGGGGGCGCCTGGGTGGCTCAGTCCGTTAAGCATCCAACTCTTGATTTCGGCTCAGGTCAGGATCTCACAGTTCATGAGTTCAAGCCCTGCATTGGGCTCTGTGCTGGCAGTGCAGAGCCTGCTTGGAATTCTTTCTCTCCCTGCCCCTCCCCTGCTCCACACACTCTCTCTCTCTCTTCAAATAAACTTAAGAAAAAGGGAAAAGATGTGTCTTAGGCAATCAGGATTTGAGAAGGCGAAAGGTGCTAGTGAGCTAAGTACATCAGTCATTTATATGAAATGAAATAGTTAATATAAGCTCTCTGAGATACTCATTTATTCCAGGGTATAAATAAAAATTTTTCATTCAAGCCTCAGGTAACAAAACAAAACAAACCAAAGAACTCTTTAGGCAACTGCAGCCTGTTCTGGCCTAAAGATGGCAGTCAGTACAGCTGACATAGCTTTGTTTCCTTCCAGACCCGCAGACTCATCCACTAGCAGCTAACCTGTAGTGTTATACACTGGCTACAAATACTGAGTTCTGCCTGCAGTTAGTACATAGCCTAATATTGGGAGTATAGACGGAATTTTAAATCTTTTCCTTCCTTGCATTTCTATAGCATCTAACTCTGAAGGCGGTTCCCTTTTTTTCTGGCAAGGCTGTCACCTTTAACTTACATTGTTGTTTCGTTTTATCCTGTGCTGCATATATGGACTTGTCACCAGGCACACCCTCTTTGTTTTGTTTTGACAGTCTTAACCCAAAACCATAATATTTCCAAGCATGCCGAAGTCGTAAATCTTTCTTAACCCTCTTTACTCCCTACTGCATTTCTCTGGAAATACGGCTCTCTTTATTTAATTGCAAACAGATTCTATTGTAGCTTTGAACTTCTCTCTTTATTCTTCAGTTACACCTTACTCTTTTATTGAAAAACTCTTTAGGCTGCTTGTGATCTCTAAAGAATTAACTAGAATTAAATGGCTTGATATCCACTCATTGTCAGGGAAATGCAAATCAGAACTACAGTGAGCAGTCACCTCACACCTGTCAGAGTGGCTAAAATCAACAAGACAAGAAATAACAAGTGTTGGCAAGGATGTGGACAAAGAGGAACTCTTGTGTGTTGTTGGTTGGAATGCAAACTGGTGCAGCCATTCTAGAAAACAGTAAGAGGTTCCTTAAAAATTTAAGAATAGAATCACAATGGAATACTACGTGGCAATGAGAAAGAATATGGCCTTTTGTAGCAACGTGGATGGAACTGGAGAGTGTGATGCTAAGTGAAATAAGCCATACAGAGAAAGACAGATACCATATGGTTTCACTCTTAGGTGGATCCTGAGAAACTTAACAGAAACCCATGGGGGAGGGGAAGGAAGAAAAAAAAAAAAAAAAAAAAAGAGGTTAGAGTGGGAGAAAGCCAAAGCATAAGAGACTGTTAAAAACTGAGAACAAACTGAGGTTGATGGGGGATGGGAGGGAGGGGAGGGTGGGTGATGGGTATTGAGGAGGGTACCTTTTGGGATGAGCACTGGGTGTTGTATGGAAACCAGTTTGACAATAAATTTCATATATTAAAAAAAAAAAATTTAAGAATAGAACTACCCTACGATCTAGCAATCACACTATGGGGTATTTACCCAAAGAATAAAAAAACCCCACTAACTCAAAGAGATACATATGCCCCCAGGTTTATTGCAACATTATTTATGATAGTCAAACTATATTTATAATAGTCAAACTATGGAAGCAGCCCAAGTGTCCATCAATAGATGAATGGATAAAGAAGATGTGGTGTGTGTGTATACACATGCACATGCGCGCGCGCGCACACACACACACACACACACACACACACACACACTGGAATTTTATTATTCAGCTATAAAAAAAAAAGGAATGAAATCTTGACATTGCAACAGCATGGGTCGAGCTAGGGGAGTATATAATGCTGAGTGAATTAATTCAATCAGAGAGAGACAAATACCATATGATTTCACTCACATGTGGAATTTAAGAAACAAACGAGCAAAAGGGAACAAAAAAGAGAGAGGCAAACTAACCAAGAAACAGACTCTTAACTATAGAGAACAAACTGGTGGCTATCACAGGGCCGGTGGGTAGGGGGATGGGTGAAATAGCTGATGGGGATTTTTTTGTTTTAAATAACTAAGTCTTTTTTTTAATGCTTATTTTTTTGTGGGAGAGAGAGAGAGTGAGAGAGAACGAACACACAGGGTAGGGGCAAAGAGAAAGGGTGACACAGAATCTGAAGCAGGCTCCAGGCTCTGAGCTCTCAGCACGGAGCCCGACGCAGAGCTCAAACCCACAAACTGCGAGATCATGACAGCTGAAGTTGGACACTTAACCGACTGAACCACCCAGGCTCCCCAGTGATGGGGATTAAAGAGTATACACTTGTTATGATGAAAAAAATAAAAGGAAATAAAAAAAAAAAGGCTTAATGTCACAGTCTCTTAGTAAGTGGTGAGGTCAGGATTAGAACACAGGTTTACCTAAAGCTGCTTCTTTCATACTACATCCTATTGCCTTCCTGGGAGCCCTCCTTTGATGATGTTGACCATCTCCTAATTTTAACACAAGTACATTTATTTTAACATTTACACAAATAATATATTTGGTGTTTAAAGAAAAATATTATAAGATACATAACCATGAAAGTTAAATAGCCTGAGAGCTGGAGCCATGTGTTCACATCTGTATCTCACTGTTAGCCACTTAATACTTATGAAACACTACGTGAATGCTTTAATGACCCATTGGTCTTTTATCATCTAGAGGCACTTGTTTTTAAACATTTTTGATGCTTATCTTTTATAGACTTTTCTATTACAATAAATTTCCAATATTTGAAAACTGAATTAAACTCTGTAACTTTCTTTAACCCTGTGTATCATGTTAATTTCTCCACCTCAAAAATACACTTTGTAACATTTCAGTTTCCTGAATAAGTGTCTATCATACAGGTAGGAGAATTCTCTGTTGGATGTGTAAACTATTTCTTTTCTGCTATTAACATCATCAGTATATTGTCTATCATTGTAGCTAAATCTGTTTTTATTTTTAGAAGGAATACATTGATGTCATAGGCTTTACTGAGCAACAGTACACACACACACACACACACACACACACACACACACACACACACCCTTGAAAAACGTGTTTGAACTGCATAGCTACATTTATATGTGGAATTTTTTCAGTAAATACACTGCAGTACTATAAATGTATTTTCTCTTAGGATTTTATTAACATTTTCTTAACATTAGCTTACTTTAAGAATACAGTATATAATACATGTAACATGCAAAATACATGTTAATCGACTCTTTATGTTAAAGCTTTCAGTCAACAGTAGGCTATTAGTAAAGTTTCTGGGGAGTTGAAAGTTCCATGTGGATTTTCAACTGTGTTGTGCAAGGGTTAACTATTAAAACTTTTGAGTGCTAAATTAAGCTACAAAAAAGTTTTACTAATTTATACTTATAGCACTAGTAGAATGAAAAAGCTGCCTATTTCCTTAACGTTTTCCCAGTTTGGGCTATTTCCATTATTATTATTTAATTTTATCATTTTCATGTATGAAAAATGGTATGTATATAGCGTGGCTATGAAGGACAAATGACTGTGTATAGTACCCTTTTCCCGTCTGTATAGGTGATTCTTTTATCCTTGAAAATTTCCTTGTTTCTTCCTCTTCTCCTGTTTTCATGAGGTCAAGGGCCAAATAATGAACATGGGAGAAAGATTAAAGAACACTTAAGTTGTTATAATAGTTAAATTTAACTTGCTTCTCATTGTTTTCTCTTGTCTTTATTTTTTTCAGGCCTAGCTTCTTTGTTAGTACTTTGCCAGTTTTTAAATAATCTTTTAAATTATATTTTTCTTTTTTTTAATCTAAAAAGACTACATGTGCTTATTTAAAAATGAAATAAAACTCAAAATTATGCAAAAGTAATTTGAAGTTTGTTCATAAATAAAGTCGCTTCCCAGGATTAAAAAGATGTGAGCTTTGGCAGTTGGTTGATAGCGAGTTGATATTAATTTGTTTTGGGCACATGACTCTTTGTTAGGTGGCAAAAGCAAACAAAAGTTTTGCCTGAAGTAATGTTAAAAAGATTGCCTAGTGGGATGAAGAAGGACTTCTTGAACTGGTGGAAAACTCAGGGATCACAAAGTGAAGATGAGATGATTTAGGGAAGTAAGAGCCTAGTAAGATACATGCTACAGTCATTGTGAAAAAGGTTTAAGCGTTATAAGGATGTCCAAACAAATGATTCCCCTTATTCTCTATTAAGGACTTTAGAAAAATCTAGTTGTAGTGGACTAGGAATTCTTTTTCGTGGATAGAGTAACTGACTTAGAGATTCGAAATGATGGCTTTGCTTTGAATAAAAGGATTTCACTAGAGAGACTCTGGTGATGGGCACTTTTATAGTCTTCAGAGTTTGAATGATTCATTTGGATCAGGAATCATAAAATATGTTAAGATCTTTTCTTAGAATAGAATGCTAGGTCTAATGGGGTAAAGTAATAATTGTTGAGAAATGTGTAAATGAGTGGAAAGGTAACAAATGCTCATGGAAGGAAATGGGTGATTTACAAATTTATGCTGGCAGTTTGTTGACTTTGAATTTGAGGGTTTATATTCATTTCTTGGTTAATCATATTGTAGTACAGATGCCATGTTTCTCCCAACTGATAGTCACGTAGGCTTCAGTTTCAGTTACTTTGGAAGATACCATATTATCTCTTTAAGGGCTCCTCTAATTCTAAAATGTGAATTTTACGAAGTCATGTAACATATATTATTAGGTTATTGGAAATACAACCTCCCAAAGTTGTTGGGATTCTATAGCATCATTAAAAGGGCAGTCCAGATTTGACATGGTGACCGGACAAAATTGCTAGAGACTTGGACTTCTGTTGGTTAGGATGTTTTTAGACTCAAAAGCAAAGACCTGATTCTAGCTTAAATAATAAGCACATTAATCACCTCCCATAATTGGAAGTTCATAGGTGAGTTGTGTACTAGGCCTAGTTTGAGGTCTAGAAGTATCCAGCTACTTTCCACTTGTTTCTCTTCTCTGGGCTTCATACTAAACATAGTTCCCTTTGTGGTGGCATTTGGTGATATATATGCTTCGTTGTTCGCATCCAGCAGTAGAGGGAGAATACCTTAACCATGACTGTCTTTTATAAATCAGTGATGATCTCTGGACATGAACCTTGTTTGACTATTCTCTTCCAGCTAGTTTGATAAATAAGTTGGTTTACTTTTCTTTTTAGAAGACCATTAATCAATGACCTTTATGAACTAGCACAAATCATGTGTGAACAACTAGAAAATGCAGGATGATTTGCAGTCCGCTTTTCACCAAAACTGGATGTGCTTCCAAGGATAGGTTGGTTGGCATCATCTTTATGCCAAAAGATGAACATTATTTAAGTTACTTATTCAGATATGTAATGATGTTTTTGGGTAATGCTTCTCTAATTTGAACTTGCTTAGAAAGTTCTCTGGATTGTATTCATATATATTTTGGCTGTTTACTGATAAACAGTATGGAAGCATTATACATGTAATTCTAGAAAATGCTAATTTCCATTTCCCTCCATTTTTATCATTGTAAAATTTTATTGCACTTGTTAAATCTTATTTGAAAAATCCAAGTCTTTTTTTAATTGAGGTATACTTGATGTATACCATTAGTTTCAGATGCTGTACAGCATAATGGTTCAATATATACATTGCAAAATCACAATAAGTAGTTAACATCCATTACTGTACATAAATGTTTTTTTCTTGGGGTGCCTGGGTGGCTCAGTCGGTTAAGCGTCCAACTCTTGGTTTTGGCTCCGGTCATGATCTCACAGTTCATGAGCTCAAGTCCCCATGTTGGGCGCTGTGCTGATGGAGTGGAGCCTGCTTGGGATTCTCCCTCCCTCCTTCCCTCTCCCCCTCCCCTTCTCTCCCTCCCCCTCTTCCCGTCCCCCTCCCCTCTGCCCTCCTCACCTCCTCTGCATGCTCTCTCTCAAAATAAATGAACATTAAAAAATTTTTTTTTCTTGTGATAAGAACTTTTAAGATTTACCCATCAACTTTCAAATTTGTGGTACAGTATTATTAACCTTAGTCAACCATGCTGTACATCACACCCTCCATGACTTATTGCTCATCGATTAAACAATTTTTTTTATGTTTATTCATTTTTGAAAGACAGAGACGGAGCACAAGCAGGGGTGGGGCGGAGCGAGGGGGACACAGAATCCGAAGCAGGCTCCAGGCTCTGAGCTGTCAGCACAGAGCCCGACGCGGGGCTCGAACTCATGAACCGTGAGATCATGACCTGAGCCGAAATTGGATGCTCAACCAACTGAGCCACTCAGGCGCCCCCGCTCATCAATTTTTTAAAAAGGGCTCTCACTGCCAGTTCTAATGTGTGTATATAATTTTTATTTTACTTTTTTTAAAACCCCCTCACTGAGTTAAAA
Source organism: Panthera tigris (assembly GCF_018350195.1). NCBI lineage: Eukaryota > Metazoa > Chordata > Mammalia > Carnivora > Felidae > Panthera > Panthera tigris. The sequence continues at coordinate 39,096,630 of NC_056677.1, forward strand.
AAATTTTTTTAATGTTTATTTCTGAGAGAGAGAGAGAGAGAGAGAGAGAGAGAGAAAGAGAGAGAAAGAGAATGAGCAGGGGAGGGGCAGAGAGAGAGGGAGACACAGAATCTGAAGCAGGCTCCAGGCTCTGAGCTGTCAGCACAGAGCCCGACTCGGGGCTCGAACCCATGAACTGTGAGATTGTGACCTGAGTGACCTGAGCCGAAGTTGGATGCTTAACTGACTGAACCACCCAGGTGCCCCCTCACTGAGTTTTTAGATCCACAGGAACTGTAGTTTCTCCCAAAGCCTTTTATGCCTTGGGGATTTAGGGTTGTGTGATGCCCTGTTTTAGAATTGAGTTGGAGCAAGGTAATTGTGGGATGGATTTTTTTGTTGATCATATGAAAGGAAGCATCGCAAAAGAAATACTCCCTTTGCTCTTGGAGGTGGTTGAGCTCTTGCTCATTCTTAGAAGTGAGGTCCCTTGTGGGAACAAATAACCTATCGTATTCTGGAGTAGACTCAGAAAATCTTAATCCTTTTATCAGATTTGGTCTGTGAGGAAGGTCATGTTGATTCAAGAGGAAGCCTAGATTCTGTTCAAGCTTAGGTTTGAGATGTGAGTGCAGTTTTACATTCATGAACTCCTATATATTTGACATTTGTTACTATGTCTGACTATGAGGAGGGGGAGGCCCCAGATTTCTAAATTGTTTGCTCTTAAATATCACTGTCTGTTGGGAGGTGGTGGGTATGGTGGGAGGCTTGTTATAATGTTTCTAAAAACATGTATTGTTGATTTTGAAATGGGACATAATTGCGACTCATACTTATTTTCCCTTTTTCAGCATTATCTGCATACCAGAGGTACTACAGTTTACAATCTGACTACTGGAAGGTTAGTGAACATTTGCATGTCTGTTTCCTATTTATTTTTTGGGCCGATTACTACTGATTATGCTCAAAATAAACTGTGTTCTTTTTTTTCTTTGTTTTGTTAATTACTTAAAAATACTACTTCTAAGGAAAAGGGATTGGAAAGAAAAAATATGAATGTTCTTTGTACTATTTTGTGTGAACCACTTTATATTTTATTAAGAGAGATAGATTGCTCTGACACAGTTTATTGGCCAAAGATGATCTTAAGTGCAGGAGTTTAAAAGCAAGTATAACCAACGGCAACAAAATGATTCTTTGTTTTTTTTGCCTTAAGTTGGTACCTGGGAATAAAAGGCAGCTGAAGATGGGTGTATGAGACTGAAAAGGCGAGGCATAATGGGAAAATTGTAATCCTTTTTAGTACAGTTTGTCTATGATTGGAGCTCAGAGGACAGTTGAGCCTTTTTTTTTTTTTTTAAATGTTTATTTAGTTTTGAGAGAGAGAGCGAGCGAGCAGGGGAGGGTCAGAGAGAGAGAGAGAGAGAGAGAGAGAGAGGGAGAGAGAGAGAGGGACAGAGGATCTGAAGCGGGTTCTGTGCTGACAGCAGAGAGCCCAATGCAGGGCTGACTGAACCACTGAGCCACCCAGGCGCCCCAAACCTAACTGTTGTTTAAAAGTCTCACCTAAATGAAGAACTGTGCATAATAGTGAGTCATCCATTTTCTTAGTTTAAGTACTTCATAAAGTTACCAGGGCAGGTTAATCTTCACATCATGTTTATTTTTAAGCATAAATTTATTGACGAGTGGGGTTTCTTTAAATTGCCATTTTGGGTTTTTAAGATATATTTTATTTTTCCATCACCTAGTTTATCTTTCTTTATGATTTGTAGAAGTTTTGACAATATATTTTGGTAATTTAAAAAATGTATTGAGAATACTTTCTCCAGTCTTATGTTTTTTTATCATTATTATTATTATTTTTTACTATTTTTTTTTTAATTTTATTATTTTTTAAAATTGACATCCAGATTAGTTAGTATATAGTACAACAGTGATTTCAGGAGTAGATTCCTTAGTGCCCCTTACCCATTTAGCCCATCCCCCCTCCCACAACCCCTCCAGTAACCCTCAGTTTGTTCTCCATATTTATGAGTCTCTTCCGTTTTTTCCCCCTCCCTGTTTTTATATTATTTTTGTTTCTCTTTCCTTATGTTCATCTGTTTTGTCTCTTAAAGTCCTCATATGAGTGAAGTCCTGGGATTTGTGTCTTTTTCTAATTTCACTTAGCATAATACCCTCCAGTTCCATCCACGTAGTTGCAAATGGCAAGATTTCATTCTTTTTGATTGCCGAGTAATACTCCATTGTGTATATATGTGCGTGTGTGTGTGTACATATATATGTGTGTGTGTGTGTATGTATATATATATACATACCACATCTTTATCCATTCATCCATTGTTGGACATTTGGGCTCTTTCCATACTTTGGCTATTGTTGATCGTGCTGTTATAAACATGCGGGTGCACGTGTCCCTTCGAAACAGCACACCTGTATTCCTTGGATGAATGCCTGGTAGTGCAACTGCTGGGTCGTAGGGTCGTTCTATTTTTAGTTTTTTGAGGAACCTCCATACTGTTTTCCAGAGTGGCTGCACCAGCTTGCATTCCCATTATCTTTATTTTTTAAAGCTCATTGAAGTGCAGTTTTTACATAGCATAAAATTCAACTGTTTTAACTATGCAATTCAGTGACTTTTAGTAAATTTTTAGAGTTGTACAACCGTAACCACAGTCTTATTTTAGGACATGTTCATCTCCCCCATAATGAAACCTCAGGCTCAACCTCTGGCAAGCACTAATCTACTTTTTGTCTCTATGTATTTGTATTTCTATTTCTGGATGTTTGGTATATATGGGATCATATCTTATATATTTTTTTGTGACTGGCTTCTTTCACTAAGCATACGTTTTCAAGGTTGATCCATTTGTAGCATTTATTAATACTTTATTTCTTTAGTTATTAGTAATATTCCATTGTATGGCTATACTGCATTTTATTCATTCATTAGTTGATGAGCATTTTAGTTGTCACTTTTTGGCTATTGTGACTAATGCTGCTTTGAACATTTGTGTTGTACATGTTTTGTGTGGATGGATATTTTCAGTCCTCTAGGGTAGATAGCCAGGAGTGCAATTGCTGAGCTGTAGAGTAAATCTGTATTTAACATTTTAAGAAACTGTTTTCCCAGAGTGGCTATAACATTTTACACAGTTTCTCCACATCTTGTCAGTGCTTACAGTTGTTCAGTTTTTGAGTGTAGCCAGCCATTCACGTGGGTGTGGAGTAGCATCTTGTTATACTGTTTATTTCCATTTTTCAAATGGCCGATGATGTTTAGCATCTTTTTATGAACATATTAGCTATTTATGTATATTCTTTTTTTATTATTTTTTTAATGTTTATTTATTTTTGACAGAGAGACAGTGTGAGCCAGGGAGGGGCAGAGAAAGGGAGAGGGAGGCACAGAATCCGAAACAGGCTCCAGGCTCTGAGCTGTCAGCACAGAGCCTGACGTGGGGCTCGAACTCACGAACCATGTGAGATCATGACATGAGCCGACGTCGGACACCCAGCTGACTGAGCCACCCAGGTGCCCCTAATATATTTTAATATATAGTAGCACTCTGGTACCCTTTCCCCATTGTTCTTGTTTTTAGGATTTCCTTGGCTGTCCTTTCTTGGTTGTTTTTCTAAATAAACTAAATTGTTTAGGTCCACACAAATATCTGATGATTTTTTTCTCTGGTTTTTTTGAATTATAATTTACATTATTTATTTTAAGTGTACAAGCTTGCTGTGTTTTGGCAGTATATATGAGGTTGTGTAACCATTACTACAATTAAGATATAGAACACTTCTGTCGCTCAGTGTTCCCTTGTGCCCCTTTACAGTTGAGGCCCATTCTTGACCCCCGGTCCCAGTTAATTATTTGCTTTCTATCTCTCTAATTTTGCCTTTCCTAGAATGCCCACAGCTGGATCCAAGTATTTTTTTGCTTTTCATGTCTTTCATTTAGCATGCTAATTTTGAGACTCATCCATGTTGTTGTGTTAATATTGTCTTCTTTTTAAGCTTTAAGTAGTATTTCATAGAATGATTATGCCACAGTTATTCCGCTTATCAGTTGATAGATATTGTGTTGTGTCCAGCTTTATATTTCTTTAGGTACGTATAAATGAAATGCTGTGAACATTATTGGTCTTCGTGTGACCATAGGTTTTCATTTTTCTTGGGATATGTACATAGGATTTGGAAATCCTGGGTCACATTGCAGTTGTACGTTTAACTGCCAGACTGGTTTCCAAAGTGGCTGTACCATTTTACATTCCAACTAGTAACTTGACTTTAGCCATTCTAGTAGGTTTTTCATCTTGGTTTTATGTGCATTTTCCTGATGATAGTGATGTTGAGCATCTTGTGTGTGCTTTTGGCCTTTTCTTTTGTTAATTTACCTGCTTACACCTTTTGCTCATTTTTAACTTCTTTTTTTGTCTTGAGTTGGATGGGCTATTTATGTATTCTGGAGGAAAGCCCTTTGTCAGATCCCGGTATTGGAAATACTTTCTCACAGTCTTTGTCTTGCCCTTTTGTTTTCTTAATTGTGCCTTTTGAAGAGCAACTCTGAAACTGGTTCCTGTACTCAGAAGGCAGGGAGAGACCAGCCAAGAAAGGGGCAGGCCCACGCCAGGTTGGTAGGTGGCACTTTTAATAAGCAAAGGAACTTATGTATGAGGCTTGTCTTGGGCTGCTGTGAGATGAATAGGTCCCTGCACCCACCTGCCAAATCTTAAAAGTTTTTAAAGAAGCCTTAACTGGGTTTAGTCTGTATGCTGTACAAGTGTTCTTTTCAATGGCGTTCCCCAACGATAATTTTAGATTTACTGTCTTATAACTCTCTTTCCTTTTAATAACTGTAGAATCGGTATGAAGTATGCCCTCTTTTGTTCTGATATATATATTTTTCTTGATCAGCCTGGCTAGAGGCTTATCAGGTTTATTGATCTTTGTAAAAAAAAAATCTTTGTTCCATAGATTTTTCTTTTTTTAGTATTGTTTTCCTGTTTCATATTTCATTGATTCTCTATTTCATTGATTCCTGATTGTCTTTTGTATTTGTTCTGCTCACTCTGTGCTTAATTTTATTATTTCTTTTTTCTTTTGGAGAGAGTTCTGTGCATACCCCCTTGAGCGGGGACAGGCCAAAGGGAGAGGGAGGGAGAATCTTAAGCAGGCTCCATGCCCAGCACGGAGCCCCACACAGGGCTGTGAGATTACTACCTGAGCCTAATCAAGAGTGGAACGTTTAACCCACTGAGTCCTACCCAGACGCTCCTCTCATTATTTCTTCAGGTGGAAGCTTAGATGATTGATTGTCTATCTTTTTTCCCCTAATATAAGTATTTAAAGTTATATAGTTCTCTTAGCAGTGCTTTAATTGTATCCCACGAATTTTTATATTTTGTATTTTTGTTATCATTTTATTTGAAAATGTCTTCTACTTGTGCTTTCTTCTGACCCATGGGTTATTCGGATATAAATCGTATAATTTCAAAATATTTGGGTTATTTTAGATATCTTGTTGTTAATGATTTCTAACTCCGTTTTACTTATACAACATACTTTGTATGATTTCATTCTTTTGAAATATGTTGAGACTGTTTTATTGGTTCAACACTTGAAAACAGCTACATGATTTGCATTTTTGGTTGTACCGTGCTAAAAACAACAGGTAAAAGCAGTCGGTAGTGTTTTTCAAATTTCTATCTTTGATTTTTGTCCTTGTCATATGCTGAGAGTTCTCTTATGATTTTGGAATTGTCTTTTAATTTTGCACTTAAAAAATACATTTTGAAGTTTTCTTACTAGTATGCACACATTTATGATTGCTATTTTTGTCTGATGAATTGACCCTTTTATCATTATAAAATATTTTTTTTACCTCTGGTTATTCCTTTTGTCTTGACATGTGTCATCTGATTTTAAACAGCCATCCTGTCCTTAGGCTTGTAATTTATGTGAGATCCTTTTCCTTCCAACCTATTGGTGTCTTTATTTTTACAATTCTTCTTTTGTAGACAATTTATAAATGTGTCTTGCTTTTTTACCCAATCTGAAAGTTGGTTTTTTACTTGTACTGTTTAACCATTCACAGTAATGCACTCATTTATATGATTGGGTTTGCATCTTTAAATTTGATTTTTCCTTTTATGTTTGTCCACTCAGTTTCTTGGTCTTATGTTCCTTCCTGCTTACTTCCCTTACCCCTTTTTTATACTTCAATCTTTTTTACAATTTCACTTTACTTTTCCTGTTATCTGTTCCAGCTGTTCTTTCCATTATTTGTTCACTGGTGGTTCTAGGGATTATAGTATATATCGTTAATTTTTACCAGTCAAGTGTCCATTAATGTTGTATCAGTTCACATAAAATGTAGAAAGTGTGCAGTTATATAGGTTCACGTCTTACCCAGCCATGGCCTTTATGTGACAGTTGTTACAATATGTATTAAGTTTATTAACTCCACAAGATGATGTTCTTTTGCTTTGAACAGGTCCATATATTACAGTGCAGTAGTAATTGCTTGTATTTACCCATATGGTTACCATTTCTGATACTCTTCATTACCATATATATATATATATATATATATATATATATATGGTAATGAATACATATATATATATATTTTTTTTTTTTCGACTTCATTTTTGAAGGTCATTTTTGCTGGGTATGGAATTATGGGTTGGCTTGCCTTTTTTTTTTTTTTTTTAAAGTGAAGTTCTGACTTCTTGCCTCCATATTTCCTGATGAGAAATTAGCTCTTAATTGAACCACTGTCCCTGTACACCATTTGTTTGCTTCTTTCATGATATGCTTTTTCTCTTTGGCCTGATCATGATCTACCTCTTCATGGTTGTCTTCATATTTATCCTGTTGGAGCATTTTGAATTTGCATTAAATAGGGGAAAGTTTTGTCATTATTTCTTCAAATAATTTTTTTGTTCATTCTCTTTTCTTCCGGGAACCCAATTCCATGCAGGTTAGATAATTTGTCTTTATGTAAATGTCCCTGAGGGGCTCTTATTTTTTCTTTTTCTCTGTGGTCTTCACATTGGATAGTTTTTCTGTTTCAAAGTTTATTTTTTCTTTCCTTTGTTGTTATTTAATTATTAACTCAGTCCATTGAATTTTATTTCAGATATTCTATTTAACAGTTATAGATTCTTCATTGGGTTCTTTATTATTTCTCTTTCTCCGTTGAGATTTCCTGTCTATTTATTATGAGCGTATTTGTTGATGATAATTAGAATAGCCACTGTAAAGTTCTTGTCTGCTATTTTCTAGTATCTTTATCATTTTGGGTTTGGTTTCAGTTGATTTTCTTCTTTCCTGAGAATGTGTTCTGTTTTCCTGGATCTTTATATGGTGTGTAATTTTGTGTGGGGGACTGGTCATTATGAAAATTATGCTAACTCTTGGTTCTATTATTTTCTTCTAGTGAGTGTGTGTGTGTGTTTGATTTTTGTCTTTTATCAGGCAGTTATCTGTATTGGACTTGAACTGCAAACTCACTTCCTTGGAGTACAACTTAAGTATCAATTTAGATCTTTTGTCTTTAGCTATGTTAAGTCTGTAACTTGCATGCAGGAGTCAGTCAGACATGTTGATAGAATTTAGAATTCTCTTCTGTGGCTCTTTGTCTTCTGGAATTTGTTTTAATTTAGTGGGTTGTGATTTCTCCTGGTTCCAGTCTTCTGTTTGTCTATATTAGAAAGACTGCTTTCTCTACTAGTGACCCCCTCCTGTGTGCTATGCCTGGCACCAAGTTAGTAGCCAGGAAAATCGAGCTCAGTCCTTACAACTTTCCATCCTCTGAGCATGGCCTTCTGTATTGGTTTCCTATGGCTGCTTTAACAAATTACCACAAATATAGTGGCTAAAAACACAAATTTAATTATCTTACAGTTTGAAAGTCAGAGTCCCAAATGAGTCTTAGGGGGTTAAGTCAAGTTATCCGTAGGGCTGGTTCCTTCTGAAGGCTCTATTGTAGCGTCTGTTTGCTTGCCTTTTTTTCCAGCTTCTGAAGTTTGCCCACATTCTTCTGGCTCATAACCCTGTATCTTATTGCATTTTGACCCCACGTTGCCTTCCTTGGCCTTTAACTGTCTTGTCCCCTCTTACTAAGGACCCTTGTGTCTAACCTGGATAATGCAGGATAATCTTCCCATCTGACGATCCTTCATTTTATCACAACTGTGAACTATCTTTTGCCTTGTAAGGTAAATATTCTCAGTTAGGATATTGATGTTTTGGGGGCCACTATTCAGACAGCCACATCTTTCCACCAGAATCTGCCTGTTTCTGTTTACTTTTGAGTGCCTTTTGTTAGCTGCTTTATTTTATGTATTGTACATTCTATAAACTAGAGTTTATAGTTTTTATAAAACTGTAGTTATTTATATTTATTACCTCTAGGAGGGTCTTCTCCAGTATCATCTTACTTAGCCTTCATTGGAAGCAGTAGTGTGATATGTATGGATACCACTTTGCTTGCTTTTGAACTTAATAAAAATGTAATCGTGCAGCATATTTTTTAAGTCTGTCTTCTTTCACTCAGTACCGTGTATGGTAGAGTCACCCCTGTAGTTGTATATTGCAGTAGTTTGTTTTCATTGTGGTATAATATTTCATTACATGAATATGCCACAACTTATTCATTTTGTTGTTGAAAGACATTTGGTTTTTAATGAATTTTGGCTGTTGCTGATTATAACTTTGCAAGTTCCTGATGCCTGGTAGTTGTCTGATGCTTGAAAACAGATGTAAAATAATATTTTGTCTAGCTTTTCTAGCTATAATTATTCAGATAGAAGAGAGAAATTAAGTACAAAACAGATTAGTCTACCATTGCCAGAAGTGGAACTCCCTCTAATCTTACCTATAATAAGGAAAGCTTAATATAGAATTTATTATTTAACAACTTACTGTAGATATTTGTGATAATAAGAGAACATAATTACCGAATGCCCAATACATGGAATACTAATTAGCCATCAGAATCATTTATCATTGGTAGTGTCTTATTGTAGAGTTCTTAACAAGCAATTTGAGATCCTCCCGAGGGTCAACTGACTCCCCAAATACGAAGAGCACAAACCCAAGTTTGTTGCTTATCAGGATAAAGAAGAGCACCACTTCTGCAAAGCTTTGTTGTTATCACAGGGAGGAAAGTGAGGTCAGACTTGATTGAGAAGTGAAACTTTGTTTTAAGGCAGGTCTTCAGTTTGGGAGCTTGATTGGGTAAGAATCTCCACGTATGTAATGGTCTGGATATGGCGGTTATGGCTAGGCAAGGAGTTTGAGTTAAGGGATTCAGAGAATCTTGGGCCTCAAACTGTTGTTGATGCTTTTCACGAAGAGTTGGTGGTTCCTGTAATAATGGAGAAACGATGTGCCTGGGCAGGACACATGGAAAAGTGAAGTAAGGCTAATTAATGAAAACGGAGGACTAGCAAAGTCGTGTTAACATTGACAGTCAGGGGTAGGTTAGGTTCTCAGCTCTCCAGGTTAAGGCGTGGGAGTAGACAGACATCTTTGGTTCTCTCAGGATAAAGAACTTGTGCCAGCTTTTGTCAATTAAAGACATGAATGCCACTTACTTTAATTTCTATTTTCTAAGTATCGATAAACAATATAACAGTATTATTTGTGATCCAGTGAGTATTTACCCAGTGAACATACTTAGTGGCTGGTGGTGATCCGAATTGACATTCACGGCAGTGAAAATCACTGTTTAGGTTTAACTTTTTATTTTTATATTATTTTGTCTGATTTTGTGTGATTTATACCCACAATGTATTGTAAATTGAAGAATGTAAGTATGTGATTGATTTTTAAAAGAAATATGACTGAGATAATTATCTCCTGAGTTTTAGTTGTACTTATTTCTTCAAAGCACATCTCTTCAAGCCTGTCCTCTACAATTAGATCTTAGAAAAATAAAACGATTCCCCATTCTGCAGGGTCTCAGTTATTCATCTGAAATTCTTGAATCCAGAATTGTGTAGAGTTGGGAGGATTTTTTTTTGGATTTCAGAAAGATAATAATGCCCTTACTATATTACACACTATCCCCTGTGGCAACAACATATTTACATCTCTGCAGTGATCGTGTGATTGGTTATATTAAGTGGTAAGTAAAGACTTGTGTCAGTTCAAGTCTGGGTTTTCCTACCCAAAAAGTTTTGGTGGTTGATTTATGATAAACTTTAGTTTTTGTTAGAGCCTTTTGGAATTCTGGTTGGACAGTTGATCTGTAATCAGTAATTAAATCTTAATCTTTGGTTAACATTCCAAAACTCAGTAATGTTTATTATGGAATTAAAAATTTTATTTCTTGAGAAATCGTACTTGTTCTTACCTAGTTCAGTACAAAGGAGTCATTTTTGAAATGGTGAAAATTTGCCAGTCCTCTCATGGCTACTGTGTCATGCCATTATATCTTGACTATTAGTGATTGTAATAAGTAGCTTTCTAGTGCTAGCTAATAATAAACAAAAGCTTACTTACTCAGCAACTCTATATACCGTGTAGAAATAGCATAATAATTTAAAACACAATATAGGGAGGAAAAACTTTGCTCTGACTACTTAAATTCGTGGTGAGGGCCTGTGAATTACTTAAAACAGATAACCAGGAGGGGGAAAAATTGTTTATACATGCAGTGCATATACCTGTGGGAGAACTCAGTGATGAGTAATTCCAAGGCTGGTTAGAATTTGGAGCTATACGCCAACTGAGTAGGTGATGGGGTGGGGGGCGGGGAAGGACACTTAAAGAAAACAACTTTTGGGAAAGATAAATGAGCCCTTAGGAGAATAGATGGGAGATAATGATAGTCTTGTGACAAAGTCCATTAGAGTTGCTCTATGGGAGGGAGTTTATGACCCTTGGATTCTTTCAGGAGGCTCTGCTTTTGCACACGAGGGATTCAAGGAACTCGAATGCTTTCAGCTCAAAATTATTCTTACGCCAAAATGGCATACTTCATAGTACCATGTCCTGATCCCCTTTAGCAACAGCAGCAAAACCTAAGCTCTTTTGTGAGTCAGGAAAGTTTACTTTTTTTTTCCTTTAATGTTTGTTTGTTTGTTTGTTTGTTTATTTAGAGAGCAGCAAGTGCTAGTGGGGGAGGAGCAGAGAGAGGGAGAGAGAGACAGACAGACAGACAGACAGACAATCCCAAGCAGTTAGCAGGCTGTCAGTGCAGAGCTGGATGCGGGGCTCGATCTCATGAACCGGGAGATCATTCATGAACCGGGAGATCATGACGTGAGCCAAAATCAAGAGTCGGATGCTTAACTGACTGAGCCACCCAGGTGCCTTTCTAAACAGGAAAGTTTAGAAATTGCTGTTATGGTTTATACTATGAAGTAGAAAGGTAGGAATAAAAAAGTGTGTGCTTTTACTGCTCTTATGTGTTTGAGTCTACAAATAGAAGACTGTAAGGACACGTGTTAAAATGGGAAGAAGTTCCTGATGACTTCTCTTAAGTATACTTTTTTAAACAATTCTGTTACACTTTTATTTATAATTGTGAACTTTTAAAGTAAATAAAACCTACTCTTTTTCCATCTTTTTTTTCCCCACTTGAATTTAAAAAAAGAAAGAAAAGCTTTTGAATTATGGTAGCATGCTTGTCTAAAAGAACCATTGATTAATAGTTGCAGAAACTAGGGAACTAGTAGAATCTGTGCTCATCTTCTGACTCTTCAGGGACTTTTTCTTTCTTTTCTTTTCTTTTTTTAAATGTTGTATGTATTTTTGAGAAAGTGCAAGTGGGAGAGGGGCAGAGAGAGAGGGGCAGAGGATCTGAAGCAGGCTCTGAGCTGACAGCAGAGAGCCTGATGTGGGGCTCGAACTCATGAACTCTGAGATCATGACCTGGGCCGAAGTTGGATGCTCAACCAACTGAGCCACCCAGGTGCCCCAGGGACTTGTTCTATCGCGTTATTTACATCCATCATAAATGGCTTTTACCTTCATTAACAAGGGCTTTGTTGGCAATACAGGGATAAGATAGTTCCTGCTCCCGAGGTGCCGAGACACGAATAAACATAGGTTTTTGGTAAGTGGCCAAAAACATTGCTGAGGGCCATGAGGGAGGCAGAAGTATGTGTCTTTGAGTAAAGGGTGTGGGGAGTGGGGATGAGAAAGACTCCACGGAGAAGTTGCAATTTGAGGGAAGGATTAGTGGGAGTTTTCCAGCTAAGAGATGTGGAGAGGCAGAGAACTGAGCCAGCACATGAAAGTGTACAATAGGTGTTTAGGGAACTTTCAAGGGTTGGTCTAGAGCAGAGGCCCAAACACTTTCTTAAAAGGATGAAATGGTAAATGTTTTCGGCTTTGTGGGCCAAGAGACAGTGTAACCATTATAATACGTAAAGATTAGTTTTGGTTCTTAGGCTTTAAAGAAAAAATTTGACCGGCTGTAATTTGTGGACTCCTGTTTTAGAGCCTGGGGTTATTGTTGGCGTAAAGTGGGCAAAAGAAGGCAAGGGCCAGATGGATAGTAAATGGGTTTACAACAGCAATCTGGAGTCTTCGATTTGTCTCAGTATTTGTTCAATATCTAGTCAGTTTCTATAGGGCTGGAAGTCAGAGTCATAAAATTCAGTAAAACACAGTGACTTCCAACGATTAATTGGAATTGCATTGACTTTGTACATTTTGTACATTAAAAAAAGAAACTCTCCTTGTAAAGAGACTACTGTCTTTCTCAATAAAATTTTATGATTTCTCTATAAAGTTCTTGTGCATATTATAAAGTGTATTTTATATCTTACAGCTTTATTGCTATTATAAACGTCATTTTAATTTTTTAAAATCTCTGCTGATATATAGAACTGCAGTTGGCTTCTATGCGTGAAGTTAAATTTATCAAGCAATTTCACACTAAGTTTTACTAACTTGACTGATTTAACTTTGTTAGCTTGGATTTTCGTGTAGATTAACCTGCCTTTTAATTAATGATAATTTTGTTTCTTCATTTCCAATTCTTTTTTCCTGCTGTTGAGGTAACTCGGATGCCAGCACAGCATTGATTGAAAGAGGTGATAGGAGAATAGAAAGGAACTTCTTCACTCTAATGAAAGCCAACTTTTAAAAATTTCATTTTAAAAGTCAACATTTTTCTTTTGTATGCAAATGTTTATTCTGCATCCGCTGAGATAGTTTTGTATTTTTTCTGTTTAAACCAATCTTGTATTTCTGAGGTAAGTGCACACTGGTAATGAGTTTTTATCATTGTTACGTATCTCTGGATCAGGGTCACTAACATGCGGTATCTTGACATTTTGGTTCATGATTGAAATTGGTCTCTCTTTTTCCTTTCTTGAGTTGTCTTGATCTGATGCCTTGGAGCCGGTCGGACATTCTGAGGAGCTGGTCAAGGGAAGAGGAAGCAGAGAGCAACAACCCTTTCCTTTAAGGGAATCATGAAATCATACACATCCCTTCATACATCTCTGCCTGGCGAGAATGTAGCAATATGAGCATCCCGAGCTGCAAGGGAGGCTGAGAAGTGTCTTTACTTTGTCTGATTGTAATCGTAATAGGATAGAACACAGTGAAGAGAAGGTACCCGTGTTGTTGCAAAGTAGACTACACTTGTAATACAGATTAGCTCATGGTATTGGTTAGTTAGGGAATTAGAATTGTGGCTGTATGACCTGAAAGTCTTCTTGTTTCACTTCAATGTTTTTTCTAGATAATGGGAATATAATGATAACCGTCTTAGGAAAAAAGAGAAGGCTCTTAGCTTGGCTGTCGCTCTAGCAGCAGGAGTGCTAAGTCCAGATTTTAAGAAAATGAACCACGAGGACCTGCATCCTCGTCCTCAGAAAGGCACATCGCCGCTCTTGTACAGTCACAGCTCTCAGCGCTTTCAGTACCTGCCAGCACTGCTCTAGTGAAAGGGGTGCCAGCATTCCAACTCCATTGTTTGGTTAATTTTTAATATCAACTGTGGCAACCCATGACCATGCTGAGCCTCCTGCTTGAATGGTTCAGCCCATCTCCGGATACCAACCCATGACTGTTTTTGAAAATCCTCTGGTTATAATGTTGCATAGGTTTTGAGGAGTCTCGTCCATAACTCTAGTTTATTTCTGAGTCCTCTTAGTTTTAATGTGCAGGGTTGTTGTTGTTGTTGTTTTTACAGCACCGACACTTCCCAAGAATTTTATGTATCATGTTTTATCCATGGAGCAATTATCAGGTGCCAGAAAAGTTTTTGGTGGTGTTAGATACACCGTCTCCTTTAGTTTTCCTAAAAATTTCAGGTGCCAGGTAGTATTTTATATGGTTGATCTTACTTCATTCCTCAGAGCAACCCTCTGAAACTGATCAATTAACTTGTTTCCTGAGTCTTAATAGATAGTAAATGACAAGACTGGAATTCCAACCCAAGTCTGATGGCCTCTGCAGCCCGAGTTCTTGATCACTATGCAATATTACACACATGTTTTGGAAGCAGAACTTCTACTCTGATGCTGTAATTTTGGGCATTATGGCTGTAATGAGCTTTAGCAACATCTTTTACTATATTATAAGTAGGAGGACTCCTTGTAAGTGTCCAAATTAAGGAAGTAATTCGGTATAAATTGAATTTAGCAACATATTAAATTCTTTGATGAAAAAAATGTGCAACAGGTTATTTAAGGCTGTAAGAGATTGACTTATTCAGCAGCAAACCTTTCCTAGATAACTTACACATGCAGTTACTTTCCCATAGGGATCAAAAGATGGATTGGGTCCCTCTACCATTTAGACTCCTGTTCTAGTGGAGGGGATAAGTAGCATATCTGTGATAGACAAAAAGATTCATTTAGAAACATGTCTCAGAAAACCTAACTCTGTTTGGGCTTTGAAATGTGTCAGATAATACTTACAGAAAGAAGAGGTGAGTGAAGTGTTAAAGGATGGATAGGAATTTGCCAGATTGAGAAGTGAGTTGAAGGAAAGACAGCATTTGGGTTTTCAGCAGCGGAAGCAAGCATGTTTAAAATCACAGAAATGTGCAAGAGCGTATTTTATTCATAGATGTGCGTGTTATTTGTCCTGATGGAAGTGGAGGCTATGAGATTGGGAAAATTGAGCAAGGCTAAAAAAAAAAAAGAGGCCCCTTTGAGCCACCCTAGGTTGTAGCGACTCTTCAGAGGAATTTCAGATAGAACAGTGTCATGTTTCAGTTTTTGAAGGCTCACTGGCAGTGGTAATGGAAGGTAATTCAAAGGGGTTACACGGAAGGGGAGGTTAGAATTTGGGAGAGGAGTTAAGAAACTATTGCAAGAGGCCAGGCAGACAAAGTTGAGGTCCTAGATTACTTGGAGAAAGGCAGTAAGAATGGAGAGGGGATTGATTCAGAGGCTTTTGGGTTGTAAAATGAGTTTTATAAGTAGAGTAAATGGGGTTTATTGGTGGGAAGGAGGTAAAAGAAGAAAAATATGACTACTTTTGTCTTGCTTAACTGGTGAGATTGTTACCACTGTCTGAAATTTTCCGTACCGGGGGCGCCTGGGTGGCTCAGTCGGTTAAGGGTGCGACTTCAGCCCAGGTCATGATCTCACGGTTTGTGGGTTTGAACCCTGCATAGGGCTGTGTGCTGACAGCTCAGAGCCTGGAGCCTCCTTCGGATTCTGTGTCTCCCTCTCTCTCTGCCCCTCCCCAGCTCATGCTCTGTCTCTCTGTCTTTCTCAAAAATAAATAAAAACGTTAAAAAAAAAATTGAAAATTTTCCGTACCACTAAAACATCAGACTCTCCTGTTCAGTCCAAGATTTGTTGAGTTTCAGGTATTTGTAGCATATCCAACAGGTGGAGGTAACCAGAAGGCATTTGGAAATTCACTCCTGGGGCTTTGGAATGTCTTCTGCCTCCCTATCCCCTCTTTTAGTCCCTGGGTAGGATGAATAGCAGATTTTTTTGTTCCCACTGTGCACCACTATTTATGTGGGATTAGTATCAGAGAAGACTAAGGTTAAGAAATTCGGTATTTTTCTAATAGTTTGGCGTGTTTTTATTTCTTCATGATATTCCTGTATAAAAATGATTATCTTCAAAGGTGACTCTTGGAGTATGGGATGCTTCGTGGTGCTACAATCAAATTGTTATTCTATGCAAAGATTACACATTTTAAAAAAAAGTTTATTTATTTTGAGAGAGAGAGAGGGAGAGAGAATCCCAAGCAGGATCCACGCTGTCAGCGTAGAGCCTGATGTGGGGCTCGATCCCACGAACCATGAGGTCATGACCTGAGCCGATACCAAGAGTCAGACACTTAACGAACTGAGCCACCTAGGTGCCCCAGGAATTCATTTATGTAAGAGCATATGTAAGACCCCCAGGTCACTGTTTCTAAAGCTGTGTGGTTTAGAATCCCTGGCTGAGATGGCTTGTTGTTCCTTCTCCTTTCCCAGCCGTCCTTGAGATGCAGTACCCAAGTACTACCTCTTTCCTAGTCCTTATTATACTTCACTAACTCTTAAATGGTTGTAGCTTGGAATATATTATTGTGCACTTAATTTCATACTCTGTTGTCATTAAGTTGTAAATTCATTGAGGATAGGGATTTTTATCTGTTCTCTACCATCTTTCCAGTGCTGATAAGTCTGTTGTGATTCATAACAGATGCTCAATTAATGTTTGAATTATATTGTTTACTGTTATGGAAAAATGAGACTTAACTGTTTGCCAAGATATGTAAGCTCCTGGTTAATAGGAACCACGCCTCATACTATATGTCATCTAGGGAGCTGAATTTAATAACTGAGCTTAAATACTGGGTGACTCAGTTTACTAAACCTTGGGGCACCCGCTGTGTAGAAGGCACTGTGCTAGGTAGTAACGGGATACCCAGATGATTAACACTCCTGCCTCTGTGGCACTTTTGTCTGGTGAGATGGCATTTAGTCAGTACACAAGTAACAACGCAGTAGTTAAAAAGAGTGAACTCCGGAGGCAGGCCTAGATTCAGTTCCCGTGTCCCCCACTGGTACCTGGCTCTTTGAGCAAGTTTCTGATCCTTGTTTGTTGATTCTATAAATGAAGCCCTCCACCACCTCGTGGGGTTAGAGCCTTTAAAAAGAAATGTTGGCGTTTTGTGTTAAATTAAGTTCTTACTATTACATAGTCATACCGTGGGATAGAGGCTTTGTGCTCTGAGGCCAGTTTTAGAGGTTGGAAATTCAGAGGTTGGGAAGATTACTTCTGGATTGAGGCGGGAGAAGCAGCAGAGCTTCCTGGTGAAGATGCCATTTAAGATGGATCTTGAATAAGGATAGAATGTATAAGGTGGCAGGGATAGGGATAGGATTTCCTAGAGTGGGAAGGATAAGCTATGAACAAAGTAAGGACGTTGGGAGAATGCAGGGTGTTTCTTGAAAGCAGAAATGCCCCTCAGTAAAGTCCTATTTCCACCACTCCCCACACCACCTTCTCTGGGTAATTACCAAAATTGGTGAAAGACGTCAATCTGCTTTTCAGCCCTGCTCCCTTCTCTGCCTTTTCCCTCACCTAAGAAGACAGTTGTCTTTCAAGCCTAGACTTTCTGGGCTGAACACTTCATGACTGAATTAACTGCTCCTGCATTCTTGTTATCACTGTTCTCCCCACTCCCCACCATCTGCACGCACTTAGGTTGTATACTTCTTGAGAGCGGGGAAAGTTCTGTTTTAATCAGTTTGGCTTCTTCAGCCCTTGAGTATTGTCCCTGACACCTAGTAATTGCTCAGCTTATTTCAGGGGGTGGGGGATGGGGTGATAAGTGAATGATCGTGATTAAAACCAGTTCCAAACAAATTTGAAAATTTTTTTAAAATACAAACTTTTGAAATAGAGGTTTTCTAAGACCTTTGCGAATGCCCACATCTGTGAATACTCCCGTAGCATGTAATTTTCTGGATTGGAAAGCTGGGGTAATGAAGATTGAATGAAATCAAGTCTTCAATTTATTACATTTTAAGATTGTACTTAAGAAACATTTTTCAGTGTTTCCAGAAAGGTACTTGAAATTCAGAGGAAATGCACAATATAATCCTAGAACGAAGCTTAGTATTAAAAAAAAATAACTGCCTGCCAAAAAGTCACCTGGCTGCTTACAGTTTTCTTTATACTCTAAACATCGCTGATTCTTGTTCTCTGACCAGTGACTGATAGTAGTTGTGGGATAAGTAAATACTCTAGTCCCTCACACTTGGGCAAGATGACTCTGAGAGAGGGCAAGATGACTTAGGAGTGTTCCATACTGTCTACTTGAGATCCCTAATAGGATTCAGTCCCAGCTGTATTACCAGCCATACTGCACCCTTTATTGGCTTCTTTCCCTTCCCTGCCTCACTTCTCCACTCCCTTACTGGTATTTGCTAGGGTAACTTCCCAGGTAGACTACTTATCCTAAAACCTCTGTCTCAGGGTATGCTTCTGGAGAGATGCAGCCCAAGACTGTGTGGCGAGAAGCATTTATTTTAAGAGTGTAAAATTTTCACGTTTGAGAATATAGGTTTGGAGAAATTTGTTCTCAAGGGTCAGCGTTGAAAGCTTTACTTTTTTTTTTTTTTTTTTTAACAGGTAAGTTTTACTAAAACTGATTGGTTAAAAAGAAAAAAAAAGAAAAACCACGTAATAAATACTCAAACATTTGTCCTTTTTGAGAAAAGGAGTAGCTAGGTAGTTCCTATTTTGGAGGCCAGAGATCAGAATGAGTCTGGTTAAGCATCGTTCCGTTTTGTACCACAAAAGGAATCACTATATGTTTAGAGCCCCAAATGTGTCATTTTAGCATGTGATTTTTTTTTTTAACACTAAAATTTTGTTCTGGGTTTATGCATTTCCTATGAATTCTAACTACAACCTTCCTGGCAGCACTGAACATAAAATTAAATCTAGTTAAAGAAACAAAGAACCAGAGAAAGAATACAGATAAAAGCAAGAGAGAATAGGATTAGCATAGTCCAAGCATTTTCTTATTCCTGAATAATAGGTTTTTATTTTAGATGTGCCCATGGAATTCTGCTTCACAATTTTTTAATTTTAGGGCAGGTTTGATTAAAAACAAACCAGAGAATCTCTCCAAGTCGATTGGATTGTGTGCCATCTGCTGACTCATCACTGTTGTTTTGATGTTGTAGAAATATATTATAAATATGTTGTAATGCAAGATCGTTTTATGACTTAAAACATCTTGGAGGCTGTATTTTATATTAATAACATCATCTGCATTAGACATATCAATGCTTTTCTTAAAAGTCTCTTTTTCCCTTTATTTACAGAATGCTGCCTTTTTATATGGTCTTGGTTTGGTCTACTTCCATTACAATGCATTTCAGTGGTAAGTTGACATAAAACTAGTAACTCCAATTACTTCCAGTAAATGGCTTGTTTTGTTTAATATTGTGTGTGTATGTATAATAAATACAAAGTATTTTAGTGTCACTAAGCCTATAGTTTTCAGTAATCTCTTGAAATGATTAGATTGTTCTTTCAGAAATACTGACCCACTTTAGATTGTTAGAGTTGTATGTGTTCCTAAAAGAGTAGGGTATGAGATTCTGATTAAACAAGGTTTAGACTGGAAAGCTTTTGGAATTTCTCGGTCACTCATGGATCGGTGGTCCCCAGGTAATTTGAACTGGAGAATGACTATGCTCTCAGATCTCGAGGTCTGTGGGTAAATGATCTTTGATGACCAGGATCCTTACCTTTTCAGACTTCTATACAGGATTAGCTGTGTGCGTCCCTCTGCTCTCTCAAACACTCACGCACATGCTAGTACTTTCCAGTTTGCAGTAACTAGGCACCAGGTTACAGGATCTCGATTCTCTCATTTATACGATAGGAATAATGTTACTACTTTCAGAGTCAGAGATTAAATATGGTAGTAGTACATAAGATTTTATAAACTGTAAAGTGTATGGCCCTGTTGTTATGGCCTTTGCCCCATTGTTGTTTTTCTTGTTTACCAGACAAAATAATAGTGTTCTCCAATGGAAATAACATAGACTTTGAGTTGGAAGACTGGTATTCTGGTCTCAGCATTTCCTCGTGTGTGTGTGTGTGTGTGTGTGTGTGTGTGTGTGTGTGAGAGAGAGAGAGAGAGAGAGAGAGAGAGAGGAGGGAGGGAGGGAGAGAGATATTTTTAAGTGAATTGTAGTCACTTACCTTTTCTATTTTACAGAGTTTTGATCAGATTAGATATGTACGTTTTGTAAACCATAAAGCCCTATGTAGACATTTTTTATTTGAGGCATATTCAACTTTGTCAGAGTCCCTTTTGTTCTCCATAATTTTAACCTGAGTGAATGCTGTGAGAGTCCAAAGGAAGGTTTTGGCCAAAGTTTATAACCCTGTCATCTACCTGTTGGGCACCCTGGGTATTTATTACAGAGCTTTTACATATGGATTGGCAGTGATTCAATATGGTTTCCCTAAAGATGAAACTGTAGACTTGGATGACTTTTTCTATATGCTTTTTCTTCCCTCTTTGCTTTTGGTTCTGTTGGGTTTTGATCATCTGTGGAAACACTGCATTGTTAGAGAACACCTGTGTGTATATAGAGTATTATAATCATTTAGGTCACTCAGTTTGTTTGTAAAGTCTACAAAACTTTAATTGATCTTCATGAAGAAGCTGTGTAATTTTTTTTTCTCTTAAGTTATCCATTACTATAGGTCAATCCTAAACTTAAGCCTCTTCGCCTCATGTCCAGTGCATCATATTTAAAACCAAGGGTAGATGAGGACTGTTTTAAGATACTCTTAGTTTCTTGAAGATCCTATTCATAAAATACACAGTTCTGAACTTTTAGAACTAGAAGTGGTCTTAGAGATAACTTCATTCCTTTAATTTTGTAGATGATGAAACCAAGGCGTGCGCGCGCGCGCGTGTGTGTGTGTGTGTAAAACTCACTTTTATGTAACTGTTTAATTAGTGGCAGAAGCAAGGTTATGCCCAGATTCCCCAATCTAATGTTGTTGTTGTTGTTGTTGTTGTTGTTTTCTGTTATACTCTGTCCCCAAGTTTGAAGATGGACAGGTAGTTATTCTTTTTAATCCGTTTTTGCAGTTGTTCTCCTGGGCACATTGGTACATTCTTTATGGCCAGCCACAAGTAATTTAGCTTAAACCTGAGGCAAGGAACTCTACAGTTTAGGAATGGACATGTATATGACACAGCAGCCATTTTTTTGCCTGCCTGTGATAACTTGTAAGCTCCCTGTAGATTGAAGATACAGACGTCAAATTGGCAATGAAGTGAAACCATCATCCGTTCAAAATTGGATTACTTGAATGAGGATGTGACCATGTCAGCTTAGGAGACTTATAGCTGTGGAACATTAATATTACATGCTTCTTTATCTCTATATGATTTCTGTATCCTTCAGTTGACCTAAGAAATGAAACTGAATGATAGAAGGACAATGCAATGTCTGAATTAACAAGTGCCCTCTGCTTTCTCGGCCCTGTCCTGGTCACCACCATTTTCTTATTATGTTTTCAGTTTCAACTTTAGCTGCTTCCTAAAATGATGTATTTCACACTCTGTCTGAATCCATCCTAGCTGTGTGTTTTCTCTTTTGCTGGTCGGATGTTGTTCACAGACTCTGTGCCCCAACTTTTGTTTTTAGCTTATCTTGCTGTTTCTTGAACAGCTGCAGAATTAGCATGGAGGAGGTGCTTGGTGCGTTTCAGAGTATAGCCTTAAGTGATAGGAACTTCTTTAGGTTAAACCTGTGTGTTTTATTTGGTTCTGTTTGTAAGTAGCTGTTAGTAGCTGGGATCGGGCATTTTTTTCTTGTTTCTGCAATTATTTACATGAAATTCTGGGATTTCCTAAAAAAATGTTTCTAGAGAAGAGTGTGTTATACCCTTTTTTGTATTGTGAGCTCTAAGGGTCTTCCTGGGATATCTCAGAATGTTGTATCTTTACTACATTTGTAATTTAAATAAAATTTGACATTTGGTGATGGTTTCTGTCAGTGATTGATTATTAGATTAAGTATTTGGTGATAATGTGTGCGACTAACACGTGTGTTGGGGTTGGTGATGGTGACTTAATATTATTGAGAACAGTTTTTATTAAGTATAGCTTGATCTGTTAATTTGTTTGCCTTGTTTCTTGCCATATTCTGCCCATTTCTTCTTTTGGAGTTGATTTGATTGGTTAGCTTCTAGATCATTTGTTCTTTGGTCAGCTCTTTCACCTTTCAGTTGCATTCTCTTCTTAGAGGAAGCCATGTCAGAAAGTAGTAGAGCAACTGTAAAATCCTCACTGAACTTAGCATCATTAGTCAGTTTTACTATTGATCCTACTCTGTACTGTGGGACCAAACTTAAAAGAGATGTCCAGAGGGGAAAGATACAGAAGCACGATGTAAAACACATACATCAGAGACCTAGAACCAGTCTTTATAAAGCTGATCCTTTATAGGTGCATGAACGCGTGCCCATGCCTTCACTTGTTCTTGCTCACGAGGATGCTACATTGCTAGGGGTACCTTGAACTGTGTTTCTTCTTGCCTTATAGTGAGAAACCTATATCCTCGAGTGAGAGTAATTAAAATACATACAGTAATAAATTATTACAACTTGTAGCCGTACTTGTAAGTATATCCCCCTGAAAATTCTTATCAGTCCTCTCTTTCTAGCAACCCTTTGTATTCCCGTTGATCAGTATCAGAAGGTTCTTATGGTGGCAGATCTAAAAGATACATAATTCTCTGCTAGAGGCATAGGATTTTGGAAACGAAGCTCCCCAATCTAACTAATTGGCCTGGTAAGGAAATGTGATCATTGTTGACTTTAAAAAGGGTTAGGGGAATGAGGCAGAGGGGAGTACAAAAACAGAAATATTAACATGTTACAAGTAATGGTTTTTTTTTAGCGGTAATTCCTCAAGCACTTTACCAATCACAATTGTTCTTAAAAGTGTAGGACTCTGTGCTCCATTGTGGTGACCACTTCAGGTGCAAATAAACCTAATGTTTTGATACTACCATTGATCCTGAGGCTTGTCTAGCATGGAGTCGGGCAAAAGCTTAATATTTAAGATATATTTTTTAGCTATCATAATGCAAAGTAACGCTCTTAGATCTAAAGCTTAATTTAAAGTGTATAGTTCCATTAAAATGAAACAGTTCATGTTAACATGTGTTGTTTATCATATACATTTCTGTTTTGACAAAACTAGCATTTAACTAAGGCAGTTCTGGTAAAGTTATGCTTACCAGTGACATGTAGATTGCTAGAGAGAATTTGGAAGGGCTTGGGCTAATTAAGCTCCAGAGAAATTAAGGATAGAAACATAAATCTTTGCAATAGGGGAAGGGAAAAACTCTACCACTGTCTGGGGTAACGAAATGAAGGCTGGCTAGAAAGAGCAGAAAAAGCCATGAAGTGTTAAAACATTAGCAAATGGCTATGTGAAGTACTCTTGTGTGATATTTCCCTTTTTTTTTTTTTTTTTTAAGTTTATTTCGAGACAGAGATGGTGTGTGTGTGTGTGTGTGTGTGTGTGTGTGTGTGTGTGTGTGTGTGTGTGTGTGTGTTTGAGAGAGGGAGGGAGAGGGAGGGAGAGGTCAGGGGCAGAAAGAGAGAATCCCAAGGTGAGATCATGACCTGAGCTGAAATCAAGAGTCTTCAAGAGTCCAGTGCTTAACTGACTGAGCCACCCAGGTGCCCCTCTTGTGTGATATTTCTGACTTAGCCTCACATTTAAAGTCCTCTCTGGTTCAACCGCAAATGATCCTTCTAGCCTACTGTTCCCCTAAATATATTCTTTGTGTCCATCACACTGTATGGACATTTCCCTGAAAATGTATTAAGCATTTTTCTTTACCTGTGTAACTTTGTGCCATGTACTGTGTTTGGTCTGCTTTCTCCTACCATCTCCACCTTTAAATATGCTGCCTTGTTTGTCTCTTTGATTACTTCATCAAATCTATTTGTCTCATTTAAAAGGAGCCCCTAAATTTCCGAATATGGATGTGTGGAAGTAGATAACTGTTGTGTGTATACATGTTATTACTGATTTAGAGCTAGAATATTCTCCCCTTTATTAGTATGAAATTTTGTGGGATTAGACCACTTATCCCTTTAGATATCCCTGAGGGAAATCTCTGGACTCAGCTTTATTAGCCTTAGAAAAGTTAAATGTTTTATTATGTCTCTTTCTAAATGTACTGAAACTGTGCTAGGAACATTTAGTTAATATCATTATTTTTACTATAGTTTGGTAAAATCCTTAAGAAGTCTTTTCTTTTTAATGACTTTCTAGAAACAACAAAAAAGTGCATATTGCTCTGCATAATTATGGGCATTTTTCCCTCAAAAATGTAAAAAATGTAGTGTTTTACATTGCCAAAATTATTTCTAGAGAATATGTTTTAATATTTGAAAATCGTAAACCTTTCCAGGCATTGTATCATGAAATTATTTTGTAGTTTTGGGTAGCCATTTCTCATGTTCTAAAATTCTCTGCCAATCAGAATACTGAGGTCAACAGAATATTTATGTCTTGGTATTTTTAGTCTAGCTTCTGGTGCAGAGGTCATGTTCTGGCTACCCGTAGTTTGGTGAGATAAGAATGTGGTAAAATGACCAAAATTAGAATGTAGTCTAAGTGGTACCTATTTTCTCCACACACTCCCCTGCTACACACACACACACACACACACACACACACACACACACACACACTACCTTTTTCCTTTTTTTCCCCCTAAGGTGGGGAAAAACTGAGGAAGCATATGGGAAAGAAAAATAGGTAAAAGTTCAGAAAAGGAAATGAAAATGAACCTAGATATTTTTGATTAGATGAGGGAAGCTCAGTAAATAGACTGGAGCATTGCTGTCCCTGCCCCCACCAGAAACCCAGTCAGCCAAGTATAAAAGTGATGACATTAGTAAACATGTATTAAAATTAATCATTTTCTGTGTTATTTAGAGAATTAAAAATAAAAGAAGCACCTGGGTGGCTCAGTTGGTTGAGCGTCCAACTTCAGCTCAGATCATGATGTTGTGGTTTGTGAGTTCGAGCCCCGCATCAGGCTCGCTGCTGTCAGCCTGTCAGCACAGAGCCCGCTTCAGATCCTCTGTCCCCCTCTTGCTGCCCCTACCCCGCTTGTACTCTCCCCAAAATAAATAAATATTAAAAAAAAAAATAAAAGAGGAACGTAAACCTCAAGGAACTGGAGATAGCACACCAGTAGGTAGAGAATAAAATGATTTGATTATAGAGTGGACCTAACTGCTGGTTAACCCTAAGCAAAAAAACCGCTGGTGTTGAGTTTGGGTGGTCGGTCTTTTAGGCTATAGTGGATTTAGGGTGAAGCAGAAGAATGAAAATATTTCAGATTAGGAGACCATTCTGAGGAGAAGCAGCAAAGTCAAGAGGGCTGGTATTTGCAAAAAGAAATTCCTGAAATAAGCCAGGTCACAGCTGAGGAAGAACAATATTGGGTCATAACTGGGAATAGAGTTGAATAGGTAGTAGTACGTGTTGCTCATAGACCTTAAATGCTACATGGAGATTTGACCTAGAGTATCATGGTTAGTAGTCCGTTACAGGAGCCACATGTTTGAGGAAACATAGGGAAGCCAGAGCAGAGCAAGAGTAGTCCTTAAAGAGTCTATCTATTGCAGTCATCTAGTAATGAGATATTGAACATTCAGTCTGCAAGATACTGAATTTGAGGAAAACTTTGAAACAACAATGGGAAGAACTTGATGATTTGATATGTGTTGGCCATACCATCTCATGGGCACTTAAAAAATTTTTTATTTTAATCTTTATTTATTTTTGAGAGAGAGAGAGAGAGAGAGAGCATGAGCGAACAGGGGAGGAACAGAGAGAGGGGGACACAGAATCTGAAGCAGGATCCAGGCTCTGAGCTGTCAGCACAGAGCCCAGCACAGGGCTCGAATTCACAAACTGTGAGATCATGACCTGAGCAGAAGTTGGACGCTTAACTGACTGAGCCACCCAGGCTCCCCTCATGGGCACTTTTAACAGTCCTTAAAGAATAAACATAGGGTAGCCCAGGCTAGTATGTTGGAACATGCATTTTTGCTTATAGGTTAATTTTTTTTTTTAATTTCCAGTGTGTTAACATATATAGAAAACTTGTTAAAAATAAACCTATGTTTTTTTGTACTTGTGTGACATTGTTGAACCAATCAGATAAGGTGTCCGCACGAAAGGCACCTGTGGAGTAAAACACATCTACAAATTTAGGGGTTCAGAAGAAAGGCTGGAGATGGAAACTAAGACAGAGTAGGAAATAATTTCTCCCAAGGGCTTGTTTCTGATGCTCTGTGCTCTCCTTACTGCATTTTCTCACGCGCCCTTCCTTAGACCATTTTTCTTTCCTAACTTCTTTTTTCTCCTTTGTTTCTTCTTTTCTTTGCTGTCTTCCACTTCCATTCTTCTTCGTTCATGTCTTTGACTCAGGCCTGCCTGGGTTTTATTATTGGCACGTGTGGACATTGCTTCGTTCTGACCTATTCCACAAGAGTTTTCTGACCCATGTCGTAAGTTAAGGTTAATTAGCATTTTATGAAGCATCACCCTCAATTTTGGTTATTACAGAATATATCATACTTCAGAATGTATAAACGTAAGTATACATCTTAACATGTTATTTGTACAATGAACGTTCATAAGCATCATTTGGGTCAAGAAATGAAAAATTGCTGTTAGCCCAGAAGCTTCTCCATACCGCTGCATTACCCTTTCCCACTTGTATCGTGTTTTAATTGGCCTCCTTTATAGCTGCAATTGTTTTTTTCCTAACCTTTTATATGTTGCCTTCCCTCCCCCAACAACTGCCTATTTTATTATAAGGTGGTAGCACTAGTCATGACCAGGAGAATCATAGAGGCTGAACTGTACCTCCTCCTATTAGAAAGGTTTGAGTCAAGTACAAAGAGAACCTCTTAACACGCAGAGAAGTATCTTGGAGTCTGAGAAATAGCTGCCTTTGAATGAGAATGGTAATTTACACCAGTTCTTTTCTGTCAGGTCTTTAACTCCAGTCTTCTACCTGTACACATCAGATGACACATACACACCCACTCATTTAAAAAGCCATTTAACACATAGATGCCAACCTCCTCTTCAGAAAGAAAGTATTTTGTCAGGTATAAAAGTATCTGATGCCGCACCTGTTGCCCCCGCCCCTCAACGATGAACATTACCTTTTAGAACCCTTAATTTTATAATAAACACGGACATAGCCAAACACAGTTGTTTTTTTGGGGAAATAGATAATGCATGAATCACAATAAAATTCCTTTAAAGACGTAGGAAGTATTGTGCTCTGTTTTGAGTTATGGTATTTTGATATAAAAGATGGACTTTTCCTTTGGAATCATCTATGATTCTAAATAGCTACCTTTCTAGGATAAGTAGAGGCAGAGAATAGTTGATAAGCTTTATAAAGAATATATTAGCTGGTACTTGGGATGAGTCTTAAATAATGTAGAGAGATTTAAAATGATGACCAACATATGTTACAGCTGTATTACAATTTTCAAAATTCAAAGTAGACATTTTTCCTTATTATGATTTTAATTTATTTTTTAGTAGGTAGTACATTTACATGATCACTGAATGCATTTTTATATGCCTTAATGTGAAGAGTGTTCCTTATGCTTGTATTTTATTTGCTCTACTGGTAATCAAGGCCTTTTATAAAAGATAAATTGTGAATCTGGGGCAAAAATAGACTGATAGACAAATGGAAAGTGATACATGATAGAAAACCCAGAAACAGCCCCACATGAATGTGGACATTTGATTTAGGACAAAGTGGCCCTGCAGAGCTGTGGTAAGGATGGTCTTTTCTACAAATGATGCCAGGGCTATTGGATATCTGTATGGAAAAAATGAAATCTGACCTCACACTGTATAAAAAATAAGGTACATATGGATTGTAAATCTAAATGTAGAAGACAGAGTTTTCAATGAAGACTTATTCTTACAGAGTAGACTAGAGACAGGATTAACCTTTCCTTTCTTAAAAATAAAACTATCCTATCTGCCCCACCTCTCTTTCCCCTAGGAAATTCCAGAAACAATGAAATCGGTTATTTAAACTGAGAATTTTATTAAGCCATAAGATATTATGTGGATAATTGAGAATACATTCATCTGATCTTCCTGTTCCCTTTTATATTAGATGATTTACATTCAATTGTATAAAAAACCCAGGTGCCAGTTTCTACTCTTTTTTTTAAACAACACATTCACGTAAAACACATTTTCTTTAAAACCATATTGCATAAAGCAGAAGTTTTACTGTGCTACCAAGCAAAAATTCATGCAAGTTTCAAAAAGTTAAGATATCTTATGTCTGTATTCTTTCAGGGCAATTAAAGCATTTCAGGAGGTGCTTTATGTTGATCCCAGCTTTTGTCGAGCCAAGGAAATTCATTTACGACTTGGGCTTATGTTCAAAGTGAATACAGACTATGAGTCTAGTTTAAAGGTAGGTTATTGGATTTTTTCCAAGATAAAATGTTTCATTTTATGCATTTGGGGGGGGGGGTTGGGGAGTGGGTTGTTGTTAAATATTAGAGGATTGAGAAATGTTGGAATGTATATTGGCATTGATACTTCAAAGGAAAATTTGAAAACTTAGGTGAAGGAATTGTTTTACTAGCTATGAACTAGAAGATACTCAAGGCTGGGTTTCAGGGTACAAAGTAGTTACGATCCTAAGACATAGGTAACTGATTATACCATTAGACTTTTTTTTTTTTTTTTTTTTTTTTTTTTAAGTTTTAATTGAAGTCCGTCATCAGGAAAGGGTGAAGGTTTCAATCTCAATTTGGACATCTAAATCAGTCCACTGTAAGTGATTGGTCACCATAGAGGTCAGAAGGAGCTACTAAATGTTGATGTGTCTGTGACCCCATTCTGACTATTTATTTGCATGGGTCTCACTAGAAATCTGTTGACCTCTACCAACAGGACACATCTCATAATCTGAATTATTAAAAAAAACTATTCTCTGCAAGTCATTTGAATTGCTGATTTGTGAAAATAAACATCTTTAGGAAAAGATAATACGTTGTTGGTTAATATTTTACGTACTATCGAAATTTGATATCTCTCAAAGTTGTTACTGAGTTTCTTGTGCCGTCTGTGCTATCACTTTAGGTCTTACTGGGCTTTTCATAAAAATAGTGCTTTCCTGTGCAACGAAAGCCTTGCTCTTTGAAGGATTAGAAGTTCTAGGAATAAAGTTTAAGTTCTTGTGAATTTATGACTATAATGGCTGCCGTGTCCTAAATATCTCCATTGCAGATTATTTTGGTCCTCAGGGGAGGTGAGAGGGAGATAAAGAATGATAAAGAGGCTTTACAGTGGGTTGTAATTTGAATTCACTAATAAGGTACTACTTGAAGGTATTTTAAAAACTGTGTTTGCTTGTTCTAGAGTTGTAAAGTAGACAGTTAGGCAAATACTGTTTCTGTCTTTCATGAGTTTTATGAAGAACAATGCTGATGATATGAAAGAATGATACACAATCAGAAATGAAACAAGTTGATTGTGAAGTATTTTGATTATTACACAATTGTCAAAGGTAAGTGCAGTGAGATGAATTGATGTCAGGATAAAATTAGGTAGTATGGAGAATAAAGGATGCCTGCAAATTACCCGCTTTCCTCAAACGTGGAGCAGCACTTCTCAAAGAGTTGACCCTTGAACAACGTGGCGGTTATGGGCGCCAACCCTCATCGCCCCGTCCCAGTTGAAAACCTGCATCTAACAATTCCTCAACAATGTAACTACTGGTGGCCTACTGTTGATTGGAAGCTTCACCGTTAACCTAAAAGATTAAATCTAAAGAGTTGCTTAACATGTATTTTATATGTTGTATGTATCGTATACTATATTCTTACGATAAAGAAAACTAGACAAGAGAAAATGTTATTAAGGAAATCATAAGGAAGAAAAAATACATTTATACTACTGTAATGTGTTGAAAAAGATCCGTACATAAGTGGACCCATGCAATTCAAACCTGTGTTGTTCAAGAGTCAATTGTGTACTATGGGTTATGAGTGGATTTGAAATGGAAAATAAGTTCAGATAGGCTACCTTGCATATTTTAACTACCTCTCGGACATCCACAGTATATAGGAGCTAACAAAGACTCTTACAATGTCTTAAAATACAAAATAATCTTATTTGGTCATTTTATAATCTTGTCACAATATGACTGTTATGTGTGGCAGAAGTGTTTTTGATAGCAGTTTGGTAAATGTGGCTATAAAGTTTACCATATTATAGAATTTGGCTATCTCTGAACATCAATACCGTGGCATTTTACATAATTCTGTGGTTGCAGAACTCTGTTTTCCACGAAGGTGGCAATATTTAAAATCCTCTTTAATCAAGGGAAACAGCAAGTGTTACTGCTAAGTCAGGTTCAACAGAGACCTTCCTGTGTACAACTTCTGTTTGTTCAGGCATAGTTCAAGGCTAACAAACCTTCAGGTCATAGCAATATTAGCAAAATTGTTTTACCTCAGTAAGTACAGTTTTCTTGTTAAAATACTTGGTATCATTCTGATGTTTATTTCATTTGTGTGAGCATAGAAAAAATAAGTTTTAGGAACCCTTGCTATTTCTCTTCTCCATAATGAGAAGGTTGCCTTTGATTTTGATCTCATTTTGACATTAGCTTTTTTTCAAGGCTTCTCTCTCCAGTACTCCCTGTCTGTTTTCAGGAGAATTTTAGGAATCATCATTTTTGGTTGAGGAGGAGGTATTTGAGTATAGTATTCTAAGTGCTTAACATTTAGTGCAAATGAAGGTAGAAATCCGAAGGTCTCTCTCCCCTTAGGTGGCTAGCTAGTATTTTAGTTTCATATGGGTAGATGTGGAATGTCTGATGACTTAACCACTACATGAAGCTGTTTCCTAGAAGCACACTTTATCAGTATAGATGCTTTGGGCTGCAAGCTTAGGAACTCCCAAATGAAGCTGGTTAAAATAACATTAAAAAAAAAAAAAGTAGCTTGTATAATGTGAAGTACAACTTTCAGGAATGGTTAATTCATCTGATGCAAGTTTTCATCAAGGATTCATTTTTTTCTCTGTTCTGTATTGGCTTGTTCTTAAGGATGCTTGCCAGGTATAATCAAAGTGAAATGTAGAAAACCCTAAAACCTCTACCACAAAACTATTCAAAGTAATAAATGCATTCAGTAAAGTTGCAGGATATAATCAAAGTGGGATGATTCATTTTTCACGTCTCCTATAGAAAGGTATTGTAGAACAGCGGAGTAGGTGCTTGGTACAGTGCTGGCATATGATAAGTGCTTAGCAGATATCTGATCATCATGTCATAAATAAGAAAGATCATGACTTCGTGTTGATCCCTTCAAAAATAACTTCACTTTGCAAAATGTCACAGGTGAGAAATGGGCCCCCTGGCCATTCTCAATTGATTTTCTTTTTTTTTTTTTAAATCAAAGATGTGGTTGCTCTGTAGACCAGTTATGTCCAGTTTTTGAGCAGGGCTCAGTCCCCTCAACACACTGTTACTGGCATGAGGGTTGGGTAAAAAAAAGAGGATTTTGGTGTAGGGCAGTGTGGGCAGTCGGTCCATTACAGGTCAGGTCTTCTGCACCTCATTTTCTTTCTCCCTTATACCTACCTGAAGAGGGATATAGAGTATACAGGTTTTTGATGATAAAATGCAGTTTATTTTCATAATAGATTTCTTATTTTCACCTACACATGAAGTAGATTCCAGGGCCTCCTGTTTTATTTGTATCTCTGGTAATAACTTTGTTACCAAAATGTATCTCTACAACAGATTCATTCTGGTTTGGTACTGTATAAACAGCTCTCATAGCAAGCAAATTTGGTTTTAAAATTTGGCCCTGCCTTATGACTAATTGTGTGATCTTGGGCAAGATGCCTTACTCTTCTGATCCTCTCTCTCTGCATCTATAGTACTAGAGTAACTGTCTCCATTCTACAAGATTATTGTAAAGATTTATATGTATGTGAAAGTATCTGCCATTTTTTTTTTCAGCCCTCTCTTTTCAGTTCTCAGTTTGTCTACTATGTATCTAAAACTCCTCCGTTTGAGACCAGCTGAGATACTGTTTGTGAAACCCATTTTCCCATCCTAGAATTTAATACTTGTACTTTTGTCACTCTGCCCATCCTCAGAAATATGAAGTTAATGCCCAGCTTACTTTTCGGTCATACGGTGTTGTTACTTTTAAGTTGGCCAGTAGAGAGGTCATGTGTGTTTGTTGTGTTTCTTCCCTGTTTCAGATGATAACCCCGTAGGTGGATTTGGTTGCCTCTTTACGCCATATAATTAATTATATGTTTTATTTCATTACTTTTTAATGGCGTTAATGATAATTGCTTATATTCGTTACGTATTTCAGGCAATGTATGATCATTATTTCAATAAAAGTACACTAATTTTGAAAAATAGTTTCACATAATGCCTCCAATTTTCACATCCTGGCAGACTGTTAATTATTTCCTTCATGTGAAGGAAGGAAATGCAAAATAAGATGTAATAACACCCCTATTCTTCAGTCCTTTAATGCCAGAGTATCTTTCATTTAATGAAGATTGTGTAGAAATTCTTCTTAATATTTACATGTTCTTAATATTTACAAATATCTTATTTACATGTCCCTAAATATATCAACATTGGAACTTTTTTGGATTTTAAAGGTAAAGACTCTGGCTTTTTTTTTTTTTTTTTTTTTTTTTTGTAATGTTTATTTATTTCTGAGACAGAGAGAGACAGAGCATGAGCGGGGGAGGGGCCGAGAGAGAGGGAGACACAGAATCCGAAGCAGGCTCCAGGCTCTGAGCTGTCAGCACAGAGCCCGACATGGGGCTCGAACTCACGAACCACGAGATCATGACCTGAGCTGAAGTCAGATGCTCAGCCGACTGAACCACCCAGGCGCCCCAAGACTGTGGCGTTTTTTAATGAGAACCTGTGGGTAATTGGCTAGATACCAGTATGAGTTCCCTTATAATTTGGTATTTAAGGATGGTAAGTACTGACTTACCATTGTGTCGCAGAGACACAATTCAAAGGAAATGGATTGAACTCAAATGAGATGTGCACGTTAGTTTGGCATTTTACCAAGTGCTTATTAGTGTTTCTTGAATAGATAAATGAAATGGAAGAGGCTATGAAATGATAAATACCTCTCGTAGGATGGCCTGGAAAAATGGAGGGCGGGGGGAGAGGTTGGCTTTATTTATCACCTTTTAACAAAATTTTTTTTTCTCTACAAACTGACAGTGCATTTGTATTCTCTAAACGTTCTCATTCACCAGTTCATTCGGCTTGTCTCCCGTGTACTATTATATGTGACATGAAACCACTGAGTGAAATAGCACTTTCACTTTCTTTTTCCCTTACTCTTCTTCAGGAACTACTTCATTTCCAGGTGTCTGATTTGATCTTACACCCTTTATTGACTCAGGACTTTTATTGTCATATTTTTTATGCCATGGCAGAAGGAATAAGTAAAGGCACAAGGATATGTATTTCCTTTTAGAAACCACTTTTGTAATCTGTGACAATGCCTCCTATCTTTGATAATTTTATTTTTATTATTTTTAATAGTATTGTACCAGTGTTAATTTCTTTTGAATTTTTTTTTAATGTTTATTTTATTTTTGAGAGAGAGAGAGACACAGAGCATGAGTGGAGGAGGGGTAGAGACAGGGAGACACAGAATTTGAAGCAGGCTCCAGGCTCTGAGCTGTCAGCACAGAACCCGATGGGGGGCTTGAACTCACAAACTGCAAGATCGTGACCTGAGCCGCTTAAGTCAGATGCTTAACCGACTGAGCCACCCAGGCGCCCCTATTTTATTTTTTTAAATAAAAATTAAAAAAAAAATTTTTTTTAAATTTATTTATTTTAAGAGAGAGAGAGAGAGAGAGGGAGAGCACAAGCAGGGAGAAGCAGAGAGAGGGAGAGAGAGAATCCCAAGCATGCTCTGCACGGTCAGTGCAGAGCCCGATGTGGGGGCTCAAACTCATGACCGGAGCCAAAATCAAGAGTCAGTTG
The DNA here is from genome assembly GCF_018350195.1 of Panthera tigris. Classification (NCBI taxonomy): domain Eukaryota; kingdom Metazoa; phylum Chordata; class Mammalia; order Carnivora; family Felidae; genus Panthera; species Panthera tigris. The sequence goes on from NC_056677.1 coordinate 39,130,699, forward strand.
CTTAACCGACTGAGCCACTCAGGCATCCTTAGAATTTATTTTTTAATGTAGAATACATAAATACATAAATTCATTTAATTAAGATACCGTGGACTCTATTTTAAAAATACTTGCTTAGAATTTGAATACTAGCTGTTAAAGTAATTTTAACCATGCCTTAAGTTTCTAAAATGTCGGTAATATTTCCTTGTTGAAGGTTTAACAGCATAGTTTTATTAATTCAGTTGCTAATACTTCTCTGTGGCTACCCCTGCCCTATTTAATAATGAATACTTCATGACGCTCAATAGCTTGACTCTTCTAGTTGGCATTTTGAAAATTTGAGTTCTTTAAAAATAGCTTTATTTAGATATAATTGACATATAACACTACTGTGTAAGTTTAAGGTGTACACCGCCTTTTTTGGGTACATTTATATATATTGCAATGTCATTACCATTGTAGCGTTAGCTAGCACCTCTACCTCATCACATATTATCATTTTGAGTGTGCATGCGTGTATGGTGAGAGCAATTAAGATCTAGTCTCTTAGCAGCTTTTAAGTTTGTAATACAGTATTTATTGACTATAATCTCTGTGCTGTGCATTAGCTCTCTGGGACTTAGTTATCTACTAGTTGCAAGTTTGTGCCTTTAAACAACATCTCCCTAGTTCTCACATTGGCAGTAGAACTCGGCTTCACCTGAATGTAATATCGCTCCAGTTCTTTTGGCAAACGATGGTCGTTACTGTTTATTTTGTCCCCTGTCCATTTTTACTTACTTGTGGGCAAAAATCATTGCCCGGCTTTTTCCTCTTTCCTCTACTCTTCAACTTGTACTTCACCTTTTAATGTTTCCTAGATAGTATTCTCTGATCTGAGGTGATCTCCTAATTGGTTTATCTAGCCGCTTCATAATGCTTTCTCCACTCTGCCAGCCTAGTTTTGTTTTTCCATCTTGATACTCATTTGTGCCATGAGTTCTGTTACATACCTTTAAGCGTAAAGTAGTATAAACAGCAGAAGTACTTCAGTTCCTCCAAAATACATGTTTGAAAAGGACATGACTGCTCATAGATCTGCAGTAACCATTCTCTCTGATACGGATGGGTTAGAGTGGGGCCAGGTTTCCCATTTCAGTTTGCTCTCCTCACATATATTTTACCTGCAAGAAATCCTTTCCAACCAAAGAGCATCTTTTTTGGTGTTTACCCATAACAGCTAGCTTCATGAAGCATTCAGTGTATCTGATGCCACATTAAAAAAAAAAAGAAAAAAAAATCATCATTTTATCCCCTTTGTAAAATATATATTGTGTGCTCCTTGTATTTGTTATTGGTGTAAATATGTCTTATTTTGATAAGAATACAAATTGTAGACTACTTGATTTAAAGAACTTGGAAAAGAACTCATCCTGTACTCTGATCATTTGTGTACACAGATTAGACACATACTAGAATCAGTGTTTTAAAATTTCTGGTCAGTTGTATACCTGTATTTTTGTAAAATACAATAGAAATGAGCTGGGAGACAAGTAGGACACTGTGACAGGAAAAAAGGTGTGGGATAAAGGGGTTCTCCGTGGATGCATGGATGGAAGATCATACATTTTGTAGATCTTAAGGAGTTAATAAACTAGTTCATTTATTAACTGATTCAGTGTTGGAATAGATTTCTCATTTATTGGCTTGATTCACTTTTTTGTAGGCGGTAAAGTAAGCAGCAGGCTTTGGGATTGGGAGGTGGAAAGGCTTTGAATGGAGATGAGTCCTTTGGGAGTTTATCGAGTTGGAGGTACCTGAGGGACATCAAGTATTGGTATAGACAGATAGAAGTCTAGAGCCATAAAACAGGGCTGTGAAAAGAAGTAATAAGACTTGGAACATCTTCAGTATTACAGTGTCTTTTGTCTGACTTTTTTGTTAAGGATACTTTGGGAGGAGACCAGATGGGAAACTTCCTTTTTGAGTAAAGATTGCCAGGATGTGTTAGCTGTTAGTTACTGGTGTGCAGTAGAGTTTCTCCTCAAAACAGTTAAGAATAATCTTGTATTACAGAGAATCAGAAGAACTTGAGTTTGAGGGCTGTGAAAGAACCTCAGTCAGATCAGCTTAGCCAGCAGAGGGACTTGACTCCTAAGCCCTGCCAAAACTTGCCAGTTTCAGTTCTGCATCTGCTTCTCAGAGACCAAATCCCTAAAGTGCCATCGTGTCTCAGGACCTTTTCCTAGTCTCATCCACTTATCATAGACTGTTAGGTTTAGGAATGAATTTGTTGGCTTTAATTTGTTCTTTTAGAATTGTGGCAGTCTGTAACAATGAAAAAAGTGACTTGCAAGGGTACCTTCCCCTTTCTCATTTAAAATCGTCCGCAAAACCCTCTTTCATAAGGGCTGTGTAAAAATAAGTGGTTTCCTCAGCTTGAAGTACCTCTCTTCTTTTTTCCCTCATCTACATCTTTTGGATTCCATTATGGAATTGTCTTTTAAACTTCTTCTGTTTTCTTTTTTAAGTGTGTTTATGTTTTTAGAGGTTGTGTGCGGGGGACAGGGGGCAGAGAGACACAGAGAATCCCAAGCAGGCTCCACGCTGTCAGCTCGGAGCCCGACACAGGGCTCCATCCCCTGAACTGTGAGATCTTGACTTGAGCCAAAACCAAGAGTCGGACGCTTAACCGATTGAACCACCCAGGCGCCCGTGTCTTTTAAACTTCTGTGAGAACATGAATGTCAGTGAGCCACGTATTCAGTTTTGTAGATGTGTAGCCATAGCAGAGTGCCTGGCGTTGCCATCATTTTATTCCGAAAAGGCCATGCCTGTGCTAATTGAATATAGTCAACAGTATCAACTACCTTGCCTCCTTGGTCTGAAGTAAAGTTTTCGCGGGCAAGTACACAATTTAAAAACTTGAAAATAGTGGCATTTAACCCCAATTGTGCATTGGAAAAACTTACAGAAGCTTTTTTTCTGGTCTACAGGCTGTCAGCCCCAACCCACTGAGTCAGAACATCCGAGATTGGATCTGGAATCCAAACATTGCTCCAAATTTTAATAACTTATACATACATAAATAATTTCTTAATTACAAAAACAAGTTATATCACTGCTTGTCTTCAGGATTGGGACTATAGTTGAAGGGTTCTGTAATTGGAAAGATTTATGAGATAGGACAGACTCTACAGCTAGAAGGAAAACAATTTAAAGAGAAATAAAGTCTTGAAACTTGAGTTTTCCATGTTAATTACATGAATATAGATTCTCTTCCTCCAGATAGAAATCAAGTTCCTTAGTCTATATAAAGCAAAATGCTGTGAAGTTATTTTGAAATATTGAACAAGTCAAAAGCTTTTAAAACAAAAGGTAACTTTGGTGATAAAAGCGTCAACAGAAATTATTATGAATAGAACCTTTTTGTTCAAGTGGACCAGAAGCGCTGTATAAAAAGAAAATCACCATAACATTAAAAAAACATGTTAGGTAAATCTTGCTTGGAAATTAATTTTCAGTAGAATGCTTTCTGCCTTGAGGTTTGTATGTAGTCTTTGAACTGCAGAAGCCTCTACCGCATAATAACTATTTCACACAGCAATAGTCAGTTTCAGTACTGCAGTATTTCCGGGTGGGGTGCAAATGTTTCCTGGCTGCTTCTGTTGGTGGCAGGGATGGCTGCTGGATATTTTACCTTGGTATATTCAGATCCTGGGGCTGATTATTATAATTGATAGTCATTTCTGCTGGTTTATATGTTAATAGGTACATCTCTTTTGCATCTGGTTTAGATACTAGAAATGAAACTGAGGTCATGTCATTCCCACCCCAGTCCCTCATCTGCCTGTAGTTTACTGCAAAGCGTATCATTGTTTTTCTTTGTATGGGGTAGTTTTATGTTTTTAGTTTTCTTAGTTGCTTATACTTCGTAATTACTCTGTTAAGTTCTTTCATTCTCACATGCATGTTTTTGAATATGTACTCTTTTGCCAAGTAATTTTTCTAATACTGTTGCTATTTGAAAATGTTTAATATTTCACTGTGTTGTGGGTTTGAAATGATACATCAGTGACTTCATTGGTGCTTTTAAGAGTGATTGATAATTATGTAAACATGGTCCAGAACTGCTTCTGCCAGGTTTCATTGCAGGACCTTGCATATTGATAGATGAAATGTAGTCTAGGCAATTTGAATTATGCATCTCTGCTCTTTGTGGGATGTCATTGTAATAGTAAAACTAAAAATACTGCCATCTCGAAGTGTGTTTTTTTACAGGTCAGTTTGTATCCTTTGATGTCTCAGTTAGGGAAGGTCTGCTTGCTTGCTCTTATCTAAATATAAGCATATGCCAACAGGATCGACTAGACTTAGGAATGTCGGAGAGTCTGAATGTGTGGCTACTGGGCTCCTCTTTTTGCCTAGAGGAAGACAACTGATTATAAAGCATGCTTTGCTTTCATAGTGCTCACTTTTTATTTCCTTTATAGAAGTATAGTTGACATACAGTGTTGTATTAGATTCAGTTGTACGAGTACTGTTTTTTTTTTTTTTAATTTTTTTTTTTTTAACGTTTATTTATTTTTGAGACAGAGAGAGACAGAGCATGAACAGGGGAGGGGCAGAGAGAGAGGGAGACACAGAATCTGAAACAGGCTCCAGGCTCTGAGCTGTCAGCACAGAGCCCGACGCGGGGCTCGAACTCACAGACCGCGAGATCGTGACCTGAGCCGAAGTCGGCAGCGTAACCGACTGAGCCACCCAGGCGCCCCACGAGTACTGTTTAAAATAGTCTGGGATCTATTGCTATGGTAGCACGCTAAAGGGATGTTTGAGTGTATATACAATCTGCTTAGTAGGCCAAGGGAAAATAAAAGCAGTTCCTTGTTTTTGTTTTGTTTTGTTTTTTAATAAAAGCAGTTCTTGAAGTGCTCAGATGTTGGATCTTTTTTTTTTTTTCCACTTAGTCAACCATGACACATAACTTTTCATTTGTTTCGTTGATCATTGTATTCCTAGTGCCTGCATTGGCCTAAGGACATTATAGACACTTGATAAATATTTGTTGAATGGATTAAATATTTAATAATTAAGGGTTATAGTCGTTTTGTTAGTAGTTTGTCCAGTCAGAATATTACAACCGTTAAATTTTAAAGAGTACTGCAGATGTAGGCTAGCCTAATTATGCTTGCACAATAACAGACATTTGTGAAGGAATATGATAGCTGCTGTGTTCATACCAAATGATGCCTTCTCATCTTTCTTTCACTGTAATACTGGGTAGCTGACATGAGTTTGTTTTTGGTAATGGAGGGTTCTAGTTGGCCGAGTGCAGTTTTGTTCATTCTGTGTTGAAATATAGTACTGAAAGCTTGCTAATGATTATTTCTTTCGATAAAGTCTTTTGGAGTTTACATCCAGAAGTTGTCATTAATGTGTATCAATTTTCAGTTTGTCCAATAGTTGTAAGAAATACAACTGTTTAGATATTTGGGTTGTGGAGAAGAATGAGCTTATTGTGGTCAAAATATTTTTTTAATGGGTTTGTGCTTTGGCTGTTGATTACTTTTAATGTTAAAACTTGTAAAGAATCAGAAAATTTGAATATACATATATGGAAATATTTTTATTCAGAGTTCAAAGAGATTTACTTTTTTTTATCTTAAGGATTTTATACCAACTCTGGTACTCGTTTTTCTTTCTTAGTTTATACACCAGATTTAATGTTGATAAAGTAGATGTCACATGTCACCCAGTGTCCTTGATCATGGTTTGTGTTCTTAAACATTCATGTTATCCACTGAATTTAGCATGTATTTTTTGGGCAGGTTTATATGATCTTGTTATAAATGGGTACTGTAAACTATTCGTGGTTTAATGTTGCCTACATATATAATAGCATATGCATTCTAAAAAGAAAACTATATTTCATAGAGGAGCTTGAACCAGGCTATTTGATGCATTCTTGGTAGTATTTCAGATAGTTTTTTTTCTTAATGTTTATTTATTTTTGAGAGAGAGTGTGAGTGGGGAGGTAAAGAGAGAGAGGGGGGTCAGAGGATCCGAAGCAGGCTCTGCCCTGACAGTAGAGCCCGGTGTGGGGCTGAACTCACAAACCATGAGATCATGACCTAAGCTGAAGTCGGGCGCTTAACTGACTGAGCCACCCAGGCACCCCTAACTTACAGTTTTTAAAATAATGGTCTTAAACTATTTAAACTGCTCTAGACCTGATACTTACTATTTACGTGAAGGCTTTTTCTGAAGCTTTTTTCATATAAGCAAAATTATACATACAATAACTTGATTAAAGTTAATTCTCCATTCTCACCTGTCTCAAGAAAGTAACCCAGCAGCAGGTTATCAGCAATAAATGTACAAAGTAATTCTAGCTGTTTGTCTAGTGTGTTTTATTAGCATAGCATGGTTTCATGATTATGTTAGACTTTATGTACCTGGAAATTAAGGCACATGTATATGACTGAATTTAGTGCACTGATTTTCTCATTCTCTTCTTGCAGCATTTTCAGTTAGCTTTGGTTGACTGCAATCCCTGCACTTTGTCCAATGCTGAAAGTAAGTATTTTTAAGTAATAGTTTTCTACATGTATTCAGATCACCTCATGGCAAATAATAGTAGTAATGATGGTGATAATGATGATGATGATGATGATGATGATAGTGATAAACTCCTTTGCAATTTTTCTTCTAGAATTATTGAATCTAACTGTATTGGTTGCCATGGCTACTTGTACAGATGGAACATGTGAGACCAGTTATTGTGAACAGCCTGTGTCTAAAATAGATATGCCAGTGAACTGGGTAGTTGAATTAAAATTGTCTGCCCTAATGAACAAGATTGATTATGCATTAATTATGTCATAGATGACTTGGGGGGATTAAAAACAGGGTTTGCCAGTGTTTTAGGAAAAATAAGTATACAGAGATTCTTACGTGGTAGCTCACCGATTCCTGCTGTGTGGTATTAAAATTATTGGTAATTATGAATACTCTTTTGATTTTTTTTTATTACAGCTTTACGCATCATATATAAAGTTTGAAGTGACATTTTTCAATTAATTCAGAAAGAATGTGTGTGAGAAACCTGTTCCGATAACAGTGGTTTTCTTCAGTTATTTTCTGCTTCTGTGTACGTCTCTTTCCAAAAGCAGATTGGGTTGATTATGATGTGTTTATCAATATGCATGTGTTGTCATATTTAGTGTTCTCTACAGTATAGCCAATAAAAGTTTAAAGGATATTCATTGGGTTCAAGCTCGATTTCTTTAAAACTTTCTTGAAATATTAAAATTTTAATTAGAGTGTATGAAAAATTGAATCATTCTTAATGAAAATTTCAGGTTAAAGGATTCTAGGTTTTAGAAAGTCGGTATTTTGCTCTAAGTGATTTCGTGTTTTAACTCCATAGAATGACATCAGGTGAAAAGTAGTGTCAGTGTTAAAAATGCCTAAGAAAATGCGTACATGAATAGACTGTAGAAATTAGAATGTAATTTGTTAGTACACGAATTACGACACGGTGTGGATTAAATCATCGTCTAAGCCAGACCAATTATATCACGCTTCTACTGGAGGCAGTTTCCTGAGAAAACATAAAAGATTTCTGTTTTCTTTAAATGAAACTCAGGATTTGCTACCAATCAGTGTGTTTGCTGAATAAATGGTGGCAGCAATATTGTAGTTTCTAAAACGAGGTTAGATTAGAAAAAAGTTTAACTCCGATGCATTTATTAAATGTTAATTTATACTTTTTCCTTAATTATATGGGAGTAAGGGAACAGCTCGTTTTCATTTAATTGGTTATATCTTGTACCTTAAAGCTAACTCTCATAACTGTATGTCTGTTTGAATGATAACTTTTGAGGGATGTTTCATAAACTTTAGACTAATTATTTTGGTAAATCCTCATTTTATTCTGCTCTGTTGAAGTTAAATCTCAGTTGTAGGTCCTTGCTCTTGCTTGAGAGGAAGACACCTACATCTGTAGAATGAGTACCATTGGGCAGAAAACTTTTCCTGTTGAACGTGAAGAGGATATTCGAACCATCATGAATACATTTTCAAGTTTACTGTGTCTCTGTCTCTGTATGTTGTTGAGAAGGGAAATAGGAGGGAGGGTAACCCACATCCTGGTTTGCCTGGACTCAGGACTTTCTGTGCTATAAGGCTGGTTACTGTGATGGAAGGGAACAGGCTTTATTTAGAGACATTAGGCCATTATAGTTCAGTTGATTTGGGTAGTTTATTTTAGGCAGTCTGTGTGATTACATGATAGCCATGGTAATGGCTGATGTCTCACAGAGCACTAACAAATGTAGATTACCTACTTTGAGCCAGACATTATTACTATTTAAATATCAGGCTCTTATTATCTTTGCAAAGCGTATTTCTCTTTGAATTTTTAACGTCATCACCTGTTTGTGTATGCCACAGACCTTGACTACTCTCTGAAATCTTCCATGTTACTTTGTGATACTTCAGACGATCAGAAAATTATAGAAAGTGAAGTAAGCTTTTAAAAAAATGTCTATATGAGATATTTGTATTTTATGGCACAGTTCATTTATGCAATTAAAAAGTAAGTAGATACACTTATTGCGTCTAGAGCTTTTTAAGAGGGGTTAATTACAGTTGGTGTTTTAAAAAGCAGAATCATGGTGACGTGAGACTTTTCATTATATGTTGGTCCCTTGGGATAAAATTGTTTCCTCTAGATTTAATTAATTCTCTTAATTCTAAAAATAATATATAACTTCTGAATAAAGTTTAATTTCAGAACCTTTTATGGCAATCTTTGTTAAAAATTTCCACTTCTAATTGAGACTTGCCAAGTGGAGCTTTTTTGGTTGTATGGTTATATTTCAGTTGAAGACGATTTTTAACAACTTAAATATGTGGTGACTTTCACACTACAAAAGATGACACTGGATTTCGTAATTCATTGCTTAGGGGGGCCCTAGATGGAGGGCCTAGGGACTGAGCTTGGAGGAAGTTAAAGGCGGTAGTGGGATGCTAGCTAGCTAGTTCTTTTCTCCCTTATCACCTTTATTAGAGGTGTAAGAAGATAGGAAATGAGTATAGTTTTTCCATCCCTTTCTCGTTCTCTTAGCCTGTAACCCAGTCTCCCTCCAGTGATGCACTGAGGTGAGATTTGGACTTGAATCTCAAGGAGAGCTGTATTGGAAAGGGGGAGTGCAGAATAAGAAAAGCCCTCAACAGATATGGATAAAGGGGATATCTCTATATGTAGAAATTTTGTTATTATTTTTATGTGTTTTTCACAAAAAGCTGATTTTCATTTTCTAAAGATACTTGTTTTGCCTCATCTCTGATTAATGTGTGATATTTAACAATTGTTTATGGAGAGAGATGTAGTATTTACTTTCGATCCAAAAATGTTTGGTTTTAAAGTTCATTATGTATTTCATTTATTTGTTTTGCTCTTTAGGGTTACTTAGTTTAGTTCTTCCCAGGTGCTTGTCGAGGGAACAGGTATCAGAATATCTTGCAGAACCCATTAAAAAGGCAGCCTTCTAGGCCTTGCCCCAGGCTCACTGAATCATAATCTCAGGAATCTCTATTTTTAACAAACCTCCCAGGTGAATCTTACTGTTAGGAGAATCAGTGAGAGAGTTACTTCATGGTGCATCCCTCAGTGAGTACTTGATGATAGCTGTGTGGACCTTGTTTTCAAAGATGCACATAAACATTTTGCATATACATTTGATAGGCTCCCAGACTCTTTGAAATCCAGCTGTGAAATCCAGGTAGATGGAACATTTAAAAAAGAGGTTTGTCATTGAAGAATGGAAATTATAGCATTAAAGTAGCTAGAATCCAGTTTTGATTTCCTGGTTCATTGTTGCTTTTGTTGCATCATTCATACTTTGGTGATGCAGTATATCAGGAAGACCTGCAAACAGAAGCTGAAGTATATTTATTTGATTTTCAAGACATACTTGTTAATCTTGTGACTCTTTACTATTCTTGCCTTCTAAGTGGTTTGTCTTTTTTTTTTTTTGAATAATTCTGAACAACCAATAGAGAAATGCAACAACTCATTTCCTCTGTGTGTTGTTACTAGAGTCATCCTGGCTTATGACTTCTTTATAAATGTTGTTATGAAATACGGTATAAAGAATTAGAGGCTTTCTTTGGTTCTAGTACTTTTTTTTTTTAACCGAAATACTGACTTTATTTTATTGACATGGACCTCTGTTTTTAAAATAACCGTGTTTTGATATGCGTAGATTTATAAGAGTTTTCTCTGTTTGCTTAATCTTACAGTTTTGAATGTTGTAAGGAATATACTCACTTGCTATAGATTTTAATGTTGATTTTAATAATTAAACTGACAAATTTTGATAATGACCAACAATGAATACATGTGGCACAAATAGCTTCTTGTGTCATGTTCTTGAGTGTGTTTGCTTGTGTATTCTGTCTTATTAAAAATAAAAGTTATGTTCTGTTACTTAAATCTCTATAGTGTAGACTGTGCTTATGTTTGACATTTTATATTCTTCTTTAATTTACCCTAAACACTACTCTAATGGTATTGATTTTTATTTTCCATCATCTTTGCAGTTCAATTTCACATTGCCCACTTATATGAAACCCAGGTAAGTGTTTTAACTTACCTTACTTAAGCAAATGTGATCACCCATAAGTGAAATCAGACATACATGTATTTTAATGGGATTCTGGACACTGTCTCCTTCATATATTTTATATTCATTAAATGTGATCAAGATTTTACTTAGTGAATCAGTACTTGCTGTGTATGAAGAAGTTTCATTTAATATGTTTTGCCTCTAAACTTTGGACTATCTGTAGCTTTAAATGACTGTGTTTAAGTTTTCTCTTATTCTCTTTTTTTATTATTTTCTTAATGTTTGTTTTTGAGACATAGAGCATGAGCGGGGAGGAGGGGCAGAGGGAGAGGGAGACACAGAATCTGAAGCAGGCTCCCGGCTCTGAGCTATCAGCACAGAGTGTGATGTGGGGCTCGAGAACCCACAGACCACAAGGTCTCGACCTTAACCAACTGAGCCATGCAGGCGCCCCATGTTTTCTCTTATTCTTAATGTAGAATGCCTAGTTTTCTTTGCAAAATGTTTATAGGTGGTTGTTATAATGCATTGCTATTTAGTTTTACTTTTTCTTAAGAATGAAATATTCCTTCCACGTGTCACCATTTAAAAACCATATTAGAGTCATCTCTTGATCTAATTACCAATAAATACTTTTATGGTTACTGTACTTACAAACCTTTTTTTGTTTAATTAGAACATTTTGTTTTTGTGTATGGCAGACTTTGCTTAGTTGTCTGATAAAAGGCATAACACATAGACATTTACTCTAGGCAGTAGCATGGAAAATCAGTTATAATTTGATATGAAAGTAAAATATTGAGTAATCAGAGTTTACCCAAAACATAAATTTTATAACCATTCTTTAGGGGAAAAAATACTGTCATATTTGTGCATCTGTTTTGTAAGGTCTCTTTAGTTTCAATACCATGGAGGGCTTGAAAAAATTAACATCAGATTCCTGGCCACTTCGATCTGCTGTGCCCCTGATTCCCCCAAAACACATGGGTGTGTGTGCCCTAGGAAGAAGAATTTATGCACCCTACTAATCTAGGGATTTTATCAACCTTGAGAAGATGCTTGTGAGAATTACATCAGCTTGTGGATCAGCCTTTACCTGCCAATGCTAATCCCAGCTTCTGCCAACTGCTGATTTTTGCAAAATCAGCAAGGGCCCCAGGGGGAAAGCAGCTACAGAAATCAGCTTCCTCTCCAAAGTTGTTCTCTCTTTGGAGTCGTAGCCCCTTCTGTTCTCATTACCTCAGGAGCTCTCTGCTGCCTTCAAAATGAGAAGTTCTGATTTTTTTTTTCCCTGAACTTTTCTAGTTCTTAGTGAACTTTGGCACTTAGTGAGCTTTAGCCAAAGCCGAAGTTTCCTCACTTTTATTTTTAATGAGAGTTTTTGCTGGTGGTGGAATTATCTTATTTGACCACTTTGAAATTTACATTCCATTGTCTTCTGGCTTTCATTGTTTCTCATGAGAAGTTGTCTGTTAGTGTTAATTTTTTTAATCTTGTGAAGGTAATATGGGGACAGGGCCCTCCCTCCATCGGTTCTTTCATTTGATACATTGTAGTTCCCATTAAGATTAAATAAAACAAAACCAGAAGAACAAAATTCATGGCAAGGAGACTGTGTAATTATTAGGTGACAAAAGATGACACTGTAAGCATATGAAAAATGCTTATACTTTCTATACTCCCTATAGAAAACAACTTTTTTATAGTTCAGCTAATTGTAGGAATATTTATAAATATGGAATTTTGAAATGTAAATTTAAGTAGTCCTATATGGTTAATGGCCACTGCTAGGTACTCAAAATAATTGAATTAAAGTTTCTTTATATAAAAAGTCTCCCTGCTAATAAATGTAGACATTATTTAGTATCACTTTACAAACCCCGAGGGCCCTATACCCACGTTACCTTTACAGGATTAAACAATAAGACTGTGATTAAGACAGAAAAGTGAGGGAATACTTTTTTTACAAGAGTGGTTAAGGAAGGCCTCTCTGAGCAGGAGCTATTTGGGCTGAGCCCAGAAATGTTTTAGTTAAATTTAATCATAAATATAGGTTAGGGTTACTTTATTTTTTAGCATTTTAAAAAATGTTTTAATTTTTATTTTTGAGAGAGAGAGCACATCCATGCATGAGTTGGGGAGGGGCAGAGAGAGTGGGGTACAGAGGATCTGAAGCAGGCTCTGTGTTGACAGGACAGAGCCCGATGTGGGACTCAAAGTCATGGACAGTGAGATCATGACCTGAGCCAAAGTCAGACGCTTAACCGAATGAGCCACCCAGGTGCCTCTAAGCTTTACTGAGGTGTAACCGACAAATAAAATTGTAAGATAAACTGCACAGTGTGATGATTTGATACGCGCGCGCGCACACACACACGCGCACGCACACACACACACACACACACACACACACACACACACACTGTGAAAGGATTTCTGCAATTACACACATTGCATTGAGTAAATTAACACACCTGTCACCTCACCTACCACTCCCCACCCCTGCCAGATTTTACATATAAGTGATACCATAAAGTATTTGTCTTCCTCTGTCTGGCTAATTTCACTTAGCATAATGACTTCCACGTTCACCCATGTTGTTGCAAATGACAGAATTTACTTCTTTTTTAAGGCTGAAATACTATTCCATTATATTTATATACTTACCACAGTTTCTTCACCCATCTTTCCACCAACACTTAGGTTGTTTCCATGCCTTGGCTGTTGTCCGTGATGCTACATTGAGCATGGGAATACAGATATATCTCTTTGAGATAATGGTTTTGTTTCCTTTGAAAATCTATCCAGAAGTGGGATTGCTGGATGATACAATAGTTCTATTTAGGTATGGATAATTTTAATGGGATGTCATCTCCCACACACCTGTTTTTACTAGATTTAACAATTAGATTCTCATAGGTTGCTTGGTGTATTGTCATACCATCTCTAAATACATTTTATTTCTCTGTATAATGTCATATGTCCAAGTATAGACACATATTATGTCATGTTAGGAATTGTTCTTGGAAAGCTATATCAGTTATTCTTTTCACATTCACATTTAAATTCCAGTTAGTCAACCTACAGTGTAATATTAGTTTCAGGTATCCTTCTTTGGAAAAATGTATATTCATGTCTTCTGCCCATTTTTCAATTGGATAATTCGTGTTTGGGGTGTTTATTGTATAAGATTTTTATATATTTTGCATAGTAACCCTTTATCAGCTATGTCATTTGCAAATATCTTCTCCCGTTCTGTAGGTTGCCTTTCAGTTTTGATGATTGTTTCCTTTGCTGTGGAGAAGCTTTTTATTTGGAGGTAGTCCCAATAGTTTATTTTTGCTTTTGTTTCCCTAGGCAGGAGCCCTATCTAGTAGAAAGTTGCTATGGCTGATGTCAAGGAAATTACTGCCTGTGTTTTCTTCAAGGACTCTTACAGTTTCAGGTTTCACATTTAGGTCTTTAATTTGAGTTAATCTTTGTGTATGGTGAAAGAGAATGGTCCAGGTTCATTCTTTTGCATGTTTTTCAATTTACCAACACCATTTGTTAAAGAGACCATCTTTTCCCATTGGATATTCTTTTCTGCTTTGTCAAACGTTAATTGACCGTATAATTGTGGGTTCATTTCTGGGTTTTTTATTCTGTTCTGTTGATCTATGTGTCTATTTTTGTGCCAGTACCATACTGTTTTGATCACTGCAGCTTTGTAATATAACTTAAGGTCCAGAATTATGATGCCTCCAGCTATGTTTTTCTTTTTCAAGGTTTCTTTGGCTATTCGTTGGTCTTTCGTGGTTCCCTACAAATTTTAGGATTGTTTGTTCCAACTCTCTGAAAAAAGCTCTTGGTATTTTGATAAGGATTGCATTAAATCTGTAGATTGCTTTGGGTATTATAGGCATTATAAAAATATTTGTTCTTCTAATCCATGGGAATGGCCTGTCTTTCCACTTCTTTGTGTCATCATCAGTTTCTTTCGTCAGTATTTTATAGTTTTCGAGTACAGGTCTTTCACCTCTTTGGTTAGGTTTATTCCTAGGTATCTTGTTGTTTCTGGTGCAGTTATAAATGAAATTAATTCCTTAATTTCTGTTTCTGCTGCTCATTTTTGTGTATAGCAGTGCAACAGAGTTTTGTATGTTGGTTTTGTATCCTACAGCTTTACTGAAGTTAGCAGTTTTTGCAGTTTTTTGAAGGACTCTTGGGTTTTCTATGTATAGTACCATGTCATCTGCAAATAGTGAAAGTTTTACTTCTTCCTTGCCAATTTGGATGCCTTTTTATTTCTTTATATTGACCAATATTGTGTTTAACAGAAGGGGTGAGAGTGGACATCCCTGTCTTGTTCCCGATAGTAGAAGAAAGGCTCTCAGGTTTTCCCCATTTAGGGTGATGTTAAATGTGGGGTTTTTCATATATGGCCTTTATTATGTTGAGGTGTGTTTCCTCTCACACTGCTTTTTTGAGAGATTTTATCATAAGTGGATGCTGTACTTTATCAAATGCTTTTTCTGCATCTGTTGAAATAATCCTGTAGTTCTTATCCTTTCTCTTGTTAATGTGATTTATCACATTGATTTGTGAATATTGAACCACCCTTGCAACTTGATCATGGTGAATGATTTTTTTTTTTTTTTTTTTTTTACTGTATTGTTGGATTTGCTTTGCTAGTGTTTTGCTGAGGATTTTTCATCAGTGTTCATCAGAGATATTGGTCCGTAGTTCTCTTTTTTTGTGTCTTTATCTGGCTTTGGTATCTGGTTAATGCTGGTCTCATAGAATAAATGTGTAAGTTTTCCTTCCTTTTCTTTTTTTTGGAATCCTTTGAGGAGAACTCTTCTTAAAATGTTTTGTAGAATTCACCTGTGAAGCCATCTTCTCCTGTACTTTGTTTGGGGGAGTTTTTTGATTACTGATTCAATTTCTTTGTTGGATTGGATTGGTCTATTCATGGTTTCTATTTCGTCCTATTTCAGTTTTGGTAATTTATATCTAGGAATTTATTTCTTCCAGGTTGTCCAATTTGTCGGCGTATAGATTTTCATAATAATAATCTTATAATTGTTTGTATTTCTGTGGTGTGGGTTGTTATTTCTCCTGTCTCATTTGTGATTTTATTTTTGCATTTTTTGGAAAAATTTTTAAAGTACTTTTTTATGTTTATTTTTGAGAGGGAGGGAGGGAGAGAGAGAGAGAGAGAGAGAGAGAGAGAGATGTGGGGGAGGGGCAGAGAGAGGGAGACAGAGGATCTGAAGCGGGCTCTGCACTGACAGCAGAGAGTCCGATGCGGAGCTTGCACTCACGAACCATGAGATCATGACCTGAGCCGAAGTCAGACGCTTAATTGACTGAGCCACACAGGCACCCCTCGTTTGTGAGTGTGTGTGTGTGTGTGTGTGTGTGTGTGTGTGTGTGTGTGTGTATTCTCTTTTTGACGAATCTGGCTAGAGGTTAACAAATTTTACTATTTTTTTCCAAGAACCAGCCCCTGGTTTCATGATCTCTGTTGTTTTGTTAGTTTCTATATCGTTTATTTCTGCTCTAATTTTTATTATTTTCTTCCTTCTGCTGGCTTTAGGCTTCATTTATTCCTTTTCTAGCTCTTTTAGGTAGAAGGCTAGGTTGTTTATTTGAGCGTTTTCTTCTTGAGGTAGGGGCATGTGTATTGCTATGTACTTCCCTCTTAGAACTTCTTTTGCTGCATCCCAAAGGTTTGGGGCTGTTGTGTTTTCATTTTCATTTTCATTTGTTTCATACATTTTTTATTTCTTTGATTGACTGGTTGACCCATTCATTGTTTAGTATCATGTTACTTAACCTGTGTGTATTTGTGGTCTTTCCAGAGTTTTTCTTGTGGTTGACTTCTAGTTTCATAGTGTTGTGGTCAGAAAAGGTGCATGGTATGACTTTGATCTTCTTGAGTTTGTTGAGTCCTGTTTTGTGGCCTAATATGTGATCTGTTCTGCAGAATGTCCTATGTGCACTTGAATAGAATATGTATTCTTTTGTTTCAGGATGCAGTGTTCTGAACATATCTGTTAAATCCATCCGATCCATTGTGTCCTTCAAATCCATTGTTTCCTTGTTGATTTTCTGTTTAAGTGATCTGTTCATTGATGTAAGTGGGATGTTAAAGTCCCCTATTATTATGGATTGGTTTCTTTACGTTTGTTACTGTGTTTTAAAGTCTAGTTTGTTGGATATAAGTCAACTTTCTTTTGACATTCATTTGCACGATAAATGCTTCTCCACCCCCTCAGTTTCCATCTGCATGTGTCTTTAGGTCTAAAAGGAGTCTCTTGTAGGCAGCATATAGATGGGTTTTATTCTTTTATCCATTCTATCACCTGATGGCTTTTGATTGGAGCATTTAGTCCATTTACATTCAAAGTAATTATTGATAGATATGTATTTATTGCCATTTTATTACTTGTGTTTGTTTCTGGAGATTTTCTCTGATTCTTTCATGGTGTGCTGGTTTTCTTTATTGCCTTACTTGGATTTCTTTTTATTCATTGCATATCTATTATTATTCTTTTACTTGTGGTTATCTCTAGGTTAATATATGACCTCTTCTGCCTATAACTGTCTACATTGTTGATGGTCGTTTAAATTTGAACTCATTCTACTCTTGTCCTCCCCACGTTTTAGGTATATGTTGTTATATTTTACATCCTTTTAGTTTGACTGAGTTTTTAATAGAAATCTTCTTTTTACTGCTTTTGTGTTTCCTACCTTCATACTGTCAATTTTGGTTTTTCTTTTCCACTCACAGAGTCCCGTGTAAGTATTTGTTGGAGAAGTGGCTTAGTGGTCACAAACTCCTTTAGTTTTTGTTTGTCTGTCAAACTCTTTATTTCTCCTTCTGTTTTGAATGTTAGCCTTGCTGGATAGGGTATTCTTGGTGGCAGATTTTTTCCACTCACCATTTTGAATATATCATGCCAGTCCCTTCTGGCTTGGAGAATTTCTGCTGAAAAATCTGCTTGATAGCCTCATGGGTTTTCCATTATAAGTAACTGTCTTATTTTGTCTTGTTTAAAAAAATTTTTTTTTATCACTACATTTGCCAGTTTAATTATAATATTTCTTGGTGTGGGTCTGCTTTTGTTGTTTTGATGGAGTCACTGAGTTCCCTACATCTGTTCTCATGTTGCATAATTATTCTTTCTCTCTTTTGTTCAGCTTCATTACTGAGTCTTCTCAGTCATTAATTCATTCCTCTGCTTCTTCCAGCCTGCTGTTCATTGCATCAGTCCTGTTTCTAATCTCATTTATTACACTCTTCATCTCTGATTGATTCTAACTCTTTTATTTCTGTGGTAAGGGTCTCACTGATGTCTTCCATTCTTTTCTCATGTCCAGTTAGTATCCTTATGATCATTGATTTAAGTTCTCCACCAGTTCTGTTACTTATATCTGTTTCACCTAGATCTCTGGCCATGACCTTATCTTGTTCTTTCATTCGAGATAAATTTCTGTGTTCTCATTTTGTCTAAGTCTCTGCCTTCTTTTATGTTAGAAAAGCCACTTGTGTCTCATGATCCTGAACTTAATGGCCTTATGAAGAAGATGTCATGTAGTGTCCAGGGCCTGGCACTTCAGGGAATGTATCTGCTGTGTGCTGTATGCACTCTGCTATTGTGTCGTGGCTGCTTTCTCCTTCAGGCCAGTCATCTGCAGAGGCTTTCTTTGCTTGTTGTAGGCAGTTTGTGTCCTTGGCCTGAATGCAGCAAGTTTTAACTAGGTGTGCCCTGGTCTGCTTGTGAAATGAGAACTGTCATCACCTCCACTGGAACTGAGACCCTGCAGAACTTTGTGGTCAGGACATGTGGTGTGGGCAGGAGTTTGTGCTGTTCTTCTGGGGGAGGGGCCCATGGCACTGGGGCTGAGGTAAGTGTGACTGATAAAGGGCAGTTCCACCAGAGTGGGGAGGGGGGTGGGGCTTAATGTAAGTAATTTAGGCAGCTAGTATCCCTGTTGCACTGGTTCTTGCTAGTGGCTCTGTGCTTATGCCTAGTGGTGGGGGTGTGGGGGGAGAATGGTGCCAGCCAGATACTTTGTTCCTGGAGACATCTCTCTGTGAACACTGCTTCTCATGGGCATGCTCTGAGAGGAGCAGATCATCTTCCCACTGCGTTCCCCAGGCACTCTTCAGATAGCTGTTTCCATGCTGTGTGTGCCTGGGTTGTTTGCCTGCCGTCTCTCCAAGAGCAGTCCCGATGCCTCTGGACTCTCGCAGAGGCCAGCCCAGCCCACTGATACTTTAAATTTTCGATTTAAGGCCATCTGGTTGCAAGAACTCATGAAATTTCAGCCCGTCTCATTTTCCAATCCAGTGGCCATAGGGAAACATTCTCCTTGTGCATTCCCTTGTGCTCTGATCTCACTCTCTCACTCTTCTCTCCAGCCACAGCTCTCTCCGCTCTGCAGCAGCCAATATCTATTTCTCCTCTAAATCATGTCTGCACTTTCTACCTTGTTTGATGTGACTTCTTCTCTACCTTGAGTTGTGGAGTTTGTTCTGCCAGTCTTCAGGTTGATTTCTGGGGCATTTAGAATGATTTGTACAAAGTTTTCTATTTGTGTTTGGAAGCAAGCCAAGGGTTCTCCTACTTTGCTGCCATCTTCGAGGGAAGTCCTATATCATTTATTTAATGTAGCTTTCCCTATTTATTTGTGTGTGTGTGTGTGTGTGTGTGTGTGTGTGTGTGTGTGTAAATGTATATTTATTTATTTAAATTTACATCCAAGTTAGCATATTGCGCAATAATGATTTCAGGAGTAGAATCCAGTGATTCATCCCCTACATAAAACACCCAGTGCTCATCCCAACAAGTGTCCTTCTTAATGTCCCTTGGCCATTTAGCCCATCCCCCCACCCATAACCCCTCCATCGCCCTAAGTTTGTTCTCAGTATTTAAGAGTCTCTTATGTTTTGCCCCCCTCCCTGTTTTTATGGTATTTTTGTTGCCCTTCCCTTATTTCATCTCTTTTGTATCTTAAATTCCACATATGAGTGAAGTCATATGATATTTGTCTTCCTCTAATTTCGCTTAGCATAATACACTCTAGTTCCATCCACATCGTTGCAAATGGCAAGATTTCATTCATTTTGATCGCTGAGTAATATTCCTGTGTATGTGTATGTGCACACACACATATATATACACATATACATACACATACACACACATACATACATACATACATACATACATACATACCACATCTTCTTTATCCATTTATCTGTTGATGGACATTTGGACTCTTTCCATACTTTGGCTATTGTCGATAGCGCTGCTATAAACCTTGGGGTGCATGTGCCTCTTCAAAACAGACACCTGCATCCTTTGGATAAGTACCTAGTAGTGCAGTTACTGGGTCATAGAGTAGTTCAGTTTTTAAGTTTTGAGCAACCTCCATACTGTTTTCCAGAGTGGCTGCATCAGTTTGCATTCCCACCAGCAGTACAAAAGGGTTCCTCTTTCTTCTGCCATCCTCGCCAACATCTGTTGTTGCCCGAGTTGTTAATGTTAGCCATTCTGACAGGTGTAAGGTGGTATCTCATTGTGGTTTTGATTTGTATTTCCCTGATGATGAGTGATGTTGAGCATCTTTTCATGTGTCTGTTAGCCATCTGGATGTCTTCTTTGGAAAAGTGTCGTCTATTCACGTCTTATGCCCATTTCTTCACTGGGCTGTTTGTTTTTTGGGTGTTGAGTTTGATAAGTTCTTTATAGATTTTGGATACTAACCCTTTATCTGATATATCATTTGCAAATATCTTCTCCCATTCCATCAGTTGCCTTTTAGTTTTGCTGATTGTTACCTTCTCTGTGCAGAAAAGAAGCTTTTTATCTTCATGAGGTCCCAGTAGTTCATTTTTGCTTTTGTTTCCCTTGCCTGAAGTTACTGCGGCTGAGGTCAAAGAGGTTTTTGCCTGCTTTCTCCTCTACGATTTTGATGGCTTCCTGTCTTATATTTAGGTCTTTCATCCATTTTGAGTTTATTTTTGTATATGGTATAAGAAAGTGGTCCAGGTTCATTCTTCTGCAAGTCGCTGTCCAGTTTTCCCAGCACTACTTGCTGAAGAGACTGTCTTTATTCCATTGGATATTCTTTCTTGCTTTGTCAGAGATGAGTTGGCCATACATTTATGGGTCCATTTTTGGGTTCTCTGTTTTGTTCCATTGATTTAAGTGTCTGTTTTTGTGTCTGTGCCATGCTGTCTTGTAACAGCTTTGTAACACATCTTGAAGTCTGGAATTGTAGCTTTCCCATTTTATTAGCTGAGACCTGTAGAACCACTTTTTTTCTAAAATTGTTTTAAATGTTTATTATTTTTGAGAGAGAGAAAGAAAGAGAACAAGAGCGAGAATGAGAACACAAAGTGGGGAGGGGGCAGAGAGAGGGAGACACAGAATCTGAAGCAGGTTCCAGGCTCTGAGTTGTCAGCACCAGAGCCTGATGCGGGGCTCGAACTCATGAACTGTGAGATCATGTCGGACACTTAACCGACTGAGCCACCCAGGTGCCCCATAGAACCACATTATTTTCTAATAGTAATAGTATTATTTGCCCCCCCCCCCCGAATTTAATTAAATAACTTGAACAGTTTGCCATCTAAATGCTTATTAGTCTTGAGTCAGTTGAGTGCCTGACTCTTGATTTCGGCTCAGGTGTCAGGCCCCGCACTGACCATGTAGGGCCCGCTTGGGATTCTCTCTGTCCCTTTCTCTGCCCGGCCCCTGTTCACATGCACACGTGTGTGTATGTGTGTGTGTGTGTGTGTATACACGTGCTCTCTTTCTCAAAATAAATAAACATTAAAAAATACTTATTAGCCTTTATGGATGAAAGATACAGAATTTTCCTTTTTAATTTTGTCATTAAGACATTACTTATTTTTGAATAGATAACCCAAAATGAAAGTGCCTGAAAGAATACTTGCTGAAGTCTCATCCTCATTCCTTTTCTGTAACAAACTATTCCACTCCCCAAAGGTACTAGTGTTTTTCATATCCTTCCAGAGAAATCCACATATATATAAGCAAATCCATGTATGTGTTTGCACATATATTCGTTTTTCTTTATTTTATTGAAATATTAGCCAAATATGTGAATTCTCTCTCAGCCTTGCTTAAATTGTTTAAGTTAGTGTCATATTTTGGAAAACATACCCTGTTAGTACATGTGGAGCTGTAGTATATCCCTTTACATAGATGTACTGTAACTAATTTAACTATTTCCCCCTTGAGGGATAGTTACAAATAATGTTATTGTGAATACCACTGTCTATAAGAATCATTAGTTTCATTTTTAACATTCACTTCTAACTGTCCGGCATTAATTTATTACCAAGGCACTGTAGATTGGCTTCATTTATATGTATTATAGAAATCCAAAAATTCTGAAGAAAGAAAAATTCCAGCTGGTTTTTAAAGATGCATTAAGTATGCCATGAGCATGTTGGATTTATTTCACGAATTCAAGGATGATTCAATGTAAGGAAATCTGTTAACAAAACAAAAATCAATGTAAGGAAAACTAACTGTATTGTGGGGAAGGAAGAAAGATTTTTTAAAAGAAATTAACAGTGTGAAAAGGAAAGCACAACTTAAACCTAATTAATAGGTCATAACCTTAGTACTCTCCAAAAATTGACAAAATAGATAATCCACTAGGTAAATTTGATCAAGGGAATAACAGAAAGCACATGTGCAAAATAAGATAACCATGGAAACAGAAGAAATTAGAACTATTATACAAGACTACTGAGCAAGTGAATTTGAAAATGAAATGAAATGGACTACTTTCCAGGGAAATACAGATTAGCAAAATTGACGTCATTAGAGTTAGAAAGTTATAAAAAATCAATTTCTACAAAAGAAATAGGAAAAATTAAGTAATGCCTTACAGAAAGCACCATGGCCAGATGGTTTTACAGGGGAATTCTAAGCCTTTAAAGACCACATAATTTTAATGCTTTATAGACCGTTCCAGAGCATTGGAAATAAGAAACTTCCTCATTTCTTTTCTTTTATTCTTTGTATTTTTTTTTTTAAACGGGGAGAAGCTTTTAGCAGTTTTTAATCTGACTTGAATGACACTTGTGTTTGATAATAGAGTCCTTTCTGCACTTAATGATTCTATAGCATATTTAAAAAAATATAATGGAAACAAAATCCTTGATTCTAAAAATTAACTACAGATCGTAGTGCTTTTGTATTGTCTTTTTTTCTATTGTAAAATATAGGACATAATTTTTACCGGTTTAGCCATTTTTACGTGTATCATGTCATTAAGTACATTCACATTGTTGTGCAGCTGTTACTACCATTCATCTCCAGAACTTTTTCATCATCCCAGACTGAACCTGTACCCGTATTCAGCAATAAGTCCTCATTCCTCACTCCACTCAGCCCGTGACAACTATTATTCTATTTTCTGTCTCTATGAGTTTAACTACTGCATGTAAGTGGAATCATACAGTATTTATTCTTTTGTGCCTTGTGCATTTCATTTAGCACGATATCTTCCACATTTGTACATGTTGTAGCATGTACGAGGACTTAACTCCTCTTTAAGGCTGCATAACATTTCATTGTGTGTACACACCACATTCTGTTTATCCATTCATCTATTGATGGACACTTGTGTGGCTTCTTCCTTTTGGCTGTTGTTGATAATGCAGCTATGAACATGAGTGTGCAAATATCTGTTTGAGTCCCTGCTTTTAATTCTTCTTGATACATAGTTAGAAGTGAAATTACTAGACCATGTGATAAGTCTTTTAAATTTTTTGAGGAACCATCATACTGTTTTTCCCCTTTTCTTTTTGAAGCAAATGTAACATCAATACCTGAACCTGATGAAAACAGTACAAAAAAGAGGCAATATCCAGACTAATATCACTAATGAATCTTGGTGTAAAAGTACTAAATAGAAGTTTAGTAAACAAAGCCATTACCTCATTAAACAGATAATATACTATGACCAAGTGGTATTCATTCCAAGAATGCAAGATTGAATATTAGAAAATCCATTAGTATCAGGCATCGTAATAATAGAACTAAAGGTAAAATCAGATTGCTAATGCCATAGGTGCTGAAGACAAGCTTTTGACAAATTCAGTGACGTTTCCTAATTAAAAAAACTGTCCAAGTTGGAAATAGGAATTGAGTGCTATTTTTTTTATCATGGTAAAATTCATATACCTCAGTGCCCAAATTAGTATCTCACTTCGGGGAAACACTAGAGACATTTTTGCAAAAATTAGGAACAAGGCAAAGATTCCTACTATCTCTATTACTCCTCGTTATTGAACTATAGGTGCTAGCTAGTACAATTAGGCAAGAAAAATTAATTAGAGGCACAAATTAACATGAAGAAATTAATAACCTTCAACGACAGCATAATGTTAGAAAACATTCCCACTTGAGTATCAGCAAAGTAATTAAATATTTCACAATAAACTTAAAAGACATACTGTGACTCAGTAGCATAAAGATCTTGATTCTTCCTATGTTACTTTATAAATATAACACAACATCAATAAAAAGTACTAACAAGCTTTTAAGGACTTTGGTAAGTTGATAATATGCTAGAATAGCCAGGAGAAGACTGCGGGGAAATTGTACAGGTTATACTGACTCTACTAGACAGTAAGATATACAATAAAACCTGTGTAACTCAAAGTGAGGCACTGGCATGTGAATAGACAGACCAGTGAAATATAGAAAGAACAGGAATACATCCAGGTACATAGAGAAATCAAGTGCTTGAGAAAGGTAATATCTTAAATTTCTGGGGCTAAGGTGGGTTTATTCATAAATGGATCAGGGACAACTTGGTAGCCATTTGTAAAAATATAAAATTAGACCCATGACCCAAGCTGTTCAAAAAAAGAAACTAGAAATGAATTAGGGTCAAATGTAAAAAATTTTATACAAGTAAGTACTAGAAGTGAACATGAACTGTTCTTCAATCTTGATTTAGGAAAAGGCTTTCTAACTATGATCATTCTTTTTGTTTTCTCTGCATTTTGGGCCGGTCAGTTTGAACAATATAAAAATAAGTTCTGCACGACAAAAAAAAAAAAAAAAACAACCATAAATTCGAAGGAGACCTAGAGACTAGGAGAGAATGTTTGCAACATATGCCATGGACAAAGGGCTAATGCTCCTAATATATAACAAACTTAAAATTGGAAGGACAAAGGAATGAAAACCCAATAGGAAAATGGGAAAAAAGACACGAGTGGACACTTCACAGAAAATCTATATAACAAGGTCGTTAAACATATGGCAAAGTGGTCAGATTCACTCAGAGAAATGCGAATTAAAGCAACACTGAAATATAATTCTCACATATCAGATTGGCGAAAATTGTAAGTGGCTATGGGGAAACAGGCACTCTCATGCATTGTGGTAATACAAACTGGTACGACCCATCTGGAACAGCATTTGGCAATCTAACCAAGCTGTATATGCACCTTTTGACTCAACAGCCTCACCTCTAGGAATCTACCTTTAAAATATACCTCCAAAACTCTGAAAATATATAGGCACCAGGATGTTGATCGGAGCGTTGTTTGTAATCACAAAATCTTGGAAACAACTCAAAGGCCCATTCATGGGAGAATGTTTGTATAATCTTCGGTACATTCGGGTAGTGGAGTTGCATGTAGAAAAGCATGAGGAAGAACTATGTGGATCACGACGTGGAGTGGTTTCCAGAATATACTACCGTGTGGAAAAAAAAAGAGAAGTGTAAAAGAGTATAATACGTAACCCTTTGTGGAAGAAAATACACATAGTAAAGCCAAGTATACATTTGCCGTTTGTGCAGAAGCGATACTGAATGGATAAACGAGAAACAGAGGAGATTGGTTACCCGGTGGAAGTGGTTGTGAATGAGGGAGCAGAGATGAGGACAAAGTGGAACTTCTCAAGTGTATACTTTTTGCATAGCTCTAACTCTGAGAACCTGGTGATGTTTCTCATACCCCAAAATTAGTTGAATAATTGAGACCAACCAGATGTGAGGTAGCCCGAAACAGAATGCAGGCAGGAACAAATAAAACTAACCGATGAATAACATAAGTTTAGTGAAGGGGGTGGAGATGCAAAGAACTAACCTCAGTAACTTTAGAGAATAGTATTTTGACTATAGTGTAAAGCTGGAGACAAGAACTGTAAACAGATCCCCTACTACAATTACTTTCTCACAGTGGCACGGATTAGGAGTTCTGTAACAGTTTTATGTAAATATTAGGAACAAGCAAATAAGTAAGTGTATTGTGGATAACGAGAGCCAGGGTTTTCACTGTCAGAGCTTACAAATCAGGAAAGGCAAGGCGAGACTGAACTCTGGTGTTGGGTTGTAATTGGAGGTATCAGTACGAATATATGGGTATTTAGGAGTATGGATAGTTGGATAGAAATACAAGCTTGTGAGTGTGTGCATAAATATGTCTTCTAGCTATGCTTACTGGGAGGGCTTGGAGGCAATGACCCATCTCAGCAGCAGTATGACTACATTAGCACCCAGATCTTCGTTTCTAAATACTATACTTAAATAAAAGGAACCAGGGATTCTTCAGGAAAAGTAGGTGATTCCAGGGTTTAGGCAAGGAAATTACAAGAGGAGCTCTAGAATATTTTACGGTGCCAAAAAGGAAGGAAGTGCTTAAAAAATGATGGGGGCGTGTGGAAAGAACACAGGAGTCAACCTAAGGGGATGGAGTTCCTAATCAGCAAATCTGACACAAGTTTAGAAACTAATTATGATAATGAGATAGAAGATACAGAATAAAATATATTTGTTCATACTGAAATGAATATATAAATGAAGTAAATGAATATAAATGAATTTATATTTGTATATATTTGATTTTATTTGTATTCATTTACAAATGAATATAAGTTGAAAATAAATGCAAAAGGAGGGGACACTTCTTTTTTTTTTTTTTTTTTTTAATGTTTATTTTTGAGAGAGAGTGAGAGCGCGAGCGGGGGAGGGGCAGAGAGAGAGGGAGACACAGAATCCGAAGCAGGCTCCAGGCTCTCAGCTGTCAGCACAGGGCCCTATGTGGGGCTGGAACTCCTGAACAGTAAGATCATGACCTGAGCCAAAGTCAGACGCTTAACCTACTGAGCCACCCAGGTGTTCGGGACACTTCTTATTGTAGAATTTCAATTAATGAATGAGGAATGATGAGTATCTCTTCACAAGATGCTTACTGATTTCAAAGGGACATTTTTCAGGGTAACTAGCCAGTACCTTTTGTAAGTGTCAAGGTACTGAAAATCAAAAACGGGGGATCTGTTCCAGACTGGAGAAAAGTAAGGAGACATGCTACCTGAACATAGTGTGGGATCTTGGACCAGAAAAAGGACAGTAATGGGAAAGTTGGTGAAATTGGAATAAATTATATAGTCAGTAGTATTTTATTATTGTTAATTTTGTCAGTCTTTTCATGTGTTTTGAAGCTCTTATTGTCATGTCATCCTGATGTCCTTTATCATTATGAAATACTCCTTTATCTCTGGTAATAATCTTTGCCCTGAAGCCTACTTTAATCTGATCTGAATTGGGTCACTTGAGCTTTCTAATGTTTAGTGTTTGCATGGTGTCTTTTTCATCCTTTTATTTCAGCCTTCTTGTGTCTTTATATGTAAAGTCCACCTCTTAATAGTGTATTTTTGGCTCTTTTCTAAGTCTTTTCTGGATATGTCTTGTTTGTTTAGAGTGTCTAGTCCGTTATATTTAATTTGGCTGTTAGTTTTTTTGTTGTATCTTTTGTATTTTGTTGTTTTTCTCTGGCTGTTTTCAGAGTTCTCTTTCCATTTGGTTTTTAAGAATTTGACGATGAAGTGCCCAGGGGTTGTTTTTTTTCTTATTTATACTACTTGTGGTTTTCTTAGTCTTTTGGATATAGTATTAGATGTCTTTCATCAGTTCTGGAAAGCTCTCAGCCATTATGTCTTGTCTTTTCTGCCCTATTCCTCTCTTCTTCTAGAACTCCAATTACATGTATGGTAGACAATCTGTTATTGCCTCATGTATCTTTGGATGGCCTTTAAAGTCTCCAATCTGTTATTCACTCTATCCAGTCATTTGTTTTTTTTATTTCAGATATTTTTCAGTTTTAGGATTTCTTTTTTTTTTTTTTTTCTGTGCTCTAATTTCCTGCCCATTCATGCATTATGGTTATAGTTCCCTTATTGTCTCTGAATGTTGTTAAAATAGCTGCTTTAAAATTATTTGCACATTTCATCATCTGAGTAATGTCATGGCTGATTTTCATCAATTTCCTTTCCTTTTGAACATGGATAAAATGTTCCTGATTCTTCGTAGGTCTGGTAATTTTATCCTGGATATCATGAATAATACATTGTGGAGTGACTTTGTTATATTTTTCTGAAGAGTGATGTTTTTGTTTTATATTAGCCATTTAATCTTGCACAAGTCACACTGTAAACTTGGCCACTCCTGTAGTGGACAGCGGCTGAAATCTCTCTTTCATTCTGTCAGGCTGCTGGACATCTACTGTGTTCGTGCATGTTCAGCAGTCAACAAGAGATTTAGGTAGAGTTTTAATTGCAGAATTTGGTGTTCTTTTTCTTTCCCTGTCTCCTTCCTGGGATTTCTCCTCTCACTTCCAGCTTTTGTGATAGCTTCAAAGTGTCTCCTCTGAGTCTTCAAACTAGTAAGATTGCTGGTTTCTTTTGAGTTCTAGCCCAGGCACCAATTGGCACCTGCCTTCGGATGGAAATCCTAGTAAAAGGTAGTTTACTCATCCAGTGTCATGCCCTTTGGCTAAGTCTATCTGGTTTCAGCCTGATTTTGGTTTCTCTCTAGGCTTTCTGACAGTTGACTTTTATATTTTATCCAGAACTTAAAGCCATCTGTGGAACAGCTACTCCAGCATTACCAGAGGAAAAACGTTACTAAACATCTTTAAAGATAAACTCATCTTGCTTTTCGTATGCCATATATAATTGCTACTTAATGTTCTAGTGTATGCATCCATCATATTTTGTGTTTTTACTCCCTAGTGACATGGACCTAGGTTGTCCCTGAATTCCTGATACCGTGAACAGTACCATTTAGAACATTACCTGTGGAAAGGTTTCTTTGGCATCTTTGTCCCAAGAGTAAGCTTGCTGGACTGTAGTGTATCTGCATGCCTGTTTGCACACCTAATTTCATGCGTCAATCCTCTTCCAGCAGGGTGCACATACACATCCCCAACTTTGGATTTACCCAACTTTCTTATGTTTGCCATTCTGATGGGTAGATGGTGGTATCTCATTTAAACTTGTACTTCTAGAGATGTACACTTGTTCACATGGTTTTCACATTTTCTGTGTTGGTTTGTGTCCATTGCCTGATTTTCTGCTATGTGGTTCAAACCAGATCTTTACTTCTCTCATGATTTGTGTTGTTTTGGCCATGTCACATAAGTTCTTTACAGTCTCAAGGACATATTCCTGCCAGTATATGATATGAGGTAGAAAGCCAACTTTGATTCTCAGTATGATGCAACCAAATTTTCAAGTGTGTCGTGTTTTGTTTTGTTTTTATTATCAGTGTTTAGAAATATGTTTTAGCATACCATTGGAAGGAATTGACCTGAATAACTTGGTCCTTATCTTGTGTTAATTGTCTAAATGACTTTTTGAGATCAGATTAATATTTAGGGGGAACTAATTTAACTGATGAATAAAAGTTTATGTAATAACTTCTGTTAATCTCAGTGGCCAATTCTTTCAGATCTTTCCTGTGTTGACGTACTGTATTCATGTAGTTCCTTATTTGTTTCCGTACTTCTTTGCTTATCTCATTTGATCTTTAGAACAACTCCAGATAGAAAGATTAGGTATTAACTCTGTTTTATGGATGTTGAATCTTTGTTTAAGTGATTTGCCTGAGGCTCCTACACCTGGTTTCGGATTTCTACCTCCTCCGTGTTTTGTTTTTTTTTTTTGTTTTGTTTTGTTTTGTTTTTTTGAGAAGCATTTGTTTGCTCAGGCAGCCATGTACTGTTGCTGATAATGAATAATAGCCACTTCAGTTCATTGTTCTGCTGAGTATGTTTTAAAGGTAATATTTATGAGATTTTCTTTTATTGGCTTATCCCTTTTTTCCTCCCTTTCCTTTTTCTTGGAGGAGTTGAATTAAGCTTTATGACAGTGGTAGTAATGGGTTTTAGTCACACACATACTTTTTGAGGAGAGGAGTGTGCATAAATGGTTTTATTTAGAAATTTGCCAATGGAACCTTAAATGTTGTGAACATTGTTAGACCATGAGAGGTTTGGTATCTTTAAAGCCATACATATTATAAATTTTTTCATAGGCTGTATACCAGTAACTATCCTTTCAACTTAGATTTTAACCGCTTTTGCACTTAGATTTTTTAAAGCAGTCTTGGCATATGTTCTGTTTATGTTAAGTTGCTTGGGAACTTGGTGTTTCTAGGCAGATCATAACACTGGGAGGTAGAGTACTTCTCTAGCTTCATCAGTGTTCCTAAATAAAGTTGAAATTATTTGTTATTGAATAAGTTGAGATTATTTTAACAATTGAGATTTGGCAGATTCTTAAAAGGGCCTATTTTAATACTTTATTGTATCGAATGTTTTACTGGTGTTAATTGCTCTGAAACATGGCCTGTCCACAACTGTCTGGTGTAAAAGGAACGCTCAGTAATGGAACTAGCCTTTTTTCTTTCGGTTAGCTTAAGAAATATGCTAAAGTATCAGTATTATGTAGTAAATCTTAATATAAGAGCAAATTCTTTAAAGATAATGCTTTTATTTTTCTTTGAATCCCTTTTTTTCTGCTTTTTAGAGGAAGTATCATTCTGCAAAGGAAGCTTATGAACAACTTTTGCAGACGGAAAACCTTTCTGCACAAGTAAAGGCAACTGTCTTACAACAGTTAGGTATGTAATAATAGTGTACTATAAATATTTCTCTTTATGATTTTTCCATGTCAGAGATGGCAGATATGTGGCTCATGTATTCTATTCTCTTTTCCTTCCTTTACCCAGAGTTGATAGAATTAACTCGAACCCAGCATATTTCCCCTTTCAGCCAAGCATTGTCCATCTCGTTACCGTTCTTCAGTGCAGTTGGTCCTTTTAAATTCTTAGAATTATTCTCTAGTACTTAACCCATGGGAGAGGGGGATTGAGTACTTCCTTTGTGCCAGATATGCTTAGCACTGAATGAAGTTAAGTGATTTGTGTAAAGTCACTTAGTGGTTGGTGAGCTTGCTTTCTTAGCCCTATCAATAATATTAACTAAAACATTTCATCGAAAAGTTGTGCAACATCTAATGGTATAGTTTTTGTACACATGTAATTCTTTTCTGATGTTGAAGAAATGTAGCCATTTGGATGACACATTAGTGTCACTCTGACCAAGAAGATAGTGATTGAGTTCTCCACGTTTAATTTTGTTGCTTAGTTATTGGGTCATGTTTCTTATCTGTATATGGTGTTTGGGTCCCCTCCTCCCCCTAGCTTTTGTTTATTTGTTTTTGGTCTGGGCAAATAATTTATTCTTAATTTTTAACCAACATTGTAGTAATATGAATGTTTTCATAATGTGACTATTTTTACATAATTTTAAAATTACTTAAGCCTAGATTTTATCACTGATCTTCATGATATTGATATGTATCATATGATTAATTATATAAAATAAACACATTACCTTAATATAAAACTTTTGTTTTTAGGTTTGTTTTTAATTTAATCTCTGGTTAGAATTTTACTTGTGTTATCCATACTTTTAAGAATTAGAGAAGTATTTGAATATTTGTTTTTAATAAGTTTACAGACCGTGTTTGAGTAGTGTGAATTCATATCTTCAAATTAAAACAAGTTTATTAGTATAGTAAAGAAAGATTTTGTGCAGTTCTTAAGTAAAAAGAACAAAGTGATGCCTTTATCATAAGACAGCTTACTCATTCAGCTAATACTTGAATATGAGCTGTTTTGTTAATCCACACTATTTATAATCAAGTTTTTGTGCATTTCAGCTGCAGTGAGGAATGTGTCAATAGTAAAAATGCATACACCTTTTAAATTTAAGACATAGGTTGAAATAGTTTTGGTCTAGTTACGTGTGAATCACTTGTCCTCTTTGGCATTGGCTTACCATATTTCGAAGTATAGAAGTATAATAAACTTTTCGTGCTTTTGAAAGGAAAAACACTTCTCCTAATTAAGTCTAATTTATGCCTGTGTATCAATCCTTCCTACTTGCTTGTCACTGCTGCTTCAGCAGCTCCTTTTAGAGCCTGTTTCTCTAGGTTCCATTCTTACTAGTAATAGCAGGAGGTAAGAGGAACAGATGAATAAATATAAATGTGTTATTGACATGTATTTCTGTAAAACATACTAATGCAGTCCTTGAAATATATTTTGGCGCACAGCAACTATAATAAATGTCAGAAAATAACGGTCCTTATTTGTTATATGTAATATGGACTATACACAAAGAACAACGCTGATTTTATGCACTTGAAATGATCCACAGCTGAAATATGACTTCCCCAGCAAATCAAATCATTCCTGTGTTGTCTTAAAAGTTTTAGAATACAGTATTGCATGATCCAATCTTTTGATAGCTTATATAACGATTATTTAATAAAACTTGTGCATATTTAAGGTGCACAACATGATGTTTTGGTACATCGTGAAATGATTAGTATTGTCGAGCTAATCAACATATCCATCTCTGCACATAGTTACTATTTGTGTGTGGTGGGAGCACCTAAAACCTACTCTCTTAGCAAATTTCTATTAATATATTAGAGTATTATTAACTATAGTCATTCTGCTATGCATTACTCTCTAGACTTACTCCTGCTACATAACTGTAACTTGTACCCTTGGACCAGTTTCTCCCCATTTCCCCTACCTCCCCATTCCTGGTAACCATCGGTCTACTGTCTGCTTCTATATATTCACCTTTTTGAGATTCTACATATAATTGAGATTCTGCACAATCTGTATGTATTGATTAAACATTGTGGTACCCATTTTAAACCATTTTTATTTGCACCATTTGAATATACTTAGACTTGGGTTTTATTTTTAAATAATTGTCAAATGCTTTACAGTTTTTATTTTAGATAAGTTATTAATACATGTGGCCATTGCCAGTGAGATAGGGTTGTATGTGGGTGTTGTACTCTGAGCTATCATTGATTAAATCATCTTATATGTACTCCTTGGAAATAAACAATGGGTTAATAGACTGTCTTGGAGAGTCTTAAAATGCACATAAAATTTTACATGGAACAGTGAATTTTTATATTCTTTGTTTCATAACTTGGAATTTTTTCAAACACCAAAATTAGAAAAGAAGAACTGTAGTTTGTAATCTAAGTGTTAAGTCAGTACTTAAAATCGTTTTGGTTTCTCTGGAATAAAGTTCTTTATAGGTTTGACTGTACCTTCCTGTGAGAAACAGACTTCCTTATGGTCAGAATTGGCAGTTCTAAATTTTGGGAATGTGTGTGCCGAACTAAATGAATAAATTGACTGAAAAAAAAATATTTTTATGTGTTTTCTGTTTGGTATTCTTAAAAACTGAAGAACAATTAAGTCATCTTTGTAAATATTTTTAATCATTTACTGTAGGTTGGATGCATCACACTGTGGATCTTCTGGGAGATAAAGCCACCAAGGAAAGCTATGCTATTCAGTATCTCCAAAAGTCCTTGGAAGCAGATCCTAATTCTGGCCAGTCCTGGTATTTCCTCGGAAGGTGAGACTTAGCAGACACTTACACTATGCTTTTGTTTATTCCAGCTAAGAGATTGGAATTATGAGCTATATAATTTTGTTTATATTTATATTTGTTTATATTTATAACTTGATTAGTGTCTTTTCCTTTTTAAATATATTGTCGCAAAGATTTCTGGAAAGTTAAAGCTTCTGAATGTGATAGTTTTTCTCAGCATAATCTGGTCAGCCAGGACATTTCTTATTTTGCGTGTTGGATTTTCATTTGACTTGAATCATTGCTGGCTTTTAAAAAGACTTATCAGATAGTAATTCTTCATCCTAGTATTTAAATGCCTTTCCTTCTGATTTCTGTTATTTTTTTTATATGTCTGTTGAACAGAACCGAATTAATTTTTCATTCTGCCTGGTGACCACCAGTAGCCAGTGGAACCTTGCTATTTGTAATTTTGATTAATGATATATACATTAGAATGGACATATTTGATGAATAGTAGGTCTCAAATCAGTTCTACTTGAAATCTCACAGGGAGAAAGTGGATACATTATTATTGGATCTGTTGGAAAGGAGAAGTAACATGTAATGAAAATAGTGTTCGGCAAGTCTGTAAACTTTTCTCTGTACTTTAAATGCCTAAATTGTGCTCACTGATTATCTAAAATATACCTTATGTATGTGTATCTGATAGATTATATTTTGGGGACATTATTAGATCGTCTTTTGGTTCCTAACTGGTTTTAGCTTTTATGGTGTGGTGGAAAGATCAGTGTACTAGCAGCTGGGAGACTTGGATTTAGGTCTTGGCTAGGCTACTGTTTATAGATCATGGGTGATACAGTTAAACTTTTTGATGCTTCAGTTTTCTTTTAACCTTTTAAATAAGAGGATTATATTAGATCAGTGGTTTTCATTGGGGGCCTATTTTGTCCCATAGGGGACATTTTATAATGTCTGGAGATAGTATTTTGTATGGTTTCATTTTTCCTTTAAATTTAGCAAAGTGTGTTTGTATGAGATGGAGTAGTACTAAGATTTTTTAAAAAAGATGTTTGATTAGTCATTAATAATGTACAACAAGAGTTGGCTGGGAAAGTACCTATTTTTAGCAGAAATTTTCTAATACCTTCCAAGTCCTAGAAAATCATCTGATTTGGGTTGCTCACTAAAAAGCTTGAGAGTCCAAACTTTGTTTTTCTCTTTCACTGAATGAAGATATTTGGGGGCAGAGACTGGAACCTACCATCTTTGTATACTGTCGACTAGCAGCGTGGCTATTGAGTGAATGCAGTAAATGAACTAACTGAACACCATTTGCTTTTCGAGCTAACACTATTGCTGCTGTTTAGTGTTGCACAGTGGGATGCTTCATACAGGGACTGAAAAGGAGACGGAGTACTGGGAAGTAGGGACTGCCTAGACTTTGTCTCTAGTGTTAACGTTTACATACGAAAATTTCTTTTTATACAGGGTTAAAAGGCATGTGTAGTAGCAATTATTTTCATTTTGACTTAAGATGAAGAATAGTAGCGGCTCAGTCAGTTAAGCGTCCGACTTTGGCTCGGGTCATGATCTCGTGGTTCATGAGTTTGAGCCCCTTGTCAGGCTCTGTGCTGACAGCTCAGAGCCTGGAGCCTGCTTTGGATATTCTCTCTCTCTCTCTCTCTCTCTCTCTCTCTCTCTCAAAAATAATAAACATTAAAAAAATTTTTTTTTAAGTTCTTGAAGCTCTGAATAAAGACCTCAGGTGTCAGTAAGCAACTTTGGGATTTGATGACCCTAATATTCTACGGCTTTTTATTACTTATGTTCACATTCAGATCTGTGTTGAAGATGTCCTTTGACATGTGTATATCATAATAAAGGTGTAATGTGGTAATGCTCTTATAGTAGTACTAATCATTGGCAGTGTTATCACAGAACTATAGAATGTTAGAGCTAGGAGGGACCAGGGAGGTCACCTGCTTCACTCTGTAAACCCTGTTATTTTACAGATGTAGAAATAGAGTTCAGAGGAGTGAAATGGTTTATCTAAGGTTACAGTCGCACAGGTAACTAAATCAGAACAGGAACTAGAGCCTAGGTTCACGTATTGCTTTTTCAAAGACACAGGGCTGTCTCAGGGGCACTTAGTTAAGTTTTGCTACAGGAAAAGTGGTTGGTGGTTCAACTGGGACATCTGTAGTTGGGCACATTGGTTTTCTACTTTTCACTTTGTACGAATGGAATGTGAAAACATGAATTTTGGGAATTACTGCTTATTCCTCCCAGTGGTTAGGTAAATTTGTCTATAAATCCTGAGATTTGGCTTTCATTTAACAACAACAAACAGAACGTGTTTTCTACTATCTGTTAAGGATTCCCTTTCTTTATGGTGTCTGTCCCTACATGGCGTTGTTCATAACTTCTCCTGAGGTTATTAACAAACTTTGTGGAAGTTTGCAGGTACTCTCTGACATTGCCTTCTCTCAGTCACTGACATTTCTTATTACCCAGTCCACAAGATTAGTTATCCTTGGGCTTATTTTAACGTCTCCCTTGTAGGTGTCCTATATATATATTTTTAACATTTATTCACTTTTCGAGAGACAGAGCGTGAGTGGGGGAGGAGGAGGGAGAGAGGGAGAGGGAGAGGGAGAGGGAGAGGGAGGGAAACAGAATCCGGAGCAGGCTCCAGGCTCCGAGCTGTCAGCACAGAGCCCGACATGGGGCTCGAACTCACGGACGGCGAGATCATGACCTGAGGTGAAGTCGGTCGCCCAATCGACTGAGCCGCCCAGGTGGCCCAGGTGTCCTGTATTCTTAAACCCTCTCTTCTATATGGATGAATTCCAAATCTAGATATCTACATTTCGAGGTATTAAATTTCAGGACCACATCTCTTACTCTTTACCTAACATTATCTATTTTAGTGTTCTTATCTCACGTCAAAGTAAGCATATTTCAAAGCTCATTCATCATATTCTTTTCCAAACCAGCTCTTCTCCTTTTATTTTTGTCAATGATGTCACCATTTCTTTTTTAACTCTCTTTGATCAGGCTTAAAAACTAAGTTATAAGCCCCTGCTATGAATATCTAATCAGTCAGTCACAAAAGTCCTTATATCTTTTGGTTTACTATATTTCTCCCTTCTTTTTCTTTCTTTCCATTTTCGTTATTTTCACCCCAATTTTGGCCTGTTCCAAACCAGTGAGTATAGCTGCCTTTTTTACTGTCCATAATTTATTTTTCTTTCAGTTTATCTCTACACATTGCTAGCAGATTACTATTCCTATAAAGTGCTTTCATGGTGCCATTTCCCTTGTTAGAAGAACAAAAACTTCAGGGTAACCTCGGGCTGGATTTATAATTCTCTACTATTTGTGCTATCTTATGTACATTAAGTTTTGGTTATACTGCCTAAACAACATTTAAAAAAATTTTTTTTAATGTTTATTTATTTTTGAGACAGAGAGACAGAGTATGAGCAAGGGAGGGGCAGAGAGAGGGAGACACAGAATCTGAAATCTGAAGCAGGCTCCAGGCTCTGAGCTGTCAGCATAGAGCCCGACGCGGGGCGCAAACCCACGAACCGCGAGATCATGACCTGAGCCCAAGTCGGATGCTTAACCGACTGAACCACCCAGGCACCCCCCAAACAACATTTTAAAATGCCCTCTTTCATCTTCTCTGTCTGAATCAGGCGTTCCCAGACTTCTGGATTGCAGGAATCAGCAAAATTTCAAAGAATAATTATGAGGATCTAAATATTTAATTTGGGCAAGTGAAAACATTTAAGATATTTTTGCCATTTAGTCAGCCAGTAGTATTTCAAAATAAGTCAGTTACAGTATAAGTATTAATTACTTTAATGGAATATTTATATATATAAGTATATGTTGCTGTGTTTCTATTTTATTTTCGTGGCCATAAATTGCTTTATACTGGCTGATAATTGGGAATCACTGATCTAAACAACATGCCTCTATACTTATTTTAAATTCCTTAGTGTTATCCTTCCTTTTTTGCTTTTCCTAAATCCTGTAGTGTGTATTGTGGTGTCTCCTACCCTAAATTCTCAGACCAGAGAATTGCCTGTGACAGACATTCGATATGGCATCATGACATTTGTAATATGTCTTCAGTCCTCAACTAAATTGTAAGCTCCATGAAGACAGACAGGGACTGGGTTTTGTCTTTTCTTTTTTCCTTAGTGCCAAGCACTAAGAAGATAATTTCTGTATTTATAGTTTCAGCTGCTGTTCTGTGTATCCATCAGGTATATCTGCATTAAGAAGATAACAGGTTCCTCTTTCTCTCTCTCTCAAAAAAAAATAAATGTTAAAAAAAAATTACAAAGTGGGGGGGCGCCAGGGTGACTCAGTCAGTTAAGTGTTTGACTTCAGCTCAGGGCATGATCTCACAGTCCGTGAGTTTGAGCCCTGCACTGGGCTCTGCGCTGACAGCTCAGAGCCTGCAGCCTGCTTCAGATTCTGTGTCTCCCTTTCTCTCTGTCCCTCCCCTGCTTGCACTCTGTCTCTCTGTCTCTCTCTCTCAAAAAAACCATAAATAAACATTAAAAAAAATTACAAAAAAACCACAGGTCCTTGAAACTTTAATCAATCAGACCTTGCTACCCTTACATGTCATGAAATACCGCACTCACCTTATTATACTGTTTTTGATAGTTAGCTTGGTTTTGCCTGCATCTTAATGTTTGTATTTTTTACAAATTACAGAATGGTTGACCTCATGGTCATTATTTAGGAAAGTAGAATTGAAATCAGATTCATCCAGTCTTACCAGAATAGAATGGTTTTCTTGGTTTTTTTAAGTCTATATTCTTTATGTAAGCTATGTAAATATACCAAACGATATAAGTGGCATGGCAAGTGCATGTGTGAGCGCGCATGCGCGCTTTCAACTCTCAATAGAATACTGAAGTAATACGGCCTTTAATTACTTTAATATTGTTCATTAATGTATCATGCTTTAGCACTTACCAGATAGACTATAGTATAGTTTATTGAATGGTTAATTATAATGTACATTATAATTATAATTTTATATACACACACGCACACACATTCACAGAAATATGTTAGCTCATTCAGAATTTTAATTTGCTTTGATGTATGTAGTCCATTTTTCAGCAGATTAATCAGTATTAATGCAATTGTCTGGATTTTTTTTCCCTCCCCTCAGGTGCTATTCAAGTATTGGGAAAGTTCAGGATGCCTTTATATCTTACCGGCAGTCTATTGATAAATCAGAAGCAAGTGCAGATACGTGGTGTTCAATAGGGTAAGACTTTATATAAAAATAATGGTATTATACTCGATACATGACGGTTACATATCACATATAATATACTTGGTGAGGCTGAGTAGTTCTTCTCAGTTGACCTCTTGTTTGTCCTTAATTTTTCTTTCTAGCGTGCTATATCAGCAGCAGAATCAGCCTATGGATGCTTTACAGGCTTATATTTGTGCTGTACAATTGGACCATGGCCATGCTGCAGCCTGGATGGACCTAGGCACACTCTACGAATCCTGCAACCAGCCTCAGGATGCCATTAAATGCTACTTAAATGCAACCAGAAGCAAAAGTTGTAGTAATACCTCTGCACTTGCAGCACGAATTAAGTATTTACAGGTAAAACTTTTAAATAGCAGTTTTTTAAAGACACATGTTTCCCCATGACACTCAGGCAGGAGGCGGGTGGCTGGAAAGTTTGTCTAGTTGTGTTTTGCTGTCTATAATTTGTTTCCATATTTTGTAAACATACCATAGCTTGTAATATTATTTCACTTTTCATTTTAAG
The DNA here is from genome assembly GCF_018350195.1 of Panthera tigris. Lineage (NCBI taxonomy): Eukaryota > Metazoa > Chordata > Mammalia > Carnivora > Felidae > Panthera > Panthera tigris. The sequence continues at coordinate 39,169,875 of NC_056677.1, forward strand.
TAAGAGATGCAGTATTTTAAAAGATGCTCTTTTGCACATTTACTGTTGATGTATATTAATTTACATAATTTTTTTCTACGTACTGTCTACATTTTTAAGTTGTCATAGCATTTTAGAGAAAAGAACACAAACACTGTCTTTCACTCTTGCTTGGAGTTTCATGAGAAGACAGCTATGAGAACTTTGAAAACAGAGCTCAGCTTTGTTTGAATTCTCACAAAGGTCTATATTCTGGTTACCCTCTTTATACTTAGTATCTTTCTGAAACCCCAAATTAAGAATCTATTTTCTTTTAAAAACAATTAGTTATAGCATTTAGGAAGATTTAGTGGACTTGCTCTTACTCAAGTAGGCTTGTGTTAAATTTGCTTTTTACATAATTTTTCCTAGGCTCAGTTGTGTAACCTTCCACAAGGTAGTCTACAGAATAAAACTAAATTACTTCCTAGTATTGAGGAGGCGTGGAGCCTACCAATCCCCGCAGAGCTTACCTCCAGGCAGGGTGCCATGAACACAGCACAGCAGGTGAGAAGTTGGGTTATGTTCTGCAGGTACCCAGCTTTAAGGGTTCTTTTCAATCTGTAGTGGTCAAGCGTATTTTACTAAGTACAGGAGCCTTTTATTAATGGAAAAGCCTTTGGATTTAATTGTGAAGGGAATCTAGATCGAAATAAAACTCCCTCTGATATGGGAAGAAATTTTGGGGTGCCAATTTAGAACCTTTGTGCATTTTCATGATTTTGAAGGAGATTTCTTAAAATGATGCTGCAGTGGTTTGTTTAATTTTTAAAGCAGTTTTTCAAAGGAAGGTACACATTCCTCCATTGATGATCATTTGATTTTGATTTTCAATAATTGCCATCAGCGATGTCCACATAGCTTTGAAAAGTATGCAGTCTGTAAAGTTTTATAATTTGAAGGAATGAACTAAGAATATATAGAACCCTATTTTTGTCTTCCTTCTGTGATTCTTAGGCATGTAAACCTCATCATGCAAATACTGAACCTGTATTAGGCCTCAGTCAAACACCAATTTCACAGCAGTCCTTGCCACTACACATGATTCCTTCTAGCCAAGTAGATGACCTGTCCAGTCCTGCCAAGAGGAAAAGAACATCTAGTCCAACAAAGGTATATATTTTAGAGAAATAGAAAATCCCAGTCCAAAAGGAATCTCCCAACTGCCCTGAACTTGTGCAGTTTGAATATCTCCTGTCCTTTATTTTAAACCTGTGGACATCAAAAGAGTGAAAGGTTTGAGTTTTTCCATCCCAAATTCTTAGCATCCTATTAAATACAGAACGTAGGGATAAATTTGCATTCATCAAGTCATTTTATTCATCTCCCTGCCGTTAAGATCTCAACACACTTTTCATCATCACTTTCTACTGACATTGAGATAAATTTATTATTGGATCTAGTGGACAGTGTGGTGTTTAGGTTAGCCATTTGGGCCATAGTTTAGGGGTGGGCTTTTTTGGGTGGTTGATTAAAGAATCAGTATTTTTTTTTTAATTTATGATTTCCCAAATTTATTATGCATGTGAAATTATTTTTAAAAGAATTTAATGTCATAACATTTTTTATATGTAAATATTCCAATTCATAGTCATTTGGCCTTCACGAGTCATTCTTGTTAACTCTGTGGATTTAACCAAATATTCTTTAATTTTTTTTTATCGATTTTCCTCAGAATACTTCTGATAATTGGAGTAGTGGCCATGCAGTGTCACATCCTCCAGTACAGCAACAAGCTCATTCGTGGTGTTTGACACCACAGAAACTACAGGTATGTAAGAGAATGCTTTTGACAGATTGTTTTTCCTCTTGCAAAGGAGTAGAAGAAGTAAACTTTAAAATTTTAAGTATTAATTCTTAAAGTTGAGTGGCAGTCAATCCAGTCAAATGCACATAAGTAAAATGAACCCACGTTTGTCAGAGTAGTGGGATAATTAGTTCCCGATTTTCACCTATTTTTGGTTTTATTTTTAAACAGGCAGCGTTCACATAGTTCCAAGTGCATCTGTATGGTTCTAGGTTCCACAGGGCAAATTCCTGCCCACTTAGCTTTTAGCTCCTGCCCGTATCCACTTAGTTCTCCCTCTAACAGCTAGCCAGTGTTACCAGTTTACCTGTCTTCCCTGAGATATGTTCAGGCTTGCACAAGCAACCATGCATCCTCCTCCTCTCACGCGTTACTCATTTTCTCCTTTTTTATACAAATGGTAGAATGCTCCGCCTGTTGATTGTTCAGTGTATTTCATAGGCCTTTCCTTGTCGGGATGTAAAGAGCTTCTTTGTTGTTTTATGGCCACAGCGTATTTCTTTTTTTTAAAAAATTTTCTAATGTTCATTTATTTTTGAGAGACAGAGACACAGCATGAGCGGGGAAGGGGCAGAGAGAGAGAGGGAGACACAGAATCCGAAGCAGGCTCCAGGCTCTGAGCGCTCGGCGCAGAGCCCGATGCGGGGCTGGAACTCACGGACCGTGAGATCATGACCTGAGCCGAAGTCGGCGCTTCACTGACCGAGCCACCCAGGCGCCCCCGCCATAGCATATTTCTTCCGTAGATGCACACCTTCAGCAGAGCACTGATTTTCGGTAGTCAGGCTGTCTTCACACTTTTCCTGTTCCAAACAGTGATGCTTTGAGTGTACTTGTCCTAATGCATTGTAAGTGTAAAGAACTTTCTGTGTGAATACTGAAAACTAGAGTATTAATGAGTAAAATTTTATGCCCACTTGTCTCAGATACCACATTACAGTAAACTTCTTTTGATGAATGTTTATTTCTTAATTTCTCAAACTTCTTAAAGGACTTCATCTCTGGGTTAGTTGCTGTTGGTCAGGAATCCGTATCTTTGACTAGATAGCGGCTCCGCATTGGTCCAGTCGTTTCATGACGAGGTTGCTTAGAACAGTGAGCTTGAGCTGGTTTCTTAGATATGTCTTTGACCGTATTCTCCTTTCTTCTTCTTCTTCTAGCACTTGGAACAGCTCCGTGCAAATAGAAATAACTTAAATCCAGCACAGAAACTGATGCTGGAACAGCTGGAAAGTCAGTTTGTCTTAATGCAGCAACACCAAGTGTGTATAGCATTTTTTTCCCCTAAAATTTGTTAGCATTTTGAGTACTTTTATTGACTGAAACATTTTAGAGCATGGTCATGCCTGCTTCTTTCTACCAGTATTTGGTGGAATTTAGTAATCTTGCTTCTTAAAATACTAATAATGGACAGAGAGTTTTAGGAAAAAACAGCTATAAATTTAATTTTGAGCACAAGACTTGGTATTTTATTATTTATTTACATGCTATTTTACCGCTGTTCTGAGGGTTTATTTCTATTATTGAATACTTAACGAGCTGTCCTAAACCGAGATGGGGTTCTTCAGGACTTGTTGAATTTGGAGGATCTGACATACAAATATAATAGAGTGTAAATTGGAGATCCTCTATTTTGTGATTGGGAAAAAGACCTGTAAATTCCACAGTTTTCTTAATTTTCAGCTGCTTTCTTTTGTCGTTACTAAAGGGATGTTTCTTAAAAATAAAACAGATTTCTGCTTTTCTGAGGAAGCTAATCTAAATATGACTGAACACAATTTCTTGTTTTTAAAAAAGTGTGTATTTTTCAGCCTAGAGAAATTAAATGTTAGGGTGAAATCAGAGATTACCCGGTTATATATACTCCTTCATATTTTTGGTCCTCTACCTTATGGCCCACACAAGGAGCGTTTATTTTTCATTTGCCTTTTGACAGATGAGACAAACAGGAGTTGCACAGGTACGATCTACTGGAATTCCTAACGGGCCAACAGCTGACTCATCACTGCCTGCAAACTCCATCTCTGGCCAGCAGCCCCAGCTCGCTCTGACCAGAGTGCCTAGCGTGTCTCAGCCTGGAGTCCGCCCTGCCTGCCCTGGGCAGCCTTTGGCCAACGGACCCTTTTCTACAGGCCATGTTCCCTGTAGCACATCAAGAACGCTGGGGAGTACAGACGCTATTTTGATAGGCAATAATCACATAACGGGAAGTGGAAGTAACGGAAACGTGCCTTACCTGCAGCGAAACGCACTCACTCTACCTCATAACCGCACAAACCTGACCAGCAGCGCAGAGGAGCCGTGGAAAAACCAACTATCTAACTCCACTCAGGTAATAGAAGAGCTAGCTGCTTCGTTGGCTTCTCACATACTAGTTCTTTTTTTTTTTTTTTTTGTCTCATGCATTCTGAGAGAAAAAGAAATAGAAGTTTGAGGAACTGTTTTTGTAAGCATTTTATAGTACTGTGATGTTATCAGCTATATTTTGATTCCCAACATACATACACACATACATAAGTGTATTTTCTTTTCCATTATAAGATTCTACACCCACACGTGCACGTACACACACACAGTCTTGGAAATTTCCACAGGATAGAGAAAATAGATCATACAGCCCCCCAAAACTTACTGTTTTACTTAGTTAATTTCTACACATATTGCCTACCTAAGATCAGGTACTTATGCTAATATGTTTTAGGTATTCACTGTGGTGGGAGAAAAAGACCATTAAAGAAGCCGTTACCGTAAATTACTCTGAAGTGTGACTTTGGTGAAAAGTGCTGTCACTGTACCTAGGAGGGCACATAAACCAAGTTGTTAGAGTTTCCAGAAATTGGAGAGTTTGGGAGGGGAGAGGGCTGGTAAAGTGTGCCTAGAGTATAGATTATGAAGAGGGAATGGTGAAATGTGAGGCTGAGGAAGGTAGAGAAAGTTGCCTCATTCTTTTTTTTTCTAAGTTTATTTTTGAGAGAGAGCGAGCGAGAGCGAGAACACGAGCAGGGGAGGGGCAGAAAGAGAGGGAGACACAGAATCCGAAGCAGGCTCCAGGCTCTGAACTGTCAGCAGAGCCCGACGCGGGGCTCGAACCCATGAGCTGTGAGATCATGACCTGAGCCGAAGTCAGACACTTAACAGACCAAGCCACCCGGTGCCCCGCCTAATTTGTCTTGAAGGCAAAGTAGAACCACTGCAGTTTTCAAAACAGTAATGGATTTCATGAACATTATTTCTATCAAAGATAGATGTGCCATATTTTACTCCGTTCACTGTTAGACATACAATTTCTAAATTTTCACTTCTCAGTATTTGTGCACATCGTTTTTCCTGTGTTTTGGGTTGTTTCCATGGAGCGTGTGTTTCAAAATGGAACTGAAGGGTCAAAGAGTAAGCATCCAAAAAAAAATGTTGCCGACACACATTGCCAAATTACTTGTACTTTTGTTAGTAAGAAATATTTGACTTATTGCTGGTTAGCCTTATGTTATTGGTAAAACCAAGATAATTTCATTCTTCAAAGACTTTTAAGTTTATTCTTGAAGTACTTTTCTTGGCGGGACCATCTTCTAGAGTGATTAATAGTTGTATTTATTCTTAAATGTTGAGCACCTCCCATGTGCATGTCCCGTTCGAGGCTCTGGGGATAAATCCGCCGACGCAAGGATATCTTAATTCATGCAGGTGAAAAGACCGTGAACAAGTAAGCGTCATATAGAGAATATTAGGTAATGATATGGTGAGTGCTATGGAAAAATGTATTAGGAAGGGGAGCTGGGGCGTCCTAGACATTGGTGGTAGAGGATTCACAGTTGTAAATAGGAAGGTCAGGGAAGGCTTCACGGAAGATGACATTTGAATGAAGACCTGAGAGTTTACAGAGTGAGCCTTGAGGGTATTTGTGATAAGAGTGTTCCAAGTCTCAGGAGCTGGAAGGAGCAATAGGCCCTAGGGTAGGAGTGTGTTTTGCATTTTTTGGAGGTAAGTCAAGGTGGTGAGGATGGCTGAGCACGGCGGGCAGAGGGTAAGAAGGGAGGTACGTATGGTCCAGCTGGCCACGCTGGCCAAGTCCCGTTCAGCCGGGTAAGCTGTTGTAAGGGTATTAGATTTTATTGTGCGTTAAATGGGAAACGGGGTTTTTGAATGGAGGAATGACATGATCTGACTTAGTTTTTAACTAGATCCTCTCTGGTACTCTGTGGATAGACTAAAGGTGGCAAAGGCAGAAATGAGGTGTGTGACCGACTTGGAGATTATTGCTGTAATCGAAGTTAAGACATGGTGGTGCCAGGACCCAGAGTGGCAGCATTAGAAGTGGTCAGCTTTTGGGTTCCTTTGGAAGGCAGAGCCGGTAGGATTAGCCGGTAGAGTTGGGGTGTGAGAGGGAGGAATCAAAGCTGGCCTGGCTCAACTCGAGGGATGGATGCGTCTGGGTGAGATCCCCATGGGGTGTGAGTAGATGGAGGAAAGAACTCGAGGTGACCTGTGAGGTGGTAGGAGATCCAGGAGGATGTGAGTGATTGCCTGGAAGCCAAGTGAAGAAAGTCTTTCGAGGAGGAAAGCGTGATCAAAGTGTAAATCCAGTAGTGCTTCATAGGCCTAGTAAGGTAAGGGCTGGGAACTGACCATCTGAGGTATTTGGTGACACTGCTGGGACCAGGAAACTAAGGGGCACGGGCCAATCCACCCCACGACCATGACCTGGTTTTTGTTATTGTTTTTGTATTTACAGCCCACGAATGAAGAATGGGTTTTTTCATTTTTGAAAGGTTCTTAAAAAGAAAAATGGGGGGCGCCTGGGTGGCTCAGTCGGTTGAGCGTCCGACTTGAGCTCAGGTCACGATCTCGCGGTCCGCGAGTTCGAGCCCCGCGTCGGGCTCTGGGCTGATGGCTCAGAGCCTGGAGCCTGCTTCCGATTCTGTGTCTCCCTCTCTCTCTGCCCCTCCCCCGTTCATGCTGTGTCTCTCTGTCTCAAAAATAAATAAACGTTAAAAAAAAATTTTTTTTTAAAAAAAGAAAAATGTGTGACAGAGACTATATGACCCACCCAGCCTAAAGTACTTGCTGTGTGACACTTTACAGAAAACATTTTGCTGACATTTCAGTGGACTTGGTGGGATCAGAAGCCTAATTGAGGTTGGTCTCAACATAAGTGGAAGGAGAGAACTCGAAAACAAGAGATATAGACAGTCCCAGCACTGACACTTTAAAGTCGTGTGGGCTGTGCACTGCACAGTGCCAGGGGCGATATCCCCATAGACCGTGACATGAAAGGGAAGGAGAGAAACAGGTGGTAGCGGAAGGGGAAGTGCGATGAAGAGTTGTTTTTTGTTTTAAATTTAAGATGGGAGAAAGCAGAAAGAAACTCAAGGCGGGTGGAAGCTCATGAGCAGGGTTCAGTAGAGAGGGAGAAATTAACGTGGGAGACAGAGGAGAGAATTGTTAAAGTAGGTGAGAAGGTGGGATGTGGGGCGGCGGCGGCGGGGGGGGGGGTTCGGTTCTGGGTCGGAGAACCTGAGATTTTTGTTAGGATGCCTGTAGTGCTGAGGTATAATTGGCAGTTAATAAACGGGAACCTCTGTTAGGATTGTAACTTACGAATCTGTTGTTCTTCTTTAAGCACATCCAATTCCTGGTTTGCTTAGTTTTGAGATTTTCAGTGAATACTCTCAACTCTAGTTTGGGAATTTGCTGTCTTTTAAAAACATAATTCCAGTGAAAGAGCCTTTGGTTTGCAGGCCATGAGGCCTTTGTACATGACTGAATACTGAGTGGTAGAGCGCCCCAGCCTTTGTTTCACAGGT